>NC_059432.1:88400194-89600194 GCF_021028975.2 Sphaerodactylus townsendi | reverse complement strand
TCACAACCCTGGTAGTCCTTGGAGGTCTCCCTTCTAAAACAGGGGTCTGCAATCTGCGGCTCTCCAGATGTTCATGGACTACAATTCCCATCAGCCCCTGCCAGCATGGCCAATTGGCTAGCCTAAGATATGTAGGTCGGGGCATAGCAATATACATCCTACCGCTTTTTAATGTAAGTTGGCCAAAAGCCTGCTAGTGGCAGAGGAGGGGACATGAAAGGGAAATGGTGCTGGATCCACAAACCAGAAAACCAAAAAAAGGAAATAAAGGAGGAAAAAGTGACTGGAAACAGCTTTATCATCATGTACAGCTCCAACATATTTCACTGTTTTGGGGAATTCTTTCTGATGAATCTTTGCACAGCAATTGAGTTTTGCTGAAACAATGCTTGGTGTAGCTCTATTTTTCTTCTGTTTCAGATTCACAGATCCACAATTTCCCATCCACACTGCAGTTAAGCCTGCTTTAGTTCCAGACAAATCAAACCAAATTAGATTTGGGACCTGTCAAGGTACTGTGAGGCAACTATGGCAGAAGATGGAAGGCAAATGATTGGAAGGTGATGTTGTCGTATGGGTACTCTGAAAAAACTGTGCTCCAATTTGACAGCCTGGGCAGAACACATCTTTTGTGTGCGGAAGCAGCCACAGTGCAAAGACTAGACTTCTGAAACATCAAGCTGAGTCTGAATAATGTTTCATCTAATTCATTACCTGGTCTTCTGCCAGAGAAGTTTACAAGCGTTGTATCAGAATCGGGTAAATCAGAGTAAGGATATGCATTTGTTTGAAAACGAACACAAACTGAACTGACAAATAGTCCCACCTGGTTTCATGCATTTCGGAATAAAAACAAACGGGAATCAAAATCAACAATGTTGTTACATTAAATCTCCATGCTTCCAGTGGACATTGAAGCCACTGGCAGGGGTATGGGGAACTTTAACTGAAGATGAGTTTCTCCATAGTCATTAACCACGTGGATGGATGTCACATCACATAGTTCTGTTTACTAAATGTACCAGAGAGTAAGAGATGCAGGACTGCTGGTTTTGATGAAAGTTACACAATTGGTCTTAAGCAGAGAGCCAGTTTGGTATAGCAGTGTCAGACTAGAACTAGGGAGATCCAGGTTCAAATTCCTGCGCTGCCATGGAATTCCTTGGATAACCTTGGCCAATCATGATCTGTCCATCAGAGGCGTAGCTCCAAGGGGGCGGGGGCAGGGGGCCGACGCACCATGCATGCGCCTCTGTGGGGGTGTGGTGAGGGTGTTCCGAGGGCATGGTGGGGGTGTTCTGGGGTGTTCCAGGGTGGGGCAGGGATATTCCTGGGGCAGAGGACGCACCGGTGCACCGGACGCTTTCTCCCCTTGCTACGCCTCTGCTGTCTATCTAAAGGATAAAATTGAGACGAGAAGAGCCATGTGTATTATCTTGAGCTCCCTGAAGGAAGTGGGATGAAAATGTAAGAGACAGCATTAGCCTGAGTGACGGAGTGTAGTTGTATGGGAAGCTGACATAAAATTGTGATAGCCAGTGCAAACCCTAAGCCAATTTCAATGTGTTTGATTAAATAAAGCAAAAGGAAATATTTACACTCAGGGAGCAAATGGTAGCAAAGCTCCTTCAGAGACGCTTAACCATGGCCCTAGGGTTATAGACACAGAACTTTCACAGATCTCAGCATGCACATTTGCTTAAGAGCAGAAATATGAAAGACTCAAGATGGAGATGTTTGGACGTACTTTTCCACACCTAAATATTTTTGTACCCTGCCATGGTTGGTAGAAGCCTACAAGCCAGGATCAAGCAAGCACTAAGCTGTCATTAAATCTTTCCTAACCTTCCATCGGGGTATTATTGTCTGGCCGATTTGCAAAGACCACATCCACGTATTCAAGCTGGAGTCTCTGGAGGGAAGCTTTTAATCCTAGAAGAAGAAGAAAAAAGACGGGAGAGATTTTTTTAAAAAAACCAACCAATGCAGCATTAGAAAATGTAAAAAAAAATGAAGTGTGGAACGCATGTCTGATGGATCAGAAGTATCATTGAACTGAGCAGTGTCTGAGTGTGTTGGTGGACAGATGAGGTTATGCTATTTAAGAAAAATGAGACTATAAATACAGGCAGAATTCATGGTCTTCTGCAGAATTTTTAAACTGATATTGGGACTGGAGCAAAGAAGCATTTATCAGCTGCATCCCAATGTGCCTGTCAAATCACAGCCTTTGGGGACAGAGTTCAGAGCACAAATTTTGTTTCCAAGTACATCTAATCAAAATCATATCTACGTGAATTGGCTGCCAAACCACCCCCATGCACAGTGCATTGGAATTGTTCTCCGCAATTAAGCCCTGCCAATCAGGGGTCCACTGGAAATGAAAACCCACAGAGACTGAATCTTAACAGTCTGTCATACACTTATGGCTTTGGGGTTGTGTAGGAAGAAGAGATGTGCTCTCATTCTTCTAGGGCTGCACAGTTTTAAGAACAAAAACAGGGCTGCCCACACTGTTATTAGTTTTTTTCAAGGAAAAGGGATGAGTTCATGCCCACAGCGTTTTCCACATGAGGGCAAGCTTGTATGTTTTCCTCATTGTTGGTGCAGCTGCTGATATAGAACAGCAGCAACTTGAAGGATTGGAGCACCTTCCTTATGAGGAGAGGCTGCAGCGTTTGGGACTCTTTAGTTTGGAGAGGAGACGTCTGAGGGGGGATATGATTGAAGTCTATAAAATTATGCATGGGGTAGAAAATGTTGACAGAGAGAAATTTTTCTCTCTTTCTCACAATACTAGAACCAGAGGGCATTCATTGAAAATGCTGGGGGGAAGAATTAGGACTAATAAAAGGAAACACTTCTTCACGCAACGTGTGATTGGTGTTTGGAATATGCTGCCATAGGAGGTGGTGATGGCCACTCACCTGGATAGCTTTAAAAAGGGCTTGGACAGATTTATGGAGGAGAAGTCGATCTATGGCTACCAATCTTGATCCTCCTTGATCTCAGATTGCAAATGCCTTAGCAGACCAGGTGCTCAGGAGCAGCAGCAGCAGCAGGCCATTGCTTTCACATCCTGCATGTGAGCTCCCAAAGGCACCTGGTGGGCCACTGCGAGTAGCAGAATGCTGGACTAGATGGACTCTGGTCTGATCCAGCAGGCTAGTTCTTATGTTCTTATGTTCTTATGCTTCCACATAGCAGGTTTGGTCATGGTTTCCTGAGCCTCTTTGCTCTCAGCAGCCATTCATACCTCCATCAAACCATCGGGGCTTTTTCATATATATATATTTTAAAATCAGCTATTGATTATTATATAGATATACCATAATAATGATGATGATGATGATGATGATAACAATAACAACAACAACAACAATAATAGTTCCAGTGGTAACTGGCACCCAGGGTGCCATTCTGAATTCACTAGGGCAGCACTTGAAACGTCTTCAAATCAACAGAATCCACATCAGATTCAGAAGGCAGCTCTGCTGGGATCTTTACGAATACTATGCCAATACATTACAACGTCCTAGGCCTCTGGATGAGGCTCGAATCGTAATAAAGGGCCAACAACCAGCTAAAGAACTGGCAGCAGTGATATTTAACCAAATTAAATAATTTAAATATCAGAGAGTTTCGAAGGATAGGTCTGTCAGTGGCGACTAGCCATGGTGACCTAAAGACTGGCTTCCCAGCAGCATTGGACCTAAGGCAGATAACCCAACTGCTGGGGCTGAACAAGAATGTGGCTTTATATTAATAACTGGAGAACTCTTATTAAGAAGCCATTAAGAGATATTTTTGCACAGAGGGGCACTTCACATGTATATTTCCTACACAAGCACACATCAAAATCTGTCAAGGTGTTGGGTGACATCTCTGTTTTTCTTCAGGTACACATGAGGTAAACTCACTGCCAATTCAAGTTCTCTAATGTGTCATTTTATTAATCACACAGGACAAACAGCATTCGCTTTCCATGCAGAAGGTCAAAGTCCTTAGCATCTTCAACTGACAGGATCGGGCAGGAGGTGATCTGAAAGTTCTCTGTTGGAGTCTGAAAAACTCAGTCTGAATAAACACTATAGACCTTCAGGACAAAAGATTCAGTACTAGGCAGCTTCATGCACATCTTTCCCCCAAAGCAAAGAGTCAGTCTTGGCTTTCATCTACCTCACTGGGCCGGAGATGTTTCAGAAGGAGGGATCTTCTTTGGGGAATATGGGAGCAGGCACCTTGGCACTCACAGGTGGAAAATCACTGGACTAGATAGCCTTAGGTCTCTGTCTCTCCCTTCTGTCCTTCTCTTGCAATATAACTTAGTTACTCTCCTTACAAGGATGAAGAAATATTGTAATGCTGAGAAAATGTGAAGCATTTTGAACATTCTGTGTATTGCTGCCATATATGTGCTAAATATTACTGTCGCTACTATATTAATTGGGACTAATTCACACAGTTCTACACCCAGCACCTACCTTCGATAATGTGCTTTCTTGAAAGTCCTCTTTCTGTTTCAGCTCTGCAAAGAGAGAAAAAAAGAAGAATACAGACTTATTCACTCTACCAGAGGGGCCAGGGCATCCCGAGGGAGTAATTGAATAACCTGGACAAATATCCCAAACACATACCATTTATTGTGTTACTTTTTAAACAATTAGTGTTACTTTTTAAACAATTTTATTCTTGGTTAAAATAATTGCTTTTGATTGAAAAAAAATTGCTTATAATGTTTCTTGCATTAAAAGTATCCATTTGTTTCAGTGATTAACACTGACTTTAAAATTAAGTGTTAGCTTTAACAGTCAAAAAGGTGCCCCAAAGCCTGTTGCTTGGAGCAGTTCTCTACAAGCTGTTCTCTTTTTATGGCTTGGATCTACCAAAGCATTTCTGGGGATGAATTTCTGTGGATGAATGTAGAGTAACTTTCTCACCTCACCTCACCCACTGTAACTCAAATTGCGTCTCCCCGTGCTGGCGCAATATTTTAGGATGCATTTTGGAGGGGGTGCATTTTGGAAAGGAGGCATTCTGCAAGCAAAAATCCTTCCACCCATGGAAACATGAGTACATTTCTCAATCTTTCAAAACAAAAATTAACTTGCACTACAGCAAGCCGAGGAACCACCAAGGTAGCCAGGGTCATTACACAAAGAGAAGCAACGGCAAACCACCTCCAGATGTCTCTAGCACTGAAAACCGTATGGAGCTGCCATAAGTCAGCTGCAACTCGACCACACTTTCCTCCATCACCACTACAACAAGCAACTTGAACTTGCAACAAAACTCTCTATAATATCCATAGCTTTCTACAGAGATTTATTTGGTTACAATAAGGGTTACTAGTCCTAAATGCTGGCACTGTGGAGACCAGGAGGCATATTATAGTCATATTTATTTATCTATTTATTTATTATTAAACTTATATACCACCCTCCCCCAAAGGGCTCATATGTGGATGGAATGTATAGAAGTGAAAAAATTTTGGACAACCGTAATGTTCTATATTGAGAAACTGGTGAAGATTAATATTGGGATAAATAATGATTTAATGTTCATGGGTGTAATGGAGGATAGAAGGGTAGATCAAAAATATAGCTATATGTATAAAATAATTATCAAAGCAGCACATGCAACCGGCTGGAAAGAAAAAATGGACAATCCAGAAATGGTTGGAATATATCTGGGAACAAGTGACACTGGACATTTTTGATATAATAACAAAAAATAAACTGTGGCAAGATAAACAGAGCGAAATTTTGAAGATATGGACAATATATGCGGACTGGATGAAAGAAGCTGGAGTCAATGAGGAGATCTGGGAGAAAAGATTACAAAGAATGAACTTACTGCTGTTTGATAAAATTATGAAGAAAATACAGTGGGGAGGGGGAAAGGGGGAAAATGTATTGTTTGAAAACGAATGAAGAAGAGTATTAATATAAAATGGAATATTCAAATGATACAATAAAAATTTTTTTAAAAAACAATAAGGGTTACTTGAACACCCTCTTCCTTTTGATCTCCAGAAGTGATCAAGAAGCCAATTGTTAGACGGATGTTCCTTTCTGTGCCCGTTTGGCATGAGCATAACATTTCTCGTTTTGTCCAAGCCTTGCACACACTCAGGAAAAAGCTTGGGCAGGGTAGGGGGGAAGTCAATGCTCAGCTGATCAATCTCCCCCTCAGTTTCTTCTGGATTCACTGCCTTGCTGAGAGGCAACCAGATTCTCGTCTTCTCATTGCTTTGAATGGGGAGCTGACAAGCAAGTTGCTTCTGACCCTGACCCTGACCCCCACCCCCCCATCCCAGCAAGGGAAGAAGGGAGGAAACAAGTGATCCGCATTTTACATCCCTGAATGAAAGCAGGCAGTTGGGAAGTAAATTGCTCCCTTTCACCTCAGCTGAATGGATCAGAGTGCTCTCCCGCAATCAGAAGCTAACTCGCAGCAGCCTCCAGTTCTTTCTTGAAACTTTCCTTCGTCCCAGCTGCGATACAGGGAAGTGCTTAAAGATCAAAAGCTGAATCCCAGCTCTTCCCTAGATCAGCTGAGAGTCAATTTCTGCCAACAGAACAGCTGCAAACTTATTCAGCAGCTGTTTGGAACATGTTGAACACAACTGGTCTGTGGTCTGATTGTGACTGCCAAACAGTTTTGCTGTGAAATTCACAGCATCCAAAGTTTCAGTTCAACAAGTTCCATTGCCTGGGGAGGGATTTGGGAAAGGAAGGAAGGTATAATGTCATAGATTCCAGTTCCAAAGCAGCCATTTTCAACCGCCATAGTCTGAGATAATTCTATCCTCAGTACTCACTATGCATACACAGGCCAGGCTCTGTGCTTGTAGTCTTTAAAAAAAATCCAGCAATTGGAGAGGGAGGGTGAGGTTACCAACTCTGGCATTGAGATCTGTGGGCAGCACCTGGGCTGACAAAGTCTGGGGAGGGGAAGTTGCTCAGCAATGCCACAGAATCTACTATCAAGGGGAACTGATCTTGTAGACTGGTAACCTTAGGGAGGAACTAAATCAAACCTCAGAACTGGTGAGATTTTGCTGGATTGGGCTGGGGAATGGGGTGCAGCATCTGTCTGCATGTGTGAACAGGGCTCAGGGCATTTGGAAGCCCTCGCCCATCACTGGGATAGCTGTACCCAGTGTATCCCCCTAATGAACGTCCACGCTTTTGTCAGCATCAGTGGGATATTTACTGTCCTGCCAGTGCTCGTGATTGAGCACTGATAATACACAAAGGAGTTTCTTTTCATTTAGTTCCAGAAATCTGCATGTGCATCAGTGGGATATTTACTGTGCTGCCAGTGCTCGTGATTGAACACTGATAATATACAAAGGAGTTTCTTTTCATTTAGTTCCAGAAATCTGCATGTTTGAAGAGAGTCTCTGAATAGATGAAATGTAGGAAAATTCATGACCGGCTTTCCTATGTTGTTTTGTAAAAGTTGAAAGCACTCATGGGGAGGAGTCCTCTTTGGATCAGAGCTACCCCACTACAGAGGGCTTTAAAGAAATTATTTCCTCATGAGCTTTTCCCCCTAGGGCTGTTCTCCTCCAGCTACTTCTGTTTGCCCCTCTGGAGAAATCAGGTTCATCCTGTATCTCATCTAGTTTGGTCCAAACTGCAAGCAGTAAATTAGGATACAGCCCGACTTGCTACTTAACACGAATAAATCAAAGATGTTTCTCATGCAGGCTGAGTGCCACGCTATATTTTCACTTGCTTCATGAGACCACCCCTCTAATTAGCTGTGCATAAAAGGCATTTTCTCCTCTGTTTACCAGCTTCGAGAAACTGAATTCTAGCAAAGCCCTCACCTGAGCACAAAAAAGCATGCAGTTATTCTTTTCCTAGGAGATCAGCTCCCTAAAGGCTATTCTAAAAATGCAAAAAAAAAGAGAGAGAGAGGATTTGGCTTCATTAATATGCATTTGAGATATGTCCCCCTTTGCTTTTTTTGTTTGTGCTAATTTTCTCCCCTGAATGAATGCTGCAGCTGAAAAGACAGACAGCAACAGTCGAGTTTGAGCCCTGTGCTATAAGCAGACAGCTAATTTGGATTATTATTGCTTTGGCAGAGGTCTACAAACTCTGGGGTCTACAGGGAAGGCGCAGGCATGTAATGTCCCTTTACAAGAACCAAGTGAGGTTCCTCTTATGTAGCTCTCAAAGGTGAACTGAAACTGAAGTTCTTGAAGGCTCCTTTCAGTCCATACATGAATTCTATAGAGTTGCCAAGGGCCACCCTCTTGGAAGCCTTGGAGCTCACTGCTGCTTGATAGAACAGAGGGGAGGGGAAACAGAGGAGAGGAATAAGTGTTCATGCATCAACCTGGAAGTGACCTCACTGTGGTGTTCTAGGATTACACCAAACCTTTAAACCTTTTGGTGGAATCCTAGAGCATTGCGCCCACCTCACTCCTGGGCCCATGCCAGGAGATGTTGCAGAATCACTATTTTATTTGTTTCGATTTTTATACCGCCCCATCCCCGAAGGGCTCTGATGCCTATTTTGAATTTCCCTGTCTCCTACAATGCCCACCACTTGCGTGCTCATCTGGCAACCCCATATCTGTGTGTGTAAAGTGCCATCAAATTGCAGCCAACTTATGGTGACCCCAACGGGTTTTCAGGGCAAGCAATTAAACAGAGGCCTTCCTCTCCAGAGGGACCCTGGAATTCCTTGGTGGTCTCCCATGCAACTACTAACAAGGGCCAACCCTGATAACTTCCAAGAACTGATGAGATTGGGCTATGCCAGGGGTAGGGAACCTGCAGCTCTCCAGATGTTCAGGAACTACAATTCCCATCAGCCTCTGTCAGCATGGCCAATTGGCCATGCTGGTAGGGGCTGATGGGAATTGTCATTCCTGAACATCTGGAGAGCTGCAGGTTCCCTACCCCTGGGCTATGCTATCCCATTTTACTTCCCAATCCCATATATATATATGTGTGTGTGTGCAGAGTGCCGACTTGCGGCGTATTCAAGGAAAGTGATTAATAGAGGTGGTTTGCCATTGCCTTCCTCTGCATAGCAACCTTGGTTTATACTGACTTTCTCCCATCTAAATACTAACCCGAGCCCACTCTGCTTAGCTTCTGAGATATGAGAAGATCAGACTAACCTGGGTCATCCAGGTGCCACCCCATACATACGTCACATTTAAAAAGATCTTTTCCTTTGGTTTTGAGAGTTCTGGAGACTTATGGTATGTTTGTGAGATTTGTCTTATTGACAAATATACAAGAAAAGAGAAAAGAGGTATTCCTCCAAGGCAGCACATCTGCTATTCAACATCAGATCCTTTGAGACAGATCTTCATTTTCAGCCAATTCCCGGGTCACTCATGTCTACTTCTCTGTCTGTCTACAAGGTCATCCTAAACTGAGTAAAAACATTTCTTAGCCTACTGATTTCAGTGGTTTTAGATGGCTGTAATAGGCTTAGGATTACACTGTTGAAGTCCTGAATGGTTTAAGTTCAAAGTATTTGAACGGTCTCCTCTGTTATTGTCAACATGCCTGAGTTTGGTGGCTGATGGATTGAGCCTTTCTATGAGAATCAGAGTGAGATTGATGAGAAACCACAGGAGGATTTTGGTTTTTTGGCAGTCACCCCTCAACTGTAGAATTTCCTCCCACAGGAGGCTGAGATTGGCAGCATCCCCAAAGGCCTTCTGCAACAAGCTGAAGGCATTTCATCTCTGGAAGTTCTTCGCATGAATAAAATTAAAATAGCATTTGCTGGCTGGCTGTATCCCCTCACCATTTTGCAATCAGAATGGTTTCCAGAATATTTTAAATGTAATTTTTATTAGTCTCGCAGTTTCACACTTTTCAATTGCATACTGTTAGCTGCACTGAGGGCTGAAAAGGAGGAAATAAAAACGGCCCATATAAAATAAAGCAAGAAATACTGTACTCTATAAAGGGTACAGAATCTCCAACCTTCTATAAGAGACAAGTCTTTTTAAAGCAAAGTCACTGAGTAAATTAGCCTCCAGTTCAAAAGTTGGTTTCAGCACATCAGAGATATTTTTTTAGCCAGCAAAATCTGTGCAGCATTTCTACAATTGAGAAAGGGAAAGAGAACATTACCTTTCATTTAGTTGGATATGGAGACAGAGGTGGCTCCATTTTATTTTAAACAGGATGGTCTTTTTGAACTGATCTTGCTGCAGGGCCTAATCCCAGCACATGCCCATGGGTCAAGCAGGTATTTTTTTTAAACTCTCTTCATTAAATCAAATAATGCCTTTTTGGCAGACTATTACTTTTCACTCTCCCATACTGCTGACTATTATTTTTCTTGTTCTATACCCACGTTTTGGGAACCAGTAAGTTACAGAAGGCAAGGTTCATCCATTATAGCTGCACTTCTGAAATCTAGTTTGATTTGCAGCTGGAAGATCAGATCTTTTCAGATTTTTTTGAAGGATGGTAGCAGCTGTGAAGGACCCTGATTTGGACCTCTGCTATAGTGTAGTCAGACCCAGGGGTGGGGGAGAAGAGGGTTAACTCTTCCCTCCCCACATGGTTTTGTTGTTCTGAACTTACATGCACACCCAGAATAAGAGAAAAGGCAGGAAAAGAGAGATACCTTTCTTTTTTCCTCCTATAACTAATAATCAGTTCATGTGCAATAGTATTGGATGAGGGTAGGATTGCAGGTGCCCAATATAGTCAGGGGAACTCCTGCCCCTGCTATCCACTGCTCATCCTTGCTCTGATGAGCGATGGGACGAAAATGTCACCCTGATATTTGATTTCACTTTCAAGTAACGACGTGTAAGATATGTCACTGCTCACCCCCACAGCTCTTTTGGAACTGACCAAATCTCGATGGTACCATAGAGTTTTGGGGATTCCTAGAGGGTTAGGGAAGCAGAATGTCTTCAGCCAAAAGCAACGTCAACACATCAGCAATTTGTTCCCCTCTGAAGCCCTACCCACAATCAATTCCCAAGTCTGTCATCCCTAGACTAGGCTCTGGGAGACCTGGGTTCGAAAGGCCACTTTAGTTTGAATTGTAAGCCACTTTGGGGCACAAGGTAAAGGAAGGGTAAAATCAAGTAAATAAAACCCAATAACTGCAATGGTATTTAAACAAACAAATGAAGGAATGATTACAGCCAATATTTATATACTAGTTAAGAGTCTGTTAATTTGACAGGCACAACTTGGTGTGTGTAAGCAGCCTATACCGTACACATACCAACATAACCACACCTGCCCTGTTTCTGCTGTTTTACTGCTAGGGGTAGTAATAAGAATATATCTTCCCCATTCCTGTACACGGAGGTCCTGGCACAGATAGGTAGGGTAAAGAAGGACATCACCTTTCCACACCCCACCCCAGGAAAAGGTGGTTGTTCACCTAAGTTCACCTGAGTAGGCTGCTTGGCTGAGACCCCAAGTCTACCTCATGGACACTAGCAAGAGTGAACAAATTCTTTACAGAATCATCAGTATATGATCAACAGTTCACCTCCTCAGTCCAGGGAGAAAGCTGCATTTGATTGCTAGAATGTTCAACAGATATGTTTCTCTGAAGTCAGCCATGCCTGACATTGGCTTAGGAGACTGACTTCGTGTGCATTTTTTGCATTCAAATATGTCACACCTGAGCAACCAGATTATTTAATTTTGGTCTGCTATAAAGTTGACAGATCATCTGGCATGCTCATGATTGATCAAGATGACTTCTTTATTTATGGAACACTTTTTAAAAGGCAATCATCTGGAAGCAGAATTCATAACAAGGAATATCTGATGCCTTCTCTTTCCCCCAGGACCCCCCTGCAACCCCTGAAAAGCTGCCTCTGATGGTCAGGAGGTCCTCCCAAGGGTTTGAATGTAACTTGGTTACAGTCAGGGGGGGATATGGGCAGAAAAATCCTCTTTCGGGGTTTGCATCTGTTTTCCTGGTATTTTTAGGGTTTGGGTTAAAAGACCCAGACATTTTTAACTCCCCCCACCCCCAAGTCAACCTCTTAAACGGGTTTTTTCCAAGCTTCCAAGCTTTTCCAAGCTTTCTTCATATTCATTTTTAACTCCCCCCACCCCCAAGTCAACCTCTTAAACGGGTTTTTTTTCAAGCTTTTCCAAGCTTTCTTCATATTCATATTTTTTGTTGTTGTTGAAAATTTTCCGGTCTTTTAAAGTTGATTCCAAAAATTTTTGAATTGCAGACCTGAAGGCTGGACTCGTCTGGGCTGAACCCAACGTTCAGCTCTGTGCTGCCTGCCATCTCTGAGCCCAGGTGGACTTCACAAGCAGCATTCATCAGGAAAATGACAGGGAGGGGGAAAGGGGTCCCCGCATTTTTAATGGCCAAAGCGAGGCCAAAGCAGACCAAAAAAAGCCATTTTGGGGCATCCTCTTTTTGACCCCCTTAAATTTCCACCCCTTTTTTCCAGTCAAAAATACACTTGAAAAAAAAAGTCAAAAATGTTTGGGTGGGGGGGGGGGGGCTTATTTTCAGTATGGCTTTATTCAGAAACACAGCCCTAATCCCCTTCTATGTCTGGAATGGAAGGAGCACTGTAGAATACTTTTGCCAATTCCCCATTTTTGCTATATCCCATATCACGCCTGAAGATCCCTTGATATTCAGGGGGAGTCGAGGAAGGAGGTTGCTAGAAGAAAAGGAAGGCAAAAAAGGAAGGCAGATTTTTTTTTCTATTTGCAAAAGGACTGAATCCAGCTCATGATCACCAGAATTGCATTGGCTTTCTCAGCTGCCACATCACACTGCTGACTCTTGTTCGGGTTGTGGTCTACTAGGACTCCCAGATCCCTTTCACGTGTACGGTTGTCAAGCCAGATGTCATTTATTCTATATCTGTACATTTCATTCTTTTTTTTCTGCCTAAGTGAAGAATCTTACTTTTATCTCTGTTGAAATTCATTTTGTAAGTTTTGGCCCAGCTCTGTAATCTGTCCAGATCATTTTAAACTCTGATCCTGGGCTATTAGCTACCCCTCCTAATTGGTGTAAACTGCAAATTTGATGAGCATGTCCTCAATGCCTAAGCCATGGATCCTCCCCTGTCCCCCACCTTCAGTTGAGAGAGGTTAACTTTTCAAGTCATTCTGAGGAACCATATCCTAACAATAAGGTCCAATGAGAGAACATTAGCTGACTATTCAGAACCATTAGCTACGGTAAACAAAGCAATGATCAACCACCGTGTAACATGTTAGCTTTGATCTTTCACCCCAACATCTAACACTCTTTTCTTGAGGGTGCAAAGGAAATTGCTTCAAAGAAACAAACAACTGAAAATAAACTTACTTTCCTCCCCAGTAGAGCTTTGTTGTAATAACCAGACTCGACCTCCTATAAAAAAAACAAAAACATCTCAGTTGTCATAATGTTTCAAAACAAGCTGCTGAAATGCCTTTCTTTGGACTTGTCTGCACTGGTTGTTTTCGTCAGTTCTGGTGCCATACTGCTTTGGTTTATCCCCTGATTTCCAAACACCTGTTTGTCCCTTTAGTTGTACCTCTTTTTTGCTTTTTCCTTCTCTCCGCCCCCCCATTTCCACACACACACCCCAATTTCTTTTGAGACCACTTTAACCGTATATTTTTCTGGAAGCCGATTTGATTTTGAGTCACCTGTTTCCTCATATGTGATGTTTCTGCTAGTATTCTTTGGTGTGCTCACTCCCACCCACCCCCAGACCACTTTACGATGATTGGACTGTATTCATCATCAAACCACCCCCTCTCATTTCTCCCCCATTGCCATGAATGTTTTTTTAAGGCACTATAATATTAATATATTGACATACCATTGTAATGATAGGTCAAATAGGTTCTTCAAATCTCAGGTTTCATTTTTTAAAAAGTAAGTCCCTAGTTCCTTCCCTTATGAAGCTATGTCTTTTTTGTTATATCTTCACAAGAGGAGGGGGTGAGAGACTTACATTTTAAAGCAATGAAAACTGGGAATTCAGAGAACATGCTTGACCTATCACTACAATGGTATATCAATATAATGATACTTTACTGCAGTATTTTTAATTCAGCCATGATATCAATATGTTGCTATAAGCATGCACAAAAAATAAAAGGGGACTGTCTGCTGTGACATCATTGAAGACACCACTGATGATGCCAGAACTCTCCCTTGAAAATTATGCTTATTTACGTCAGAATAAACTGGACTGCACCACTGAGAAACTGCAGACGGAGGGCAGACCTGTGAAAGAACCAAAACTAATTCCAGTGCTTGTGGATTGACTGTCAAAAAGATCACAAGTAAGACGAGAATGTAGAAAAGCCCTTTTTAACAAAATCTACTAGATTGTTTCTAAAGCTGTAGTTCTTTAAATGTATCCATAAATCAGACAACAAATAAATAAATCCTACCATCTTAACAGAAAGCTCTCCCATCAAAATGGGGTCAATAGAGAATGCTGCGTACAGCACTTTTCAGTTTTTACCATGTTGTACTCTGTATTTGTAAGAAAAAACCCAAATAACTGGTGCAGGGGCAGTGTATCAGCTCATTCATGTTAATAAATATAGCATCTGTTTGATCACTGTATTGGTTTCTTTTTTTGAAAAGAAAAATCCATATCTGTCTGGGGGGCATGAACCACAGATATCAACAAGGCATGGAGCATTTGACTCAGAGCAAACTTCAAGAGCCAGTTAATTGCTTTTCAAGTTGACAACCCTAAGTAGGCAGGGCAAGCTTCATGCCAAGGTTAGACGCTGGAAAAAAAAGATACATCCCATTGCTGGAAAGAGTCCCCCTCTGTACTATCATTGGCCCAACATGGGCCAATAAACACAGGTGTAGAAAAATTAAAAAAATTTTTTTGCGGGGGAACTTCATACAGATCTTGCCCCTAAAATGAGTCTGCTTCGTGTTATTTTCCCCAAACCGGGTTTTGTGGCCTTACATCTGTGTAGCTACATAGGTGCCAGTGTCCTTTTATTGCCACTACTCCACTGAACTGAATGGCATTGAACATTTTTTGATATAGGTGAGTAGGAAAAAACTTTTTGCTACTGTTTACTTTTATTACCCACAATTCCATCAGACAGGACTAGATATTTGGACAAAAGTTCATGTCCCCGAACGTGAAGAGATCAGCTCTTCTACACAGTATCTTGTTCAAAGCTGAGCAGCAGCTACTTTTTGAAAAATGTCAGTACTTCCCTTTCAGTCAGCCAAGACTTGAGGACAATTCTGCAGAGCCCTCAAGAGCCGGGAGAAAAAGTTCAGGTGCGTTGAGTGGATCTCACCTGAACACTTGCAAATCCACCACTACTACAAAGTGCATGCCAAGAGTTGCATGTTAAATCTTTACATTACCTCCAGCATTTCTTTTTTATGATGTTCCCCAAAATGACTTCCGCTCTGTGTGAATGAATAAATAAATATATCAGTAAATGTTTGAACATAAAAGTAAGGGACTTTTTGATCAAGATTCGTGGTTGCATTAATAACAGTAAGTTTTTATTGATCTGGACAATTTAATAAAAAGATAAGACTTTGAAAGTCACCTTGCCTGGACCATGTCTCCCATCCCTGGTACCTGCAGTAGCTTGCCAGCTTTGGGTTGGAAAATTGGGAAGTGGAGCCAGAGGAGCCAGAGGTCGGGCAGGGGAGGTGGGGGGGGGGGAACCTTAGCGTATAATATTATACAGGCCACCTTCCAAAGCAGCCATTTTCTCAGAAGAACTGATCCCTGTCATCTAGAGATCAGTTGTAATTTTCTTAACTGGAATTTTCTTAACTTTGCCAGACACAGTTGAAAATGTCCCTATAGATCAGGCAGAGGCAGAGCGAGGGAAAACTCCGCCCGGAACACCCTACCTCCATGCCCCGTCCACAGCTTGGCCATGCCTCTACTGTGGCTCTGCCCGGAGCATCGTACCCCACCTCACCCTATTGGCGCTATGCCTCTGAGATCAGGTTATGCCATTTCTATGTTGCTGTTATGAGGCATTAGGCTATAGTCCAGAAATTCAGCCAGGGAAGAGAGACAACTTAAACAATACCCTTGTTAAGCCAACTGAGAGTCAATGGTGTTTTCTTCTTTTTAATTAATGAAGTCTCCCTCCTTTGCAAATGTCAGTACAAAGTCTGCATGCATTGACAGCAATAGAATTCTCTTGGCTTAGCCAGATAATGTCATCTAAATAATTCGGCTATGTAACACAGGGCTTCTGTTGAGAGTCATTTTTTCTTGAATGTCAGCAAATTGGGACCCCCCCTTTTTAGGGTGGTTTTAGCCACCCTAGCACTGATTAGACTAGTTTAGGTTTGCCAACCTTCAGGTAGCAGCTTGAGATCTCCTGTAATTACAACTGATCTTGAGGCTACAGAGATCAGCTCATCTGGAGAAAATAGGGGAATTGGAAGGTGGACTGTATGGTGTTATACCTCGTTAAAGTCCCTCCCCTCCCCAAATCACACCCTCTTCAGGCGACACCTCAACATCCAGATATTTCCCAACCTGGAGCTGGCAACCCTGGATCGGCTATACTTATTTGTCAGAGAAGGAAAAATGCTGGTGTGCAGTGTGCTGATTAGAGTGTTGAACCAAGACCCAGGACAATGTGGTTCAAATCACTCCTGCCATGGAAACTTGCTGGACCAGTCATGTTCTCAGAGTCACATACCTCACTGGGTTGTTATTGTGAGGATTAAATAGAGGAGGAAAGAATGACATGATAGAAATCCCCTCAAGGGAGAAAAAAACGTGATACAAGCAAAAAAAATGTGCTATAAACAAAAATAAATGAATAAAATAATCAGCAAAGAGACATTCTTCTCTGCCTTTTTTCAGATGGTCTACTGATGAATTCTGACATGGAAAAAAAAAGATAGCTTTGGGTCCAGTAACTAAGTTCAGGTTACATACTGACTATTGAGCAATTGTTCTTGCATTCAAAACCACTTCTGAAATCCCCCAAAATACATCCAGCGACATGTGCATGGGGAGCTGCAGAGTCAAGAGCTACAGAAATCCAGAGAGCCAGATAAATAATGGAAGAGTAACATGACCCCTAGAAGGATTTTTTAGATCAAATACAAAAGGTGGCTGAAAGGTAGGAAAGTTGATCTGGAGTAGGTCATGCAGACTAAGAGCATGCATCAAAGGCCTTAGAGTTATGGTAAAGAGAACAGGGCATTTTGTATCACTGTGTGGTATCAGCCAGCACAGACTGTCTTTTTTGTGATGCTTTTCGTTTGGCTGATGTTTCTTCCTTCTGATATCTGAGCTCCAGGCTCAGTGCGATGGTCCAACTATAACCATCTGTTGGCAGTCTTGAGGAGAATGCCCAAAACGATGACAGTAGTGGGAGATATTTTGGACGCCACAATTCCTCCAGCTGTGTTCATATCCCTAGGGTTCCACTACAGTATGAGAAGGCTTAGGAAAAGATTTACAGGGAACTCAATAAAAGTGCACTGTTGAGAGAGGAAACCAATCCCATCTGTACAACGAAGACCTACAGAAGAATCCCAGGACTACTGATATACAAAACGTGGTAGAAAATTCATGATGAGTCTGGAGCAAAGAGCCACTTGGGATTAATCAGGTATAGAAAAACCAAGATTTGCAATATGATCCGGGGGCAGGAGTACAGACTCCTCAATTTTCTGGGGTGAGAGGTGGCACAGGTCTGAACCTGGCCTAAGGCCATACTTCGTAATCTATATGAAAATATTTTAATTTGAAATTATTTATATTTCTAAACGCCCTTTCTGTCAGGTATCTGACAGCCCTGAGGGAAATCCAAGGCAATCCCCACTGGCCACCAGATGCTTATCTCCCCTGCCCCTAAGCAGGGTCAGCCTTGGTTAATACTTGGATGGGAACCAACAAAGAAGTCCAGGGTTCCTATGCAGAGGCAGGCAATGGCAAGCCACCTCTATTAATCTCTTGCCTTGAAAACCCTACATGTTTGCAGTAAAGCCACTGTGACTTGATGGTGCTTTCCGCCACCAGTGAGCTCTGGGAAACTAGTTCTGCAAGTTTTTATTTTGAACTAGGTCGTGATAGGCTAATGCCTATGCCATCATCAATACTTCTGTCTCCCCCACACACCCAGCAGTTTTGCTGTTTGAATGTTTCTTAATACTTTGAAGGATGAAGACATAATCACAAGCACATCACTTTATTTTTAAAAAACCCTGAAGCATAAGAAGAGGACAAGACTGATAGCTGAGCCAGCATTTTACTTTTCAGTACGTACATGTATAAAGCAAGCTGTAAAGCCAGCATTACACAGCAAGCAGAAGGACCTGCTGTGAACACTGTTAAAATGTTAATCTGCCATCACTCTTATTTTATAAACACTCACAGAAACTGGGATATTCAGCTGAGAAATAAGCATGTGGAGGAAGTTAGCGGGGAATCAGCCAGATAACAAGGCCAATTTAATCCCATTTTTAATAAGCACACAAAGAGGAAAAAGGCAGAGAAATAGTGAAGTTCGTCTTCAATTCTTTTTGGCAAAGTTCCTCACAGTTAACATATCACTGCCTAAAATGCATGGGGCAAAACTGGCCACAGTTGGACTGGTCTAGGGGCAATGTTGCTCATGCACACATATGCACTAAGGGCTTATTATCTGCCCAGGCGCTGTCACAGACTGGCTCTACCTGAGGATGTCCAGAGACTTACTTGCCAGCAGCATACACCTCAGCCGTGTCAAACAGATTCACTCCGCTCTCGTACGCGATAGTCATTAGCTTCTCGGCAACCTTTGAGAAACAGATACAAAATTAGTTGAGAGAATATGAAATTCTTCTTCCATGACCCACTTAGAGTAAAACTTAAAGTAAAACAATCACAAAAAAATAAAGGAACTCTTCCCTATCGTACTTGGGTTTTTTTCTTTAGTTGTGAATTAGAAAACTGGACAGATTTAAGAAGCTGGCTATTATGTGTTTTCCAGGCTGTTTGGCCATGGGCTGGTGGTGTTTGCTCCTAATGTTTCATCCACATCTGGGGCTGGCATCTTCAGAGGCATGTCAGAGTAAGATGTGTTTTTCTCCATAGCACAGATTTAAGAAACATAACCAGGAACCAGTCTGTAAAGAGTCCATGGATATTTCTGAAGCAGGAGACACCAATGTATGCCTCTATTCCAAAAGGACAATTTGGTATAATGATATTGTACTATATGGCGGGATCAATGACATGATACACAAGAGACATCTCCTAGTCTAATACTGTCAGCTCCATATAGCCATTTTTAGTATCAGGGAGGAGCTATCTCCATAGCTACACAGACACAAATATGAGAATCTCAGCTGCTCAGAAGACTCATCTACCTCCCACTGAGAAGCATTGGGGGTGACCTGACTCTGCAGATGGACAGTTTTTTCTAAGAAAAAAACCAAGTCAGTCTGGGCAAGTCAACCCAATGCTTTTCAATGGGAGGTAGATGGGTCTTCCAAGTGGTTAAGATTCTCAAATTTGCATCTGTGTGGCTATGGAGATAGCCTATAGAAAAGAAACCAAAAAAAAAGATAGGGAAGCTATGTATTGCCAAAATCAGCAGGACCAGCTGAGTACAACTATGTAGTTTTCAGGCTGAAAAGGCACTCAAGGTTGAAGCCTGCAGAGCAAACATCCAGGGGCAACCTTCAATAAATGGTGGCAGGGAGAATCCCTTCAGCTGCACACAAAAATGCCAGGTGCAAGCTGAGGGGGAAACGAACCAGAGAGCAAAACAGTCGGGCTGGAAACAGCCTCTTTTCCCCTCTGAAGCACACCAGAAGCTGTCTCTTTTTAAGATGTCCCCGCAGATGTCTTATTTTGAGTGTGCAGAATGGAAAGAGGCAGTCACTTCTTTTTAAGATGTCCCACAGGCTTTGTGTGTGTGTGTGTGTTATGCAGAATGGACTTCAACTTCCCCAAATTGCTTTGTATGTGGGAGAATACTTTACATGGAGCCAACTGCTGTGCTGAGGGACAATCTGCCTTGGAGAGGATGGCCTCATGGGGGAATTAAACACTCTCTCTTGTAATGCTCCTTTTCCCATCTTCATAAGAGCTTGCACAGGACTGCCAATTACTAAAAGCTCCAGACCAGAGGGAGTCGGCAGTCTATGGCTCCAGAACCAGACGTGGCTCAGTACAGAAGAAAATATGGTTCTTTTACAAAGAAAATGAGTTATTGTATACTGGAGCAACATATGGGGTGCTAGAATAACCAATATGTGGAGGGAATGTCAGGCAAAGATTTTTATGGGACTGGAGGGCTCCTTGGAGATGCTTTATGGGAAGAGGGAATGATTGAAGTGAACAATTACCTGTAATCCAGTGAGAACAATGTGCAGATTTATGGCAGAGCAGTAGAAGAATTGAACTGGTTGTTATTGCGTATATTTATTACTTATTGGGAGATCTCAAATGTGCTGCTTTACAAGAAAGGACTTACAACAGCTAGTGAATAGGCTGCAGCAGTTTAGTAATTATGAAGCAACATGTCAGTCATCTGTAATGTTAAACTATACAGTTCAGTTGTGCAAATGGGCTTTCTTATGCCAGTGGCTTGTTGATTTCTTGGTCTGAAATTTTAACATGTTTTGTCAGAATTGGTCTGGAATTCAGGCTCATTCCACACATGCAGAATAATACACTTTCAAACTGCTTTCAATGTTCTTTGAAACTGCAACTGGAATAGCAAAATCTACTTGCAAACAGTTGTGAAAGTGGTTTGAAAACGCATTATTTTGCATGTGCGGAAGGGGCCTTTAATTACAAAAGGTTGCTGATCCCTGCTCCAGAAGATCCTAATAACAAGTCTCCTGTATCACATCTACGTTTGCCCTTCTCTCTTGCAAGAAGTCTCAAAGTGGCTTAAGAAATTCTTCCCTTCCTCTCCCCACAACAGACACCTTGTAAGGAAGGTGGGGCTGAGAGAGTTCTGAAGAATTGTGGCTAGCTCAAGGCCACCTATGCTCTTCATGTGGAAGAGCAGGGAAACAAATCCAGTTTACCAGATAAGAATCCACCACTCAGGTGGAGGAGTGGGGAATCAAGCCTGGTTCTCGAGATTAGAGTCCACCGCTCTCAACCACTACGTCACACTGGTGGAGGAGGAGGAGTCTGCTGCTCATGTGAAGGAGTGAAGAATCAAACTCAGTGCTCCAGATTAGAGTCTACTGGTCTTAACCACTGCACCACTTTTAGAGTGAAGCGGCACATGACAGCAGCAAGAGGGCTACTGCCTAAAACAGCATCCCTGTGTTACAGTCTTCTCCATCCCCTCCTAAAGCATACCACCTATTAGTCCTAGCCACCAGCATCAAGTGAAATGAAGCCAGACTCAAGGCTGCCATTTCCAGTGGTAGTCCTGCTATCCACAGTTGAGTTTCACCCTGGTTTGAAGTAGAACTTGCAATGTTTAGGACTCCAACAGAGTTTACTTTGAGACCCATTCTGTGTATTGATCCATACTATGTAAGTATACTTATACTGTATAAGCACTAGAAAGCAAAAGGCAGCACTGGGAGAGCGTCTGCTTTTAGCTGAGAATAGAAAACAAATTTCTAGACCCTCAGGCTATGAAAGACAGCTTGAAAACATGTAGGAAAGACATGGTAAAATCACAGAAACTGGAATGGGTTGGGTAAGCACAAGAACTCCCAGTGCTCAGAACCAAAGCTTTGGTTGCCTGCATGACTACAGGCCTTTCCTCAGAGCCCCCAAAACAGACATATGCAGATTTATATATTAACATTATATTCTGCTTTCCTTCTGTGAACACAGGGTTCTTAGGCATTCTCTCCTTTTGGCAGAGATTTGCTTCACTTCAGCAAAGCAGATGCATGATATACCTTCCAAATGCACTCTGGGACTGATCTGATGAATGTTTACTCAGAAAAAACTGCCACTGAATTCAATGGGACTAACTATTAACCATACATAGGATTGCATTATAATAGTACAAGGTCTACTCAAAGTCATACTCAGGTCCATTTAACAAGGCTTAGTCCAAGGAAAATGTCCCCAGTATTGCACTATTACAATGCAATCCTAAATAGAGTTACACACTTTTAAGCATATTCACATCAATGGACACAGAGGGCTGTAACTCTGATTAGGATTGCACTGTTAATTTTCTAAACCAGGGGTCTGCAACCTGCGGCTCTCCAGATGTTCATGAACTACAAATCCCAACAGCCCCTGCCAGCATGCTGCAGATTGCAGACCCCTGTTCTAAACCAATTTTTTTCAAGCGAAGAATTAGCTAAATTCTTTGTCCACAATTTTTGTGGGGGTAGGTTTGGGGAATGGGTAGAAAGATGAGTAATGATTGTGTTTAAAGTTCTGCACTAATGCAATATTGTTATTGTCACCTTTTAAAAAGTACTGAAGTTTATATATTGAGCTTTAGAATGTTTTTTAAAGTCAATCTTTATACGGGTTGAGTGTATTAAACAGCTATATTCCACCTTTCCCTGGCTTAAGGCAGCTTACAATAAACCATTAGAACCTCCAACAACAATAAAAACCCCAAATCCTCCCAACCAAGTAAACTGTAAAAACAAAAACCCACGATAAAATACCTGCAGCACACACAAATGATGTGATGAATAAAACTGCCTTTCGGTGCCTCCTAAAATCTTCCAAAGTTCTGTTTATGTTCCTAGCAAAGTTTGGTTTTGAGCAGCTGATGCAAAAAGAAATGGACCATTTTCGTTCATTGAATCCTAAGTAATCAGAATGCTGGTGAATTTGACTTCTGCAGCAAACCAAAAATAACTCTCAGTGAGCCATAGCTATTTAGATGGTGCCCAACATTTCTGATGACCCTACACATTTGAAAACTCAATGACTGTTCACTACCCTCATAACTGCTGATGTCACAAGCAGTTATGATTAATTTTGGAAGCGACCTTATGACATTATAGTGCCAGGGAACACTGCTGAGTCAGCACTGCTATTATGTGAAATTCAATTCCTCGAGGATGGTAAAACAGTTATTTTAAGGAAACAGAAGACGTCCACAAGAAAGTGCTGAAAATTGTTTTATTTGTTTGACATGGCTGTTCATCTTATTTTTGCCTTTTCCAGTGCTGAAATGAGAAAGCACTTCCTTGCAGGTATAAAAACAATTTTACTTGTGAGTGAACAGCAACTGTAAGGCATGCCCGCAGATTCAAAGTAGCAGGCATGCAGGCTTCTAACATAGGGGTCAGTTGTCATGGAAACATGCTTACAGGGCTGCCTTAAAAAGTTATAACCCTCTAGTCCATTGAAGGCACTGGGCTTTGAAGGATATAACTCTGTTTGGGATTGCACTGTAAAAGAAGACTGGTGTGGGTGTACATACTTGCCAACATTTCACAGACAACGCGAGTCTCTGAGTCCCTCGATTCCCTTTCCACATAACTGAAAGTTACACTGTGTGTGCTGTTGTGCACTATATATTTTTTTCTGCAGACATTTAACTTGCACTGCTTTGAAAGCCAAGAGGGTATTTGCACTTATGTATAGCATCCACTAATAGACCAGGAGTGCTACCAGCAGTTTAAATGAGCTTCAGTGACATATTTAATTGCTGGTTGTTCAATTTCCGTTACCTTAATGCTCATGTGTACACATTTCCGTCTGTATATCAAAGAAAAGATGCATCTGCCTACCCACTCAGGACTTTAACTTGAATAATGGCTGGGTAGGAAGTTGAACTGTGAAGAGTGAGAACATAAGAAATAGCCTGCTGGATCAGACCAGAGTCCATCTAGTCCAGCATTCTGCTACTCGCAATGACTCACCAGGTGCCTTTGGGAGCTCACATGCAGGATGTGAAAGCAATGGCCTTCTGCTGCTGCTGCTCCTGAGCACCTGGTCTGCTAAGGCATTTGCAATCTGAGATCAAGGAGGATCAAGATTGGTAGCCATAGATTGACTTCTCCTCCATAAATCTGTCCAAGCCCTTTTTAAAGCTATCCAGGTTAGTGGTCATAACCACCTCCTGTGGCAGCATATTCCAAACACCAATCACACGTTGCGTGAAGAAGTGTTTCCTTTTATTAGTCCTAATTCTTCCCCCCAGCATTTTCAATGAATGTCCCCTGGTTCTAGTATTGTGAGAAAGAGAGAAAAATTTCTCTCTGTCAACATTTTCTACCCCATGCATAATTTTATAGACTTCAATCATATCCCCCCTCAGACGTCTCCTCTCCAAACTAAAGAGTCCCAAACGCTGCAGCCTCTCCTCATAAGGAAGGTGCTCCAATCCTTCAATCATCCTCGTTGCCCTTCTCTGCACTTTTTCTATCTCCTCAATATCCTTTTTGAGATGTGGCGACCAGAACTGAACACAGTACTCCAAGTGTGGTCGCACCACTGCTTTATATAAGGGCATGACAATCCTTGCAGTTTTATTATCAACTCCTTTCCTAATTATCCCCAGCATAGAGTTTGCCTTTTTCACAGCTGCCATGCATTGAGTTGACATTACCATGGAACTATCAACTAAGACGCCCAAATCCCTTTCCTGGTCTGTGACTGATAGCACTGACCCCTGTAGCGTGTATGTGAAGTGAGGAGTTTACAATATCAAAAAAGATGAACTGAACATTCTCAAAGGCACAAATGAAAACAAAAAAGGCACATCTTAGGTACCAGAAAGCAGAATTGTCCCTGGTCAACAGGGATAGCTGGAGAATATGGGTACATGGACCATAAGGATTAAAGAGTTTGCTAAAGTTCAGTCTCAGAGGGCAGCCATGTTGGTCATGATAGAACAACTAGATTTGTGTCCAGTAACACCTTAGAGAGCAATAAGATTTTCAGGGTATAAGCTTCCGAGAGTCAAAACTCCCTTTGTCATATACCTTGTTGTTCTCTAAAGTGCTGTGGGACTCGAATAGAGCTGTTGGAGTTTGTTAAATGATACTTTCTGAAGGATGAACTGCAGTGTGGAAAATATAATTCCCTCAATGCAGTAGGATGTGTGGATCCAAATTATCCATATTTAGATACTGGCAAAATCCACTGCCCCCTACAGCATGTGCCTTTCAAAATCAGGCACTGCAGTGATGTCTCTTTTTCCTTAATAAATCCATTGTCCAATTTTCTGGGATGAAAAATTCCACCCTGGTTGCACATTGGGAAAGGAAGGGGGGGGGGGTAGAATACGCTCTACAACATTTTTCTTTTAGAACATTGTTACCTGCACAGTAGTAAAGAATGTTTCCAAAGTACAATTCGCGTAATGCTTATCATCTTATTTCCATGAACAACCCCACAAAAATCAGCTGTTTTTTAGTGACTAAGGTTATTTCTTGTCTGACCAATAAAACATACAAGGGGGTACTGTGGTCAAAAGATTCTCCCATAAGTTTCATTTTCAGAAAACACTAGTCCAGGGAAATATGTTCCCTTTTCGGTTCACAGAAAAATTACCTGGCAACAGCCCACAGAACTTGTATGTTATTAAATTAGAGGAGGGATCTAAACATTGAGGAAATCCTCTGCCTATGAGAATCTAGTGTTTGACTGTTTGTTTTGTAGAACACTTGAGTATTGTGAGATTAGCTGGAATTTGGCTTGGGTAGTCCACATAACACAAAGGCATAGGTGTCTATACATGTTTTAAAGTGTTATAGGACAGATAAATATGCTTCCTCCTGAGCAAGCATCAAGTGGCCCATGCACAACCAAAATAAAACATTTTGAGGCAGGAAATAAGATGTTTCCTCCATAGAGTTCTGCATGGTTCTCTCCCCCACCCCCATTACATTCTGAAAACATTTTATTTCCAGCTTGGAAAGGTTTTATATTTTATTTATTGGATCTTTACCCCGCCCTCCCCGAGGGGCTCAGGGCGGCAACAACATGATAAAAACAAACACAACAAAACATAATAAATATATTACAACTGTTAATGATAAATTGTTTAAAATACGTAGTTTCAGATGGTGAGTTACTAAACCCCAGTATGTCCCCCGCCCCCACCCCTGGGAGGCCAAAAAAGAAATTAGATGTTATCCCGGCTGGCCATCAGGAAAAGCCTGGTGGAATAGCTCTGTCTTACAGGCCCTGCGGAAACTACTCAAGTTTCGCAGGGCCCTGATCTCAGTTGGGAGCATATTCCATGAGGTAGGGGCCAGGACTGAAAATGCCCTGGCCCTCATCAAGGCCAGCCAGATAGATTTCAGGCCAGGGATTTCCAGAAGGTTCCCCTCCAAAGAACAGATTCTTTAGCCTGAAATGTTTCAAAATATTTTCATGGCTGTGCAATTTATTTAATACATTTTCCACACCTCTCTGCTGTCCCCGAACTTCCTCCTTGGCACCGTTTTCTGTTGCGTCTCTGAGCTCACTCTGTTCTTTCTTGCCTGGTTATTTTCATCATTTCTGATGAAATCATGAAAATAATCATTTATTCGGGAGGGTTAAATCTTTGAAGCTTCAATTGTAAGAGGGATGGGGAATTCCAGCACAAGGCATTGAAACATCAAAGCATCAGTTCCACAGAGAATTGTTTAAAAATGGAAAAAACACAAAATGGTCACCAGGAATTGTTTCAAGGGGGTACGTGTGGACAAACTGCGGCGCGCGCGTGGGGGGGGGGGAGGGGTTGAACATGTTTTGCAAACATTTTGCAAATGCTTTCAGGGACTTGTATGGAATAAGGCAGTATGTATCATAAGATGCTGTCCTGTCAGGAGGCCCATGTTCATGTAGAATGGTGTATGGAAATCACAGCTCTGAGGTTTTAGCATGTTTAGCACTGACCGCAGCATGAACTGAAAGGATCATCTCTGAAAACAGACAGGGATTGTTTCTCTCTGTCATGCACTTTGACTCAGCCATTCTTTGGGATTCAGTTTGCTTGAGTCTTCAGTTTTCAATTATACCCCCCTTTTCCAGTGAGAAGAACCTTGGAATATAATCATCATGGCCAAATTGTATTAACCCCATATTTAATATTCCACCATTCTTAATTGCTTTTCCAGCAGAGCAGATTAAATAAGACAACAGCTAAAAGAAGAAAGCATATCTGAGACAGACTATTCTACCTCAGATTTCACATTTAGTGCCCTCTGTCTCCATTGCTATATTAGAATTGGCCTGCACAATTTTTTACCACTAAAGGATTAATGAACCTAATGATGCTGTCTGTCTGGAGCCACAAAACAAAACAAAACCAATGTGCGAGACATGAACTCCCTATATTAGATTGGTGGCTTACATGTTGTGATGTTAGTCTACAGGCCTAGCTAGCTCTACCAAGAAGCAGGGTGAGGCAGGCCATCTCAAGTGACATCATTAGGAGAACATTGGTAGATGCCACATACAATATAACATCTTCAGGACGTTATATATACCCACAATACAATACTATCAACCACATCTTTGCATAACAAGTTCTACCCAAACACTTACTGATTGGTTCCCCACCCTGGGACATGGACAATATATACCCCAAACATTTCCTTCTCTCTGGACACAGTGTGTAACAGACTTCCCTCTGTGATACACCTCTGAAGATGCCAGCCACAGATGCAGGCAAACCGTTAGGAACAAGATCCGCCAGCCCGGAAAACCCACCACAACCAGTTGAATTCGGCTGTGAAAGCCTTTGACAATACATTGTATGTGGCTGTTTTCTGGCTGAGTAGAAAAATGCCTGTATGTAGTCCACAAGGGATTCCAATTCTGCATCTTAGGAAGCTGATAAGCTATTTCTGGCTTGACATCTTAACAATTCTTTCTAGCATACATCTTCATGCAGTTAGTCAAATCTAAGCCCACTGATTTCAGTTGTCTTAGACTTGGCCCTGCCTGAATAGGATTGCACTTTGAGTCTCTTTTCTGTCCACATTCAGTCCATAAAAACTGCGGTGAAAAATATGGAGCATATTCAGTCAGGTGCATATATTTTCATGGCTGGGAGTAATGATCAGCAATCAAGTTTCATTAATCAGAAGTTGATTAATCTATTACTGGAACAGTTACACAAAATCCTAAGGGGTCATTAGCCACTACAAGCACTGTTGTAGGTGGCAGCTGTGAATACAGTGTCCAGCAACAGGACCCACCCTGGACTTGCAGGGGTACCTCACCTTGGCAGAAACAAGCCATATATACCTGGTAGCTGCAAGCAGCCCCACCAGGAAGCATCCAGAACAAGCAGGGCAGGACTCCAGGTTCAGTTTGGCAGCCAGGTGGAATCAGTCATCATGAAGACCTGCCTTGGGATAAGGAGCAACCCAGTAGGCATAGGCAACTGAGGCACGATACTTTTAGTTGTGCAAAATGATAGAGGGATGGAGCAAGCCAGTGGAGGCAATTGGAAAGATGCCCTATTTAAGAAAGATTGGCAGCAGGCCAGGGAGGATGTGGAGAGCAGAGGATATGGAAAGGAAGCAAAGGATATGGAAAGGAAGAAAAACAAAGCGGTGCAATCCCTCTCGCTGCTCCAGTCTCTGACCTTGTGGGTCCTCCAGAGCAGGGAAGGTCACAACAAAGCAAGGCAAGGGGGCCTTGCTTGTGTGTGTGGCACAGCTAGTTACATGATCAATGCATCTTCCTAGTTAAGGTTTCTTTGGAATTCGTGTTGCCAGCAATCTTAGGCATTAGACAAATAGTGTCATTGGTTCTAAAAGAAATGTCTTCTGACTGCTTTAACCCTAAAATCATAGCAGAAAAATATCAACAAGTCATCCATGGATCCCTTCCACCATTCTGATGACATGGCTCTGTGGGGGAACCCCCCCCCCCCCCGAGCAAATCTGCTCCAGCCCATTCAGTCCTTTTTGCCAAACAACACACAAAAAGGCAAAGAGAAAATCACTAGCAGGCTGCCCTTGAGGGAATCTTCCTAGACCTCTAACATATAGGACTATCTGGCAAATGGCAAGAAGGCTTGGGGGGAGGGGGGTCACGGTGCAGATGCAATGTTGCTGGATAAGGCAGGATATAAATTTTGTAAGTAAATACACAAATACTTGTTTTTTATGGTTTGGTTTTTAGTTGTAAGCTGCCTCAAGATGGACTCTTGAAGTTCCCATACATAGCCGTTGGTGGACCTGTCCTCCGTGAATTTGTCCAGTCTCCCCTTCCATCCATCTATGCTTGTGGCCATAATTTAATTGCCCACTGGGAAAATTTTAATGCAGGAGATGCTGCATATGAAACACCAAGTTCTTAAAATTGTTAGGATGTTCAGAAATGTACCAGAAGTGCAGAATCTTTTCTTCGGTGAATGATAATTCCTTGCCATTTCCTGTGACAGGAATAGACTTGGTTCATTTTGTCACCTGTGACTTGACTTCTAATTAAAACGCAAAGGCACCATATCCTGCTTGCAAATTAGAGTTAAATGAAATAACATTGCTTATAGTTAAATGAAATAACAGTGCTTACCTCATCTGAAATCTGACCTCCAAATGTGACCCATGTCCCTAAAAAGAAGCACAATGATTTGTTACTCTGTAGGGTTTTCTTTAATATACAAAACACAATATAATTAGGTTGTTTTCCCTTAGGGAACCTCCTAAGATTTTCTCGATCAACCTTTATCTAATGAGAATATACATGGAGGGCTCAGACTGCTTTCAATTTAATTGGCTGACAAGCTACAGTGACCATGCTTTCATTGCTTAAAAAGCTTTGTCATAACTGGGTAGAGATTTCTCCCTCCTAACGAGACAATGATGACATATCTCAATGGGAAGAGATTACTGTCAGTGGATACACTGCTCTTGTTAGCAATTAGCCATGGATAAATCAGCATGAAAATCACTTGGTGCACGAAAAGATTTGGAAGCTTGATCTTATCCGGCAGCTTACGAAAATGAAAAGAGAAAAGATATTTCCTCCATACAAAATGTAAGCTAGACCACAATCCAGATCACTAACAGCACCTGACCCTGGAAATTGCCACCATTTTCCAGCCCCGCCACCACAGAAAGATACCCAAATGTGACTAGATAGGAGCATGCTGTGGATGTTCTAGGGGGTGGAGTCAAATTTAGTCGGCTTCCACTGCCCTCCCAACACCTGTACACTAATGGAGCTGGCTTCAGACATATACCATGTTGTACAGCCAATCAAATCACCAGTGGCTAATCAGGAGCCTTGCTGAACAAAAGCCCATATGGCCATGCCCACTTTCTGAAAATACTTGGTGGTACAGGAAAGGTGTCAAGAGTCGCAATGGCACGATGTGTACCGTGTTGGGGAGTCCTACTTTAGCCTTTTCTCACAATGGTTCTAAGGTGCCAGTCCTAATGGAAAACATAATTGGGATACAGCCCAGTATTTCCGCACACAAGCCAGAATTCTGTTTTAATTATGCCCCATCGATTTCATGGCCCAAGAATAATCGTTTCAAGATTTTGACGTTCAGGGCACGTTTGCACAGTCATGAATTGTGTTCTGAAGTTGGCCAGGCCAAATTCTAGTCATTTGTTAAAGAAGATAAATATTCCTCTTTAAAAGAACAGATTGACAATATACTAGAAACTGACTGTCAGTAGGGGGGGAACATGTTGCCCTTTATCTGTATCATAGTCTGTTGATTAATTAGCAAAAGCTTTAACAATCTTTGTTTCTATCCTCACCATTTGAGTTTACACATCATGATGTGGAGAGCAGATTGAGGAAGTGTGAAAAATGGGAATTATACAAAATCATCCTTAGCTCTGTTACCTAGTTACCAACAGTGCAATTCAAAGCAGAATTACATGCTTCTGTGGCCACCGAAGTCTATGGGCTTAGAAGGCTGTAATTCCATTAAGGACAGCACTGTAACAACCCAATCCAAAGGGGGTGGGGGTAGAGTGGCAGCTGGGAATGGCAACGCAGCAGCAGCACACACACACACACACACACACACCCCGAGGCAACTGGAAGAATGGGCACTGAGGGAAGAGAAAAATCCTGTTTTCTCCTGGAGAAACCTCACTGTTGGGAATGACTTAAGCCACATAAAAGTGGTGTAAGTCTATACAACAAAAAGGGGCATTCCTGGGTTGAAATGCCTCTGAGTTCACCCCCGAAATACTCTCCTTCATGCCAGCACTGCTTCCTGTAGTGGAGGATCACCAGCTCATGGGTCAACTTCCAGATTTGGGCACTGTGGAGCTGTGTGGCTCTCTGCTGCTGAGGGAAGTCCATCAGCATCCAGGCCCATTTGTGCAGCACTGGTGAGGATGGCACTGGTGCAGGGGTCATGCTGCTTCCAATGAGGTTTCGGCCCCTTCCTTTGGACTGCACAGTAAATCACTTTGATTTAGTCAGTTACAAAATAATCACATACAGGAGAGGTCTCCTGCTATAACAGGGCAGCCTTCCAGCTTGGCCCCCTGTTCCCCACTGGTGCTTAATGAGCTTGTGGTAGTGGTGGTGGGGAGGTGCTCCTTGGTATTGTACCAGCACACTCTGTCAACTCTGGTGAAAAACCAGAAGTGATGTCACTGCTCTGGGTTTATGTTCTTGGATTCACCCCAAACTCTAAAGCACCAAGAAGAGGAGGAGGAGGAGGAGGAGGAGGAGGAGGAGGAGGAGGAGTTTGGATTTATATTCTACCTTTCTTTCCTGTAAGGAGACTAAAGGTGGCTTACAAGTTCCCTTCCCTTCCTCTCCCCGCAACAGAAACCTTGTGAGGTAGGTGGGGATGAGAGAGTCCTGAAGAACTGTGACTAGCCCAAGATCACCCAGCAGGAATGAAGGAGTGTGGAAACACATCTGGTTTCTCAGATAAGCCTCTGCCACTCAGATGGAGGAGTGGGGAATCAAATCCGGTTCTCCAGATTGGAATCCACCTGCTCTTAACCATTACACCATGCTGGCTCGTGTACACCACTACACCAAGAACCTGAAAGCATTCCCCTGGCACAATGATCACTTCTGAATTGTTGTTGTTTTACCTATTACTGTACTGAAAATTTTGTGTGTGTGTGTGTGTGTGTGTGTGTGTGTGTGTGTGTGTGTGTGTGTGTGTGTGTGTGTGTGTGTGTTAATGGGCTAATTTGTTTGTGTGTGTGATTCTCTGGCTATAAAGATACAGCATTACAAACCAACATTTCATTTATCATCTCACTTTTACAACATATTCCTTTGTTTATCAGTTCTCCTGTAAATTATGAAGGATCAGATGACAGTTAAGCATTTGAAGTAGAGGTGCATGCTGTAGAATCTCTAACCCATAGTCAGTTTTCAACCAAACCACACTTAGCCTGACTGTACACCCATCAATTATCCAAATGATCACATTTATGTTGGAGAATTATGCTGTCCATTGCCTGGAAACTTTCATAAGGACATAGGCTTGGATCCAGCGACATGCAAGAGGCACAATAAATGGATTTAGCACAGTTCCACTTATGCAAGATCTTGCACAATACCTAGAACATTTCTCCCATTATAGTATAGTACACAGAAATTGGTTGCATAAGATCTTGTATAAGAGAAAACGCAAGTGGGGATAATAAATTTGATCTGGTGCAAGCAGCTACCATGGTCTTTTTCCGTGCAGAGCTCAGGAATTCTGCACTGTGCACCAGCAGGAATTCTGCACTGGATCCAGCTCATAAAGTAAATCCCTAGGAGACAATCTGCTGTGTGTGTGTTGTCAAGTTGCCCGCTGATTTCTGGTGACTGGGGCCCCATAGGGTTTTCAAGGCAAGTGATTAAGCAGAGGTGGTTTGCCATTTCCTTCCTCTGCCTAGGCTTCCTTGAGGTCTTCCATTCAAGTGCTGATCCTGTTAGCTTCTGAGACCTGACAAGGCCCGGCTATCCTGTAGAGTTCCACATCCCAATGATAGGTGCCCGTTAACAACTGAGATCCGCTGTTCCCCTCTCAGAGTTAGAGGAGTCAAAGGTTGAACGCCGTCTGTTTTAAATATTTATGAACTTGGAGCGCTGCATTTTAACTGGTATAAATTTTAGCATTTTATTCTGTTTAGCCACTTATATGTATTTTATGTTGTGAACCGCCCCGAGCCCTTTGGGGGAGGGCGGTATAAAAGTGGAATAAATAATAATAATAATAATAATAATAATAATAATAATAATAATAATAATAATAATAATAATAATGATGATGATGATGATGATGATGATGATGATGATGATAATAATTAAAAATTAATATTAATAATAATAATACTGCACAGAAATTGTTACCCTCAATCATAGCCCAGGAAAGAAATTTACAGGCTCATCATGTGAGAACATCAGGATGCTGCTAAGTACCAATATACAGTTGGAACGCAAGGTTCATAAAAGATGCTGCCATTTTACGATCAATTCCCAACAACTATATTCTATGTAATTTCCTGTTAAATCACAGTCTTCCTTTCTGAAGTTGTGTACAGTCGCATTATTATCATTCCGACATTTTACAGCACTGTTACCCTAAATCATAGCGATAGTGTCATTAGACAACTCCATCTTGCATTCATTTGATCATTTCATTGCATAGGGGTAGGGTGGGGGGGAAATACAATGTCTCCAGTCCAATAGGCAACCTTTCTTTCTCCTTTTCAAATACTGGCATGGCTGGCATGTCTTACCCCCTCCTACCTCAGGGGTTTCTTCATCATTGATGTCATAGGTGGTATCCAATAGGTGCCAGTGACAGCATGGAAATAATGACACCTGCATTAGTGCAGCATTGGTTAATGTTCTGGCTGGGGAAAGGAAGCCGTTAACTAAATCTGGAATAAAGGGAACTGTGTTAATGTCCCTAACTACTCCAACTGAGGAACCACTGTACAAAAGAGAAAGCCCTGGCTTTGGTTGAAGCCCCCAGACATCTTTTAGGTGAGGGACCACTAGCAGATTTTCATTTGCTAATTGCAATGATCTTCAGGGGATATATGGTCTTGCCACCATCAGAGTCTCATACAGGACCACAGGAAGGATGGAAGGGGGCAACCCATTCACTTTAACTCTGTAGATGAAGCCTGCTCTTTGGTGGGATAAAATAATCCTTTGAACCAGCTCTTGCCTAGTGATTGCCCAGACAGCTCACCATCCTGTTAATCTGTTTTCCATTTTCCATGCCTTGAGTCTTGTTCTGACCATTGCTTACCTGGACAGGTTCTTGCTGAATATGAATAAAAATCAAAGCAAGATGCTATAACTCTAGTGTGCTATAACTCTTAATTTAGCATTCTTTTTAGCTAAATTATTACTTATAGGCAGGGGCGTACCTAGGCAAACTTGAGCCCTGGGCAAAACCTGAGTTTGATGCCCCCCCCACGGGTGGCCCCCACCATGACCAAACAATAATTTTTTCCACCAGGTCGTTTCAAAGTCACCATCACATTATAGAACATCCCCCAACTCACAAATCTGAACATAGCAATGGGCCATGCCACACAGCCGAAATAATATTTGGAAAACATTTTCAAAATGCTTTCAAAATGTTTTATTACTGCTATGAAAACATTTTATGGTGTTGTATCCAGTCCCCCCAATTGGGGGAAACAGCATCACTTTCAATGTTATTTAAACTGGGAGGGCCCAGACTCTCCCTTTAAGGTGGATTTAAAAGGAGAATCTGGGCTCCCTGGTTTAAACAAGTGATGCTGGAATCCACCCCCAAACAGCATCATTTTAAATGGTGTTTAAACTGGGGACCTCAGATTCTCCCTTGAAATCCATGCCGAAGGGGGTAGATTTAACAACAACAACAACAACAACAACAACAACAACAACAACAACCACCACCACCTTTATTAGGCACTGAGAGAATAAAAGAAAGAAAGAAAACAAGCATTGGTGGGAAGGGAGTGAATTTAAAAAGAGAATCTGGGGAAATTTAGGGGGTGCCTGTTGTCAGGGGTGCAATTATTAAGATAGCAGCACCAAAATTTCGGAGTGTCTTCGTGAGACCCTACTGATGATACCACCCAGATTTGGTGAAGTTTGGTTCAGGGGGTCCAAAGTTATGGACCCTCAAAGGTGTAGCCCCCATCTCCTATTAGCTCCCATTGGAAACAATGGGGGATGGGGGCACTCCCTTTGGGAGTCCATACCTTTGGACTCCCTAAACCAAACCTCACCAAACCTGGGTGACATCATCAGGAGAGTCTCCCAAAAAATCCCTGAAATTTTGGTGCTGCTAGCCTAAAATCTGCGCCCCCTGCAGGCCAAAAACGGAAAAACACTGAAAATACAAAATCCCTCACAAACCTGCAATTTTGTCGCCCACCACAAGGTGGCGCCCAGGGCAGCTGCCCACTTTGCCCAATGGGAGGTACGCCTCTGCTTATAGGTAATAGCAGGTACCAGTGGAGCACTGGGTCAGGACTCTAGAAATGCACCTCCTGTCTGTAATGTACTTCCTGTCTGGACTGATTTCCTGTCTGTTACTTATGTCCTGTTTGATGTTGGCCAAAAAAACCAATCTCTCTGTATATCAGTTTTTCATTAGGAAAAATGTAATATTTTCCTTCCCTCTTATCACTTTTCTGCATAACGTTACAAATTTCTTGGGAGCCAGGATGACTTGTCCTGTGTTTCTTTATAACACAAAAATAGAGACTAAATGAAAGATTTAAAAAATCAGGATAAGATAAAAAAATATTCAGGGATGCACAGAAACCTTGACATTGCCCTCCTAATTTAAGTCTAAATCTTTAACATAGCCAATGTTCCCTGTGAGCCATGCTGGTGTGCGGCCACACAGTCATTGTACTGGAGTTGCGCAGATAAGGGTATGCTCAGCAGGGGGAACTTTCCCAGGTGGCTCAGTTCCACCCAGTGTTCCGGAAGTTCAGCACAGAGGTAACAAATGATTAGATAGACTATTGAACTCAACCCAGCATAATTTAATGTTCTGATGCCAATGCCAAGGAGGGGGAGAGAAATAACTATGTTGATTCCAGATTCTTTTTTTTTCTGAAGTTAAGATAAGAAAACACATGTATGCACACCCTCACTGCGGACAGGAGAAGAAGAAAGTCAAATGCTAAAATACAAAGACTACAGAGATTAATATTCGCATAGAAAGTATTTCAGCTGCATGTTTCCAGTGGGTACAGTCTCTGCCACTGTTGTCTGCTTATGCTAGTAATGGCCAATAGAAGTTCAGGCAAATTCATAGCACTAATGCAAAACACCCTCTTTACACTAATATTCAGCTACACAGCAGAGCTGATCAGTAGTTACATCTGTAGCTGGAAATTAAGTACTGTAGTAATATATTGACTTCATAAGTTTGCTCCTGACACATCCAAATTCATTTTCACCTTTCAGTCACGCCAATTAATTCCTGATCATTTGACTGTAGTACACATTTTTGTTTATATAGCCTAATGTCTTTGAACAGAAAGCTGAGCAACCATTGAGAAACTGAGGTGTAAACCAGGAAGCCCCTGGTTGAAAGCTCACCCCTGCCATGGAAACCTAGCTCTCGGAAAAGGATTCTTAAGCCTGCAGACTTGCTCAGGCCTTCTAAACAAAGTTGCAGTATGCTAAGCCCTTTTACTTCAATGGATTTGGAAGGGTATAACTCTGCTTAGGATGGCACTGCTAGAGTCCAAGTAGGTCATAGGGAGGGGGAAACAGGTGAAAACTCTCAGAAGATATGTAACTGATGAGGAAATGTACTGATCAGCAGAAAGAGCTTCTAATTTAAGAGGAGTTTGCTGATGGGTCTGTATTTCTAAATGTTGTTTGGAAACTATTAATTACTTGGGAGAAGTCTGACTATGATTTAAGGCTATATAAACAGCTCCTCTTTGCTGGCTATTGTACTTTTGGTACTGTGCCTCACAGGCAGAGGAACATATGTTTTGCAATTTTTTTTAGCAGCTATTGAGACTAGAAGGGATTTCAGGAATCAAATATGTGCAAATGCTATCTGATCTGTCTGCTTTGTTTTATTGAACGAAATCTGTTGACAGTATAATAAAGAGTTGCATAATATGAAAAAAGCAGTGGACACAGCAAATAAATGTTATTCAAAGTATGGTCCAGCTGTCCAGTCCCCTGATGTAGAGCTGCCAAGGCAAGCCCTCATACAGGGTGGGGATTTCCCTGCCCTGCTCCTATTTCCTGTCACAGCTTGGAGTAGCAGCAGAAGAAAATAATTTTAAAAACGGCTATCAATAGCATGATGTCATTTCCAAGGGAAACTCAGAAGTGATGTCAATCAGTACAGTCATAGAATTTCCAGAAATTCCTAGAGAGGCATGACATTATTGCTGGGCTTTCACCAATGGCATCCTCATGTTGACATCCCCCGGGTCTCCCATTGATTGCTAGGCTGTGCCAGGCAACCGTGCCCTAATTTGAGAACGGTATACACGCCCTCTTGAACAAAAGTTATCTTTGCTTGCAAGTGAAATAACAAAAATGTTTTGTGTGGGAAAGAGCTGTGCAGCAGTATTCAAAAACATTGAACTATAGCACAACCTTGTTTGGATTTAGAACTATTGTGCCAAAGGCAATTTTCTTGCCTAAGGCAAAGGTTCCTTCTAAAGGATGGTGGGGGGGGGGGGTTCAAAGGAAGCTCAATAAGGCAGGTACTCTGGTAGCACAAATATAAGAAAACAAATGACAATATAAATAGAATTCCTCACACCCCTTAGTTTCTGAGGGCTTCTTATATCAAAAACTGTCGCCAGCAGCTCCAGATCTCCAATGAAGTCCACTTGTTACTGTTTCTTCTTTTTCTTTTGTAGCCTACTTCAATGCAACTCCTCACATGATTATTACCTGGCAAATTGTCTGAGTCAGGTTCTATCTAGTGCTTGCACATGACACTCCGTTATTAGAAAGAGTCACTTGAATGGAACTTAGATGGAACTGCTGATATGCTCAAAGCTCAGACAAGGTCCCATGCTATTTGTTTGCTTGTTTGTTTGCTTGCTTGTTTAAATTTGTATTCTGCCCTTTCCTGACCAGAGTTGGGCTCAGGGGTGGCTAACAGCATAAAAATTAATCAACTCAAAACATCAAATAAAAATCAATCGAAAGGCATAATACAATTAAAAACTCTGTCAATGAACCAGTTATTTAATTTCATTCACATTACCCAGGAGGACCAACCAAGGAGGCAGTAACGTAAGGAAGAACCAAAACCAAAACATCAAAGGCAATCAAATATGACAGACAGCATGGTGTAGTGGTTTAGAGCGGTGAACTCTTTCTGGTAAAGTGTCAGGATGTGCGCTCTCCTGCCATCAATGGGGCGGAAGAGGTGAGTGGGTCCAGACGTAGGGAAAGGGGCAGCTGTCTTCACCTTCTAATATATTAATGGATCTGTTCTTTTCCTTTCATTTTCCTGTGATGGTTGTAACTGTAGCTAACAAGGAACAACCCTGGTGCCTTCCCAGCGGAAGGGGTGGCAGCTGAGAACTATCACTGCGCTGGCTTTGAGGTGCTCAACTCCCAAACATCTCTGTTTCCATTGTGCTATTCTCACATTCCATGGGAAACAGGGAGGGGGGATTTATGGTGGGAACTCTGGGGGAATAAAGGCAACTGTACTTTTGGAATCTGGCAGAACTGGCTTTCTGAAAGCCAGGCACTTGCTATTATCTATAAACACTTCTGAGCCAACCACCAGAGTCCGCTTACTGACTTCAGTTCCAAAACCTGACAGTTTGTTTCTCCACTTCTATACATGGAGCCTGCTGAGTGACCTTGGGCTAGTCACAGTTCTTTTTGGAACTCTCTCAGCCCCATCTACCTCACAAGGTGTTTGTTGTGAGGAAAAGACGGGAAGGAGTTTGTAAGCCATTTTAAGACTCTTTGCAGGACAGAATGGTGAGGTATAAATCCAAATTCTTCTTCTAAATAAAGCTAATTTAAAAAGGGTAGGGAGTGCACAATGATGTAACCATTGCTGCCACAAATGTACACAGCACCATTTCTTACTCCTCCTCAAGGGGTTCTTCTCTGATGGCACCAGGAAAACATAGTGTGATCCTCCTAGAATAGCCTCTCTAAACAGCATTGTTCTTTGAAAAGTCACAACACAAATCAAAATCTTCTTTCATATTCCTAATCCCAAGTATCATTTTCAAGGATTCTTTTGTTTTCTCCGGAAAGCTCTTGCAGTCGTTTTATTTTAAGAAATTTGTCTTTTCAAATGCTTCCGTTATATATGAAAAAACATTTTACCAAAGTAATCAAGGGAAGCCTTGCAGGGATTCACAAGCAACATGAAAAAGATCATTCTGAACTACGGTATGTTCTAAAGGTCTTTAACCTATACATGGAGAAGCAAACAATACAGTTGCCTACAAAACTTGAATGTGAAAATCTAAGAACACAAAGAGCAAGCAGATCGATTATTTCCTCTGTAGTAGGTGTCATATCAACAAACAGGAAGATGCACCCAGCTGATTTGCCGAACAGAAACATGATACTCCCTCCAGGTAGCACATTTATATTTGTTTATATTTTATGTGCATCCTAAAGTGCTAAGCCGAAAGGCTTGCATAGCAGAATATATTATGGTGCAAATTATTATTAGCCTCATTACACAATGAGCTCTTTGTTGGAAGAAAGGGACGTTACGCTGTTTCCTGCCTCGACCTACAGAGGGGGTTTTACTAGATAGCCAGTGGTTAGATAAGGACCTAGGAATTGTCACCTTTACTCTATCATGCTGGTTCTATCCTTTGAAGTAGACTGATACTCTCAGGGACTTCCTTCCTTCCTTCCGCCTTCTCTCTCGACCTTCTCCATCTTACTTTTACCATGCCTAGAGAGAGGATGGGTGCCCCAAGCATCCGTCTCCATCCAGCTAGAATAGGATAGTTAGTGAACCTATCTCTCCACCTTTCTATCCAGAATGGAGTTCACTAATAAATACTCTTTTTAATAGATTAGAAACTACAAATGACTCCAACTTTCTTTTGTGTTCAAAGCTCTCTCTCCCAAGCTCACACACACATGCGTGCCCAGGTAAGCTCCACTGTGTTCTAGCCTCTGTGCCGCTCTGCTCGTTGTGCAAGGGAAAAACACACACAAGGTGTTGCTTTCCCAATACCCTTGGCCTCAATTTTCCCACACCAGAATGTTCTACATCAGAACCCCAGGGGATTCCAATGATGCTGACGAGAGTAGATTCGGGATGGACAAAAACAAGTATTTCTTTACTCCATGAATGATTAAAGTGTGGAATTCACTGTCACAGGATAAGGTGATGACCACAGGCATAGACAGCTTTGAAAGATTCTTAGAGGTTAAGGTCTATCAGTGACTCCTAGCCATGGTAACAAGGAAACCTCCATGTTCAGAGGCAGTAAACCTCTGAATCCCAGTGTCAGGAGGCAACACCAGAGGAATGCTTCAACCGCTATATCCTGTTTTGACACTCCAGATACTGGTTGGCTACAGGGTGGTGGACTAGATACACTCCTGGGTTTGTTCCACAGAGCTCAAAAAGACTTCTGCCTTTTTTTACTTTAGTCACTCAAAATAAGATGCCCAGGGAATGTCTTTAAAAAAAGGCACCCAAAATCAGAGCCTGCAGAACAAACGTGCTGAGACAACCTTCAGCTAATGGTGGCTGGGAGAATTCCTTCAGCAACACACAAAATCTCAGGAGCAAGCTGAGGGTGAAACTGACCAGAGAGCAAAATGGTCAGGCGGGAAAAATAAGATGCCCCCTGGGTTCTGTATTCTGCACAGCCAGCAGGAGACATCTTTCAGGTGGCTTAAGGAAAAAAGATACACTTTAAAATGTTCTCCAAAAAAGGTGCCTTCAGCTAAAATAATGCATCCTGAGGACGTCTTGGAAAGAAAGCTGTTCACAGTGCCTCCCAAGATGCCCCAGGATGTCTTATTTAGGTTGTATGGAACAGACCTTTAAAGCATTCTCCAGAAATGATGCCTTGAGCTAAAATAAGACCTCCTGAGGATGTCTTGGGAAGAAAGGTGTGTAGTGTGCCTCCCTAGGAAGCCTTTTTTAGTGTCCTCAGAATTTTTTACTTAGGCTGTCCGGAACGGATCCTGGTATGTTCTAGCGGGGTTCTTATGTTCTTAAGCCATCCTGCATAGCATGGCAGAGTCATTTTCTGAATGGTTCAGCAGAGTAAAACAACAAATCTTTCTTATTTCAGGATTTCCTGGGTCCTACGCTTGCTCTCTCTCCCTCCCTCCTTTCTATAACCCTTCTGGGACTCCCTTTGCAATGGGCTTGCCTTATCTTACAACGGTGTACATTGAATCTTAGCATTGGTGTTGTCAGAAAATATATTTTTGCAGACCTGCAAGGAATGAACCATAGACACAAGTTGGTCAGGAACTGGAACATCCTGCAAAACATAATCCCCAAACAAAAGCTATATCATCCCTTTATATTAAGGAGCAACCAGAATGTGACACAGTTGTGTTCAAGCTTTCCAGTTGTCCACAACTCTTAATTGGGCTGGAGGCAGGGCTACCAGCTGAACTCTGGCACCCAGCATAATACATTTTTTGAGGACAGGGATTAACGGCCCCTTCCACACATGCGGAATAATGCACTTTCAATCCACTTTCACAATTGTTTGCAAGTGGATTTGGCTATTCTGGACAGTGAACTCCAGCTGCAAAGTGCATCGAAAGTGGATTGAAAGTGCATTATTCTGCAGGTGCGGAAGGAGCCAAACATTACACAATAATATGTGAAGCTGTGACACCACTTCCAGTTTCTATCCTTTTTAAAAAAAATAATAGAAGTGTGTAAATTCCTAGAGCATTATGATGTTATTTCTGGATACAAACTGGAAGTACTATCGTAACATCATGTGTCATCGCAGGGTTTCTAGTAGTGTGCATTTGGCAAAGTCAAACCGCACACACACACCCCAAATATCTTATCAGTATTTTTTCAATCCTCTAAAAATGGCATCAATGTAAGAGAGCCAAAAAGTGGATCCTGAATAATGTTGCCACAGTCACTGAAAATGCTCTAGACCTGGTAGTAAAGAGATAAACATCACAGGGTCCCAGCTTAATCTCAGACTTCAGAGGGGGACTTAGAGAGTCAGAGAGAGAGGGGTCAAGGCACTGGGCCTTTTTTCCCCTAATGCTCTAATGCTACCCCTTTGATGTACAGATTGCTTTTCCCAGGAAACTTTCTTCCTCCTTTTTTGCACCTCAATTTGCATGCACACACATTTCCTCATCTTTCAGTCATGAGGGGAGGACACAGTTCCTGTATCTCCCTCCATCCTAGTTAGTTAGACTAGAGTGGGAAACTTTATTTACTCTATCCTATCCAGAAATGGAGTTCCTATAATAAATCAAGTATATTAACATGAATAGATTAAAGACCCCAAGTAATTTTGTTCCTGAGGTCACTCAGAGACTAGATGGGCTCTGTTGTGCACAATAGCTTTTGAGCACACTGCTGAATTATCAGATTTATATACATGAAAATAAATCTAACACGGGCACCTCAATAAACCACTTGATGAAGAATGGAGCAACCATGGGGGGATACATGGGAGGAGGAAGTCCCTCAGATATATGGGGTCCAGGCTGTGTAGGGGTTTAATGGCTTCACATGGATTCTGGTTTGGGTTTTTTTTTTTTAGTATATCATGAGGTTAGATCACAAAACTGATTCTACAGAATAATTAAATGGTTTATTTCTAATCGGAAAACTGATTCTATAATGTTGCTGAACTCTATGATGATGCAGTTATATAGTCTGCTGCCAAACAGCAACAGTACAATTGAAAGGTACATGGGCATTCTGGAGTTGCCTACGTAACTTCAGCCAAAACAACTCAAGTCCATGACTCAAGATGTGGGAGTGGAGACCAAAAGAGTGGTTCACACATTTTGCCTCTTAGAAATAATCAATGGATGAAGCATTTCCTTCTTTGAGCAGCATGCATTGCAAACCAAACCCAAATACCATGGAATCAGGCTCATTCCGCACATGCAGAATAATGCACTTTCAAACTGCTTTCAGTGCTCTTTGAAGCTGTGCGGAATAGCAAAATCCACTTGCAAACAGTTGTGAAAGTGGTTTGAAAACGCATTATTTTGCGTGTGTGGAAGTGGCCATAGAATCACAGAGTGATTGGAAGAGACCACAAGGGCCATCAAGTCCAATCCCCTACCATGCAGGAACACACAATCAAAGCACTCCCAACATATGTTCATCCAGCCTCTATTTAAAAACTTCCAAAGAAGGAGACTTCACCACTGTCTGAGGCAGTGAATTCCACTGTTGGAACAGTCCTGACAGTCAGAAAGTTCTTCCTAATGTTTAGGTGGAATCTCTTTTCCGGCACCTTGAACCCATTACTCTGTATCCTAGTCTCTGAGGCAGCAGAAAACAAGCTTTCTCCCTCTTCAACATAACATCCCTTCAAATATTGAAACATAGCTATCATGTCCCCCCTTAACCTTCACTTCTCCAGACTAAACATCCCCTGCTGCCTAAGTCTCTTTTCATAGGGCATGGATTCCACACCTTTTACCATTTGATTGCCCTCCTCTGGACATGTTCCAGCCTGTCAATATCCTTCTTAAATCGCGGTGCTCTGAACTGAACACAGTACTCTAGGCGAGGTCTGACCAATGCAGGCTTGCAGTCAAACATGCTGGTTATTAAAATGACTCAGGCCCTTTCCCCACTTACCCTCGTTGGAGGGTTGCTGCGGGCAATTCACAGCGCGCGCAATTCCTGGCACGCGCCCCGGCTTCCCCACGATCCTGCGCTCTGCGCGGGGTCATCAAAAGGCGCCATTTGAAAAGGCGCCAGGAATTGCACACGCTGAGGGGGCGCGAGAGAGGCAGCGTCAGGGTGGCTGCATTTTCGCCACCCATGAAGTGGGGAGTGCAGCTGGACCCCACGCTACTTTAGGAGAGTAGCGCGGGGCTTAAGGTAAGTGGGGAAAGGGCCTCAGATATCAGCCGCTGATATTTGACACTGTGAATTGATCAGCAGCTAAAAGGAATAAGAGAGGAAAGCAAGTTTACTAGAGATTGTAATGGGGTAAAAGGCTTAGTTGTTGGCAGGTGGCAGCTATTGTGAGTGGGGGGGGGGGTGGTGGTTACGAAACCCAAGCTGAGCCCTGGGTACTGTTGTAAATAGCTATGCCCCTGCTCAGCTAAGCTATAATGTCATGGAGTACACCCTCTACAGCTGCCATTTTCTCTAGGGAAACTGATCTCATCCCAACAAGAAGATTAGGCTGAGAGCATATGATTGGTCCATTGTCACTCAACAAGTTTCCTTGGCAGAGGTAGGATTTGAACCCAGGTCTTCCAGAGCTTAGACTTTAACCACTTTAACCACTATACTACACAGGCTCTGTATTATGCACTATCAATTCCAGCAATTGCCAGGCAGTATGAAAACTCCAAATCTCGTTTAGGAAATAAAAAACCATTTCCTCTGTCATTCCTTTACATTTTGTCAGCATTTCTAGTTCTCTGCTTTTTGCTGTTGGTTTTGGAGCTTTGTATATATTGTGTATATATGTTTTATATGCAATTTATCCAATATCTATTTGCATACTATACCAAATAATCAGATTTACTGGCACCCAATAATGTCAAAAAGTGCATATGTTCAATGAGAAATTTAGTATAAAGAAAATTAAAACAGAGTGAAAACAAAGAATTGTGAGTTTGGTTTGCACACAGGAGAAGTAACTTATTTGGGGGCTCAAACGGCAGGCCGAAAATCTCAAAATCATCCATAGTGCAAATATTAGGGACCTGGCCTGCCTTGCCTGGTCAACAGAGTAGTGCACCTTAGAAAATGAATCCCTGTATTTGGAGAAATGGCCTAGAAATATTTTAAAGGATTAAATCCTTCCTGTTCCCTGTCCTTTCAGTTGTAGCACAAACCTTCCACTCAGGGACCCTGTTTGAAAGATTGAGGCTCAGCTGTTCCTGGCCTAGAAATTTTCACTGTGCAGCTTTGGCAAATTGTTCTAACCTACTTTAGAAAGCTACTGTGAAGATAATAGCGGACAATGATATATTACAACCTGTCCTGCTCTTTTGAGAGATGAGGTGATAGGACACAAAGATTAAATAAATAAGGATTCTGTAGGAATTAATGGTTTTCAAGTCAGGTTGCACTGCACATTTTGTTGCAGTTACAGTTAGGGTTGCTACTTTCCCACAGGGGTGGAGAACCTGCCCCCACTTCCTGTTGCCTGTGGTAGCCCATGGGACAAATATATATATTTTTTAAAAATTCCATTGGTGCAATGGCATCACATCATTTACCAGGAAAACCCAGAGGTGGCATTATGCCACTCTAGGAATTCTCAGAAATGCTATCATTTTATCATAGAGTTTCCAGCAATTTCTACAGCAGCATGATGTCACCTCTGGGTTTTCCCTGGAAGTGACATGACATCATTGCACTGATGGTCACCTGCCCCACCAGACTCCTACTGGCTGGCAACCCTAGTTCCAGTCCTGGAGATTTCCAGTTTGCTCAGGCTATGAAATGAAAAACTTTCTAAAGATTAATCCCAATTCTCTTCGTACAAAGCAGTGAGAACTACCCTCCTTGACGATTCCATTTCCAGTTTCATCCATGGATTTCACAGCATTTACAAGCTTATGTCTCATAGCAACACAGAGAGGTATCTAAGCGGTGCCAGATTCCACACTGGAGATTTTCATAACTAAGCCTTATGAAAGGCAAACAGCAGACTCATGAATTTCAAATGCTATTAGATTTTGACACAGTGAGTAAACTGTGAGTAAATGATGTAGGCAATGTACCATTATGGAAAGGGCATGCAGCTAAAGTGGGCTATGTGTAGTTAGCGAGAAAAGCTTTATAATGCATATGTGTAATAAATCACACGCCCCTCTGTTAGTGGGTCAGACTTCTCCCACGATCCTAAAAGGCAGTTTTAAGGGCAATAATAACCCTCTTCTACAAGGACAGGTGCAGTTGCACATGAGAAGTGGAATTCAGGCAGAAAACACGTAACAACTAAGGAGGGTTGACATAAAACATCCACCCCATCTCCCCCACCCACAGCTTTAATGGTATACACCACTATAAATCTTATGAGTCTCCCATTGCACTCTAAAAATCTCATATAGGTCTTTCCTATAAGATATTTTCCCCTATAGAATTACTAATACTCCCTAATAAATATCTATCCTATCAGCAGTTTTCCTTTTCCACACTTCAAAAAATCCTTTCCCAGGAAAGGATTTAACTCAGCTGCCGAATGTTTCTTTTATCAAGGTTAAAGACACCGGCCAGCAGCTCATAAGAACATAAGAACAAGCCTGCTGGATCAGACCAGAGTCCATCTAGTCCAGCTCTCTGCTACTCGCAGTGGCCCACCAGCTCCTGAAAACAAAACAACAATTGACAGAACACATGTCTCCAAGAGAACACCCAGCTATTGTTCTTATGAAAACTAAGCCTCATTCAACATCACTTAGGCTACATTCTTTTTCTATAAAGAAGGAAGCTAACAACTGTATGCGCGCTGCTGGTGCTCTCTCTCACCCCAACATCGCCTCTCCTTTTCAAGCTTGTGCGTGCTGCTCGTGCATAGCTCTTTTGCTTTTTGACTTCTGGATCGGCATTGGAGAACCCAGATAGTGCCCTCTATCTTTTCCAAATCCCATTCAATACTTTATTTTCTTAGACTCTGTACAAATGAATTACTCTAAGATGACTGCAATAATCTTTATTATTTTTTTTCTGAGATTCAATATAAAGCTCTGTGTTGTCAAAATAGTTCTCAATATTCAAAGGTTGTCTAAACCAGGGGTGTCAAACATGCGGCTGGGAGTGGGACTGGATCTGGCCACTTGAGGGATTTTATCAGGCCAGCGAGTACAGTCTATTATCTGAATATTTGCAGTGCAATCCTGAAATAACTTTCTTTAGGAATGCACTACTCTACTCGCCTCCTTTTTTCCTCCTCTGTGTGTAAACTAGCTATGGCATGTGGCTCCCAAAGGGTTAAATAAATTCCTTACTCAACAGCACAAACAATCCTTGAATGTTCAAGGGACACAGCAGCATTTGCTCTTACAGTTTCAGAACCCCGAGGGCAAAAATGTTCCCAAAAGTGGTATTAAAGGTCTTTGTTGATTAACTATGAGCTGGATGCAACATAAACAGTGTGCGATCAAATAAGGGCACATGACCAAATATTGTATTTGGAATGGGGGGAAAGGACAGATCAAGTTGCAACAGAGGAAGGATCCATAGCTATAGACCCACAGAACAGATCTGGGGAACCCAATCCATGATTATCCATACCGACACCATTAGAATAATGCAACTATGTATAAAATACAACACACACACACACACACACACACACACACACGTAATTAAAAAGAAACTTACCTAGCCCCATACATGAAACTCTTAGTCCGGATTTCCCAAGGTTTCTAGAATTAAAATAAGAACACAATTGTAGTATCAAGTAGAAATCTATCTGCTATGTACAACTGGTGTGGTGGCTAGGGATATGTGAACACCCACTGGTTTGGCTTATGCCCTGTTCACTAGCCATGAACAGGGAGCCGATTTTTAGACTGTTTGGTTCATTGGCCTGTTTGCTGCTGTCTGGCAATCAGCTTCTCCATATTTTTTCCTAATGGTACAGTATAACACAACCAATTTTTCCAGCAACCCTGGATGCGATTTTCCCTGTCTTGCCACTGGAGGGCTTTTTTAGGACCTCTTTAAAAAGAAAAGTCAGTAACTAATATTGCAGAAGTGTGCAATAACATTCTCTGGACCTTTTCCTTGCTGTAAGGAGACATGTGCACTGCACTTTCCCCTTTATAACTTGGCAAGGAAAAGGGTTAAATTTTACTTTAAAAATGAAGGCTGGGAATTCAGAGATCATGGAAAGAGGTGGTTAGAACATTAACACCCCACTTTTGCAATAGCAATTACCAGAGGTGCTAAATATCTCCAAGGAAGCAATATTAATATCAGATGACTCCTTAATATACAAATAGGAACACTGCCAAAGAGGAATTATGTGTCTCAGTAAGCCTAGATGATATTGTAATTGGAAACACAGGTCTGTTAAGTTAGACCCTGTCAAGAAGACCATATTACGTTTCCTGAACAAAGAGGCTTCTCAAGAAGTTAAACTTTGTCGTTGGAGTAAAAAAAAATGAAGTGGATATATTTAGAGGCGTGTGCCATGAAGCATAGCATGCTGCACGTCTTCATTTTGAGCTATTTCGGCTATCATTTAGCATTCGTTGTAGTAACACTGATTAATGCAATACTTGTAGGGAAAAAATGTTTTCACTTTCCCCAATCACCTCCGCGTTTTTTTGCAAAATATACAGATCCATCATAACAACAAATGAAGTCATCTGACGAGTTTCTGAAAATAAAGGTACACGCTGTGCTGCCAAGCAGCGACAGTTTCAAAAATGTACTTCCAAGCTCCGAACGGAGTCTCACACTGTGGTTGCCGGGCTAGTGCAAGCTTTCATGTAACAAGTTCTGATGAAAGGCTGCCTTCCGCAACTAGTTTGTATCCAGATCTGCAGCTGCAGCACTGGTGTTGCCCTGCACGTTGGGATGTTATGACTTTCTTTGTGACCTGGCCAACCTACGCAACTCTTTTTATCCAACAGCCTTTGTCGGCCCACGGCTGTAGTTCAGGATTACGGCTCCTGTTCTCAAGTTCGTACATCAGGGAGCGGTGTTCTCAAAACAACATCAATTTATTAATAAGGAGACACAGGGATGGCAGGAATTTGTTTCAGATCAAAGGAGCTCATGCCGCTTGTGCTTATGGCTAACAAAGAGAACTAAGCTGGGATTCGACCCCATGAAACTAAACCAACTCACGCAGATATCTGCGGAGAAACAAGCCATTCCACTGTACTGTGTACAATAGATATACTACAGGGTCTGCCAAAAGGGGAGGGTGTAGGGTTGCCAAGCCAGTCACCATGACTGCCCATACTAAAGGTTCCTGCTGCCCCTCACTGATGCAGCAAGAACAAAAATGTGTGTGGGAAAGAAACTGGCATTGTGCAGTGCTATGACACCACTTCCAGCTGTGCATCTGGAAATGACATCAAAGCATCCTGTGAAGCTGTAGGAAAAGTCACAGGGATTTGGGAAATTCTAGAGCATTGTGGGAAATAACTGGAGATTTTGGTGCTGAAGCCAGAGGAGGGGTGGGGTTTGGGAAGAGAAGGGATTCAAATGGGTTATAATGCCATAGAAGCCACCTTCCAGAGTGGCTTTTTTCTCCAGGTGAACACATCTCTGTCACCTGAAGGTCAATTGTAATAATGGAAGATCTCAAGATACCTCTGGTATGCAACTGGAAGTGACATCATGACATTAGGCAATGCTGGTTTCTATAGTCTCCGCTTCACCTCCCCCTCCCTTCACCCATGCTCACAAGGTCTGTCAACTCAAGGAAGAACTAGGCACACAACATTCTGGAAGCCAAAGTAACTATGAAGGCCCATGGAGCTGAGCAACTGATATTTTTTTTTCATGTGATATGCCTGGATTGAGGCCGCCCAGAGGAAGTTTTTGTCTGGAAGGCCATAATGTCTCTCAGCGACCTGTCACTGGCTGTGGCATTTAGCTAGGGGAATCACAATGCCCCAGTTACATATGAATGAGACCTGAGTTGAGATCTCGGTCCTGTTTAGGGACTCAAACTATGTGGGTGTGGAGTGTGTAAGTCACCTATGTTTAGATGGAATGGGGGAGTCATCAATTTTCTAATAATCCAGGTCTCATCATGGATCCCCAGTGTAATTTATAGTTCGGCCTCTAGTTTTGGCCTTTAGTTTGTGGTAGCGAGTTTCCAAATTTGTACGTGTTGCATGTAGTTCATAATGTCTCGGCCCTGTCCAAGGGAACAGCAGGATATATATGTTTAAAATAAATAAAAATAACAGTCATTCACTGATACTGACTTATGACATCAAGCTAAGGCTTCCAAGTGTGAAACAGCACCATGGTAACTTACGGTATAGCTTTTTTGGAATTGAGCATCTGAGATAGAAGAGCAGCATCTGTGATTTCTATTCTTGTTTGAGAACTCAGTAGAAAAACAATAGAAGCAATAAAGCAAGATGTCAGGAAAGAGCATTATCTGGATGGCTAATGAGCATGGTGCATTAAACACGGACTCCAGCTCCAAGTGATCAATGCAGCACAGAACTCCCTTTTAATTATGCCTTTCGACACTAGTACTTAGCGTTATTAACTTTGCCCACAGCAATGCTTTTTTGCTTGGTTTTGCAAAACTAAAAGGTATAATTTGTCAACAATCTCTCCACCTTTTACTCCAGAATCCTTCAGCAGCTCCAGTCTTTGAACAATATCCTTGAATATTTATGTGCAGCTGCAAGCAATTTTAAAGTCAAACAGTTGACTTAGATGGCTTGTTTCTTTTCAGAACACGCATAACTACAGACACAGCCAAGGCATGACATCTCAGTCCAGATGCAAAGGCATCTTCTGTTTGTGGTGAATTGCTCTGGGCGATAAATGCAGCACAAGTCTAATTCAGTCTGGACAGATTTCTTTCTTTTTAAAAAAGTTTGCCCTAATTGGTCTCCGATCTGTTTGTGAAAAGCAAGCTAAGGAAATCAGGCCCCTCCTATCCAGATGCCATTTGATACTCATATCTAGGTAGGGTTGACATCTCCCTACTCTGCGTCATTTCTTTCCTTTTTACAGTTCTGGATCACGTGGAGTCACAGGTGTATAAGAACTGTGAAGTCTTGGATATAGATACCAGGGAATCACAACCTGGCACCTTACTCTTTTTACCACCTCAGTTCTGAGCAACCCAACAAACCAACCTAAAGTCAGGCTGGGTCATTTAAAGAACTGTACCCTGGATCATGTGACTGAGGGTGCCCAATGAGAACAGAGTATGTATGACTCTGACTTGGCTTCTCAATCGTAATACCTAATCTGTCATAGAAGGGCCTTGATGCAGTTTACCTGCTTCTCTGTACCTATTGTTTTGTGGGCTCACATCCCTGCCTGCCCTCTTTCCAGGGGCAGAGTGCACATGGGGACATGTGGGGTCACATGTCCCTGAGCGCATGCCATCCTGTCCTGTGGGGGGGGTGCAAAATTGCCCCCCACACCCCTCCTCCCTCACACTGACTTGGCTCCTGGGTTGGTGTGGGGGAGGAGGGGTGTGCTGTGTGGCAGTGATTTTTTTGCCCAGCCATGCCTCCCTTGAGTCAACTCGGCTCATATGAATCAGCATGAGGGAGGATGGGATGGGGCCCATGGGGGGGCAAAATTGCCCCCATGCCCCTCTTCCCCCATGCTGACTTGGCTCGACTGAGTTGACGTAGGGGAGGAGGGGAGTGCCATGTGGGGAGCGATTTTGCGCTCCCCTGCACCACATGGCTCATCCAAGTTGGTGCAGGGGAGAAGGGGATGGCACCCATGGGGGTGCAAAATCACCCCCACGCCCCTTTCCCCCCATGCCGACTCAGTTCATCTGAACCACACTGGGGAGGGGGAGGAGCGGAGTGCTATGTGGGCAGCGATTTTGTGCTCCCCCGCACCACTTGGCTCATCCGAGTTGGCATGGGGGAGGAGGGCATAGCTCCCGTGGGGGTGCAAAATTGACCCCCTACACCTTGTACCCTGTGCTGACTTGGATTGTCCAAGCCATAATGGCGCAGGGGAGGAGGGGTGTGCCGTGTGGAGGGTGATTTTGCACCTCCTCCATGCTGATTTGGCTTGTCCCAGGTTGGCGCAAGGGGGGGATGGTGCCCGTGGGGGTGCAAAATCGAGGACTATTGCCCCAGGCACAATTTCCTTCTGCTACACCTCTGCCTCTTCCTGCCTCTGGACTATACTTTACTGTATTGTACTCGAAGTTAAATCTTCATATTTCTGGTCCTGGTATTCCAGTTTCCCTCCCAGAGGGCTAAACTACATGTGATGGCTACCCTGGGACCACTGTGGGGATGCCAACACTATTTTAAAGTTAATTAAAAATGCTATAAGAGCCTGATACTTTTGCTCCCCTGCACATTATTAAGTGTCAAAAGAAGTGTCAAAAGAAGGGCTCTGCAGGCCCATTTGTGTGTGTGTGTGTGTGTGTGTGTGTGTGTGTGTGTGTGTGTGTGCGCGCGCGCGCTTTTGAACAGTAGCAAGTTGCCAGTCCCGGGTAAGTCATGTAAATCACATAATATCAAATTGCAGTCAGGCCTAGCCTTGATTAGTTTTCCCTCAAGACCGAAAACAGATCTGGAAAAGGCTCTACCCCCTCCTTTTACTGACTGAAACCAAGGCTTGAAGGCAGATGATACTGTGTGGTTGGCTAGCAATGGCCACTGCAGTCAGTTGTTTCTTCAAGTTATAAGTGCTGCTTCCATTGTTTGTGTGTGTGTGGGGGGGGGGAATGTTTAATTCCCCCTCCTTTTTTAGATTTCAGATTTTTCTGAAAACCTGGAGCATTTTTCAGATTTGTAGAAAGAACTGTCTTATCTGTTCATGGCCCCAGTGAATGGATTTAAATATCTCCCGATTTTGTCATTTTGAAAATTAGACACATTGATGTGTTTGTCATAAGTATCTGAATTGATTGCTGGCTATATAAGATTAATAAATTATGATTTTGGTTTTTCTCTGGTCAATGTATATTCTGTACTAAATAACAGGCAGGCACTATATCAGAATATGCCTTTATTCTGGCACTATATATTAAGGCAAGTTGATCAGGAGAACAAATTTAAACTACAGAAATTCAAACCTGAAATTAGTTAATAAATGACACTGCATTTTTAAAAACTACTCATCAATTAGCAAGTGCAGTATTTAAAACATTTCGCTTGCTATGGCTGTCGACACGGATTAGAAGTAGAGATGAAACATTTCTGACATGAAAGAACATGACTGATCTTATGGGAGGTTATTCTGTGCTTCTTCATGAATATGCTTTTTGGAGACCTCCAATTCCGATTGCCTTTTAGAACATTTATAAAGGGGTTTTTTTGTTCTTGAAAGTGATAATTTTCACTTTGAAAATTATTAAACTGACTATTGTAATCCATTATTTATCAAGAAAATGCCCGTTATTGTGACAGGACATGTGGGGGTGTTGGAATGGGTCCCTGCATATTTCAAGGCCTTCTAGGTTTATGTGCAATGTGTTCCTGGGAGATTCATTGCACTAGTCTTCTCTATGGGGTCCCTGGCAGTAAAAGAAGAAGAAGAGTTTGGATTTATATCCCCCCTTTCCTGTAGGAGACTCAAAGAGGCTTACATTCTCCTTTCTCTTCCCCCCTCACAACAAACACCCTGTGAGGTGGGTGGGGCTGAGAGATCTCCGAAAAGCTGTGACTAGCCCAAGGTCACCCAGCCGGCGTGTGTGGGAGTGCACAAGCTAATCCGAATTCCCCAGATAAGCCTCCACCGGCCAGGGCGGGCAGAGCTGGGAATCATAATTCTGGTCTCCTTGCCCGTAAGGATTAGAATGTACCTGCTCTTAACCACTACGCCACTTCTGCTCTTGGAGACCACTTTAGTGTGGTATATTATGGTATAACTTTCCCTTCTCACTTAGACACAGTGTGAAACAGACTTTTCTCTGTGATACACCTCTGAAGATGCCAGCCACAGATGCAGGTGAAACGTTAGGAACAAAATCCACCAGACCACGGCCAACAGCCCGCAAAACCCACCAGAACCAGTTGAATCCAGGTGAAAGCCTTCGACAATACATTCACACATTTAATTTTTGCGTCCAGAAAAAAATAGCATTTTCTCTAGCAAAAATAAAGAGGAAATCCTGCAGCACATTAAATGGGGAATTAGCAAGACATAGTCCAGACAATAAGAACACAGGTTGCAGGATCTTTTTTATTTCTTTATACCATGGTTTTTCTCCTTAGAAATCTTCAGGAGACGAGATTTAAGTGTTATCTTTATTGTTAGAGCCAAATAATAAAACACACACACACAAATGTGGATTGCATACAGACAGAATTCAAGAAAGCCTAGGATTTAGAGAGGGATGAGGATAGATTTGGAATAGTTTTAGGATTTGACAATAATTACCTGTTCTGAAGTGAAGAACTCCAAAATACCAGAGACCCAGTTCAATGCCAAAGAAGAAATAATGCCTTGGGTACCAATGCAACTGAACCAGAGTTAGCTCACACAGTCCAAAATAGATGCCTTTTCCTGGTTTCCTCTGGGGTGAAGCTATGGTAAGCTTGGAGGGTTTTATTTACAGCAGAGTGGGAGTTTTACTGGTTTTGCCTATGCCATAGGCATTGTAGGGCGGGAGCCACCACCAGTCTTCTCCGCTTGGTAGGCCCTATGGAGACAGCAGGAAGGGAGGGCAGTCTATTGCCTCAGCTGCCATGTGACTCTGGGCCTTTCCCCACTTTTGTCCTTCCCCTCTATGCCGCGCGCTGCTCTCAGCGCGCAGCATCCCAGGTGCGCGCCCAGCCGTCCCCACAACCCCGCGCAGAGCCATCAAAAGGCGCCGTTGAGAAGAGCGCCTGGGATGCTGCGCGCTGAGGGGCGCGACAGCAGCAGCTTCGGGGCGGCTGTGCTGTCGCCGCCCCTCTCAGTGGGGAGTGCCGAGGGACCCCGCGCTACTCTCCTCGAGTAGCGGGGCTTAAGGGAAGTGGGGAAAGGCCCTCTGTCTGGCTTGGCACTGGTTGTCTTGGGGGTGCATTAACAAAGAGCTCTTGAGCCTTTCCAGAGTTACCATCTCTTTAAATTTTTCCCTTTTTGCCTCGGCTGCTTTGAAGCTGCTTCCACTTCTTAGCCTAATTAATTACTTTCTTCTCATTTCTGCTTTTGAATAGATTTTTAATCAGTTCCCTTTTTTTTTTTTTTTGGTGGGCAGAGAGAAGCCTTTAAACACTTCTGGCCTCTTTGGATCTTCATGAGGAACGTGACATTAAATCAAATGCTGAAGTACCGGACCCACATTTTATTTGCAGCTGGCTGTAGGAAGGCAATCTTTCAGGAGTGGAAAAAAATTCTCAGTGTGCAAGCAACTTGGGCATTCAAATTTCCCTTTGCTTAATGGGGCTGTGGGAAGGGGATGGAGTCAAGTAACACGGTGTGAAATCTTTTTATCTCTGCAAGATGCCATAGAAGACATACAATTAAAAGGCTCAGTATCTTGTGGGTGGCTGCAGAGAACAAAATGTTATGGCTGTCAGCTTATACAGATACACGGCTGTATCAGTATTGCCAATGGAAGGGGAAGAAATTGAGGTTCTAACATTTTGACTAAAATATTTGATAACATGGAGTAATATTAAGAATTTGAAGGAAATCTCAGTGAATCATGAGTATGGAACTCTCTGGAAAAAGCAATCATGATAACCATTATGATAACCTCTGATCAGTTTGGGAGGCTTGTATAGATACTAAACTAGTCATTTTTTTTCCTCAGGCCTGTAATCAACCCCATTTGCCTTATAACATTGTTCTAGTAATTTTGTTTTTTGTGTTTTTTTTAATCACCCTTCCTAATGTTGTTAAAAAGCAATGCTGGTGTGTTTGTTTTGACAATTTAACATTAAGTACATCAAGCAAGAGGGGAACTGTAAGGAGCCTTTCCTTTCCCTGAAATATCTTTGTTCTCCACACTGGACCATGGTTTACAGAAGAAGAAGAAGAAGAAGAAGAAGAAGAAGAAGAAGAAGAAGAAGAAGAAGAAGAAGAAGAAGAAGAAGAAGAAGAAGAAGAAGAAGAAGAAGAAGAAGAAGAAGAAAACAGGAGGAGAAAGAGGAAGATATAGACCCATACACTGAGAACTATGCCTACTCATCAGACAAGGTCAAATCTTTCTATCTGCTTTGTGATCAGTCTCCTCAGAGATCCCTAGACGTTGCCAAATTCCTGGCGCTGGCACAACAGATTCGCCACAGATTTTAGTTTATTTATTTATTTTTTATTGTTTTAACTGCTGGAAATGTCTTTTACTTATTTTATTTACTTATTTTAACTTGATTCTCCTCAACCTCTCTGTTGTATTTTAAACTCATGCCAATAAAAGGTTGATGATGATGATGAAGAAGAAGAAGAGGAAGAGGAAGAGGAAGAGGAAGAGGAAGAAGAAACAGGAGGAGGAAGAGGAAGAGGAGAAGTTTGGATTTATATCCACCCTTTCCCTCCTGTAGGAGACTCAAAGGGGTTTACAATCTCCTCCAGTTCCTCCAGATTAGAATGCACCTGCTCTTAACCACTGCGCCACTGCTGCTCCTTATATTGAAGCTGCCTTATATTCAGCCAGACCACACATCTGCCAAGGTAATTCTCTGACTAGCAGCAGCTCAAGCTCCATCTTTCTCCTCACATGAAACCTGATTCTTTTAGCTCAAGATGCTGGGGATTGAACCCGTGACTGTCTGAAAGCAAAGTAGATGCACGGCCACTCAACCCACCCCAGCTCTGTTTGTAGTTCAATAGTCTTAAGCATTTGTTCTGGACATCTGAAAACAGGCAACGTGAAGGGCCATTGGATTTCCCCCAAGTACAAGCTTTGGAGAAATTACCACACGTGGTCTGAAACACAACATCGGGAATACCCTCTGAAGCTGCCTTATACTGAGTCTAATTATTGCCCGCCCCCCCCCCCAGTTCAACACTGTCCAGTCTTGACAACCATGGTTGCCCAATACCTTATGTGTATAAAGTACCATCAAGTCACAACAGACGTATGAAAATTTCAGCAGGGGGCGTTGAAGGAAAGTGAGAAGCAGAGGTGGTCTGCCATTGCCTTCCTCTGCAGATTCTCCCTTGATGGTCTCCCTTCCAAGGACTAGCGTTGCTTAGCTTCCAAGATCTGATGAGACCGGGCTATACCAGGCTACCTTCCCTCTAATATCTTACTCTGAGAAAAGTCTTTGCAAGAACTCGCTGCATAAGATTCTTTACTGGACATGATATCTACCCTAATCCATTTCCCTTTGGTTCCTTAAATAAGCTAAAATCTTTTAACTAGAGATGAAGAACTGGGGCCTTCTACAAGGAAAGCATGCACTAGCACTGAGTGGCCGCTCTCAACATGCAATGTTCCCTTGTTCTCCTAAATACAGTTGTCAGTCCTTGCACAGGAACGAAAGGGGAAAAAATACCATTATGAAGCAACTACAACATTTTATCAAAGAATAACCAAGTAAGCAACAACGTGCAGTCCTTTATCCCTATACCTAAATGTATCTCTGGCTCATTCCGCACTTGCAGAATAATGCACTTTCAAACTGCTTTCAGTGCTCTTTGAAGCTGTGCGGAACGGCAAAATCCACTTGCAAACAGTTGTGAAAGTGGTTTGAAAACGCATTATTTTGCATGTGCGGAAGGGGCCTGAGTGAACGTAGAAATGTCTTATTGGTTCCAGGTTTGTTGTGCATCTCTGTTCATTTCAGATTTAGCTATTTCTTTGCCTCTGCTCTAAAGAATGCCTCTTCTCTTTGCACGTCCTCCTCAGGAATCTCTAAAGCATGTCTGTCTTGAAGTGTGGCTTTCCCTGAGCAACTCCTAAAGAATAAGTACCACCCACTTTCTAATGGAGACTCTTCCTTTTCCCCCAATCCCTCTTGTGAAAATACGCCAAAGTGAGAAAAGGTTAAAATTATTTGGCTCCCATTTCTATGTGTCCAGGCCAGCATTCTGCCATTTTGATTTCCTCGCTAGAATTAATGACTTTGCTGATAGTTTTCTTGCCTCTTTCTTCAGAGCGGAAAGCAGCTCTCCCTTTTTCGCCAGGCTGCTTGAAATGGCAGCCTGAGCTTAACCCCTGAGTATTCACAGAATGTAATCCCACAAGCAGAGTGGAAATTCTTCCTTGGATATTTGGATGAAGAGTCATATATCATCACCGTTTGTAGATAAATATTTGTGTTACTTCATTTGATTTATTAGGCTGTTTTAATATGGTAATACCTTCTCTCAGGATGGAGCTAAAATATATGACTGAGTGGATATGTGAGAGTAATAATCTCTCAGGGTGGCTATGTGGGAGGTGGAGGCTTTCTGTGAATGAAGGGGAGCTCCAGCGGGATAAGACAGTCTAACAAAAAACCCAAAAATGGTAACCCCGATCCTTGACCTGGGTGGTCCAGGCAAGCCTGATCTCATCCGATCTCAGAAACTATGCAGGGTCGACCCTTGTTAATAGTTGGATGGGGGACCACCAAAGAAGTTCAAGGGTCCTTTGCAGATGCAGGCAAAGGCAAACCACCTCTGAACCTCTCTTGCCTTGAAATTCCTATGGAGTCTCCATAAAGCAGCTGTGACACTTTACATACACACACAATCCTTGGCCTCAACCATCATACTAGCATTTTGAGCAGTGTCATTTTGGGTGACCAATTATTGTTGGAACATGAACTTGTCAAGCGATGTAACTTGTATTGCTCACCACTAGAAAATGGAAATGTAATTACTCTTATCCGAAACATGTTTTTTGAGCATTGAGACTCACTTCCTCATTACTGCAAAAGAACAGATGTCCTTTATTTTCTCTTGTAGCCTGATCCTTCTGCTGTTCACTTACAGGCTACCAATACAGAATCCCGCAGATTATAAAAACGCTTTACAAAGATATACGCTTTTTTATCATCAGCTGTAGAATGGATGCATTGCAACCTTTTCAGAGGCAGGTTTTATTTTACAGGTAAAGATTAGTGTCGACTTAGCAGCGCAGGGAAAACTCATCCATACTGATTTGAAATATGCAGCCGAAAGTAAACTTCAAAAGATTATTTCCCCATATATTAAAAATTAAGTAAACGACAGCCTGCTCGTTTTTCATACAATGTGAACTGTCAGAAATCTCAGACTTCCTGAGCATTAGTCACTAAAGTGGCCCAGCGTATACTTAACCAAGAATCAATTCCAGGAAGTGGGGGAGGAAGGGAGAAGGCAGGCTTAATAGCATGGGATACTGCTTTTCTCACAGCCTTACAAGACCCAAACCAGCAGGCTGTGAGGTAAACAGCACAGCTGCACAGCAGTGTCTTCAAATGAGGGTTGTGAAGAAAAGCCAGGGAACAGAGCAATTTAATATTTCTCCCTATGGTTCAGAAGAGATCCAGGACCAAAAATGTGCTTAATCGGGGAGGGGGCCCCCTCAGGATTCCTTTTTACATGAGTACACATATAGTTACCTTATACTGAATCAGACCATAGGTTCATCAGAGTCATTACTGTCTACTCCGACTGGCACTGACTTGGGTCTCCCTGATTTTATTTATTTATTTAAAGTATTTATAGCCCATTTTCTCTCCTAAGACTCAAAGCTGGTAATAGCATTGCTACAAATTCCAGAAGGGGGGGGGTGACAACACCCTTGGGATCTCATGGTAACTGAAGGGAAACTGAGCCACGTTGCTCTCTGACTGAACCTTCCATTCTCCTGCTTGCACTTCAGAGTTTCAAGAGGCTGCTCTGTTTGCCTGCACAAGTTCCAGAAAGCCTCAGTTGCTGCTAGTCTGTTCTTGTGACCCATTTCTAGGTGCTCCTGAGTACCGTTTCTGAGCACCATTTCACCATTTCTCCGAGTGAAAGAATTGCTGTCCCGTCTGAATGAAATAAATAGTTTATTATTTGAGTCCCAGTGAAATAAAAAAGAAGAAAAAGAAGAAGAGTTGGATTTATATCCCCCCTTTCCTGCAAGGAGACTCAAAAGGGGCTTACAATCTCCCTTCCCCTCCCCCCTCACAGCAAACACTCTGTGAGGTAGGTGGGGCTGACAGAGCTCAGAAGAACTGTGACTAGCCCAAGGTCACTCAGCTGGCGTGTGTGGAAGTGCACAGGCTAATCTGAATTCCCCAGATAAGCCTTCAGAGCTCAACCAGCAGAACGGGAATCAAACCCTGTTCCTCCAGATTAGAGTATACCTGCTGTTAACCACTACACCACTGCTTCTCCTTGGAGGCCATGAGCCTCCAAAAATTTATTCGAAGCCAGAGACAATACCGGAAACTGGCCAGCTTGTGGACATTCTATGTCATATTAGAGACTCTATATTATACTAAGTTGAATCATTCAGGCTGTGTTTCTCTAAGTGCAGACTTGATTCTTGGAATGTACAACCAGTCTAAGAGAATTGTGACTGGAATTTGAATGAAACGCACACGTTGAGCCCTATTGTACACGTAAACATTAGTAGTTTAGTAAAAGTGTGAAAGTATTCAGTCTATTGGACTGATAGCCACTTTTGTGCCATTGCTTGCTGTTCCTTTGGAGTCTCCTCATGAGCAGGTGGGTTCAGAGATGAGGATACACTCTTGGATATTTTGGTGGTGGATTGTGAGGAGGGATAATTTTGAGGAGAAGAGAGATCTCAGTGGTGTATGTCCAAAACAGTCATATTCTCCAGGTGAACTTATCTTTATTGTCTGAAGATCATCTATAGTTTTGGAAGATCTCCAGGTTCCACCTGGAGGCTGGCAAGCCCTAGACTGCCACTCCCCGACAATACAATAAAGACCAATCTGAAAACACCTCATGTTCCCCCCAGCAGGGTAGTCCGTTGTCTGGTCTCAAGTTGCCCTCAAGGCTCTCTGAAACAACTCTGTCATACAGCCTTGCTGAAGAGCAGGACCATCACAGCCTGCTATCCTCTTCAGCTGGAAACAATTAACCAGTATATACTGTGGAAACTTCCTTGTATTATGCTCTCACATGAGATCCTGATATCCAGAGAGAAGGACTATTTAGTAAGTGTACTTATATATTTGGAAAGGCATTTGATTACTTTTGAAAAAGCTTAGAACAAATATATTTTGAATTTATTCCTCATCTTTTTCTCTCTTCCCCCCTTTTGTTTGCTCTTATAGAAGAAGAGCCATTCAAGTGAAATTTGAAATTCAGTTTGGAAACTATGTAGGTGAATTTTTACAATGAAAAGTGTTGTGTTATTATTTATATGAAAATTTAGGTTTAATATTGAATAATATGAATGTTTTATTTTTTATATAGCATAAGAAAAAACAGTTGTGCTCCTAGAGGAGTAAGGAAAAAGAATACTTTGTACAACAATTGTAAGTGCATATGGGAGGGTTCTTTGGGTTTTTGTTAATTATATGAAAATGAAAGGATTAGATAGACTTTTATATATTGACACCTGCATTTGTACATTTCAGATTGGCTTGACAAAGGACTGCCGAAATAAAAACCTCATCTAGAGGTTTTATAGCCATACCTGACGGTGTACTTACCAGAAAATTTGTTTTTGTATATTTGTGATAGAAAGATAATGTTGAAATGATACTCACCTAGTGAGTTGGAGTACACATGGGTGTAATATTTGTGACAGTCCTCTTCAGGAAGGCTGCTCCACAAACCTGGGGCAGGTTGTGAAAAAGCTCAATCTGTTGTCAAACACTCTAGGAATTGACAGCAGTCCTGCTGGGAAGAACAAAAGCTGCAGCATGGGAACATGCAGGGAGTTTATAATGGCTGCTTCACGCACATTGGATTATGCACTATAACAGCTGTTTGCAAATGAATTTTCCTATTTGCTAAATGATTGCTAAAGTGCACTGAAAGAGTATTATCCAACATGTGTGAAAGCAGCCGGTGTGCGAGTGTGTTTGAAGGGGGAGAAAAATTCACAGTTCACTTAGAATTTTAAAAAAGAGGGGGAAAAATCAGTGCTGTGCATTTTAAGCACATTTATTGTGGTTATGCCTTTATTTTTTTTACATCTCATAACAACCCGACACAGGTTTTCCTGAGGAATAAAGACAGGTGGTTTGAAATAGAAGGATGAGCAATTCTGCAGTCGCAATGGTGCCCTTGGCTCAGGGCAAGATGGCCAACAGAGAAGGTAGCAAGTTTATTAGAGCCTCATTTTCTCTACATGTTACCATGTCTGTATATTCACTGGTGCAGGTGGGTTTCAGGCAGGCTTTAATGTTTTTAAGGAAAGGAATGTTTGCCAGCCAGAAGTACAAGATTTGTAAAGGTGAAGAAGTCCCCAACTTTTCTGAGCCTTCAAGTAGCTGTGGAATTGTATTCTAACACAGGGTGATGGCACAGCAACAAAATGGGGCCATAGGAGGGCAGAGCCAACAGCAAAATGGCGGCCACTGGAGATGGAGCCAGATACAGAACGGCTGTCACAACAGGCAGACTCAGCCACAAAATGTCAAGGAATGAGGTTATGCACAATTCTAATAATAACAGTTCAACATTTCGGGCAGAAGCTCTGTTTAACAGAATGCTTTTCGGAATGAACATATTGTTTAAAAATATTTGCTTGCATACACAGCTCATCTTCAGTCATGCAGTGAAAATTCTTGTACCGTGGTGGCAGCTGCGGCAAAAGCAAATTTTAAAATTCACATAGCCAATTAAATCTTCAGTGCTCTCAGCTTCCCTTCCCATGTTGCCATTCTAAGACACCACCTATTGCCTGCTTTCCAGAGATGGGTTGCAACGGTGGCAGCTTACTGTCCTTGCCCACTCCTGAGGAATTAGCAGTTTACTAACTGTCCCTCTCCTTTCTTTTGGCACGCTTTTTAAATAGCATGTTTGACTGGTAAAGTTCTATGTGGTATTGATCTCTCTATTAGGAATTGTTGAGAGGAATTCAATTAAATGACATGGACCTATACAAACGATGCAGTGGTATAGCAGAAAGAGGGTTTTTTTTGCATCTAACGTAAGTGTGAAAGGGCATAAAAATATCATAATTTCTGCTGAAAGCCCCTTTTCAAAAGAGAGTTGTTTGCTACATTCATTTCTTCCCTGGGCCATTTCCAAACCATGTTTGAGCAAAACAGCAGGCATCCCAACATCGTCTTTTTTTGCAGTTGGATAAATGAGGTTGTATAAGATTTTGGAATGTCAGGACTCAGGAAGGAAAGAAAAAGCCAGCATTGCTTGCGTTCCCTGATCTCCTGGAACAGAAGCACTTTTATCCCTTTAAATAAGCTTCTTCATTCAACAAAAAATTGTGTAATTATACAAATGAAAGTCATTTGCTTCTTTTCCTGAGAGACTACAGAGGGAGCATGGAAGATACTTAGGTTGTCAAAATATTGGTTTTGAAACCTGTGTGATTTGAATGTGGTGAGAGTCAAATTCTCTCATGCTTGATTAGATTTTCTGGGGAGTAAGCCCACAAAGAAATCTGAGTTGGGGTTACCAGGCACAACCTGGCAGCCAGTAGATCTGTGGGGGCAGCCATCAGTGATGGCATGACATCACTTCCAGGAAACAATGACTCATACCTCTCTAGGAACTGCTGGAAATTCTATGGTAAAACTATAGAGTTTTCAGTGAAATGTTTGACCACAGCCCTCAGGATTCCTGAGTTGCAGTGCATGCCCACCAGGTCCTAGGCCTGGACAATAGGGACCACAGTTGGAATGCTGCAGATTTTGCCACAAACGTCTTCCACATTTGCACTAGCAGCATTTGAAGGTGGTGATTAGATGTGACCAAGTCACTAGGTCAGCTCAGCTTGGGCCCAGCAGACATGATCTCCTCAGGACAAAAGGTGTTACATGACTGCAAATTATTAAGAGACCATTCATGGCATCAGTAAGAATAACCTCATGCTTACTGTAGCTCTCACTTTTTCTCTAAGCACATTAAAATTTTTCACCTTAACCCACAGGACACAATAGCACACCTGAATGTCTTTCCCTGCTTGCAGCAAGGAGAGGACTGGCAACAAGAGAAAGAAAACTGTGCTTCCATTTCTTAATATATAGAGGATGAAAAAAGAATGTTACAAAGGAAGCACATTTTCTCATACCCAACATCTGTAGCAGAGGAATGGCCCCAATAAGAGATGCTTATCTGCTATGGGAAAATATGCACCTTTCCAGAAGAGCCACTTTTGCAAATGCAGACACCACTCCACTGGATTAGGGCCATGCACAAAATCACTCAGAGCTGTCTGTAGTCAGGGAAACAAGATAGGGGGAAATATGCTGATGTGTTTGGTTGATTTACAGACCAGCCTACCATTCATTCATCAATGGTGTTCCTAGCTAGAATATTCAGAATAAGGAGTTATTGTGGATAGTATACAACAGGTCGTATCCAACTGCTGTTTCTAATGGCAGAAGGGCAATTGTATCAAAACATCCACTTTCCCCCCTATAATGATCACCATGACTATAATGGAAGGGGGGGCTCAATGAAATACATAGGGAGATTAGAAAGTCCAGTTGCACAACATTTATTTAACTTGTGGTTTGTTGGCTACAACTCTATGGTGGATTCTGCACAGTACATTTATAATGAATTGCAATCATTATAAATGAATTTGTTTTCCATCTGGGGAAAAAAATACAATTATAACCAGAGGTGGGATCCAACCAGTTCTCACCACTTCTCTAGAAGTGGTTACTAATTTTTTCTGAGTGCCAAGAAGGGGTTACTAAAGCAACCTCCCTGCCCAATAGGGACTGGAGGTGCGTGTGTGCGGCGGCGCCACTGTTTGAATCCCACCACCATCGGAACCTGTTATTAAAATTTTTGGATCCCACCACTGATTATAACTCGTTATAAATATGCTGTGTGGAACCCACTTATGTCTGTAGCGTGGGTCAGAGTGGCATACAAAGAGAAAAGGAGATTCAAAAGACACAGCACATCAGCAAGGGACCACCACCCTGCCAAAACAACAGATGGAATGGTAAGCTATTACTGTTTTGCAGGGCCTGCAAAACAGAGCTGTTCCACTAGGTCTCTGAGTTGAGGACTGCAACAGTAATTGTGCATCTTAGCCGACCTCCTTTCCCTCTTCCTTTTCCTTCCCTTTTTTATTTTAATCTTGTTCTGAGACAGACAGACAGACAGACAGACAGACAGACAGACAGTTTAATACGGCCAAAGGCCAGCAAAGCTTGTTCTGTTATTAAGTTCCCATTAACTTCATACTTTGCTGGGGTTATAATCTTGGATGCTACGATTGTTTTTTACGCTGTTTAATTGTTTATCATATTGATGGTTGTAAACTGCTCTGAGCCTGTATAACGGAAGAGCGGTCTAGAAATTTAATAAACATAACGTAAGCTGAATTAAGGGCTGAGTTGCATGTTCTAGTTTCTTTTGTGGTTCTAAATGAGACTTTTTTTGGAAGTGCAGTTGGCAGGGCTGCTTTAACAACGAGTAGAATGCTGTGGGAAAGAAGGATACTTTAACCATTTTATGTTTTGCCATTTTCTCACAGAAAAAAAGCACCTTGAATCAACTTTTACTTCTCCTGGAGAAAATTTACAGGTGTGTGTATTTTCCCCCAAAAGAGGATGAAAACAGATCAGGACTGGTGAGAAACAGGAAAGGGAATAAAGTGTTTATCTAGAAAACGTTTATGCCTCCTCTCTAGAGACCCTGCCTATATGAAAGTCTTTCTCTTCCCATATGGTTCTCCTCCTTGATGAAACAATCCCAGAGGCTTCATTTGTTAAAAAAAAAAAGTTAAACAAACCCCCACAAAAAAAAATCTAAGAAGCATGGAGAACCAAGATGTAGCACCTAGGGTCAGAGATGCACAAAGAACCTCTGCCCAACTTCATGCCAGTTGAGGGGACTGTATTTTAATTTCACTGGATTCTAGAGACGAAGTCCTGACAAGCATTTGTCAAATGAAACTGCCACCTGAAATATGTGAAAGGATTGAAAGGAACAGTCCAGCAGGAGAACAGAAATTACACCACGACTACCAAAGCAGGGACAGCTTTTTCAATCCAAGAACAACATGAGCTGAAAAATACTGTGCGAGGAGAAGTCGCACCATGCCATGTCACCATTCTCCAAGAAATTAATCAAGTGTGATTTTAAAAAAAACATTCACAAAGGAGTTTTCCTGAGGGGGCTGAATGCAGTGATTTGGAGGCAAGATTTTGAAAATGTGATTGTTATCCATAAATGACTTGCTTTTATCAGCTCCGCCTCTAAATCTTGCTAATCTCTTTGGGAATTCTGGCTATAACTAAACCTGAGCCTCTATCATATATCTGGAGAACTTTCCACCACCACCCTCCCCCCCTTCTTGACACCTCTGCTGTTCTTCAGTCTAGTTCTGCTTTCGCAGTGCATCAGAATTAACCAGCGTTGCAAAGTGTTTAAGAAGGCAAAAATTGATAAGCAGAAAAACAGTGCATCATTTTAGCACCTATTAAAATAAATGTGATGCCTACATGGATCTGCAAGGCAGCTTTGGTAACAGAGAGGTTTTCTGTGCAGAGGGAAAGGGAGCGGGGAAGCTACAGTTCTGCCCAAAACTATCCAATTAACTTTATCGGGACTACTTCAGACTAAGTGTTTGGGGAATGACAATATAACTCAGATCCTCAACTGTCCAAAGACATTTGTCCATTCCAAAGATAAATGTTCATTCCAGTGGTTACCTGTGGCAGTTCTCCCACAGAGAAGCATAAAAGGCTGATTAAATGCAAATGAAAGGGCTGCAGGTTGCCTATGAACACCCACTACTGCCATTCAGCTTCCAGTTTCTTACATGGAGGGAAGCAGAGGCATAGCTCCAAGGGGACAGGAGGGGTGTGATGCATTGGGCACACGCCCCATTGGGGTGTGGCAGGGGCGGGGCATTCTGGGGCGGGGTGGAGGATGCACTGGTGCATCGGGCGCTTTTCTCCCTTGCTACGCCTCTGGAGGGAAGTCATGTTAAATAACAAGAGGAAAGTTTGGATTCTGGTGAAGCTAAATCCAGAACTCACTCTCAAGTTCCCCCTTGACTAAGTTAGCAAGAAAAATGTGCCGGTGGAAACTTAAGTGCAGCAACAACAGCAAGTGCAAAGGCAGTGGCAGTATCAGTATCAGTGGGCTTGTCGTTCCCCATCTCCAATGGGGCTGTTGCTGAGTTTGACACACAGGTGGCCTTGAGTTGGCCACAAGGAAAACAGGAAGGAAGTCAGTTAAGACAGTGAGTGCTCTGCAGTCTTCGGGTGTTTAAACTACATTGGCCGGGTCATGCAAAGAGTTGCCCCTTGTTGGTTCTGTGTGAATGCACACATATATGCTTGCATACAGACACTCTGCAAAATAAGATTTTTTTAAAAAAAGTTGAAATTTAAAATTATGAAACCAGCAGCAGAATAGAGTCATCAATGCATTGGCTTATCTTGAAATTGTCTAGGGCCGTGGTGGCGAACCTTTGGCACTCCAGATGTTATGGACTACAATTCCCATCAGCCCCTGCCAGCATGGCCAATTGGCCATGCTGGCAGGGGCTGATGGGAATTGTAGTCCATAACATCTGGAGTGCCAAAGGTTTGCCACCGCGGGTCTAGGGGAAGAAAGAGACCAGAAGGTTTAGTCCAGGGGTCTGCAACCTGTGGCTCTCCAGATGTTCATGTAGGGGTCTGCAACCTGTGGCTCTCCAGATGTTCATCAGCCCCTGCCAGCATGGCCAATTGGCAAGACTCTAGTCACTCTCTTATTGTTCTGGATGATTGAAATTGTTACCATCAGACCATATTCAAACAAATTCCCTAAAATTACAGATTTGAGTGAATTTATATCTCATTTTTTCCAAGTAAAACTTGGAACATTCTTGAAGGATGGAACAGGAGACTGAGGCTGGTGGAAAGGGGGAGCAGTAGAAGAAACATTTTAACTATCCAGTTAATGTAGCATTTATTTTTTTTACTTTATTTATATTTTGCTTTTCACTCCAGTGAGATTCTAAAGTGGTCCAAATTGTTCTCCTCCCCTCACAACAATCTTGTGAGGTAGGTTACTCTGAGAGTGTGTGACTGGCCCAAGGTCACCTACTGAGCTTCCCTAGCAAGTACGGGTTCAAACCTGGGTCTTCCAGGCCCTACTCTGATGCTCTAATCCAGTGGTTCTCAACCTTCCTAATGTCGCAACCCTTTTATACAGTTCCTCATGTTGCGGTGACCCCCAACCCTAACATTTATCCATTTTACAGATGGAGAACACTGATGCAGAGAGTCTTAGGCGACCCCTGTGAAAGGGTTGTTTGACCTCCAAAGGGGTCCTGACCCCCAGGCTGAGAACCACTGCTCTAATCTGTATACCACACTGACTCTCAAATGTTTGAACCCCTCCCCTCAACTAGTTTCTTTACCGAAATACCTGATACTGAATCTGAGGGTTAAAACATTTGCTACCTGATATTCATAATAATAAGTCTCATTACTAAGGAAAAAAAGGGTCATCATAGACAATTCTTCATAGTATAAAGATAACGCTAGGCAGGATGATTTCACATGTCTCGATGAGATAAAATCTATTTTCATTTCAGCTCATGCGTGCGCTTTGGCATACAACAGCTCCTGAATGCAGTGCTCACTTTATACATTTTGTTGATAAAGATACTAAATGGACTAATTAACATTCCTTTGCAATAACAGCTGCTTCCCAGGAAGAATGGCCAGCACATTTGTAATTGCAATTTACGACTGGACTGTTTGACGTGATGCAGAGACCAGCCAGGTCTGACTCTCCATCAACAGCAATGGTACGCAAGTCTATCTTTTATCCCAGACCAGGAGGATTTCTGCTTCAGTCCAGATTTTAAAAGGCAGCAGTGGGGGTGGGTATTATTACTGACCCTTGCCCTTCTACCGGGAATAGAAGAATTCTTCCTTAATGTCTTTAAAATTATGCATTGTTTTAAAACTCATTTATACTAATGAAAGATTAATGTACCACTGGGAAGTCTGGAGAGTCCAGAATTGGAGAGAGAGACATAGATTGACTTCTAAACTGTTTCAGCATACACCACTGACATGAATACACTTTAGGTGGGAAGAGCAATTCGATGGCTATTACTGTTGCTTGCTCAATGGAGCATTTTACAGAGTTTAATAAGTAAAAAGGAACTTACAATCTAAAACAATGGAAGGGATGATAAGAAAGAGAAAGCAACAGACATAGGGGTGCTAAGCAGTTCCTGGTTAACTGGTGGAAGCTTGGAGGCATGGTAGCATAAATGTGGTTGTATCAAAGTACCACATTAAATAATGCAAAAATAATGGTTTTGACAAAGGCTGTGCGCAAAAGTGAATAATAATTCTCATATTAATTTGGGACAATATTCCAATGTGGAAGCATGCAATTTTCTCAGCTGCTGTACCTGACCTAACATCTTTACATGGAACAAAGTATACCAGCCAACATTTTTTCCTCTAGTCTACTTGATGGGCTTTTCCGCACAATTCATTTAAAACCTTTTGAGGCAGGAAACAAAATGTTTCCTCCATGGAGTTCCAAACTATTTTTACCCCAAAATGTTTTTTTTCAAACCTCAACATGTTTCAAATGAATCTCCTTTTAAAACCATTCTCTAGCTGAAACATTATGAAAGTGTCTTCAGTTGCTGTGTGATCTATTTACTACATTTCCCACCCCTCTCTGCTTCCCCGAACTTCCTCCACATCGCCATTATCTGAACTCATTCAGTCCCCCCTCGCCTGTTTATTTGCAGCATTTCTCTGTTCTTTTATTTTGGGGGGACCAATCTTCAAAGCATCGAGTACACGAGGAATTTAGAATGCCTTACGAGGCTGTGAAGCATTGAAGTATTCATTCAACATAGAACTTTTTAAAAAGGGAAAATCACACAATGGCAGCTGGGAATCACTTAGAAGGAGTGACTGTGAACAAAAGGGGGGATTCCTAGCATCCAGCAGGATGGCTTCCAAGATTTTGAAAACACCTCAACCTTAGATTTTTGAGAGTTGAATGTCAGACCATTGTTAGTACAATAGTCATTGCAGGTCACTAGGAGTCGCTTCATGCCGATTTTAGTATGCGACAGCAAGACTGCTGAATTGGAACTGGTCAAATGCTTCAAATATTTAGGAATGCACCTCCATTGTAGAGGGGGTGGGGCCAGTCACATAGACCATGTTATTACAAACTCCATGGTCAGCGCATCAGCAATTCTATGTTTTTTTTATAACAAGGGCCATCAATTCGTGCCTGCAGCACTAAAAGTTTTCAACACCCAGATGTCCCAGCAATTATTATATGGAGTCCCACTTTGGATAGGCTCCTGGTCCAACACAGTTGAGCGAATACAATCTTGCTTTTTATTTAAACTCTTGGGCATGCCTCACTGTGTGCCTTATGCCACTCTGTGTCTCGAAACTGGGCAACATCTCCTAGAGACAAGAGCATGGCTTGCCATGCTCAAATTTTGGCTGCACATCTGTTTCAACCGTGATGCTGCCTCTTTGTCCTATAAAGCCCATCAGACCGTTTGTCATTCTGAATGGTGGGGCACTATAGAAACTAAAATTAAGAAACTTGGCTATTCTTTGGACTCTCTGGCCATGTTACCTCCCAAAGAGATTTTTCAACTTCTGAAGAGAAGGTTGTTTGACCAGGAACATCAGATCCTACTTGAAAAGGCTTCCAGGACTTGCTCTCTTTTAGCACTGGGCATCACTTATACTGGTAACAAGGGGGCTCAATATTTACACCAAATAACTGCGCCCAGTCTCCATAGAGCAATGATGTTGGCCCGTTGTAATGCCCTTCCATCAGTCATATCAACAGGGAGATTTATTAAAACCCCTTACCATCAAAGGCTATGTATATGTAACGGGAATTGTGTAGATTCTATAGATCACATTCTACTTTATTGCCCACTTTACGCTGTACCCAGAGTTAAATATTTGTCATCCCTGCTACTTAAAAAAGAACATGCATCTGACTTGCAAAAGATTTCCTTTCTGTTGGACAACCCCATGTAAATGATGCAGTTGCCAAATACTTCGATTCATATATGAAACAGTGCTCTAGGAGCAAAACCTGAATTTTCCCCTCTTTTTTCTTTGTATTTTATGGACCTGTGTATATAATACCGGGACATTGTTATGCCAATAAAGGTTCTTTTATTTGATTTGAGGTGGGATTGAAAACGTCTTAGAGATATTTTACAAGTGGTTTAGGAGATTTGTGTGAAAAAGGCCCACAAATGACAATCAGAAAAGAGAACTCGCTCTTATCAGATTTGCAATGGTTTCTCTGCCTAGTTGCCTGGAATTCTTACTCATCACTTTCTAGTACTGGCTGCTAGAAGCTTGATGAAGGTTGAGAATTTTGTTCTCCTGAAAATTCACTCCAGCAATTAACCTAGACTGCCACAGATTCATTTTCCTGGTAAGAGTGTCCCAGGGGCAGCACTTGGGGCCAAGAAGTTGTGCCAACTGCACAGCTGGGACCAATCTGTGTCGGCTTCCAACCCCCACCCCCCACCCCAAATTAGAGTCATCTGAATGGGCTTGAAGACACAACAGATATTGCCTCAGATACATTATGGAAGTGATTACCTTTCTCTCTTTTGCCTTACCTTTACAATTTAACTCCAGTTCTGAAACAGCAAAGCCATAACCAGTAAAAGCAAATTACTAGCTTGAAAATTATGGATTCATTTCAAAGCACAAATTATGCTTGCCATTTTATTTGTGCTAGGAACAGAATGTCTTTTACATATCTTTACCTGAGTAATATTGGGCCACATTCTTTGTTGGCTAGATGCAGTTCATTACACATGTGAAGGGGGTGGGAAGAGGAATCCTGATAGGCATTTAAATGAGACTTCTGCTATTGCTACAATCTCACTCCATACAGCAAAATATATAAAACATACAGTAAAATAGTACAAGCTATTTGTTGTCCTATGACAAAGGGCCTGGGTTCTGCTGTACAATAACTTTCAGGAGGTGAATTAAAATGGTTTTTTCATGGACCTAGGGTTAAAAAACAGTGCTGTACTTCCTCTGACTCTTTTTAAATTTATCTTTGTGTGATTTTAACGCATTGATTTTGACAAAGCAAAGTGCAGTTTATAAAGATTATAGAGCCATTTCTAGATACTCAGTTTAAATATCATAGACGGACACCTAAAAACATAGGATTGGATCCTGAGTGAATTAGCAGTTTTTATTGATTCCAAATTCCTGCTGTAGACCCCACACATGACCTCATTCACTGAGGGAAGCGCCTGTGGCTCAGTGGTAGAGGATCTACTTGACATGAAGAAAATCCTGAGTTGACTGTGGGCGTTTCCCCACTCACCCTGATCCCCCCTATGCCGCGCACTGCTCTCAGCATCGCGCAGCATCCCAGGCGCTGCTACCGAAGGTCCCCATCGACTCCCATGCTCTGCATCGTGGGTTTCAAAAGGCTGCCCTTTGCAAGAGCGCCTGGGATGTCAGCAAGGCTGAGGGGGGCTGGCAGTGGCAGCATCGGGATGGCTGCGCTGTTGCCGCCCCTGTCGTGGGGAGTGCCGGGGGACCCCGCGCTACTCTCCTCAAGTAGCGCAGGGCTTAAGGTAAGTGGGGAAAGGCCCTGTGATGCGCCAATGCTCTGATTCAGAATAGGGCAGATTCATGTGTGTCATTCCACAGGTCCCCCGATGCTCCCGGAGCAGCATTTAGTGTGCAGCAGTAAGGGAGGGGAGGCAAGAAAATCTCATTCTGACGCTAACCTCCATGGCATCTAGTTTATTTTTTAAATTAATTGTTTTGTTTCTCATAAAAGCATAACAGCATTGTAAAAACAAGCAAACAAACAAAAGCTTGGGAACCAAGAACGAAACAAAACTTGATTACAATTCTAAGAACAAAGAGGGCCCATCGAGTTATACAAATGATGTTCTATAAGGGCATAAACTGGTCAACATGTTCAATCACGATTATTATTATATAACAATAAATAAGTAAAATAACATGATATCTAGTTTATTGATTTTTGTTTTTTTAATTTACAAAAGCCATATTCTGCCTTTGCGTTGATGCGACATTTTTGTGTTGCTGCAAGCAAATTTGGTTGCGCAAAACATATTTATGCATAAGTACTTATGTACATTGGTTGGTGACATTTAATAGATACTAAGCCTCAACACAGGTTTAATTATTACTCAGGCAGTCCAGACTGGGGGTGAAGGCAGACGTACCTGGGGAAGCGGTGGAGCCCTGTGCCAGCATGGTGCAGTTCTGTGCTGACATGGGTGCTCACCCTGTTAGTGCAAGGGGCAAATGCACCAGTAGAGGGGGCAGATGTGCAGGTGGGTGGGCACTGCGCAGCCCCTTGCCACCCGACCAGAAAGCTGCTGCCATTCCCCAGCTCCACTGGTGCAGAAAACTGCACTGGCATGGCTGGGGGCATTCTGGGGACAGGCCAGGGAATGGAGCCACCTTTAGCTTCCACTGCTCTCCCAGTCTCCGTGGGCCAACACAGTGAGCCTGGGGTGTATGCCACATTTTTTGTGGCATACGTCCATTTTCGGCTGGCTGTGGTTTGGGGTGTTGTTTTGGGCTTTCCGCATCTTGGAGAAGCCACTTGGAGACAGCAGAACAAGAGGGCAGCAGCACAGTGACACTGCATTCCATTGCCCAACAGGTCTGGATTGGGCTGTTTAGGTTCTTACCCCATGGCTCATAGCTACTGCATTTCAACAAGCCAGCTGCTGTATTCCCAATCAGCTGAAAACAGGTTGTAGTTTTTGTATGGTTGTGCTATTGTATTTTTTGTTGCCATTTTGGACCCTTTGGGGAGAAAAAAATGGGATATGAAAAATTAACCAGAAATAACACAAAGGAGAATCAACCAGCTGTTCTTGAATTAGATTTTTCTTTTTGATAAAGACAATATCAAACGACCATACTGCCAGCTAGAAAAGCCATTGATGAGTGAGTGATGGCTTTGCATAAATGTGAACAAACCACATGGGCACATCCCACAGACCACATGGTGGATATAACTGTGATACTGTGATCTTTGCCAGGTTGGAATGTCAGGCTTGTCACTCACAAGTGGAGCCATGAATCACAACATTGGGAGTGCTTATTCACTAAGGGCTCACTTGAAACCCAATTACTATCACATGTGCAATGTTTAAAAAGACGACTCTGTGCTAAGAAATACGCAGGGTTCACAATGGCACACAGTTCAGTTTAGAATTCTGGATAATATCAAGTGTATTCACCCTCTGGATAATACCAAGGAGGGTGGCAGCATACTATTCTAAAAGGGATGACTTGTAGAATCTGGATTCTTTGACTACTATCCAAATTGAAACCTGTAGTATAGACAGGGCTGAGTTTTGGGGCAGGCAGCCTTGGGGACTGGGGAGGGCAAAGTTTCAGGAGGTAATGAAAATCCATAAGGTATAGTGCCATAGAGACTGCCCTTCAAAGCAGCCATTTTCTCCAGAGGACCAGTAGTTAATTTATATAATTTCTGCTAGCCATTAGCTGTATTTCCAGCTTTCATCCAAGGGTACCAATAAAATAAGATTTCCCTATGTTATCCTTCTAGCACAGGGGTAGGGAACCTTTAACACTCAAAGAGCCATTTGGACCCATTTTCCATGGGAAAAGAAAACACTTGGAGCCGCAAATAATTTTTGACATTTAAAATAAAGATAACACTGTATATATTGGGTTTTTTTTACCTTTGCTCATTCTGAGAAGCGCATGGATTCGTCCGCCCTGCTGCCTGCAGGGCGGGCAAGAATGGGGCCAGCGGCTTGGCCTCGCCGGCTGCCGAGAAAGTGCCCCGCTCCAACGGGGCAGGCGAGAGGGGAAGCCCGCGGCGGTGCTGGCAGTTGGTGCTGGCAGTTGGTGCGCCCGCCCTGCTGCCTGCAGAGCGGACAAGGATGGGGCCAGCGGCTCTGCTCGTGGAGCTGCAGTGCAAGGACAGAAGAGCCGCATGCGGCTCTTGAGCCGCAGGTTCCCTACCCCTGTTCTAGCAGTTGTCTGAAATTTGTCACAAAGCCTCCTTTGTGTAGTTAAATAATTGTATCCAACTAAAAAGAGGAGTGAGCTACTACTGTCATCCCCCCCCCCCCCCGGATCTAATCTCTAGCAGCTGGAGATAACTTGGAATACCAGGAGATCTCTAGGCATGTCAAGCTTGGCAACTCTCCCTCCTGGTGAGCCATATTTGAGACAGTATCTGGCATATGTTCTCTACTAAGTTTCCCCAACTACTAAAAGAAAAAGTCCAAACATTTCCTCTTTATTTATAAGCTTTACAATCCTGACATGCATTATCAGTGATGTGCTACCATTCCTTTACCTGTTTTGTGACAACATTAGTGCTTGTTTAAATGGCATACGTGTGAAGTGATGGTGATAAATGGTAATGAGATTAGCCAGTATCAAACTCAAGAAAATATTTATGAATGATGTGCAGAAAAGCATATTTACAGATCCAACCATACTATGACAGAAATAGCCCTGATCTAGATAACTCAGGCTAGTCCAATCTCATCCCATATTATAAGATAAGAAGAGTTGGCTCTGGTTAGTATTTCATCAAAACACTCACGCTAAGAGAGAGGCAGTGTGGTGTAGTGGTTAAGAGCAGGTGGATTTGAATCTGGAGAACTGGGTTTGATTCCCCACTCCTCTTTCTGAGTGGCAGAGGCTTATCTGGTGAACCAAATGTGTTTCTACACGCCTACATTCCTGCTGGGTGACCTTGGGCTAGTCACAGTTCTTTGGAACTCTCTCAGCCCAACCTACCTCACAAGGTATCTGTTGTGGGCAGAGGAAGGGAAAAGCGCTTGTAAGTCACCTTGAGTCTCCTTACAGGAGAGAAAGGTGGAGTATAAATCCAAACTCCTACTCCTCCTCTTTCTCTTCTTGTTGTTCTTTCTTCTTCTTGATGGGAGACCACCAAGGAAGTCCAAAGCTGCTAAGCAAAAGTAGGCAATAGTAAATCTCTTGCCTTGAAAACCCTAAGGCAGTGGTGGCGAACCTTTGGCACTCCAATTGGCCATGCTGGCAGGGGCTGATGGGAATTGCAGTCCATAACATCTGGAGTGCCAAAGGTTCGCCACCACGGCCCTAAGGGATTGCCATAGATCAGCTGGAACTACTTGCTGACATTTTCTACCACCACCTCCTGGCAGGCTAACCCATGCCATGCCCAGCATGTGCTCTCCCACTGAACTGTGCTTTTTCTTCCTCCTATCATTTCCTGTTGTAACTGCACCATATTTGGGGCAGCATCAGGTGCATCTTTGAAGTGCGAGAAGGTGTTCCGTTTCATCTATGACATACTATTCAATAATTCTGCAGGAGTTTTCTTGTGTCAGTCAGCTCTTCAATTTATGACCTAGTTCTGGACATAATGCAATCCCAAGTCCATTAACTTCAATAGAAAATTCCTTGATTTACCCAGCTATAATTGAGAATTGGTCATACAGTCTGTTTCAGGGCAAGGAATTGTCACAAAAAACACTTCATTCTGTGGTTTCCGCTTTGTCAGCACTTTGACTAAGTGCCAAAACCATAATTAAAATCATAGCAATCGTACCAGTGCAGCGGCGATAGGTTTTGTGCAAACGGCTTCGAGTGTTATTTCCTAGATCCTAAAATAATCCCAGATGATAAATGAGGTCCATGTAGTTGCCAGGCTAAAAAGCCTTTCATTTGAGCTAACAGCAGCACATTTTTCATCACAAGTTTTTCCCCCCTACTTTAAGTTTTTTCTTATCGTGAACCAAGTGAACCTTTTTAATGAGCTGCTGATTACTCAAACATACACAGTACATATTATAAGTCAATCGGGGAACAGGTGCAGAAAGGAAGAGACAGTCTACTGAAGCACAATGAATTTTTACTCGAATAACTGATCAGACATGAGAAAGCTGGCAGCATTATTGCGGCAACCAATTTATCGTCTGGCATGTTCTCCAAAGCAGTGGACTGACCTTAAATGAGAAGGAACTGAAGAGATACTGCTACAATCTCTAATCTTGAGCCAAGTTTTGAGTGCATTTTCAACACTAATTTAATTTAAGAACCTGAGAAGAGTCCTGCTGGATAGTGCCAAGGGTCCATTTACTCTCTGGGACAGTGGTATCAAACTCATTTGTTATGACAACTGGATATGACATGACCAGGGATTGGGGCGCTTCCCACCTACTCGCCTTTGCTTTTATTGCGCGCTGCTGAAGCGCACATCCTTCTGAGAGAGGGCTTAATGCCTCGCTTCCCCATCGGCCTCCGGCATGCTTCATGCTGGGTCACTGCGCCATGCAAAGAGTGCCTGGAAAGACGCACGCTGAGGGGGCACGACAGCAGCAGCGTTGGGGCGGCTGCGTTGTCGCCGCCCCTGTAGTGGAGAGGCGCGGGGGACTCCACGCTACTTGCGCACAGCAAAAGGTAAGTGGGAAAATGCCCTTGGTTAGGATGGGCCTATTGGAGGAGGGGAGGTGGCAGCCGGTGAGTACCCAGCAGACTCGCCCGCCTAGATGAGCTTGGGGGCGGGGGGGGGGGGGGGGGGGGGAAGAGAGGCTGGCTCACCAGATCGTATTGGGAGGTGTGTGTGTGACTGCCTAGACTGGCCAGGCCACAGCGGGCTTGCCAGGCTAGATCAGGAGCTGGTGGTGACAAGGTGCCTGGACTGGCGAGCCTGCTGGTCACCAGACCAGATTGGGAGCAAAGGGAGAGGGTTGCCTCAGCTGGCTTGCAGGCCTGAAAGGCCCTCTCAAGGGGCCTGATCCGCCCCACAGACTGCATGTTTGACTTCTTTGCCTTTGATTTTATTATTGGCCTCTGGATTGTGATTTTTGGACTGTGATTTGAGAACCCCTGCTTTCAGACCCTGTTTTCGGGACTTACCTCCTACCTGATGACCAGGAGGGGGTTGATTCTGAGACCCTCTGGATTCCAAGAAGATGCTCTATCACTCAGAGTCCCCCCCCCCCCGCCCTGATCTCTTTTAATAACTGTGCTATTGGTTAGAAGGACTTAGATTTGCATATTAGCCATCCATGCCACTATTTTGTAATATAAGGCAGAGGTGATGTTTAGATGTTCTGAGAGATTTGAGCTTTTTGGACATGGGGGACAATAATTCATTTTTAATTGATTCAAAAATATCTGAATCAGTGAAACAAACTGCGAATGACTGGAGTTTAAATTTAGAGCTGTTTCCAGGTGACAGCAATGCGCTGCAATTGGATTGCTGCATACTATAGTTATTTTAAAGTGATGATGTCTGTGTAGGTTAACATAGGTGACACAGTAGAGTGTGATTTAGAGGTGTTTGTTAGCACTTGTGACTGTGTTAGTCATAAATGAAATGCACAGGGGAAAATGCTTCCTTTTACACATTACATGAAAGGGGTTAAAATAAATATTTATACTGAAGTTGCTATAGAGTAGGTTCTGAGTCAAAAATTTGCATGCATTTATTTATTCAAAATATCTTACTTTGCCTTCTCTCCCCACCTCCCACCCCTTTGAAGTTAAGCTAAAGGCAGCTTACAAATGCAAGTGAGAAACATGCCACACAGACATATTAAAATGCTGTCAATTTTTTTAAAAAAGAAAAAGCACAGAAAAGTCCAGATCTTTGAGATTCACTGCCAGTAAGGACAGACCCCCCCCCCCCCCCCCCCGGGATCCACTCCCTATCTAGCTGAGTTCGGACTGCTGAGCTAGAGCAGTGGTGGCGAACCTATGGCACGGGTACCAGACGTGGCACTCAGAGTCCTCTCTGTGAGCACGCGCAAATAGAGTCCCCCCCACACACACAAACCTAGGCTGTCTCGAATATTAGCATTAAACCCAAGACCTAGTTTTGGTGAAGCAGTGTAGGTAACCCTGTTAAACACTGTTAAACCCCACTGATTTTCATGCAAAGAACTAAAGTGCAATCCTTTACCTGGGAGTAAGCTCGGTTGCTGACAATGGGGCTTGCTTCTGAGTAAACCCTCATAGGGTCATGATTCACCCGTTGGAAGAGTTGCATGGCTGCTTCAAAGCAAAGCCACCAACTACCACCAAGCTTACTCCCGAGTAACGCATGCCTCGGAGCCAACCGCTTTTCTAAACTAAAACCTTAGCATTGGGTTACATTGCCGTGTTGACACTTTACGATAAATAAGTGGGTTTTGAGTTGCAATTTGGGCACTCGGTCTCAAAAAGGTTCACCATCACTGACCTAGAGTCACCACCACCAAATTGATATGGGGGTGGAGCCCGTAACAAAATGCCTGTTGTGGGACTGGTTAATTTATTTGGGGAAGAGATGCTGTTTATTTCCAGCTTCCAAGGACAAGGAAGCATTTGCTGTCCATATGGTCTCAGAAAGAGATTGCCAAGCCCACAGAGATACATTCTGGGTTGGATACCCTCCCACATGGGTTGGGTTGTTGTTCTTTCAGTCCTAGAGAGGACTGACGTCATTCTCTGGAACTTATATGACATTTTTTGTTTGTTTTTCTCCGGCGGCCACGTTGAGCGGCAGTGGGAAGAGAGGGCTGCCGGCAGGAGCTTTCCTGTTGTCTCCTGGCCTGCTGTCAGTTTGAAAGAGGAAGCTATGGATGAACTAATGCCCACTGCTGGCAGTGCTGAGTTGAGCGGCTCCTGAAACACTGTCTTGTACTGCCATAAAGGTCACTCAGCATGTTCTAAAGGCATCTTCATTTTCCACTCCTATCTTCCAATTGTGGGGGGGAAAAAACCCTTCAGTACTGTTTTAATTGGCTATGGTAAAAACTGAAATGCTATGCAAAACCTTTAAATGCATTTCATGCCCTTCACAACCTTAACAAAATGTAAATGGTTATAAATGCAGTTAAAATGTACTTTCTGCTATGTCCCCCCATGCATTCATTATCCGTGGCTGATACATATAAATGCCTAACCCTCTTCTTTAGGGTTGCCGTCTCCAGGTTGGGAAATTCCTGGAGATTTGGGGGTGGAACGTGGGGATGATGGGATTTGGGGAGGGGAGGGACGTCAGTGAAAGATGATGCCACAGAGTCCTCCCTCCAAAGCAGACATTTTCTCCAGAGGAGCTGACCTGTGTCATCCATAGATCGGTTGAAATCCCAGGAAATCTCTAGTCCCCATTCGGAGACTGGCAACTCCAACATTCACAGATTATTTAGAAAAGTCTTTTTGAGACATAAATTATTTGGTACTCAATCTGCAACTTGACAGCCACTATAATCTTTTGATTGTATATGATTGTTCTCTGGAAATCAGTTTGAGTCCTTCCAGAGAGACTTCCAGGCCCCACCTGTAGGTTGACAACATCAGTTTGTTCATAAGATTTCTTATGTTTGGGAGTGACCAAGGTCCCCATAGAAAAGTATCTGGTTTGTATGAAGAATCCTTGGTGTCTCCATTGAAAGGACTGGGTAGAAAGTGACTTGGATTATCACTATCTATGACCCTGGAGATCTGCTGCCATGCAAAGTAGATAATGTTGATGATATACCAATAGTCTGATTCACTATAAAGCTGCTTCATGTGTCCAAAGGCATTTCCTAGCACTAAGAAGCTTAACTTTGCTTGTCAGGAACATTTTTTTTTCTACATTTGCTATCTGGAAAGTCGTAGTCGTGCTGAAATGACCTCCGCTGTAGCAGTTGCATAGCCCCATTCACCTAACACTGGAAGCGTGGGCTGACTTTTGTTCACCACAATAAGGTCACCTTTTGAGTGGCAGAAACCTCTGAGTGTGGTTGTTTGCTTCCACAAAGAATACATTTTCTTGATCGGCAGTAAAAACTTAGCTCACACCACATGTAAGCAAAAATGAGATCTTACTAGGCTCAGAATACCTTCCTTAAAGGGTCCAATTTCCAAACCACCTTTGTACACAAGGTGCTTGTCTGTTAAGTGTCAGGAAGTACATTTTGCACACTTATAACAGGCATCCTTTGCCAATATCAGGAAATTACTAAACCAGGAGAGGGACCAAGATTCAATTCAATGAAATTAGAAACAACAACAGAAACCCACACATAAAATCAGTTAATGAGGTGAGGCAGTACCATGGTAACCAGGATGAAACTTGAGAAGTTAACTCCTGCAACCCATGAAGAATGGTTCATAATACACTGTTTCTATGACAACCAGGAGATGGTGTAAGGTTGGAGTTAAACTTTTGGATGGAATATTCAACTGCTATCGCTAATCCATGTGGAGTCTATGTAAATGGGTTACCAAATATCTTACTAAAAAGTCTTTGAGAATGGAACTTATCTTAATAGTCAAATGTATCTTTAAGCCAAATGAACAACACAGTTCCATCTTTTTGGGAAAGGCATAGATCTACTGATCATCAGTTTATCTAATTTTCAACATGGCCCCATCTGTGGATACTTAAACCCAGAGAAGGGGGCCATGGGCAGACAGGACAAATCTTTCTACAAATCTGGAAGAAGCTCAAATCTGAAATCTAAAAGACAAAACAATCCCCCCCCCCAAATAATAGAAGCAGCACCTGTCGTTTTAAGAAAGGAATGCCCTCTCATCATTGCTGGGTTAGGCAACCATATTGTGCATAAACTAGTCCCCAAGACTTGGTTGCATCAGTTGGGAGACAGTGGCAGACTCAGTTGAAACAGCCCTGGAAAGGGGCCCCACCTTTCAAAGGAGAGAGGGAAGGGGAGAGAGGGGGCAGGTTGACCACTACTTCATGGGGTTGAGTGCCCTGCCACTGCCTGGCTACTTCCCTCACCTTACATGGGGCTTGAGCAGGAATGTCAATGCACCTTGGTTAATGCTTGTGTGAGCTGGATAGTACTTCCCTCACATTGCACAAGGCTTGGGTGGACTGTATGCCCTTTCCCTTGCTTTGCATGGGGCTTGGATGGACAGAGATCTACCTTCCTTGCTTTCCCTCATCTCACATGGGGCTTGGGTGGGCTGTGCACTGCCTCCGTCGCATTGCCTTGCGTGGAGCTCCGATGGGTGGGGTGCTCCTGCCCTCACTTCATACAGTGCTTAGTCAGGCTGGCCACTGCCTACATGGCCTTTCAGGGGCATTAGGCAGGCCAGGCACCACCTCCCTCACAGAGGGTTTGTGTGAACCCTTGTTTTTCACAGGGCTGCAGCAGGTCAGGAGCCACCTCCCTTCCCTTCCACAGGCCTTGGGTTTGCAGACTTGGTGTCTCTTATCTCAAGCAGTGCTTGGCCTGGCTGGGTAGCACCTCACTTGCCTCCTATAGGTGTGTTGGCACTATCTCATGTGGAGCCACCTTCCCTACCCCATGTGGTGCTCAGGAGGGCTGGACTCAGCTCTTCTACCACTGGGCTTTGACCCCAGTGGGGAGGAATATGTTCTGGATCCCATAATGGCTAATCCACCCCAGGAGGAGAAATTGTTATCAGGTCTAGCCGCAAAGTTGTGAGCCGCCTCGAGCCCTTCGGGGATGAGGCGGCCTATAAATTTAATAAATAAATAAAAATAAATAAACCAAAGGACAACTGCTACAACGTGACTTCCATGACTTACCAGGGCCAGCTGCTTGCAGCAACTATACTCCAAAAACCACTGTGGCACCATGGTTAGAGTTTCACACTCACTATCTGGGAGACTTGGGTTCAAATTATTACTCTGCCATGGAAGCTCACTGGGTCACCCTGGACCAGTTGCTTTCAGCCTAACCTACCCGGCAGGTGTGCTGTGAGGATAAATGGAAAAGAATTATGTAAGCTGCTTTGGGTCCCTATTATAAAGAAAGGCACTGTACAAATGAAATTATGTATAGATGAAAATGTGTTTGGGGGGGGGGAGCAGTCAGGACTGCCGAGATAGGACTGGAAGGACGAAATTCCCAGGGCCCAAGTCAGCTGGAAAGCCCTTGACTTGCTGCATCCAGCCAGCTACCTTTCTATTTGTTTTACTTTTAACGGAGTTCTGGCTGCAGCCACTAGGGGTACAGGGAAATCTGAGCATAGTAAAAGGCACTCTGACAGGGCGATTTCCCACTGGCGATTAATCCTGGGATAGTCACCTGATATATCCAGGTTTCCTCACGATCTCCCCACTTCTGAACCACAGAACACAGATCAGTCCCGTTTTTGGCGTTCCTCTCCCCTCATCACAGGATTTTCCTGAACCTGCTTGTATATGCACCTTTTTGAAAAAACACTCCAATGGGAGCTAATAGGAGATGGGGGCTACACATTTGAGGGTCCATAACTTTGGCCCCCATGAACCAAACTTCACCAAACCTGGGTGGCATCATCAGGAGGGTCTCCTAAAGATACCCCCCCTCCCCCAAGGGGCAGGCCTAGATGTCTTTACTAGAAACATGCTGCAGTGAGGATGTTGGAACCTGGATGAAAAGGTGCCGATTCTTTTGAATCTTGGCTGTATCTAGATTAAATATTCAGTGGGAATTCAGACTGTTGGTCTAGACTCAGCGTTCTGCAAGATTGAAGCAAACTTGCCTATAAAATCTGTCTAAGGCCTTCAACCAAACCAGAATTGCAGGAAGAAAATCCATCATGGCTGATGGCTGCTACAGTTCTTACCAGCCAGCAGCCTGCTAACACAATCGCTGACTCCAGCAGTCTATCCTTTCCCTCTTTCTTTCTTTGCAACCAGCTCCATAGTTTGCCTGCCCAGCCAAATCTTGCAAAGCTACTCCGAACTTCTAAAAAAAAAAAAGTGGGGTATAAATTTAATAAGCAAACTTCTATAAACTATCAGGTCTTTCAACAACCCACCTGGTTGTTGGGGACTTTCTGAGGTATGTGGCTGTGGTCTGGTAGTTTTTGCCCCTAATGTTTTGCCTGGCATCTTCAGAGACATGTCACAGTAAGATGTGTTTCTCTCCATGACACAATTTGGAGTGACTGTGCTGTGGAGTAAATATACTGCCAGATCGTGTCCACACAGCCCAGAAAATCCACCCACCCCATCAGGTCTTATATCATGAGATTTATTCAAAAATGATGCATGAAATAAACCAAGCCTCAGAGGATTTATAAGTAGGCATATGAAATCACAGACTCCTGTTTATCTTCAAACAACTGCAGTCAAATCCCATTTTTCCACAGAGAGCTTTGTTTCCCTACTGTAAAAGTCATTTTGTGAAGTCCCTTTCAGAAACCTAATGAGTTATGATATGTAACTTGGTCGGTTTGGGAAAACAATGCCCACAAGCATCACAGATAGTATTGCCAGTGCTGTTAAAATGAGCTATTTATAAACACACACACACACACACACACACACACCCATGGCTGGGTAGAGATTCTGCCCCCAACATGCTGAACACAATTCAGCAACCTCTCAGATCTTGTTCCATGGGGAGCCTTGCTTTGAATCACAAGACTAAGACTTCCTACTAGGAATCAATCGCCATGTTTAATGAAACTCAACAAAATGTAGCCCCAGGGAGAAAATACCCTTGTACAAGAGATGCCAAGTGAAGGAGACGGAAGAGCTACCCAAATGGGAGGCATTGTTTGCCTCGCAATGAGATTACCGCATCTGCATCGTGAGCACATAGAGGATATGTGAGAGGAGAGAGCCTACAGCTAGGATGATGAAGGCTGTGAGAGGAGGAAGGAAACTGTGCTGGAGGTAAAAACTGATTCAGAGTCAGAATGTGATGGGCTGGACTTTCAAAGAGAGGCAAAAACCAGGTATAGAGAATAGAAACAGACACAGGGAAAGCAGATTCGCATGGAGAACTAGGGACATAACCAAACCTTAAAATCCACTTGAGTCATATTCCACTACTTAGTCACTTTGGATGCATTTCAGTCACCAAAAAACAAAATAAAATCCACACATCATTGGATATGTATCATCGTTGCTTGACAGTGATCAGGGCCGTCGGCTTTCAGGTACTTTGGGGCCCCTCTGGCACATCAATCTTTCACCCCACTACAGCTGGTATCGTAGGTATCAGACCACAGTACATTGTCCTATATCCATTTTGAGGGTATCCTAAAGAACTTTACTCACAATTTTACTCACACACGATCAATGCTAACTTTCCTATGAGGGCTATGGAAGTGGTATTGAGGAACCTGGGGATCCCTGAGAATTACAGCTGATCTCTGGAGTATGGAGATCCATCCCCCTGGAGAAAGTGGATGCTACAGAGGATGGACTTTATGGCATTGTATCTCACTGAGGTCCTTGTCCTCCTCAGGTGCCATTCCAAAATCTTGAGAAGTTTCCCAGCCTGGCTCTGGCAACTCTGGAGCCATTTGGTAGCTACAGGTGGAAAGGAGGGTTTCTGGAGCTTTCCTACAGTGCATTTTCACATGACTTCAAAAATATTTCTCTTGAAGGATTTATGTCCTGGTGTGAAATTCGTTAATGTGTGGTAGAAAGCAGCAGAGAGCCATTTGGAAAATGAATGTACAGTCTAGCTAATATAGGTTATGCTTTTAAATCACTGACACAGGAAGCATAAAAGGTGCTTTGATAACTCAAGTCGACGAGCATCCCTATGTAAATCAATCCACAGAATTGCATACAAGGAAGCTTTTGCTAGACTTGGCTTCTGGTTCACATGAGTGGGGATGAATGAGGTGACAGAGAACTGACGAGGTCACCTGGGTTGAACCACTTTGGACTGTAAATGGAGGGTCACCAACAATCACATACTGAAATGCTGTTTTATATTAAAAACTCCCCGCACACTGAAAACCACCAGAGCACGTGAAGAGAGGCATGCAAAACCCTGCCCTACTAGTTTTCTTATTGCATTTAATTAGCAAAAAACATTCAGAGCTGGATTCCACCACCTGGTGTGGAGTGGTATGTTCTACCACCTCATTCTCCCACACAGAGGGTTGCAAGTTCCAACAGTGAAGCAGAACAGGAGTGAATTTCATACATCTGCTTAAGGTTGCCAGCGAGTCCTTGACTCCCAGCATTTAACGTCACTGTCAGAAGTTTCATCTCCTCTTGTAAATTCATTTCTGGAGTTGCTTTTCCTGGCAGACTTAGCTCCACTTGAAAAATATGCTCGCAAGATGCTGTCCAAAAAGAAGAGCTGCTAGCTAGCCCCTTGCCAATTTAACTTTTAATAAAATTGTTTTTACAGTGTGGTGCAGCTTCACCGTTCCTTCTTGGGTAGTTTATTTTTAATCTGTAGGGAAGCGATGATGCTTTTGATATAGGTCACTAACAATGAACTACTAATGGGATCACTACAAAGTGATTTACCATAACCAATTTATTACTGGAGGAGATTACATCGTCTACTTTGAATAGTCTCTGCTGTGATTAAGCCACTTCATTGTCAGATTTCCCCCACCCCTCTTCTCCCACCACCTGACCCAAGATCATTGTATGCTGAAATGTATCTATTCTGTTGCATACATTCTATGGCTCTCCTTAAGTAAATGTACCATTTGGAGGTACCATGGGTGATTTTCAGTGAGAAGCAACACTCATTTTTGCTGATGCCAACTTACTTGTGCAGGATCCTTCAGCATTTGGAAACAGCGTACCATAGTGGATAGGAGAGCCAGCTGCAATTTGAGAGGTCAGAAACTCTCCAGCTGACCTTGGGCAAACGCCCTATCCATGTGAGCATCAGTTTCACATCTGCAATTTTAGGGATAAAAATCATATCTACCTTCTAGGAATATTGGAAGGATTACTAGGATAATATTCATGAAGCACTTGGGCAGATGGGAATGCTATACCAAAACATAGCCGTGTTATCAGAACAAAGTCCCAAGTAGCTCTCCAAATAGGGATTAAAATGGGGTGGGGGGGACGACAAAAGTTTACTGAGTGTTTTGGCTTGTGTGTCTTGCCTGCACTCCAATTCCAGCATTATAGGGCAATGTATTTATAGCCCAGCATTTCAAAAGCTGAAGACATTAACGGTGCAATCCTGAATAGAGTTACAGCTTTCTAAGACCGTTGACTTCAATGGTCTTAAAGGATGTAACTCTGCCGAGGATGGCACTATCGGAGACAAGGCATTTCTTAAATTGGGGGGGGGGGGATGGCAACTTGTCTCTTAAAAGCTGTCTACTAAACTGCAACAGAGAAACTGCACTGCCGTGTTTGAACTGAAGAGAAAGTTAGATGCATGATCTCCAACACGAGGTGGAAATTTTTCTACGTAGTATTGTCGAAGGCTTTCACGGCCAGAATCATCGGGGTGTGGTTTCCGGGCTGTATGGCTGTGTTCTAGTAGCATTTTCTCCTACAAGATGCTACTAGAACATGGCCACGCAGCCCGGAAACTACACGATACCCCAGTTTCTACATAGTGCTGCATTTCTGAGTAAAGGATCTTAGGAAGGGCAGCTTGCTTGGTTGAAGATCAAAACGGTACAGGGAAATTTCCCTGCATGTTGTCATTAGGGATTTGGGCCAGTGAACCTCAAGCTGCTTGCCTATCTTGCCAGCATCACTATGGAGAAATTGTCCTTTCCTCAGTTAGTCTGTAGGCTGAATAGCTGCAAACAGCAAGCTGCTTGCTTTCATTTAGCCTAATTGTCACCAAGCAGAATGAGGGCTGGTGCCAAAGCTCTGTTCTCACACTGCCAGGGCTCCATGGCAACATGAGGGCAGAACACATGGCCTCGTGTTCTCACTGGGGCTATTTTATAGGGGTTCTTCCCTCTTTGTGACCTGAAAGGGGAAGCATCATGTTTTTTTCCTATATACCTGGGTATACCAATGTCTTTTTTATATGGGAGTGGTCCCATTTTCTTTATTTATTTTCTTTATTTTTTCTTTATTTTTTAGGCTTATATACCGCCCAACCCCCTCTTTGCTCCTTGCCTTGGCACTGGTACATCAGAGCCCCTCATATTGAGGAGCCTGCTGTCCCCCCCTCTTTTGGGGTGGGTTGAAATTGAGGCTGGACGCCTTTGTCTAAATGTTTAAATGTTAATTATTAACCGCTGGTTTTAGGTATTTTAAGATGTTTTATTGGTGGAGCCTGTGTATTGTGTGCTGGATTTGCTCCTGTTCCATGTTTTATGTTTATATTATGTTGTTCACCACCCGGAGCCCTTCGGGGATCGGGCGGTATAGAAATTGAAAAAATAAATAAATAAATAAATAAATATAACCCCCGAAGGGCTCTTTGTGTTCTAACGACTGGCATAGAACCAACCACTGTATTATTAGAGGAATGATTTCATAAACTGGTGCAATTTCAATTATTACTAAAATCTGCTTGCAAAAGGGCGTGGATATACAAGTCCAAAATACATGTGACAAGTCAGCATTTCCTTCAATTGTAAGACAGTTCTGTATCAGCAGAACAGCCATTTTATAAAGACCTTTTTGTCTTGATAATGTATTCCTGAAAGCATGCTTCCCAGTCCAAGACCCTGTGTCTTTTTAAATGTTTTCCAATTTATTTTGATAAGTTGAAGATCTTACATCTGACTCCAACAATAATCAATAAACAATTGTATGAAATTGGTTGACGTAAATATATTTGTTTAACTGTCATGGTTTCCCCATGAATCCTGGGGAAGATGCCAAGAATTCTCTGTTATCAATCCCCAGCCCCAGAGGTGGGATCCAACCAGTTCTCACCACTTCTCTAGAAGTGGTTACTAATTTTTTCTGAGTGCCGAGAAAGGGTTACTAAAGCAACCTCCCTGCCCGATAGGGACTGGAGGTGCGTGTGTGCGGCGGCGCCACTGTTTGAATCCCACCACCATCGGAACCTGTTATTAAAATGTTTGGATCCCACCACTGCCCAGCCCCTCATAGAACCTCAGTGGTCAGGATTCCTTGAGAACAGGAAGTCAACCTTATATCAGTTTAAGTAGACATACAGTGAGATATTTGATGTCCTGATTGTGCAGCTTGAATCCTGTGATGATAAATGAAAGCAAACATTCAGCATGAGGTTTGGCTGTGTGTGAATCACTCGAGCAGGCTTGTTTGAGGAAGCAACACAACTGTGCATGAACAAATACACAGTGGTTTGTAAGAGTTGATTTTTTTTAGAAAAAGCCTTTTTCAAAATCTCTGATACCTTTTGATGGTTGCTGTGGACAGAACACAGAGCTGTTAAAACTTTTGGCTCTTTTTTTCTTTTGAGCTGAGTGATAGGTTAAGAGTGTTCTTTGAACATGAACTTTTGGTCATGTTGAACCATGAACTTTTGTAACTTGGCCAGCCCAATCTGGAGGGGGGTGGAATTGGACTCTTGGAGCTGGCGTGGGACTGCACCAACCCCTTTGCCCAGTGCACCAGCATAGGTAGCACCTGCACTGGCAGGGAGGGCAAAATGGGAGGTGAACAGGTGCCATGAAACTCTGCTGTGCCCGGCCTGGAAGAACTTGCACCCCACAGAGCTGCACCAGCCTAAAGCTGTAGACCAGTGCAGCTGGAGGCAGGCTAGTGGAGGTCCAAGGGGTGAAGCCAACAAAGGAACCAGTAGACTGTGGCAATAGAATGTGTTAGAATATTGGTGCACCTTAACAATTGCTGAATTTTTTAAAAAAAGTTACCATATCTAAATAAAATGGTATGAGGCAGAAATAATACATTTCCAAAATGTTTTGGACTAAAATTTGAAGAAACTCTGCCAAGACTACAAGGTCCACTAATTCCTCAGGGACTTGCAGACAATTTCATGGTCCAGAAGGTAGAAGAGGCAACATGGGGATCAGCTATTTTAGATCTGCTCCTAACCAACAATAATGACCCAGTTAATGGGATGGAAGTCGTATGGTCCTTAGGTAGAAATGGCCATGTTCTCCTGGAATTTGATGGCACAGAGGGTTTGCTAATCAAATTTGCAGATTACACCAAATTAGGAGGGGTAGCTAATACCCCAACGGACAGGGTCAGAATTCAAAATGACCTGATCAGAATAGAGAGCTGGGCCAAAATGAACAAAATTTCATTTTTGTTTCAAAAAACAAATTCATTTCAAAAAACGAATTCAAAATGAATTTCAACTGAGATAAATGTAAGATACTTCACTTAGGCAGAAAAAATGAAATGCACAGATATAGGATGGGTGACATCTGGCTTGACAATAACACATGTGAAAGGGATTTAGAGTCTTAGTAAACTACAAACTGAATATGAGTCACCAGATGTGATGCTCTTCCCTCAGCAGTGCTTGAGGGCAGATATAAAAATCCTACTAAGCATCGGCTACAGGCTTTTGTCCATGTGGGATATGGGGGAAATAAGAGACTCGAACAGCATATTTTTTTACGCATGCCCCCACTCACAAAGAAATGAGGGTACAAAACTGTTTGACTCTCTTCCAACATCAATTTTTCTTGGCCCTGAGGATTGTGCCATGGAAAGACTATTAGAAGATGCCAATCCGAATATAACAAGAGGTGGCAAAATTTAGCGCTTATGTGGTTAAAAAGTGCTACGTGGACAAGTAGGGCAATTAAAATAGGAACGTTGGATTAATGATTTTATCTTTTATTCAAATTTTATTCCAGTTTTTTAATCTTGAACTTATTTTATGGTTTGGACAAAACAGTCTTTGAAACTGGTTACCCTAATTTTATCTTGTATCCTGGTCTGGACCTCGCTCCAACTTTTAGATGACATGGCTGGAAGTCCAGCCTTTTAAGTCAGTCCACGCTTATAGGCGTCCTTTTTTAGTAATATTGTATGAGCCTCTTTTATATTTAATTTTTTATCTCTCTGCTCCAATTCATTATATTTTTACTTCTACTGTATACTTGCAATTTAGGTGTAACGGGACACCAAACATAAGCGACTGAACTTGTTTTATATATATATATTACTTAATTCCCGCGAACATCCTCTCTGTCAGCAATACAGAATATGTATTATCTCTGACCTGTGCTTTATTGTTGCTGAATTGTGTATTTTTATTTTGTTGTTCTGGTCGTTGACCGTAAATAAATGATTTGGATTTTGGAGTCAACAGTATGATGTGGCAGCCAAGAAACCCAATGCAATTCTGGGCTGCATTAATAGGAGGTTGAGGGATGTAATAGTATCTCTCTATTCTGCACTGGTCAGACCTCACTGGGAATACTGAGTCCAGTTCTGGGCACCACAATTCAAGAAGGATATTGGCAAGCTGGAGCAGATCCAGAGGAGGATGACCAAAATGGTAAAAAATCTGGATTCCATGCCTATGAGGAACAGTTTAGGAAGCTAGGTATATTTAGCCTGGAGAAGAGAAGACCAAGGGGTGACTTGATAGCCATGTTTGAAGGGATGTCATGTTGCAGATGGAGCAAGCTTGTTGTCTTCTGCTACAGAGACTAAGACAAAGAGTAGTAGGTTCAAGGTACAGGAAAATAGTTTTCAACTAGATATTAAAAATAACTTCCTGATGTTAAGGACTGTTCAACAGTGGAATGCACTGCCTCAGAGGGGGGGTAAAGTCTCCTTCTTTGGAGGTTTCTAAACAGAGGCTGGATGACCATCTGCCAGGAGTGCTTTAATTGTGTCTTCCTGCATGGCAGAGGGTTGAGCTCGATGTGATCTCTTCCAACTCCATGATTCTAAAAGCTGTGCAGAACTCATCTGAGGAAACATTTTATTTCTTTCCTCAAAACATTTTGTTTGTGTTGTGCAGAACAGGCCTATGTCACATTTGCCTTTCATTGAATAAACCTGGTGTCTTCATATTTTTCAGTGCTTGTGACTGAAGTAGTTCTCAGGAGACCACTGACTGAATAATTTGCTTTGCACCTCCCTTCCCTTCCCAGCTTCTCCTAGACTGCCCATTTTTATTTTTAAAACACAACTAATGCTTCCAATTTAACATTTTTGTGGCATTTTGTTTCATTAAAAAAACTTTTCAAGAATTAAAATTTTGTCTCTTTGAATACACAGCTATGAACACTGCCCAGCAGGGCATGCGGCATAGAAGAGGAGCATCCTCCCAACTGCAGTTAAATCCTTGGAGTCCTCCATGGCTTCCTTGCCAGACATCACTTCCTCTTCCTGTAGAAAGTAGGGAAGAATTCTGATTCATATCAGCTAATCAATACAGTAATTAGCCAGCTTCCGTCCCAAACAATATAAAACCCATTTCTCCCTTGACTGGGAAGAAGATTAACCTATGAAAAAGGAACATGGTGAGTGAACTTCCATGATAACTCCATCAATCAAAATGTGTATATTTGAGTACAGTCATAAACCATCAAAAGACTAAAGCAGCTGTCAAGTTGCCAGTTAAGTGCAAAATGATTTATGGTTCAAAAAGGCTTTTCTAACTAATCTGTGAATCTTGTAGTTGCCAGCCTCTCGATGGGAATGGGAGATTTCTTGGAATTTCAGATGATCTATGGACAACAGTGGAGAACATTGCTGCTTTAGAGGGTGAACTCTATGAAATTACACTCTTTTCTTCCTCCTCAAGCTCCATGCCAAGGAATTTTCCAACCCAGAGTTGGCAGCCTTACCTATGATATTCTGAAGTGGAGGCCCAAGGAATAAGTTGCTACAGCTCTTTTTGTGTTTTGGTTGCCTTCTCAAAAAAGTCCTTAGGTGCCATGAAAATGCAGATGAAGAGACAAAAATGAGCCAAGACCAACAGCACGCAAAAGCTGGAATAAAGGACTGTTTTTCTTATCTGCCAGTTTTTCCAGCAGTATTTCATGTCAGTGCAAAATGAATGCCCAAAATGTTGTTCTTTTCAGAGGACCTAATTTGCTGCGCGACAAGGAGGTGGGAGAGCGGCAAATTAAGGGCAGCTGCGCAGTGGGCGCTGGTGACGTGGGGAACGTCCATCCTCCTCGTGTCTTTTAAAGAGGTGACCCCGCGGCTTATGGGGAGTGGGGAGTGGCCCTGGGTAGAACACTGGATATCAGTTAGTTGGAATTCTTCACGAGACTGTGCTGAGAGAGCTGCAAAGTTTTTGCTCATTGTGTAGTGAGTGCCAACAGGGATAAGATGGATCTTCAGCTCTGAGAAGAGCTGGTTTCTCATTTTGGCAAGCCTCCAGTAAATTGAAATAAATGGAGAAGCTATTTCCCCTTTCCTTATTGGGCTGTGAGCTTTTTGCAGGAAATAGGGAGGGGAAAAATGAACCAATCTTGTTTCCAGATATATTATGTATCAAAGTGAACTGGTTTTCTACAAAACACAGGCTAAAAAATCTAAGAATTTATTTCTACAGTTTTTCAAAAATACCTTATCTTTTAATCATACATTTCTTTGTGGAGTCCAGCTCTAATTTATGTACTGCCGGCAACTCAGGGCATCTAGTCACAGACACAGTCGCAGTAAATTTTGTTAATTTATTTATTTGACTCATAGCCCACCTTTCTTACTGAGACTCCAAACAGATTACAAAATATATAAAAAGTGGGACCAGACATCTTAAGACTTATTCTGTGCATAATAGAAGCTGTTCCACAAGGAGGGAATCTGCTCAGAGAATGGGTGTGAACAGGGATTTGCCAATGTTACCTATTTGTAGGGTGACACTCTCAGAAGGCTTTGCTCAGATAAGTAAATCTGTCATGGTGGAGCACAACTAGTCGAGTAGGCCTGCAAGTCTGTGGGTTCGTGTCCATTATGGGCTTTGTATCCCTCCCTTGATCTGAACCAGGCAACTGATTGGTAACCAATGGAGTGACAGCAGAATGGGAGTGTCACTTAGGTCCTAATAGTCACTAGGCTGCAGTGTTCTATGCCAACTGGAGTATTTTAGTTCACTGTGGCCCCTTCCGCACATGCAGAATAATGCACTTTCAATCCACTTTCAATGTACTTTGCAGCTGTGCGGAATAGCAAAATCCACTTGCAAACAATTGTGAAAGTGGATTGAAAGTGCATCATTCTGCATGTGCGGAAGGGGCCTTGTAAGGGAAGGCCCCTGCATACTGCATGCAATATTTCAGTCTGGAAGTAACCATAACATTGTCAAGTATCACACTAAACACTCACTTAATTGGATCACAGATATATCTAAACTTGTACGTATGTCTAATGTAGATGTTCCTAACAAAGACAAACGAGGTATGCTAATGAAAATGGCAGCCAGCACAAACGAAACAAAACAAACCCTTTTGCATTTGTACAATTGGGGTTCTGATTAAGAGTATGCTATAAGCACCCAAGTACATTTGGAACAGTTCAATGTGACTCTTTTATTTGTGCTGTAGTTTCCAAGAAGGGTATCATGCGTGTGTTGCATGCCAGCCTTGAAAAGTGACTCTCCATGAAGGATTTGTCATATCATTAGATTCTTCAGTGGATGTTGCTGATTAGCTTGGTTGCTGCGGCAACTACATTTTCTATTTTTGTGCAGGTATTAGAACTAGCAGCAGTCGTAACTTACAACTACAACTTTCCTTTGGAGGCTTCCGATTTGATCTTTCTACCTTCCTGGATTTGTTCAACAGAGAGATGACTATTGCCTTTGCTTGCGAGCAACCTGTTGTTTCTTGTTGAAAATTTGGATGTATTTATTTATAAGACAAACCAGGAGAAGATGGTTTGTTATGTAACATACACAAAGCCACACAGATGCAATGAGGGAGCTAAACATTCTTCACTGGAGCAGTTGTTGAAAATGTGGAATAGTTGCATAGTCCAAATCGTATTGTGATCAGCAATTTGAAAGGATTCTGGGAACGAATATCTTATAAGATGCTGTCAGAAATGAAATGATGGAAGATTGTAAATGGGATCGATGAGAAAAGGAACAGGTTTTTCATGCAGGCATGACTGGCTTGTCAATCAGAGACACCAGAAGAAAGTATTTGAAAACTACTAGAAATATAGGTCATTTAAACAGACATCTAAGGCAGTGACGACAAGACAGCCCACAATCTGAAATTCTTGGGTAAGGTGAAAGAAGCAGGGTATCCAGTTCTGGATGGGACAGTCAATATGAACAGTGTATGGGGGCAAAAGCTATGTTCTTGTGATCCAAATACGATCATCTTCAAACCTAATGTGTTAAACGTGGCCCCACAAAATGTTGCAGTTAACATGACATATGTAATGTATGATCATGATAAACTCATGGATCTCAATTTATGGGTAAATGTCCACTTGGCAGCACCACTGTTTACCATTACATTATTCATGATCTACGTGTGTAGACCTGAGCATAGTGGCAACTCCACTCGAAGATCATGACACACCTCTGTTTTTCAATATGGGTGTGTGAACATAACTTGTTTTCGTATGCACATTCTCCTATCTCTGTCTTCTCTCATGCACAAAGAGAGATAGAGATGCCATGGACTGAACCTGACTCTGTCTGCAAGCAAATCTGATGCTTCACCACTGAGTCCAGAGATGTAGGAGGGGGAAATGGCACCTGGGAAAACACCTGCTCTGGGAGCCCCTCCCACCGCCCCCTACAGGAGGGTCCACCTGCTGAAGGAGCAGCCTGGTGGGGTGGGGTTGAGGGGAGGGGTGTGGGGGCAATTCTCCGCCCCCCATGTGACTAGCTGGCATGCGCCCAGGGATATGTGACCCTCCTCCGCCTCTGACTGAGTCAGCCAATCCCATATATTCAGGTTGAGTAGATTAAAGGGAAGGCTCTTGGGACTGCACCTGACATATATAATATGCTAGATTAGCACTCTCTTACCTTTTGGACTTGGATAGTGTCACACATGCCAAAAAAAACCCCTTGACCTGTCTACGTTTCTTCTTGTTAGTCACTTTTTTCATTTCCTTCAGACTTATCTTATGTTTTCTGCTATGCTGCTTCCTGCACTAGCACCTTTCTTCTCCATAACCAAACCATTTTTTCCAATGATACATTTTTGAGCAACGTCTTCAGCATTGCTGTTCCTAAAGCACTAAAGCTTTCATCTTTCTGGGCACTCCATTATGAGGATATATTACCCCTTCTACATGCTCCTGACTTCTGCCTTGGTCCTACTGGCTTTTTTCCCTTAGACTATTTGAGACATTTTTGCAGTTTTTGCACAAGAAGAAAAAGGGCATTTTTGGAAGTTGTCTAGAAAACTTTGTCAGCTGTAGGCCATCTTTTTGTGAAGACGTTTCTTCCATTTTTTTTTGTCCAGAACTAATAACACTTTCGGTGCCAAATTAAAAGTAAAATGACAGCACTGGCTCATGGCTTAGAAAGCGAAATAAAAAAGCCTTTGGGGGAAAGATAGATCAAAATGAAAGGATGGTATGTTTTCCAAGAATAGCCAAGAAAATGGCATTACACAGAAACTGACCTTTATTCTTTGAAGCCATCCTTCAATAAATTTCTGATTGGGATTTTGAGGATTTGCCAAGAAGACATCCAGGACCTCTTGGTATTTCAAAGGAAGGTTAAAACTATTATCCAAAATGTTCATGGACAGACTAGATGGGCGAAGATGGATATGAAAATTCCTTCCTCAAATCCTAAATGGGTTGCTAATGACACACAGCATCTCGAATGCTTAACAAAATATTTCCATTAAGACTTTTAAACTGGTGGGCTTTTTTCTTTATGAGCTTCTGATTTCTCAAACCACCACTTGGGAATTGTGGTGGTGGTGCTCACAAAATCAATACACTGCTTAAGTAACCTGGTAACTTTAATGATTATGCCTTTTCCCACACTATACTGTAGGTCTGCTCCTCAGGCTCAAAACACATCTCATTTTAATTGCAAATAGAGTAATAATTCCATTACAAGTGGAGAGACTCCTATAAAAACCCCAAATAATGAACAGGGACAATGTGTGTTGTGAGGGCATTAAGTTCCATAGCTTAGCTCAATTGACCTTGTTTCCCAATGACATTACAACATGCATTTATTATACATCCATTTACAAAATCAGTTATGCTTGCTTTTTGTTTATTTCTTTAAAGCCAAATAGGAACAAGGAGAAAAAAACTTTAAATCCAGCAACTAAATAAAATTAAAACTCAATTATAGTTGTGAAGATATCATGGTGCTAGCTAAGTTAAATTGAATGTTACTAAGGGAAAGAATGAAATGTGATGTGAGCCTGCCACTGTGGTTAGCAGCCCTGCTTTCTTTGTTCTATGTGGATTTATTCTCAGGACCATCCTGAAAAGCTACGAGTTTTGGTAGAACTCTATAGAAATTCAGTGTATTCATCATCTGCCGTTCATTTATAACTGAGTTCAAGACAACTTACAGCCCCGTCCAAGGGGGGAGGTGAATCCACTATTGGGAGTAGCGTGGGATTGCACAGGCAAATTGCCGCCCCCCCCCCCCCGGGGCACTTGTCCCACTAGAGTAGTACATCCGCCAGCGGGTGCCTACTGCAGCCCTCCATGGCAGTGGGATGTAGCATTGAATATTGTGTCAGCGTCCCTTTGTCCCCCCCCATCCACAGCTGGTATAGTGGGACAATCCAGGGGCATGGCCAGGGAAGGAGCCAACACCAGCGAGCTTCCACTCGGCCATTGTTACTGTTACATTACGGGCCAGAGGTTTGGACTTAGGCCACCTTTTTGATGGCGTCAGTCCATTAAGCCCAATGAAGACTTTCCAGCAGTTCTGTGTTCTTTGCCTCCCCATGTCGCTGAAAAGCTTCCTTGGGAACAGTGGGGGGGGGGGGTGCAGCCGTGGTGCCATGTTTGGGCACTCAGCCATTTGGATGGAGCTGTAGGACAGCTATGATCTTAGTTATCTTGAACTCAAGAATGTATTCACGACAGACAAACTGGTAAGCAGAGCTCCCACATCAACAATCTTTTGGAATCTAGAATGTCTTTAATGTTCCCGTGTCAAAGAGACGCATGTTTTTGCAATAAGTGTTTGTATTTGTTAAAGAAAGCCGGAATGTGCCCTATTTCACAGGAAGATTTTCCAAGCTAAAGTGGGTCTAGTTAAAAAGCAGGCAAATAATTACCATTCTTTTAGACTTTAATCAGTGGTTCTGTCATTTTAATACAAAAGAACACGGTAAAATAATCTGTAAAATGATTCCTCACAGTAGGATGCGCACATATTTAAAATATACCTTTCAAGGAAGAAATAAAAAATGCTATTTCTGTTCCCATGGCAATAAACTAGACATCTATACCGTAAGTCTTTTGATTTTCAGAAGAAATATTGGTACAGCCTCATCCTGTGTGTGTTTACTCCTAAACGAATCTCAGTAGAGCTTACCTGTCAAGTAAGCACAGGATGGGTCTCTTAAAAGCTATGACCTCTGAATGGATCCAGAACCCCCCCACCACAAATCTCTCATTTAGGTCCATACTCACTTTTTAAATTCAATAATTTAAGGATATTTTGATATCTCTCAAATTGCCCTGCACTTTAAAATGTTTTGGACAGCAGTCCTGAAGTAGGTCCCTGTGATTTTGGGGAGGGAAGGAGTCATAGTATAACCCAATCTCATCAGAAGCTAAACATGGTTGGTACTTGACTGGGAGACCACCAAAGAAGACTCTGTAGAGGAAGGTGGACCACCCCTGCTTCTCATTTGCCTTGAACCCCCCTTGCTGCTGTTGCCATAACCCAGCTGCAGCTTGACAGCACTTATGTTTACCATTTTATTACAACCTTACAGAAGTAGCAAAATTAGGGACACTGGAATACCCACCATTTTGGCTCACATCCTGTCTATCAGATGCAAATAGGAAGCTGATGTGTCAGTGACAGGTCTGGTCCATGACGGCTTGGCAGGTATCTTCCCACCAACCTTTGGCCCAGTGCCTCAAGGGCCACTTGGCTCAGCAATAATGATAGCAGGTGTCATCTTACCAACCAACTCTTCCTGCATGGCCAACAGTTTGCAGGAGGAGGCAGTGGGTAAGCCAGTGCCCATTGTTGGCACCACTAGGTTGAGTGGCCCTGCAGTGTTGGTCTGTAATGCTACTTAGCTCAACTTGCTCTAAGTGCCACTTAGCTCAACTTGCTCTAGGTCCAATTTCCTTTCCCAGACAACTCCTGCCCATTGTGATGCTGGCGTTTACCAGCAAGTTGAAAGTGTAATGTCTGTTATAAAATCAGGCAGATCTAACACCCCACTTTTTAAAGTTCTAGATTTTAAGTCTCAGGTTGTTGGGTTTTTTTGCAATTCTAGGAGATCCCTTGTCTGCAAAAGAAAAAACCTATTGGAGGTGAGTGTGCCCCCTATCTATCAAGGGGGCAAAGTGTGGAATTAGATATATAGATGCATTATTATCCGCAAGACTGCAGACAGTGTTGAGCCTTAAAAATCAGTAGCTTGAATAAGGCCATAGTTGGTGCAACCCTGTGGCCAGAAGGGAAGAGAAATGGTGGGACAGCTCAGGCAGCAGAGAAGCATGGGGGCATAATTTTCACCCTAATGAAAATTCCCAGTGCTCCAAGTACCTACTAGTGCAATGAACAGACCCTTGTGCTTACAAAAAACAAGAACAAGAGATCACTATCTGGTATACTTTTAAATTGGAGGCTCTTTTACATCCAATCATGACATTCCCTACTATTATAAAGTCTGCAGATTTTTCCAAAACATAGCCCTGCTGTAAATCAAATCATGGAGCCCATCCAAAATATTATTTTTCCTTTCCAATATTGCTTTAAAAGTACCACTACTTGATGGCAGGAAAACAAGACAAAACAAAACAAATGGGTCCAGAACCGAGACATGATTTTGTTGCAACAGATACACTAATCCACTAAAGTACATTTGACAGGCTCTCAAAACTGTTCCTGCTCCAGTAATTACATTAGTACAATTTGCAGTCATTTAAGCATTTCAAGTAGATGTTGTACATATCGCAGCTGCAAACTAGTGAAGAAAGAAAATCAGGTGTAAAAATAGAGAAATTAGGAGGAGATTAGCCATGAAAAGTTTTTTAGCGATTTGCAAACCGTAACATTCATAAAAACAAAGACTTTTCACATGAGCTATACCTTGAGTAACTAACCGTGAATATGTGCAAGGACATTTTCCAAATAAGTGATAAACTTGATTACAACTTCAGTGGGTCTGGTTGCCTCTAGTACGAAGGATCATGGTGAGTACAATGTTACTTACCACTAAATTTAACTCCAGCAGCACCTCAGAAACCAACAAGTTTTTCAGGGTATATGCTTTGAGTTTCAAAAAGCTTATACCCCCAAAAAGTGGGTCTGGTTAAAAAGCAGGCAAATAATTACCCATTCTTTAGACTTTAGTCAGTGGTCCTGTCATTTTAATACAAAAGAACATGGTAAAATAATCTGTAAAATGATTCCTCACAGTAGGATGCACACATATTTAAAATATACCTTTCAAGGAAGAAATTAAAAAATGCTATTTTTGTTCCCATGGCAATAAACTAGACATCTATAAGTCTTTTGATTTTCAGAAGAAATATTGGTACAGCCTCATCCTGTTTGTGTTTACTCCTAAATGAATCTCAGTAGAGCTTACCTGTCAAGTAAGCACAGGACGGGTCTCTTAAAAGCTATGACCTCCGAATGGATCCAACACCCCCCCACACACACACAAACACCAAAAATGTTGTTGGTATCAAAGGGGCTACTGGACTCAAATCTATCTGTTAAATCTACTGCATACGAACATGGTGACCCTCTGAAACCGGCTGTTTATCTGTTCTGGTCAGAAATTCAAGTAAACAGGAGCATAGCATTAATTCTCCTGCCCAAGTAAATGAAACTATAAACTACCATATCAAAGTGATACTGTATGCATGAAGGAACAATGTGGGTGGTACCCATGACATGAAGAAAAATAAGTGTTTGCATTTATATCCTGCCTTTCGCTCCTGTAAGCAGTTTTAAAGCAGTTTACAAACTCCTTTCTCTTCCTGTCCCCACAACAGACACCTTGTGAGATAGGTGACACTGAGAAGATCCAAAGAACTGTGACTAGCCCAAGGTCAACCAGCAGGAATCTAGGAGTGTGGAAGCAAATCTGGTTCACCGGATAAGAGTCTGCTGCTCACGTGGAGGAGTGGGGAATCAAACCCAGTTCTCCAGATTAGAGTCCACTGCTATTAACCACATCAGCTTTACACCCAGTTGTAAGGGAAGAAGTTACCACAGTTGATTTTGATTTGATATTCTACTGTCTAAAAGGATTTTGATATCCCACTGCCAACAAGGATTCTTCTAAAGGTTGCACTAATGTGCTGTGTGATTCATCTATCAATTTGAAGGGGATAAGCATATTTTAAAGGCTTTGATCAAGCTGAGAAACAAAAAATTAGGTCATTTGGTTACTTCCAGTAGCTCTGTGCAATACATACAAGTAAGATTACTCTAAAAGGAGTATCACATTTCATCACCACACTTAGGCCCATGTTGCCTCTTAATTAAACATAGTTGTACAAATCTGTTGTCATGTTTCTGCCAGTTGGGTGCCCCCCAACTGGCCTTTCATCCTGGCCATCATCCAATGTGACTCGCCACCCTCCCCCCTCTCTTTTGGGGAGAATTTTAAGAATGGGGTTGATCGGACGCCTCCATTATTATAATCATTGTTATTGTCATCGCTGTTTTAAAGATTTTTATAACTTATTTTATTTATATTTCATGTTGTACACCGCCCAGACTCCCTTGGGGATGGGGCGGTATAAAAGTTTAAACAATAAATAAATAAAAAAGCAGGAAGACAGAGGGAAACCCTCCATAAGTATGCCTAGAAGATAGTGGCGTAGCACCAATGGGGAGGGGGGACGCCCAAGGTAGAGCAGCGGTGGAGGCGTGGCCAGGCCGTGGCGGGGGTATTCCTGGGCATTCAGGGCAGGGCGGTGGCAGGAGGTGTCACAGTAGGGGCACAGGGCACTAATGGAAGAGGGGGAAACTTTCACCGATCCTTCCTTCCTACCCCACAGTTTGTCCCTCCTTATGTTTCTGAGAGTTCCCATTCTCCAAGGGCAGCCATTGTATCTACAGCTGGGAGGAGGAAGGAGAAAAAAGCACCTTTCTGCTGAGGGAAACACCTTACATTAGAGTAGCACTTGCTCCCAAGATCTGAGCCATTACCTGTGTGAGTGACATTGCCTAATCATTTCTAATGATGAAGTAAAGTATATGGATTCTGTGGAGATATGGAAATTGACTGCAGTCTATGAATATGGCCATAAACTAAAACAAATTGCTTAGCATTGTATTGCAAGAGCCTGACACTGGAGATGTTGCAGCTCAGGCTATTCAAAGTATTAAATAACACACAACATGTCTGGTGATTAGTGGTTAAAGACCAGGAGGTATATATATATTTGGCATTAATAGTCAATGGGAGTCCTTATCTATATCTATAAATGCGAAATACCACTCACTGACTCATTGACTGACTCATGCAAAGAACTCAAAAATAATCGAAAGTACAATGTTGAAATTTGGCACACCAGTTCATTATGTGGTTTAGGTGCTCACTAAGAAAGGATTTTTCAAAATATTCAGTTTTAGTCGAGTTATTACACATTTACTGTTTTAACTGCTTATCTCTGGCCATCAGCATGAACATTGTAAGGGCAAACCAGCCTCTCAGTCCACAGACATGCTGCACAAAGATTCTAAGGGTGACAGTTAAACACCACCAGTTTCAACAAACAGGCTGCAAAAAAGCATGCTTAATGTCACCCCGAAATTAAGACAGGCTGTGAAAAAGTACTCCTCTACCCACCCTCACGTTAACAACACCACTAGAGCCAAATACAATCAAAACAGATTACAAACCACACTATCACCTTGGACTACTAAACATTTGTCAAATTTTGCATATGGACATCAGATTGATTACTGTGCAGACAAGTTTACTGCTCTCAGCCTCCGATCACCCTGTGCTTTGTGTTGTGCTCTGAAGTGGTGGGATGAGTCCCAGGAATGTGCTGCAGTGGAGGTACAGTCCAGCTCCCTGCCCTTCAACCCTACCCTGAACCTCTTCACAGCCTTCTCACTCATCAGCATCCAATGGCAGAACATTTCCTTTCTGCATCCTGAAAATACAACGGCTGCTTCTGCATGATGTCTTTTGGAGCCCACCAGGTGAAAGAGAGCAATAATACATTGCATTAGAAAAAGACAACTACATGAAGCTGCTGCAAAATATGCGAAAACAAAACCATCAGTCCACAGACAGGCTGTGAGGAAATATGCTGCATGTCACCCGAAAGTTCACAAACAGGTTGTAAATAAGTATGTTGAATGCCACCCTGAAATTCATAGAGAGCCTGTGATGAAGTATGCGTAGCGAAGCACGGGTGCCCTGCTAGTGATAGATAAATGTATCTATCTTCATTTGTAACCTTTGTAACTTGTAACTTGTTAGTTGTTAAATTGTTTTTAGGTATTAATAAAAAAATATTATTTTTTATCAGAATTATTTTCCCCCTCTTCCATTAGCAGCAGTTTACCATGGCAATCAAGTAACACATGGTATGTCGTACATGCAGCTAATGGGGGGCAGAGCCTAGGTTACAATGTGAAAGTTGCTGGCATTTCCAAAAAAAAGGATGAATGCTTCAGTTGATACTGTGAATTTAAATAAAACAACTGAAATATCAGTTGTATCTAAACTTCCCCCAGCCTTCTTCTTATAAGATCCTCAGCTTATAAGTTCTAGTGGGCAGTTATGAGGTATAAAAAGGGACACATTTCAGAGATCTTGTGGGCCCAGCTGGGCTTCCAGGAGTAAAAAAGTTATTTGTTAAAGCAATGAGCACAGAGGCAATTAATCCACTCAGACAAAAACTTCAGACAGAGTACCCACACCTGAGCACTTGCATACACATCTGTGTGGGACGGAAGAGTCCCAGAATGCAAACCTACACACATTTACGTGGAAGTAAGCCTCACTGGGCACCAAATAAGTGCATGACGTCTGACTGCAACATCTGGAAAGGATCCAGGAGCCACTAGGCACCAACAGTCTATTGTCATTAGCTTTCTGATATCACTGAAGCTCTTCTCAGTTATTCAGTGTGGGTAGAGATGCTGTAGATTTTGCATGACAGTGGGATTTACCATGTTTGACTGTGATGATCAGACACCAGCCAATAACGTGTTCAGTTCAGTTCAGCACCAAGTGACTCAGAGTTCTGCCAAATGACTAAAAGTTGACATCATTTCCCCCCAACACTGTGCATATAAGAAAACATTTAGGGAAAACGAGTTCATTTGTACTGAGTGCAACTCATTAGAAATATGCCGTGTGGAATCCATGAAACACTGACTGGTGGGGCATTTTTTAATAAAGCACAGTGTTCACTTTTGATTGATTTCTACGATTTGTGTCTGATCAGTGCTTGCCGAGTGGGGCTTCAGAACAGCGTAGTCTTAATCAGGCTGTGTGAGAATGTGCATATGTGGAAAAAAATGGTTGTGCTGCATTGAACTGCTAGGAAGGAATATGGTGAAGCAATGAGTTGACAGGCAGATAAATGATCTGTCAAAAAACCATCTCCCTGTTCATCACAGGCAAACAGGATGTGAACTGAACTGATAGGTGCTTGAGCATTACTAGGTATAATGAGCACATGGTTTGAGGGGAGGGGATTACGGAAGCAAGCTCCAATCAATACATGTTCTTTGGAACTTGTTAGAGAAATAAAGTCCATACAAGCACAGAGCTCTGGGCTTGCAGTTAGGAACTCTGGGGAAAATCAGTTGTTCATTATTTGGAGAAAGTGTACATGTTTACCTGCCTATGCTTTATATTTACATGTTGAGGGAAGAGCTTTCAGACACATGCATTCATTTAGGAATCGTTTTCCATCATAAAGCCTGTTGGTATAAACACAGAGACCTAGCCATGACAGCTTGTAGGGCTACTGTGGCTGGTGTGGAGAACTTTTTCTTTACAAAAGGCAATAGGTTTATCCCTGCCGCAGTTTCATCTTTAACATGAAAGCGATTCCTCAATTGGTCTATGGAATCCCCTTGTGGATTAATGCTTGGAGCCAAAAAGTTGAAAGGATTCAGTCAGCCTTCTTATACAAAATATTCGGAGTGCCACATTGCATTCCTTATGCTGCACTCTGTTTGGAAGCCGGGACAACATCATTCTGATTCACGAGAAGCTTGGCTACGGCCACCCCATTAAGTTCCACTGGGTTAAGCCTGTGCTTTTAGCTATTCCCCTGGGACGCACTGGTAGCCTTATCAATCATATCCTCCCCCAACTCCATGGATCTAAGTGGTGGCGGGCAGTTGAAATTAAAATACTTTCCCTGGGATTCTCCTGGGACTCTTTACAAATGCTACCTCCTTCTGAACTCTTTTTTCAACTAAAAAGGCGACTCCTTGACCAGGAGCTACAAAGTTCCTACAAGGCCAAAGCGAAGTAACTGTTCCCCTTCTTTTCAACATAAAATTCAAAACCAATCTGATGGCAGAATTTATCTGAGTATACTCCCAGAGCCCCAAGCTTAGATGGATATACACAAGGGCTCGTTGTAATTCCTTCCCTTGTTCTGTACTCCAAGGGAGGTTTCTTAAAATTGATTCGCAAGAGCGGAAATGCCCCCACTGTTCTATAGTGGTGCAATCTATGGAACATATAATGCTTAATTGCCCCAAATACGAAGAAGCTAGGACCAGGCTTTTGACTCTTCTTCCTGCTAAGTTTAAGGAATACTCTGTTGCTGGGAAGGTTGCATTCCTACTAAACAACTCTTCTTCTGTGATTTTAAATTCTGTAGCTAGGTTCCTTTTAGGAACTTTGGAATAATACCTGTGATGGTTTTATGTATTGAACATTTGCCTGGATAATGCTGGTTGTTATATTGGTATTATGCCTAATAAAGGTTTTATGTATGTATGCATTCATTCCACAGGCCATCTTAAAAGGATTACTGTTATTTGTATCTGAGGCTCATTCCGCACATGCAGAATAATGCACTTTCAAACTGCTTTGAGTGCTCTTTGAAGCTGTGCGGAATAGCAAAATCCACTTGCAAACAGTTGTTAAAGTGGTTTGAAAACGCATTATTTTGTGTGTGCGGAAGGGGCCTGATTTCCCATGTTTTCAGCCATGTGGTATATGGCATTGCCTATCCAAGGTTTCTGTTGTGGGGAGAGCTTTGCTTTCCCCGAACTGATGAGGTCCAGTAAGTAGCATTGCTGTGTTTGTGAAATGTGAATATCCCTGTGCTTTTTGAATGTTTAATCCCAAACGCATTTGGCACATTTAAAAAGTTCTTGAGCAATCCACATATTTGTAGAGGCCACTTTGGTCCTTTTGGGGTGCTTTTCTATCAAGGAGAGACCAACATGTAGATTAAAAATACATAGAGTCCTATGTGCAGTGCTACAATATGGAGAACCATAAGAACATAAGAACTAGCCTGCTGGATCAGAACAGAGTCCATCTAGTCCAGCACTCTGCTACTCGCAGTGGCCCACCGGGTGCCTTTGGGAGCTCACATGCAAGATGTGAAAGCAATGGCCTTCTGCTGCTGCTGCTCCTGAGCACCTGTTCTGCTAAGGCATAAGGCCATCTAGTATTGTTAAGAAATAGTTCAAGTACTTGCAAATGTATTCATGAGTACTGGTGGGGAGGAGTTAGAACAAAGCTTACACAGGAACTAAGTCCTACACAGCATTTCTATGCAGACTTATTCATCAGGTTCAATGGACTTAGACTGGAATAGCTCAGCATATAGTTACATTGTTAAACAACTGTAGTTAGAGTCATACATCCAGAATATGCAGTAATTACCATTCAAAAAGCTCAATGTTTTACCTTTCCTCCCCAGAAGACTATATGTTGCACATGATGAAAGGGCTAGTGAGGTCAGACATACGGTGGAAATTTTTTAATGATGTTGTGATGGTGACAATCACATAAAAAGTCAGCAAATGTAAATCAATTCTGACCTTCAGACTAAGGGGGTTGGCCTGATTATTCACAGAATGTGCTGTCTTTAGAATAATGTTTTCTCTTATGAAAGATTTCTCCTTTCCTTAGTTTGACACACAACATTTATCATCACTCCCATAGCAATGCCAAGTTCTATTAATTTAGTTATTCCATTGAGAAGGATAAAGGGTAACTGGATTCATTGGCTGTAATCGCTTTTAAAACAGGACATAGATGAGATATTGATTAGTCAATTTTGTCTGGATTTTTTAAAACATCTTTTTCTTAGGAAAATGATTATGGAATTGAGATGTGACTGTTCATACCACACAACAATGCCTATAATTGCACATTGCAAGGTGAAAAAAAGAGCTGTGATTTCTTGATTTTGTCAATGCCATCCATAAAACAGTTAACTAGTTATCTATTTTCCATTGGGCAGGAGACCTAATGTTGACTACCTCCAGATGACCCTGGAATTGCTGGGGATAATTAGGAAAGGAATTGAGAATAAAACTGCAAGGATTGTCTTGCCCTTATATAAAGCAGTGGTGCGACCGCACTTGGAGTACTGTGTTCAGTTCTGGTCACCACATCTCAAAAAGGATATCGAAGAGATAGAAAAAGTGCAGAGAAGGGCAACGAGGATGATTGAAGGATTGGAGCACCTTCCTTATGAGGAGAGGCTGCAGCGTTTGGGACTCTTTAGTTTGGAGAGGAGACGTCTGAGGGGAGGATATGATTGAAGTCTATAAATTATGCATGGGGTAGAAAATGTTGATAGAGAGAAATTTTTCTCTCTTTCTCACAATACTAGAACCAGGGGGTTGAAAATGCTGGGGGGGGGGGGGAAGAATTAGGACTAATAAAAGGAAACACTTCTTCACACAGCGTGTGATTGGTGTTTGGAAGATGCTGCCACAGGAGGTGGTGATGGCCACTAACCTGGATAGCTTTAAAAGGGGCTTGGACAGATTTATGGAGGAGAAGTCAATCTATGGCTACCAATCTTGATCCTCCTCGATCTGAGATTGCAAATGCCTTAGCAGACCAGGTGCTCAGGAGCAGCAGCAGCAGAAGGCCATTGCTTTCACCTCCTGCATGTGAGCTCCCAAAGGCACCTGGTGGGCCACTGCGAGTAGCAGAATGCTGGACTAGATGGACTCTGGTCTGATCCAGCAGGCTAGTTCTTATGTTTTTATGTTCTTATGAATTTCAGACACTAGATACCAGTTATCAGCTCTGTTTTATTGATGATGAGTGTAAAGGATTCAATGATGTTGATGGTGAAGTAACCTTGAGTGCATTCCACAGCCCGGGCGATGGGCCAGATGCATCGGCCGGAGACTTTTATCTTTCTTGTAGGAGATAAAGCCTCTGTTCCCATGGGAAGCAGGAAAGAGGGGATAAATTGTTGACTGGTATTATAACCTGTGCTTCTGGCGAGGAAGTGTCATTCCTGCCACTCGTGTCACTTGAAGCTTTTTTCTAAAGATGTCTTAATAAATGGACTTTACTCGCCAAAGCCTTTTATTTCTGCGTCTATGGGGTGTTGCTTACATTGTAGCAGGAATCCTGAATTCATCTACATTCCTGTGCAGTGGACCTCTTGTCTTGCGATGGAGAGAGTTGAATTTTACTGCGGAAAGATGCGGTAGCCCCAAAGAGAGAGGCTCCGACCTTTCCCTTCTGGATCTAGAGGAACCAACGGAGAAGCGGAGCCTCGCTGGTGGCTCTTTCCGTCCTCATATCAGCACGGGAAGTCTTCCTTTACTCCACGTTGGAGCGAGGGGGCGTAAGCGGCGGCTTGATAAGGGACTTCCATGAGTGCGTTTGAGAGCGTATCCATGGATCGGCTACAATGGATGCGGATCTCTACCACGTTTTATTGTGGATTACAAACCTCAGATGCAACCTGTCATGGAGGAGGCGGGCTTGACCACCTTTCATCTCGCGGCAGCAGGAATCCATTGAGCGATTCCTGGACTGCGTATTTTAGTGATGCTCCCAAAAAAAGAACCACCGTGGCAGCAGCACTGGGGAGCCCGTCAAAGGACACGGGACTAAACCTGGCATTGGGAGGGTAACATCGTGCAGCTTTAATCGGACCCCCTAATCAGAAATCCAGGCCGACCGCTGACCTTTTACGAGGTACCGCCGAGGGAATACCCGGTTATTTCTGGCTGACGATCACGGTGCCTCGAGGCCTCCAGCTTCCAGGCGAGCGAAGAGAGTCGAAGAAAGCCTGCCTTCAGCGGACCGGTTTCCCTCTCCCATCGAGAGGACTGGGATGAGGAAGTGGGGCGACTTCACGAGATGCCCAAAGCGGCATGGAACGTGAAGCGCCAGCTGTAATAGCGAGGAGAGCGAGGCACGAGTTGCAACAAGAGCGCTTGAAAACCTGCAGAGGGACCGAGAACCTTAGCATAAAGAAGTCCAGCTTCGAAGTTGGACCGTGCAAAGAGCAGCTCCAAGCGACAATATGCCCAGAATACGATTAAGTCCATGATAAAGTCCTGGAACAGTCCAGACTGGATTTACAAGCGAAGCAACAGCTGGCGGTCCAGGCTCTGCGCGCCGCAAAGTAGAATAACTGGCAGCCGCTAAGCGGAGACCCGAACTGGTTAAAGTTAGAAGCGGGGAAAAAAGCTGCTTTTGCATGCGCACCAAGATGCACATTGACTTCGCCAAGGAGAGGGGAGCTGGCTGCGTTGGAGAGGGAACTAAGGAGGCAGCAGACCGGGGGGTCCCCAAGTTGGAGTCTATGCTGTTACTGATCATGCCCGGTGCCAGGGGGCCGCGTACCTGCGGTCCTGCCACTAAACGCCAGCCCCGGTACCATGGCGCCCGATTCAGCCCCCCATTATAACAGCTGCCTGCCCAGCCTGCTCAATGGCAGCAACCACCTCCCCAGCAGGAAACTAGAGCCGTCGAGCGGGGCTACTATAAGCCCCGATACCAGCCCGTTTGATGGGGACAGCTTCAAACTTCCCTGCTTCATCTTGCAACTCAATACCCGCCCACTTGGAAGACTATGATGATCCTATGTCCCGATCTGGTAGCGAAAAAAAATAAGGACATCGGCTCAGTCCTGGATAGGGCAGCAACCGACTGGTTACGTGATAACATGGATTTGCAGGATGAGGACTCTGCATTACAGTGCCAGCATTCCTCAAGCTTTAAAGGCGGCTTTTCAAGAATCCAGAAGCGCCCGAGAATGAAGCTATTAAGCACCATCAAAACCATCCAGCAAGGCAGCAACCCGTTTTGCAGAGAATTTGTCCGTGAATTCGTCGGCGGCTGCTGGAACTTCCTCCTGAGTGGCCTGAGCGCATGCCAATCACGAATAATACTTCTCGGATGCTGTGGACAGCAAACTTCGATGAAAGCGGTGTTTTAATTCAGTTCCTCGTGCCATTGCAGATTGGATCAGAGATTTGGGGTCCTCAAGTGGGCGTCTCGTTTGGAATCACGGCTTCCGTAAAGGAAGACGCATGCGCCCTAAAACCACTACTGTAATCACCAAATCAAGCCCAGCGGCTCCTACCGAAACCACCTCTGAGCGCCGTCGCCCGGCTTAGGATTTGTGTCTTTACTCGCGGAGGAGCCAGGTCATCCTAGCCGCTGTCCCAGAAAGCAAAACCAACGGCACCAACTCGGCGCCTCCATGGCCAAACCACCACGCGCGGAGTCAGGGCAGCGCCTCCGCCTAACTCGTCTAAAGGTGACCCGAAGCGCGACCCAGAGGAGGGAAGCAGCTGTTTGCCTTTCTTCAGCCACCATGGACATGGGCCCGGAAACTCCCTGGCAGCGGTGAGTGAAGGCAGCGCTCCCATTACTGTTCAAAAAAGCATTCACAGCCAACCAGCTTCAAAGCACACTCGCGTATAGCCTCAGCCCCTTGTGGATTCGGCTACCGCCACTGCTTAATAGGAAGCTGGGTGGCAAGAGGAGCTAGGTCTAGATGTCCAGATTCCCCTGGCTAAAGCCCATGCCATTTCCGCAGATGGGCCAGCCCTCCGGAAGCGAAGGACCGTGCCCAGTACAAAACTGCAAAGCGGTTCTCCTCCGTTAGCCGACCATTGGGAGAAAATTAGTTTCATTTTTGGCCAGTGGCATCAAACACTCCATAGTTTTGGGCATGCAGCAGTTTATTGTTACATGAACCAAAATTCATTTGGAAAAGAAAGGATCTAGAATTCACTGACCCTCCCCTGTGGTGAACACATGAATTGGGGAAGAAACCCAGCGATCTCCTGACACACCCCCCCCCCCCCTCTCAGCGGCTTCCTCAGTGATTGCTCGATTCTATTGACATCCCACCTGCATATCAGGATCTATAGCCAGAGTTTTTCAGGAACTGGGAATCGCGATCAGTTGCCACCTCACAGAGATTACTGACTGTAAAATTGTCATACAACCAGGGGCACAACTACCCAGGGGTAGAATCTACGCGCGGAATATGAGTGTAAGGGAGAAGGAACCCCGTGCCTTCTTAGATAAGAACCTTGCTTCCTTGGGTTCATCACGGCGGGCTTCTGAAACACCTGCGCTGCACAACCGTTTTGTTTGTCAAAAAGAAAGATGGAGTCTTTCGGCTTTGCACAGATTAGCCGAAGGTCTCAATGCGGTCTCCCTGTCCAATAAATATCCTTTGCCTTTGATGGGGACCTTTTAGATGCACTTTCGGCAAAGGGCGCATTTTACTAAATTGGACTTGAGAGAAGCTTATTACAGAGTCCAGAATTGCTGGAAGGATATGAACACTGACTGCGTTTAACTGGTTTGGACAATTTTGAATATTTAATAATGCCATTAGGGTTAAAGTGGGGCCCGGGCTTTCATGGCCCTTATCAGCGAGAAGTTCTCCACTTGATTTACTGTACAAAGTGGTTGTAGCTGTAGCGTATGCTTAGATGGCGTTTTAATTTACTTGCATAAACTATAGAAGAACATGAAATATTGGTTCGAGAGGTATTAAAAGCGGCAGCCATTAACTCTCTCTTTGCCAAACTCTCCAAATGCTGTTTCATCAGACCTCTATTATTGACTATTTGGCCCCAGGTTACGGATCTGCGCCCGAGGAAGCTTAACAATGGGATGCCTGCTAAAAAAATTGAAGCAGTCCTCCAATGGCCTACCCCACCCTTGCCCATAAAGAACTCCAGTGCGTTTTCTTGGTTTTTTGCCTAATTTCTATGTCGTGATTTTATACCCCAATTTGCTGAACTGACTCTCCCCCTCACCAGACCTCTACGCGCTAAAGGTAAAAGATCCGCATCCAGCTTAAGCCCGGGAATACACTTTATACTGGTCTGAGGAAATGTCAAACAGCCTTTTCAGCTATTAAAATCTCGTTTACCACCGAACCTATCCCTAAAGCACCCTGACCGGATCTCCCGTTTGTGGTTCCGTGGGCGCTATAGGATTAAGCGCTTGGGGCAGCCTGTTGCAGAAAAAATAAAGATGGTAAGGCCTGGTTCAGAGTGAAATTGCTTATTTGTCTAAAAATTCTCTGGTGCTTGAACTGAACTGGACTGGCCAGGGAGACAAGAGGAGACTCACCGGCCCATCAAAGCCTTGCCCTATCCACTTGGCGCCATTGGCTGGAGGGGCTAAACACCCTTTCAAGTTTGGTGGTCCATACCAAAACTGGCAGCTCTTTCCACCCCCTCAAGATCCCGTCCATAAAACAACCCGTTGGGCGATTTCTTTTCTCGTTTCTCTTTTTTACGGATTCATTTTTCCCTGGAAAAACCAACAAACTGGCTGGCGCTTTCATCTACCCGAGAGGAGGGTGGGGCTGCCTTCACCAGACTATTCCGCGCTACTATTCTTACCCCCCACCTCCCAGTTGGGGTTGGCTGTCACCGATCTCAAGCGTCAGCTTCTCCTCCACCCACGATCCCCAGTCTGTCCTCTCCGCTTTCCTGCGGGGAATTGGAGGAGAGGCTGAGGCATAAGACCTCCAGCGGCCGAAGGAGACTCCCAATTCGTTTGGAGAATGGAGTTTGGCGGAGGAATGTTGATGCGATACCTCCCCTCCATAAGCAAGTTCTTGAAGCTTGCCCGCGATGCCCGTTCAGCTGGGCATTTTGGCTTTTTTAGAAAACTCTGCATAGCCATGCGGCGAAGTTCTGGTGGTAGCGAAATGTAAAGACATTGAGGCATACATTAAAAGGGCTGCTGCGGTTTGTGCAGAAGCCAAAACCATCGGGGAAGCCCGCTGGACTATTGAAACCTTACTCGGTAGCTTCCGCCCTTAGGAAGTCATCTCCATGGATTTCATTACAGATTTGCCGAAGAGTCGCGCGAAATGTCACGGTTTTGTGGGTGGTGGTAGACTTATTCTCTAAGCAAAGCCCATTTTACATTTAATGCTTCCATCCCCTCCGGCTCCTAAGTTAGCCGCGGCTGTTTATTCAACATGTTTACCGTCTCCATTCCGCCCCGTTAAGGTGGTCTCCGACGCTGACCCCCCCAATGGTCATCTCAAAATTCTGGAAAGCGTTTTGGGGTTGTTGGGGGGGCAGCCCGGCTACGTCGCCGCCCCCTACCACGTTCAAAGTGGCGGGGAGCGGGAAGAAGTGAGAACAGAACCCTAGAGCAGTATTCACGTTTGTTACACCTTCTACCAAGACAATTGGTGCGAGCTTATTCCGTTTCGCGAATCGCCTACAACAATCGCGGTTCATAGCAAGTACAAAGAAAACCTTTGAGGTGGTAATCTGGTGGCTCCTTCCGCCCCGTTGCCACAACTACCACTTAGCTGCTTTTGGACCCCAGAATTTTAACAATGGATTTCATCCCTAGCGAGGGATGGAAATTAGGAAGTCCAGACTGCTGCCACAACAAGCAAAGGACTCCCAAAAGCTACCAGCGGATAAGCACGGCTTTCAGTTTCCTCTGCGTGTAGGCTCCTGGGTGTATTTATCTACAAAAAATCTCAAAGAGGCGATGCATAAATAATTTAAGAAGCTTGGCAAGAGATTTGTAGGACCTTTTCAGATTACCTAAAGAGTGATTAATGATGTCACTGCCAGCCTGCCGTTACTTCTTTCTCTTGGTAACATCAATACATGCTGTTTTCCATTCCAGCTTGCTCAAAGGAGCTCCGCTTCCGATGCCTGGCGGCCGCGGAGAGGCTACCCGATTTATTATTGATGGCCACAAAGCACTCTGAAAGTGGCCTTATCCTGGATCTCGGCTTTAATGCATGAAAGCGCAGCAATATTTAGTTTCTTGGGTGGGATATTCCTCTGCGGTATAATCAATGGAGTTTATTCGAAAACATTGAGCCCCCACCCATATTACTGCTTTCCGCAGCGCCTTTCCGCGCATAAACCTGGGGGAAGGTGCTGCTTTAAGGAGGCAGAGTGTAAAAAAGGATTCCCAATGATGTTGATGGTGAAGTAACCTTGAGTGCATTCCACAGCCGGGCGTCCAGGCCATGGGTAGACTTGCGCTGTCTTGGCGGGGCTTTTAGCCTCTGTTAGCATGGGGAATGCCGGCACCGGCGGATGGGGTGACTGGTAGTATAACCTGTGCTTCTGGCGAGGAAGTGTCATTCCACTGCCACTCGCATTATTACTTAGGCTTTCTAAGATGTCTTAATAAATGGACTTTTACTCCCAAAGCCTTTTATTTCTGCGTCTATGGAATTCCTTACATGACTGTTTTAATAAAGATGTTAAAAATTAATTTCATTTTGATGCTTAATGGCCAAGAGCTGAAAGTGTCAAACATTTCTTAATGCTGTAGATTGTGTGGTATAGAAATGCAAAAGAACAGTACTGGGACCATATAATTATACAGTTATACAGTTGTTCTGAAGGATATCTGCATTTTGCATGGGTTTGTCCGGCCTCTGAATATTCCTTGGAGCTGATCTTCAAACCTTTAGGAGCGAGGGGTAAAGTATTTTTGACTGCATTTGCTCTAGTAAGTCCAGTTGTAATCTGTCTAGGTAGATATTATTTGATGTTAAGAGCTTCATTCAGAATTTCATCTTTCTAGGGGATGTTTGAGAAAGGCTGAGCTTTCTATGCCTCCAGCAATGTAAGTGAGAATGTCAGAGAACGGGAGCAAAAATAGCCATACCAACTTTCAAAGTGTGCATTTCAAATAGACTGGATAATCTTGTACAATTACAGACTTCCAAAAATATTACTGCCTTCCTCTCTAGAACAAGCTTTGTTGATATAGAAGGAAATATCTAAATTGCTTTTCAGGTTTTAAAGACTGTACTATTTTGTGCATCACCCGCAGATTCTTAAATCTTATTTAATCCTGTTGATGTTATAGAACATGGAAAGTGAGAAAATAGGGCTGGGTAGAAAATGGGTGATACTGCTAATCATTCTCCTCCAAGCACTGATATTCTGAGGTTTACTGCCTCTGTGGATATTACTTTTAGTCACCATTGATAGTAACCATTGATAAACCCCTCTTCCGTGAACTGATTTCCCCTTTAAGAACATAAGAACATAAGAACAAGCCAGCTGGATCAGACCAGAGTCCATCTAGTCCAGCTCTCTGCTGCCTAGCAGTGGCCCCACCAGATTGCCTTTGAGACTCCCACATTGTAAGGATGTGTGAAAGCAATGGCCTTCTCGCGGCTGTTGCTCCCGATCACCCTGGTCTGTTAAGGCATTTGCAATCTCAGATCAAGGAGGATCAAGATTGGTAGCCATAAATCGACTTCTCTTCCATAAATCTGTCCAAGCCCCTTTTAAAGCTATCCAGGTGAGTGGCCATCACCACCTCCTGTGGCAGCATATTCCAAACACCAATCCTGCGTTCGTGAAAGTGTTTTCGCTTTAGTAGTCGAATTCTTCCCCAGCATTTTCAATGGAATGCCCCTGGTTCCTGAAATATTGGTGAGAAGAGGAAAAATTTCGTCCTCTATCAAGCATTTTCTACCCATGCATAATTTTATAGACTGAAATCATATCCCGGCTCTGGCCTTCTCCTCTCAAACTAAAGAGTCCCGATACTTGCAGCCTCTCCTCTCATAGGAAGGTGCTCCAGTCCCTCAATCATCCTTTGTTGCCCTTCTCTGCACTTTTTCCTATCTCCTCAATATCCTTTGCTTTTTTGTGAATCACGTGACCAGAACTGAACCACAATTGCGCTCAAGTGCGGTGTTCGCTTCCCTGCTTTACTATAAAGGGAGCATGACAATCTTTGCAGTTTTATTCTCAATTCCTTTCCTAATTATCCCACAGCACAGAGTTTGCCTTTTTTTACAGCTGCCATGCATTGAGTTGACATTTCCATGGAACTATCCCTAAAGGCAGCCTAAATCCCTTTCCTGGTCTGTGACTGATAGCACTGAGCCTGTGGCGTGTATTGGATTTGTTTTGGATTTTTTTGCCCCTATGTGCATCACTTTACATGTTTTACTACATTGAACTGCATTTGCCATTTCTGGAGCCACTCAGCTAATTTGCTTATCAAGGTCAGCTTGGAGCTCTTCGCAATCCTTTGTGGTTCTCACCACCCTACATAATTTGGTATCACCTGCAAACTTAGCCCACCCGCAGCTTCACCACCCTACTTCCAGGTCATTTATGAATAGGTTAAAGAGCACACTGGTCCCAAAAGCAGGATCCTTGGGGGGACACCACTCCCGACATCTCTCCATTAGTGAGAACTTCCCATTTTACACCCACTCTTTGTTTTTCCTGTTTCTCAACCAGTTTTTTAATGAAATCCATAGGAGGACTTCCCCTCTTATTCCTTCATTGCTGAGTTTTTCTCAACAGTCTCTGGTGAGGAACTTTGTCAAAAGCCTTTTGGAAATCAAGTAGACCGTATCACGGTTCACCCCTGTCCCTTTCACATGCCTGTTTACACCCTCAAAGAACTCTAGTAAGTTTGTAGGGTGGGGATTTGCCTCTCTGCAAAAGCCATGCTGACTCTTTCTCAGCAGGTCTTGCTTTCTACATGTTTTATAATTTTATCTTTAATGATAGATTCTACCTAATTTACCAGGAACAGATGTCAAACTGACTGGCCTGTAATTTCCGAGGTCCCCTAGATCCTTTCTTAAAGATTGGTGTGACATTGGCCATCTTCCAGTCTTCAGGGATGGAGCCTGATTTCAGGGGATAAGTTGCGCATATTAAAGTGAGAAGAGTAGCAATTTCATGCTAGCGAGCTCTTCCCAAGAACTCTTGGAGTGAATGCAATCTGGGCCAGGGGATTTGGTAACATTTAGTTTATCAATGGCTGCCAGAACTTCTTCCTTGTCTACCACTATCTTTGCTAGTTCCTCGGATTCGCCTCCTAAGAAGCTTGGTTCAGGTGCAGGAATGTTCCTCACCTCCTCTTGGGTGAAGACAGATGCAAAGAATTCATTCAGCTTCTCTGCAATCTCCCTGCCATCTTTTAGCACACCTTTAAAGCCTTTGCTTGTGGCCGTCAAGCATAAGTTCACCAAGTATGAATCCTGCAACTACACTACTCATAGAGGAAAGAAGTATCTCCTTTTATCTGTCCTGAATCCATCAAGTTTGCCAGCTGTCCCTGAGTTCTAGTCTTTTGAAAGAGCAAGGAAAAGTTCTCTCTATCCACATTCTCTACCCCGTGCATAATTTCATAAATCCCTATAATGTCTCTCTTAATTTCTAAACTGAAAAAAACCAGACTCTCTCTTTTCCTCATTCCACCCGCTTTGCATATGAACTCATGCCTCATCAGATGCCTCAACTCTACTATTAGATAAGGAGAAATGTTATTCGGCTTTTTCAGCCCCAGGTGTACTTGGCTTTTTATATATACCGGGGTTGGGGGTGGAGGTTAAATCAGTAAAAGAAAAACAAAAAACACCCCAATAGGACTTTTTTTTGGGGGGGGGGGGGGGTTCTGTGATTTGCGTTTACTAAATCACCAAGGCTAATGAGTTCTACCTGAGCCAGTGGAGAGAGCAGCCAGTCAAAATCGACAATGTTGATGAAGTATTGATGGTCTGGTTCAGTATAAGGCAGCTTCTTGTGTCCAATTAGATGTCTTACTATAGAATGCAGATGGACCTGCTTAGTGTAGTCTGTAGGAAACAGGCAAATGCTCAGGAATTTAAAATAGCTCCTAATTAGAGAGCTACTAGGGAGAAGATTCACTGTAGCTGTTGTTAAGCATACTGCAGGAGATCAGAGACTATTTTTTCCCCTTACAAGGCATTTCAGCCAACATCTTTTTTTCAAAGATTTTCAGCACCTGGTAGAACAGCATATGAACATACGGACCAGTTCTGGGCCACAGAGTTAATGAACCATAATCTGAATGGAGTTAGCAGGAATGAAAATATTTTCACTAGCCTGTCATGTTGCTGCTATCTCACGCAGGGGGAAATTTGAGTCCCCTGCAGGCTTTATTGCCACTTTAGACAAGGTAACATGGTGATCTTAAGGAGCCACTGTGCACAGAACTGATTCATTCTTAAATGCAATTTGTCTGAGTAGCTAAGAAGTCGACCTGTCTAAGAAGAGAATCTTCGTTCCCATGCAAGATCTGCCTTTGTCAGCCAGGCCAAAGCACAAACACTTTGCTGAACATTTTCCAAGATGTACAATCCAAAATCCCTTTTGCAGACAAAAATCCACAAAATCCAAGCACTGCACCTGAACAAAATTTGAGTCCAGTAGAGAGCCTTAAAGGCCAACCCCCGTATTTCCAGATCCAAAGAATGAGGATCCTTTTTCATGGCACCTGGTATGCTTCATGACAGAACATGAGTATTTGGTATTCAGTGCTACACACATCACCAGCTGCTTCACTGAGATCTCTAAAAGCCCATGCCATTGGGCCGATCCTATTTTACAACATTTGTAAAGCATTCTCTTATATTAACTGCATGTTACATGCTCAAAAAGACAAGAGAACTTTGATGCTATTTTTTAAAGCAAAGAAGCTTTGAGAAGGAGACACCTTACAGGGGATAAATGGTTGGTAGGAGAGTATTTAACCCTTTTACTATTTCTGCACTCAAGGTCACCGTAGCTTATCATCCCCAGGAAAGCATGTGGGTTGGATTCATTCCCACTAATGCTCTCTTCCCATTCCAGAGTTCCCTCATGTCATTACTCAGATTCTTTATCTCCCAGAAGCAGTATTTTTATGGAGATCAGTGGGCTGCAGTAGAATGGGGGAAACAGGGAAGTTACATTGCACTGATGGAAAATTTAGTCTGGATCCAACCCCTTAATCTGGAACCAAACGCAAGGATCAGTTTTAAGTAAAAACAAAATGGCAGCAAGCCTAGGCAGTCCCCCCCTTCCCTCTGCTCCCTCTTTATTGCTACATGTTCTCTGCTCCAAGGCTGCTTTGTTGTGTAAACATGGTGCCAGGGAAAGGTTGCCTGCATTAGCATACATAATTAGCCCCCTTCACAGGTAGGTCACATCCCAATGTGCTACCCTGTTTCCCCAAAAATAAGACATCCCTGAGGAATAAAGGCGTAGTAGAGTTTTGCTGAAGGTGCTAAATATAAAACGTCGAAGTAAGACAGCAAAGTTTTTGTTTGGAAGCATGCCCGTTGACAGAGCATGCGGCTGTAGGTGGAAAAATAAGACATCCCCAGAAAATAAAACATAGCACATCTTTGGGAGCAAAAGTTGATATAAGACACTCTTATTTTCGGGGAAACACGATACTAACATACAGCTGACAAATGTACCACTGACACACAACTATGGTAATCTCCACCATGAGCTCCTGTGAGGAATGTACAGGAGACAGTGCTGCCTTTATGGCCAGGAAGCATTTGTAAGAGGCCTCACTGAAAAGAACTGTCAACTCCACGAGAAGGGTGCTATGAGAGTATACTGGCCCTCGGGAGACTTTTCTTTTTTGAAACATACTCGATTTCTCTCTAAGGCTGATTCCGCATGGGCCAAAAATGTGAAAATGGTGTGAAAATGGTGCAAAAGGGTTTTAAATGGTGTAAAGGGGTTTATACCGTTTTCACACTATTTTCATACCTCTGTTTTGGCCATGGGGAATCAGCCTAAGTTTCTGGTACTGGGTCTTTTTAAAAAATACTCATGGAGTCATAACAGAAATGTATGGATCTGTGGGAATTACTTCTTGGAAATCCATTCGAAAGTGATCTCCAGAAAACAAAAGTTACTTCAGAAGAAGTCTGCTATTTCCATTCCCTTGGTGGTGAGAGACTACAATATTCCCTGAGGCATGACTGGAAGGGGTGAGATCACCTAAGTTGTCTCCTTTAGTCCATGACTTGGTCCCTGTTCAGTAATCAAAGGAGTTCTGGTCATTTCAACAGAAGGTCTTTTTCCTGCTTCTGAACATGAGGGCACAGAGCGCATTGTCTACCAGAGGATTCCAAAATATGCCAGAGAGTGCACTGAGAGTCATAAGCTTCCCTCCCCCCCTCCCCCCCGCATACAGACCTCAAAGGGAAAAGTCATATTTCCTTCTTCAGGCAGAAACTGTCTCCTTATCAGTTCAGTATCACTCTTCATAACCTTCACACAACCATTTCAGAACCAGGGGTGAAAGATCTCTAGTACTTGACTCTCCATTAGGGAATAACCTTTAGCATTATCCCCTGGCATAATCTTTGAACTGTACAGGTATTGCATCAGGACCATGTCTTGTCTAATTTTTAATGTTTTAAATTTTAAAATAGTCTTGTCCTGCCTCTCTGAAGTTCAGAGTAGCTCACAATAATATTCACTTAAAAACACATTGAATACAAAATTAAAAACCAATGCAATTAAAAATGCAATTAAAACATTATAATTACCTCTCCTACTCTTTACCCCTTTTTCCAAAACACAACTCCACTAAAACGTATCTCATTTCCCTCTGTAGAGCTACCAAAAGTCCAGTTTGATAAGCCCAGCCTTTCCAAAAGCCAACAGAGTCAGAAGCTTCTAGATTTGTTCATGGCAATCCATTCTATAAATGCAACTGTGGAATGCAACTGTGGAATGAGTACTGAAAACTGAAAATATCTAGTTCACCAGATAAGCCTCCACAGCTCAAGTTCCATCCTCTCTCTGGCTGTCATCAACCATTCTTGTCTAATTAAATCTGTCACCTCAGTTATTGCTAGGGAATTTGCTCCTGCTGAGGTCCCATTTCTGAGGGGACGGCTGCTCTACCCCTGCAGATTCTAGAGCTGCTGTAAACAGAACACTGGCAGGCAGGGAACAGTCTTTCCTGGAAAGAGGATCCTCATAACAGCACCGTAAATGTGGCCTTGAGGAATATTGACCACGCTCAAGTGTGACATGCTTCTTTTTTTCATTCATGGTGGCATCCAAGCCAAGGCCATTTGTAGCCTTTCCCTGCTTTCAAACGAAGAGTTTTTTTTAAAAAAAATTATATCCATTTTAAATTATTTACATTTTGCCTGTCTGCCCTCACAAGGCAGCTAATAAATTACAACATACATAATAAAACCACATTTTGAAAGTATTAAACCAACAAAAAGAACTCATTACTATAGTCTGTTGCAGAAAAAGATGTTAGTATTTGTATGTTCCTCTGCCACAGAATTCAACATGCCGGACCTCCTTTGTGGTAGAATGCTCTGCCTAAGTTTTAGTGCCCTGCTCCCCCCACATCCATATAAAAGTTTGAAAGTAAAAATACATTTTGGCATTCAGCTTAATTATACAACATTGGCACCCAACTCAATTACACACCTTTACGCCTGGCTGGTCTTCCTCACATAAAAATGAATTCTCATATTTGCTTGGGACTATATTCTAATGCGGAAACATGCAATTTTCTCAGCTGCTGCACCTCAACTGACCATACTAATATCCTTTTCTGAGACAGAGTACAGAATAATTCAAACGGGAGCGAAAGTACCTACCAAGACATTTAAAACTACAATTAAAACATGCTGCATTCCTGCTTTTCTAGGCACTTTTGCCAGCATTGCAGTTTTAAAGTGTCCCTTTAGTGGCTCTCTGGACCACAGAACTGGAGCAATCCCCAGTGTCCTTCCAGTTAGCAGCTAGCTCAAAAGGAAATCTGATCCTTTGATGGGAGGATTCCTTAGGCTTAGCAGCACGTGAAGGTCTGCACCATTTTGCAATGCGTTTTAGAGCAGCTTCTTGACAGGATAACTCACTCTGCCTGCCTATTAGAGAGCCAGCGTGGTGTAGGGGCTAAGAGCAGTTGCACTCCAATCTGGAGAACTGGGTTTGATTCCCCGCTTTGCCACTTGAGCTGTGGAGGCTTATCTGGTGGACTCCAACACATGCCAGCAGGGTGTCACAGTTCATTGGAGCTCTCTCAGCCCCACCTACCTCACAGGGTGTAAGCCCCTTTGAGTCTCCTTATAAGAGAGAAAGGGGGATATAAATCCAACTCTTCTTCTTCTTCTTCTTCTTCTTCTTCTTCTTCTTCTTCTTCTTCTTCTTCTTCTTCTTCTTCTTCTTCTTCTTCTTCTTCTTCTTCTTCTTCTTCTTCTTCTTCTTCTTCTTCTTCTTCTTCTTGTTGATTGGGGGTACCACAGATTGAAAGCATGCAGAAATTGCTGTCCACTGGACATAGGAAACAAATTACTATGTGGGCCACATGGTAAAATGCATATCCAGAAAGCAGTGGAAAGCATTTTGCTCAAGAACATCAGTATAACATTGGAAGATGTTGGGGAATGCAAAGCTTCTCAACTGTGCACTGGGTAATGGAGACTGAATTGCCCAATGTTGGTAGATACCCCTTGCTTCTGATGTAGAAGTTTAGACTGCATGTGGTAGAGTCATTCTTGCAATGAGTTGTGATGGTTTGATCCTTGTAACCCTGAAGGCAACTAGCATTTGGTTTGTCCCTGTCCTGTTCACTTTCTCTTGCAGGCAGTGTCTTGGAGGAAATGTATTGGATAGTTACATTTTTAATGGATTTTTTTAAAAAAATATTCTACTGGTTTGGCTGTTTTATTGACTTTATTTATTATGCGATTCATTTTATTGACTTTATTGACTTGAGTGGTTGTGTTTTATTGTTTTGCTTGTCAGCTGCCTTGAGCAGGTTGGGGCAATTAGCATACAAATTTCCTCAATCAGTCAATCAATCACTAATCAGCATGTATGTTTGTATGTATTCTATTTTTAGGTCACCCTTCTCCCTATGGGCTCAGGGTGGCTTCCAGCGTAAAATAATATAATAAAATCAGTACGATATATATACAATCTACACTATCTCTGATAATTTAATCCAGATGGCATTTAAAATAACAATGTATTGTCGAAGGCTTTCATGAGTCCATGGCTGCTGTGTGGTTTCGGGCCTTGTAGTATTTCTTAGCGACTACTCTCCTGGCGAACATGCCATGGCAACAGCATCTTCAGAGGATCCTCTGAATGCCAGCCTAACACGTCTATGCAACCATACAACTCCAATGCAACTAAGTAAAAATAACGGATTAATTTTTTGCAACCAGTTCTCATATTACACCGTCATATCAATATGGGGAGAAGGAAATAAAAACACTGAAAGAAGGGCAAGTGGAAGGGCAACTACTTGTAACTACTTAATGCTACAAACCAGCTAGATGAAATACTGTTACTGCCTCAACCTTAGGCCGTCCTGGAACAGCTCCATCTTAAAGGTCCTGCAAAACTGTACCAAGTTCTGCAAGGTCCAGCTCTCCTCCATCAGAATATTCTACCAGGCCTCAGCTCCAGTATCTACTTAGGGATTGGTAAACCAGCCACACTGATCTATACTAGGCATCTATGTTTCACATATTCTTAACAGAAGTATTCTTTGTTCTCAGGAATACAGCTTCCTGTTTCTGGAATACAGCTTCCTGTTTGTGAACATGAGCAAATCTCCTGCAGTAATTGATCTGTGCAGTTACAAGGACCTTTCTTGAAGAAAATTGCTCCAGTGACTTTCTCCCTTTAGGAGGTTCTCATTTCTGTACTCAATGGGAAGGAGTTTGGGTTCTGGGGTCTTCAAAATTGACCCCTGCCAAGGGCCTTTGCTCTGCAGATGCTTAGGCTAGAGTTTTTCAGGAGCCATTCTGTAAGCATGCTGTCTGAAATGTTAAAGGCAGTCTTGTATCTTAGCATTAGGTCTATAGAGGCTCCCAGTTCACAGTGCTGAGCTGGGTCTCTGACTAATATGCCAAAGAAACTAGTCTATGCCTCTACACTCATTGCAGGACTGTTGCAAGAGCTGAAACTTAACACAGGGTTTCTTCCTAGGCTGAGAATATTCCTGAATGCAGCCTTTGCTAGTGTCTTCTTTGCTGTCTCTGCATACATATCAGACACATTGTACATTTCTAATGCAATGCAGTATTCTAGCAAATTAGAATCATTTTAATCATCCTCAGTTTTTGTAACCATTAAGTATAATCTTTATGCTCCCATTCTCGCCTAAGTTTAGCTCGGAGAGATATTTTAAAATGTACTATCATTTCTTTTTGATGCATAGTTGTAAGACTGGAAAAGCCTCTAGAGCAGAGGTAGTTGTGTGGTACTTCATGTGGAATTCCCTGAGCTGCAATAGGTAGGAGGTGAGCTTGCCTACCTTGCTTTCAACACAGCCCCAAGTCCTGCTCAAGAGCCAAAATACAGTTGACTCTGGTAGCTTTTACAATATCTCCTTCATGGTTTGAAATGTGAAAGTCCTCTGACTACTGTGGAACTCCAATATGCTGAGACTCTTCTGTACATGCAGAATAATGCATTTTCAATCCACTTTTGATGCACTTTGAACCTGGATTTTATTGTGCGGAATAGCAAAATCCACTTGAAAACAATTGTGAGATTGAATGTGCATTATTCTGCATGTGCAGAAGGGGCCAAAGTGCACACAGCCTCAGGATCAAATCCTGCCCTCCTGGGGAACACAGAATTCTTATAATCCCAGTAATCCAAGTCTTTATTAGGGATGCACTCCAAGAAATTTTTTGTTACAGCTTCAGATCCTGGATTTGGGGAGGACAGGCTTATTCCTGAAGTTTGGGCAGGGTAGTATCAGTTTGGGATTAAAATATGTACGGTTGGGCAGGGAGGTTTCTAGAATTTTCGGAGCATTACTTTCAATTGGGAAACCAATCTGAGATTCTGGTGCAGCTTAAAGCAGAAAGGACAACAGGGTTTGTTATTCTGGGAATCACAGTAACAACACAAAACAGGAATGTTCATGTATATTTTTGATTCAGAAATTTCAGGAGGTGCATCCCTAGTCCTCATGGTTGTCACAAGGGTAGATTACCCACTGGGCAGAGCTGTGCACTGGCAGCTGGAGCACATCACGGCAAGAAATCTTGTTCCAGTGTGCTTCCTCTTGCCTCACCTGTGCCTCTCGCTTTTCCCATGGAAAGTAAGAGCACTTCTGGCATAACTTTTGTGCCAGAGTGGAGCAAAGGCTGGGCAGAGCCAGTCATGGGTAATAAACCAAAGTCTTTGTGTCTGGTGAATCAGCCCTTTGTCAGGGGGGATTGTATTAGGTGTTTGAGATGCATTCCTACCTCATTGTAACTACTTAACGCTACAAATCATATGCTGCTAAAAGATGTGTAACCAACCAACAAAGCAAGTTGTTGGAAAAGAAGCTAGATGGCTTTACATCTCCTAAAAAGATGGTACCCCATTCTGTGGGAATCCATTACACATTCTACAGGATATATCAGAACTTAATTTGTACCCAAACATGCCTCACAATCCTCTGCACCATGTAGGGGTTCTGTGGCAGAAACACAGAGGGTCTTCTCCTGATGCTGGTGTCAGAAGTGTTTCTCTTTCTCTCTGAAGGGGAAATATCATACATTATATATAGGGGAAAGAAGGTAAAAGGTGGGGAGGGTAGATAAGGGGAAGGTACAAAGGGAATTATACATTTCTGGGATTGGTAATATGATTGGGAGATAGAGAAGAAAAGATAGAAATGTATGTACAGAATTTCATTATGACGAAGATTATAAGCCTGTACTTGTTTATCTTTATACTAATTGTTAAGTTTGAAAATCAATCAATAAAATTATACAAAAAAGAAGTGTTTCTTGAAAGTAGAATGTTTAAAAACCACTGCACGATATCGCATATTGGACATCAGCGACTATATATTGTGGCACCCCATTCTGAAATAAGGCACAATATCAACTTTCAGGGATCAATTACTGAAGCAAATATCACTGTGTATGAAATGCAGATAGAAACTATTTAGCAAACGGCTTGAGAACTCAGCATGTAGCAAGAGAATATTCATTTTGAAAATTTGCTAATGAGAATCTGAAGGACAAAATTTGAAGAAAGATCATTTTAGCTGAAATTATATGATGACCCCCACCCATTTCCATGAACAAATATATTCTCTATATAGAAACATACACAATGCAGTACAGCTCAAGAAATGTAATGTGGTGTAAGCCCAACCACTTTTAATTGCTACATAGATTCTCACATTTTAGGGGTAGCTCTAAAGGATTTTGCTATTGCCACCAGTAGGAAGTCGTTTGCTCCTCTTAGTGTTAGTAGCATTTTCTCCTTTTAAGTCTAAATCTGAGTTTGGCTCTGGAGAGACTCTTAAAACTTATCTTATATACACAATGTCCTCTCTCTGTTTCCTCCTCTCTGCTCAGTTTTGCGTCACGCGCATTCATTCTCTCACTCCTTCTATGCCTTTATATAAAACTCCTGACAGAACTGCATTAGTTCAAAAACTGCCTACCAGACGTAGGAGGCAAACTACTGTGAAAGAAAATGAAATGTTAAAATGAAGCATTAAAAAAGCATGTTGCAAAACATCCAGGCCGAGATAGTCTGAAGACTAAAAAGAGAGGAGGGATTTATCTTTAGTAGGGAATAACAGCACAGTCAGATGCATAAAGTCTATGCGTTTTGAGGGACTTTATGATTGCTTATCATTTTTGAGGTGCCTGATAAAATTTATTCTGAAGTCGCGGTTCAAAAAACGGCAATCATAAGTCAATATATTATGAGGCCAATTTTGAAACTCCCAGAAAGCTTTAAATAGGTGTTGCAACCATCTGCAAATTCCTTTAAATGTCATCTTGTTATATTTGATTCAATTATTGAAGTCCTCCTTCCTGTTAAATCATTCTTTGTAACATAATAGTAATATGCATCAGTATGCCATGCACTGTACAAAATAGCAATGAGTAGAAACTCTATTCCCTGCTTTGAGGTGCTTACAATCAAAAACATTATTCTAAAGAGCATTTAATTTTCTAACTGATGGTAAACCAACTAAAGGGCACTCTAGGTGGGCTGCTCTTGAAGTCAGTCTTGAAACTTCAACAGGTTCAGAAGGCCACGGTCTGATTATCGTTAGGGCTGGTTGATATGAATGACCATGCCATGTTTACTTTTTAAAAAGCTGCTTCGACTGCTAACTGGTTTCAATCCAAAGTGCTTCTTATAACCTTCGTATAGCCAAAGGTCCCTCCCTTCCGCACATGCAGAATAATGCACTTTCAATCCACCTTCAGTGCACTTTGCAGCTGGATTTTACTGTGCGGAATAGTAAAATCCACTTGCAAACAATTGTGGAAGGAAGTGCATAGTTCTGCATATGCAGAAGGGGCCAAAGTGTTTCTAATGACCTTTAAAGTCCTTTATCACTCAGGACCCCACATATCTGAACTATTTCTCTTCATATGTTCCCATTTAGAGTCCTCTGGTTGCCACCTTCTGGGTGTTCCCCTGCTACATGTCTTTGTTTGCCTCCTCCTATTCCACTCCTCAGTAGTGGCCCCCAGTTTATGAAAAAAGGAAGTGAGGAGGCTGCCTTGCTTTAAGGAGATTCTTGGGCAGTCCAATCCAGAGCCCCAGGTGGCTGGGGACAGTACCATGCAGTGCCATCCCCAGTGCCTCCAGAGGGCTTTCTGGAAGTGCAGGGAATGAGGAAAACCCCCAAAATCCCAGCTGCTGGAAAAAACCCCATAGGGCTGAAGGCTCAGGCCGCTGTTCACTTCCCTCCAACCTAGAGTGAAAGTCAATTAATTATGGGGCTGGCAGCAGCACAGAGTGGTGCAGCAGCCACACACTGGCATGTTTGCCCCCCTGTGGGGGTAGGTTCCCTGGCGAAGGCAAATCCACCAGTTAAGGCCTTGCAATGCCGCCGTGGGATGATTCCCTTCCCCCCAAAAAAATCTGGATTGGGCAGTAAGTCCTTTTGATTTGCTAGAGCATATAATGGAGTTTGAGTTACGGACATTTTCTGGGATTTTAACAGGGTTTTTTAAGACATTGATTTCCACTGTAGTTTTCATTATGAACTATTTTATCCACCTTGAGCCACAAAAAGAAAGCAGGGATACTTCAGTAAATAAATAAAAACCAAAGAGAAAGGAGGACAAATAAGAACTTTCAATGACAACAAAGGTTCAATACAAACTTTCATTGTCAGCTTCTAGTATCCCACCTTGGATTCACAATAAGCTTCCTCACCTGAATTGACTCTTGACCCAATATTTACTGTATTTATGACCTGTCTTTTTTTCAAAAGAAAATCCAGCAAAACTATATCCCCTCTCCCCTCACCTGAACATTGCAAAACAGGGAAAACCGTGGGAAACCCCCCCCCCCTTCTTTATTGGCCCCAAATGGCAAAAAGCTACTCCCACAATATTGCAGGGAAAGCAGGTGGGTCAGTAGCAGTCAGCAAAAGTCTGCAAGGAAGGGATGAGGCTTGCTTATATAGCCCTTCATTATGCCTTCCCATTGGGCAGCTACTATTTATTCAACCAATCACTGCCTTGTGCCTCATTTGAAGAGGGACCAGGGCAAATTCTCAGCTTTATAGCTTATTTTAAAAACTTTTATACTGGTAAAAGGACATATTAGTAGATCTTCTTTTACCACTGTATTCCTGCCACACAATTTCTTTTTAGTAAAAACAATGGTTGCTCAGGGGAGATGGGTTTTTTTAAGGGTATGTGGCCAATATATGAATTAAGGCAACTTCCAATGCACTGCTAAGCCAAATTACTCCCTTCAGAACCCATTGACTGCAGCAGACATAGACAATGTAACCTTGCTAAGGAATAGGATTGGACTGTCAGATCTCATCCAGGGACAGGATTGGATTGTCAGATGAGTTGCCACTTCTTAGTCTTGCAATCAACTCTGACCAAAAGCAACGCTTATCGCGCGGAGTGCAAAAGGAACCAAGGCAAAGAGAAGCCACCCATGGCCAAAGGTTACTTAAAACGAAGTAGAATCTGACTGCACAGGCACAGACTGCAAGTGAGGCGATTCCATGCTCAACCAGCAAGCTATTTCAAGGACCCAACCATGACTATGGGAGATACCTGCAGGGGGTTGAGCCAGATGACCCCTGAGGTTCCTTACAGCTCTATATTTCTATGTTTCTCTACAATCCAGAAATTTTGGTTTGCCAGCCAAGAGCTACAAGGATAGCTTAGTTACCAAGGGTGGACCTGTCCATGGTCCTGTACCACAAGATCTGTATTGTTCAGCTGCAAACCAGCTTGTCCTTGCATTCAAGTTGAACCTTGAGTAAAAACACTCATGTGATCCAGTAAGGATCTTCAACTTTTGTGTAAACAAGGTGTTAGATCACAGTAAGTTTGACTGGTGAATATCTCCAGTCACCACTGATTTTATATGAAAATCAGGCTTTTGATATTATCATGCTGCCGAAGTTGTGACTGTTAACATTAGTAATAAAAGGGTAATCTGAAAAACCTGCAACTGTATCCTAATTATTATGACAGTGTACACCATGCATTGCTCAGGAGCATCCAAACACAGCAAATGTGTCAATCCTTTGTATTTGTTTGTTTTAAAACATTTATCCCCAAATGGCTTTACAAATCTATGGTGAGACCACACATGGAATATTGTGTACAGTTCTGGTCACTACACCGAAAAAGAAGGATATTGTAGAGCTTGAAAGGGTGCATAAAAGAACAGCCAAATGATCAGGAGGTAGAGCAGCTGCCAGATCTCAGTTAAAATACTTTGAGCTATTTAGCATAGAAAAAAGGAGAGTTAGGGAGATATGATAGAAGTTTATAAAATTACGCATGGTATGGAGAGAGTGGACAAGTGCTCTCCCACAATATTGGAACTCAGGGTCATCCACTGAAGCCGAAGGATGGGAGATTCTGGACAGACAAAAGGAAATATTTCTTCAAACCACACACTGTTACTTTGTGGAACTCACTGCCACAGGATGTGGTGATGGCCACCAATTTGGAGGGCTTTATAAGAGAAGTGGACACATTCATGGAGGCCTGGGCTATCAATGACTACAAATTACACTGGACATCTACTCCCTCCACTTTCAGTGGTAGTATTCTGGAGAGCACAGGCATGCTGCTGCTGTTGCAGACTTCCTGTTTGTGGGCTTTCTAGAGGTAGTTAGTTGGTCTTTGTGTGAACAAAATGCTGGACTACATAGGCCTTAGGTCTGATCCAGCATGGCTTTTCTTATGTTCCTATGTCTATTATCCAGTGCAGACTAGGTGAGCAAAATGGAAGGGGAGAGACTGGGGGACAGAATGCAGGAACACTGGTCAGAGATTAAATGCATCTACCAGGACTGGACAAACCCTCTGCTACGAAACTTTGTAGAAATACACACAAACACATGAAATTGCATTATACTGTGTCTGACCACGACTCTGTCTAGGCCCGTGGTGGTGAACCTTTGGCACTCCAGATGTTATGGACTACAATTCCCATTAGTCCCTTCCAGCATGGCCAATTGGCCATGCTGGCAGGGGCTGATGGGAATTGTAGCCCATAACATCTGGAGTGCCAAAGGTTCGCCACCACTGGTCTAGGCTGACATTGTCTCCTATGAAAGGCATTGGCTGTTCAGGGTCTCAAGAACAGATTTTTCATGTTATCTACTGTCTGATATGTTTAATGGACATACTGGGGATCGAACCTGGGACTGTTGACATGCAAAGCAGATGTTCTAACACTGAGAAACACTCCTCCTGCAGTAATCGGAAAGGACCTGGCTTGCTTGCGTTACATTTGTCCAACCCAACTGTGGGGATCTCTCACCTGAATTCCTTCTTCTATTAGCCAACAAAACAAAAATATCAAATGTACAATATCAGCACTATGTACAATATCAGCACTAAATAAATTTTATGCAGTACTCCTGTACAATATTATTCATGTGAAATTGTCCACTTTACAGAGATGACAGACACATTCCCCAGATACCAAGTTTCTTGATCTGAGGTTGCAAATGCCTTAGCAGACCAAATGCTTGGGAGCAACAGCAGCAGAAGGCCATTGCTTTCACATCCTGCATGTGAGCTCCCAAAGGCACCTGGTGGGCCACTGCGAGTAGCAGAATGCTGGACTAGATGGACTCTGATCTGATCCAACAGGCTCTTTCTTATGTTCTTATGTTCTCTTTGCAGTCAATGTCTACAGATTACAGAATCTAACTGTACTTCACTGGCATTAGGCTTACTGGGATAGCTGCGTGGTGAAGTGGTTAAGAGCATGCGGACCAGGTTTGATTCCCCACTCCTCCACCTGAGTGCCAGAGGCTTATCTGGTGGACTAGACGTATTTCCACGCTCCTACATTCCTGCTGGGTGACCTTGGGCTAGTCACAGTTCTTTGGAACTCTCTCAGCCCCACCTGCCTCACAAGGTGTCTGTTTGGGGAGAGAAAGGGAAAGGAACTTGTAAACCACCTTGAGTCTCCTTACAGGAGAGAAAGATGGGGTAAAAATCCAAACCACTACTACTACTCCTCTTCTTCTTCTGAATCTATATCGCTCTTACTAACCTGTGTAAGAACTTTCAGTATGCATGCTTGATTTGCAAGGAGTGAATCTCCTGCTGTTATGTTATTTGCTATACCAGAATGATAATCCAGGATACAATAAACCAATTGCAGTCAGTTCTGGAAAAGGGATTTAGATATACAAATGCTACATGATTAAAGTTGAAGATTAGGTAACACGGCAGGAGAACAGTGTGGAAGAATCCAGTATTTGCCATGCCGCTGTTTCTAAGTGAATCTCCCCTCCTTAACTTTTCCTGTATAAACCATGGCAGAGCTATGATTTAACTTTATTATTCATAGTCTGATTACATTTTTACAGAAAGTATTGGTAATTTAATAGAGAAGATGGCTTTTTTTGTAAATTAAGCAATGCAGAATAATGCACTTTCAATCCACTTTGCAGCTGTGTGGAATAGCAAAATTCACTTGCAAACAATTGTGAATGTGGATTGAAAGTGCATTATTTTGCATGTGCGGAAGGGGCCACTGACTCTGTTTAGGACTGTACTGCTAGTCTGAATCCAACCCATTAACTCATGAAACATTGTTAAAGAGTTGTTTTACTACCTTTGCCTGTTCACGCTAAAAAATTGCTATATCCTTTGGTCATTTATCGATAACTAATATTTTATGGCCGGGTAACCAAAACAGACTTTTTGTAAATCACACAATGAGTCCTGCAATTTGAACCCCTGATTCCTGGATGCAAACTCCAGCCCCTCTACTCATCAGATAGCCCCACAAAAGTTTCAGTAGCTTTTATGACTAGTAATGGACACCAAAACATAGTTAAACCCTCTGAATCTACTGGCTTCAACAGAATCATGTCTCTCTGCTCAGGAGCCAACTGTTAAGTTACAACTTTGCTAGGATTGCACTATGAAAGTTAGAATGTAACTTATCAAAAAAAGAAGAGATTTAAAGACCAATTACACCCTTCTAAGATGACTGGCTTCAATGGACTTAGAAAGATATAACTCTGCTTAGGAGATCACCTGCAAATGAACAAGTGGTAGAACGGACCCATTCAGACGTTAATGTGCTAGATTGATTGAACCTTCTTAATCTATCGAACACCTATGCTGTAGTAAATTCTTCATCAAGGTTGTCAACTCAGCAATAGTCTTTAAAATATCACCTTCTTAGTTTTTCTTTGTGAAAGGGATAGTTTAGTGCAATGAATGAAGTTTTCTAGGAACAGGCTTCTATGTCCCTTAAAGTAAATCCTTTCCTTATCCCTATAGAGTCCATCCAATTAGGATCCTGAGAGTGGTAATTAGAATACAAATGAGCACCTCACTTAGTTTAACGGTTGCTGATCTCTCCCTCTCTCCCCGCCCACCCCCCATTCTATCCAGCAGGTGCCTTGAGATACAAACTTTCTTCCAAGCACAGTTTGGAGCATCATTTGTTCCAAGTCATAAATCTAACACGATTTCCATCAAACACTCCTTTGAATGCCACTCACATGGTTATTCTGTAAGATACCAAGTACCAAACCCTGTCAACATCAAATATATAAGACTGCAAAAAAAACCCCCACAAAACAAAATAACACCAGAGTTTCTCTCTACAAAAAGCTTTGAACTTTCATTTCTACAAAAGGATTCTTTCTTTCTTTCTTTCTTTCTTTCTTTCTTTCTTTCTTTCTTTCTTTCTTTCTTTCTTTCTTTCTTTCTTTCTTTCTTTCTTTCTTTCTTTCTTTCTTTCTTTCTTTTGGCTTTGTTTTTGGCATAAGGGACCTTTGTTAGAAGATGACTTTTTAGAGCTACAGAAAAAAGACACGGAAACCCCGTGCAGTATAAATATTTCACACATACCTATATTTCATGCCAGTCAGCTTGGCAGTGGACTCTTTTAAGGAAATATGGTGCTGAGGGGTAAATGTTCCCAAACTGCGAGCAATAATTGCCACCGTCCGAAATTTGGCCCGAGCTGCATTGACTGCATTTGGGTTCGTGGTGTTCTGTTTGCTCATAAGTCTGTCTTCTCCATTCCGATTCTTGAGGTTATGCTCCGTGCAAGCGATGGAGACTTGCATTGTTCCTTCACTTAGCCTTTCTGTATACAACAGAGAACTTCCACAGGACCAGAGACTTGGACTGCGGTGAGCTAAAGGTGGTCAGTCCTTAATGCAGCTCTTCACAGCTATGCTCCGGCAGAAGTACCTGGACCTGGTTCAGGGCAGAAGTGACTAAGACAGCCCCTGATGATACCAGGAGAGAGACAAGCCAAAGAAAAACTAAAAGAGCAGACCACTGGCTCTTGCAAAGCAAAATTCCTTTTGCCAAGGGTTCCCCCAGTACTTAGACAGAATCATCCATTCAGTCAGGAATGCAAGACCTGCATCTTTGCAGTTAACCCAAAGCAACACAGCATCCACTCTGTCTTAACGCTGGCTTGCCTCTCTGGCTGCTGGATTTAAATCAATGCAGGCATACTGCACGATGCGTCTCGAACACCCTCTGGACCATGAAATGCTGAACAGGCAAAGCTCAAAAGCCCAAGGAGCATCTAGTCACAAGCAAGTCTCAGAAGACCAAGAATATCCATATAGAGTTTGTCAGCATCTGCAGGGGGGAAAAACTATGCCTCATCCAGATCCCCTGCTCTTTTTTCCTTCCTGGCAACTCAATAGCCTGGCAGAGGGAAACGCTGTGCTGATATCGGCGATGCAGCTGTACAGCGAACCGTAAGGCGCTCCCTTTAAGAAGCCTGGAGAAAGTATGATCGGCTTGCTCAATTTGCTTCCTTTGTGTGCAGCATAAAGGGAGGCACTTCAATGGACTCCAGCAATCCCAACAATTGGCAGCGCGGCTAAACGAACAGAAGACTTCTCATCCCGACTGGACAAATTGATGCTAAAGCGTGCTAACGATTCTAAGTGGGAGAAGCACTATTCTACCATGCGCTGTCAAATTAACTCGTTGATCCCTTGAGTGTGGCACGCTAAACCCCAGCCTTCAAGCCCTGGCACATCGTCAGCAGCGCCGGGGTTAATCTCTGCTCTGCACAAACGCGTTCCCTGCTAAATGCAGATCCCTTTGCCTGCTTTTAGTCTGAAATTTTGCAACTTGCCATAAATCATATCGGAACTCAGGACTTAGAGGAAGGGTGGCAAACGGGGCTCGGATTCACAATTCAGGCACATGGGAGGTGTAGGAAAAAAAATCTCTTTTAAAACTCTGCATTCTCTGGCTCCCTGCCGCACGTGTGCAGCAGCCGCCAGGCACAATGCTCAGCTTTCGGTATGCCCACCACAATTGCTCTTGGGGGGGAAAACAAAGCTTTCCAAAACGCTTGCTGTGATATGGAAGCAGCTCTGTGCAAACTAATGCTCAGTTGTCTTGTAGGTTGTAACCCCGCAGGCAAAGTTGTTCATTTTTAATGCAATCCTTGTACGATGCCAGAACTTCAGATGTTTTATAAATAATAAAATATAATTTTCTCACTGGGCAACATTATGGAAAAGCTCTTTGGAACTGGACCCAGAAAGCTGCATCCTTGCGCAGTTTTCTCCTGTAATGCGGTGTGGCCGACAGAAATTAACACTCCCTTCAGTCCTTGCCACCCAACTTAACTCCAGAAGCACATGGCAAGGTTGACTCATGGATATTGTGTTTGAATAAGACAAAAAGATGGGGCTTTGGCTCATTCTGATTTCCCCTCTGGGCTTGTGCCAGAGGTGGGATCCAAAAATTTTAGTAACAGGTTCCCATGGTGGTGGGATTCAAACTGTGGCATAGCGCCAATGGGGCAGGGCAGGGCATGACGGGGCATAGCCAGGCATTCCGGGGGTGGGGCATTCCTGGGCGGGGCTGTGACAAGAACGCAGCTGCTGCGCCGGTCCTTGGGCGGGAAATGAATGCACGCAGGCGCAGGCTGCCACACACACCGGTGCACCTCCTGCTAGACTGCTTCCAGTTCTGCGCGCTACTGCTGAGAGGAGGGGCGTAACTAAGGCAAAAATCACGTTGCAAAATCACCAATTAGTAACCCCCTCTTGGCGCACACAAATAATTAGTAACCTACTCTCGGGAACCTGTGAGAACCTGTTGGATCCCACCTCTGGCTTGTGCTGACCAGGACATTTTGAAAACTGCTGGTGGCTACGGAGTCTGCATGGCCAAATTACCATTTTAAAGCAGGCAGAGCCTCCCTTACATGAGATGTGGGGCCTTCTTTCCAGAGGCATGCTCCAGGACAGACTTTCAAACTTGGCGGACAGATGTGCCAGGCTGTTCCTGTTAAGTGGCAGCCTTTGTGTGAATATAAACACGAAGCCCCTGACCTTTCTGCAGAGATCGGTAAGATGGGTGTTAGTTCTGCAGGGTGTGAAAAGATAGGAAATGCACCCCTCAAAGCCACCTCATTGCAAGTTTGGAGGGGCATATTATTACCATTGCAGAATGATCTAAAACAGGTTTTTGCTTTTTGTTGTGGTTGGTTTATTTGTTGGAGATTACCACAATTACGCCTGCAAAGGATGAACTAAACTTTAATGAGTAGTATAAAAGTTAAAGAGTACTAAATACTTTTTAAAAAAGTAGTTTGTTAAAAGTTAAAGAGTACTAAATACTTTTTTAAAAAGTAGTTTGCTTGTCTGTGGATAGCCACCTCAAGCAGCTTTTTATTTATTTTTGGCCCTGCTTATGAGGTTGCTTAGCATAATTATTAACACACTCCTAATGGACAATTCCAACAGAAAGGAAGAAACCATGAAAATGAACAAAACCTGGCTACCAGTGTTGAAAAACACTAGAGTCAAGACAGTGACTAATCAGCTCCACATAAACACAGGATGACTATAGACAGTAAACCATCTAAGGGAACAAAGGCCAGGCTACTTCTATTCAGATGCCCTCACCTATTGACCTTGCTATCTTCATTGTTACTCACATGCTAATGGGTGGATCCCACTCAACACATGTAAATCTAGCTTGCTAATTGCACCCTTTACTTGTTAACAGACAATGGTTCTTCCCCCCACCCTGGATACTCCAACAGGTATATATACTCCACTTGCTTTCCTACTATCAGATCCTCTGAAGATGCCAGCCACAGATGCAGGTGAAATGTCAGAAGATAATGCTGCTAGAACGCGACCTTACAGCTCGGAAACCACACAGCATCCCAGTGATTCCGGCCGTGAAAGCCTTCGACAATACACTCCTAATACTTTCATGTGTCACTCAGTTACACAACATAATTGGCCCCAGGCCCAGTTTTGTGACACATTAATCCAACAAACACTGAGAGAAGTGTATGTTTGGTACTGAAAGACAAGTTGTCTTCTTTCTTCCACAGAAGTGTTGTCCCCCGGTCCCAAAACCCTATCTCCAGCTTCCTTGAATATCATAAAATACATCCAAGAAACCTGGACCAATGCCAGGTCTGAACTAGTTTGATCACATCTGCCCCAAAATAAAGGGGCATTTTTGTTAAGGAGGGAGTTTTTCTCCATGAACTCCCTAAATGTTCAAAAGAGGCAGCAACCAAATACCAAATTCATCAGTAATGTGAGATGCCCAGTCAACCAAACACCTCTGATACCGTTACTCATCCAGCAGAACAATTCTGACAGAATGCCTGAGGAGATAACTTTTGAAGGAGTCAGCCCCGTCAGATAAATGCAGAAAAAAACTGTAATGAAGGACTTGTTGAGAGTGCTGAAGAGTGGGAGGATCTAACAGCAGGCACTTTGAAGATAGCGCTGAGACACCAAGAAGCAGGCAGTTGCTAGACATTTTGGAGAGCTACGGAATAGTTAGAGAGTCAGTGTGGTTCAATGGATGAGAGTGGCATACTCCAATCTGGAGAAGTAAATTTGATTCCCCACTCTGCCACATGAAGCCTGTTGGGTGACCTTGGGCCAGTCATAGTTCTCTCAGAACTCTGTCAGCCCACACAGAGGGAAGCAATGGCAAACCACCTCCAACTGTCTCTTGGCTTGAAAACCCTACAAGGCCACCGTAAGTCAGCTGTGACTTGACAGCACTGTTCATTACCAAGAAATAGTTATGGATGAATGACATGAGAAGCATCTGGATATGTAAAACTGCCTTATACTACCTCAGAACATGACCTCTGAACTCAGTAGAATCTGTAGGTTGTCCAAGGTTCAGAACAAAACACATCTCTTCCCAGTGCTTGCTAAATGAGCCTTTGCTGAACCTTGTGCCTTCTGAACAGTGTCGATTGGCTCTACCACAGTGGTCTTCAGCTCTTCCAGACTTAGGACTCACTGAGATACAAGCACGTGATAGGTAATAATGTGATATCAGAACTATGAGACAGGAAGAAAGGGGCAAGATTACAACCTCACCTGCTTCAACGGTAGGCCTTTTGGGCAGCAGTCCAAGAGAACCGGGGTCAAGAAACGTGGTCTAAACACCAGGAAAGAACTGGGAATGAGGAGCAAGCCAAGGATAAGAAAAGCTCAGGATGAATTCTGCCCACAACTGAGTGATTTTGCCAGTGGCCCCTCTCAGCAATCGTGCAAATAGAAACAAAAGACATGGCATCCTTGACCCTGTGCATGTACCTTAGCAACAGGTCCCGTCTCCCTTTTAAAATAAAAACTTATAAAAATAAATTTAGAAAAGTAATTAAAAATGTCAACTCTATAGAGGATCATGACCCCTGTCTACAACCCACTTCAACCTATGAGTTGAAAACCACCACTATACGTAGCCTGAGTGGCAGTTTCTGTTGTGAGTATTTCAGCATCAAGCAAGGCTGTGTGCTACGTACTCCAAAATCCAAATGTTACTGTACACCACATTCTGCGCCAGAGAAAACGCATCTGTCGCTTATGTACATCATGTAAATAAAGCCAATTTGCATTATCTTATAATTAGCATGGGACAGAGCAGAGAGCTCGGCAGCATGCAAATTCATCACCCTGAAACTCTGCAAATCTTACAGTGGCTGCTTCTCGAAGGCAGTGCAAAAACCGTGACAATGGGAACATGACAGTGGAAACAGCAAAGGGCATGAAAAGGAATGGAGACAGTGTCTACAGGCCTCATCTTCACTCTGCCTGCTTTGCTGCCAGTCCAGCCCTGCTCCTTCCTGTCACAGTTGGCCATTGTGTCGGCCCTCCACAGCGCCTCCCCTTGAAAGCCTTTTAAAGATTCTTTCCTCCTCATTTTCCCAGCTGCACTGGAGTACAGCAGCATAGCTGAGTAAAGAAGTGGAGCCCTACCCTCCCTAGGTTGCTATGGTGGAGTGTCCAGATGGAATCACTGCTCACAGCTTGCTCACAGTTTCCTCATGCTTCAGAGAAAATGAGGTTTACATGTTCTTCAGAGCAAAGGAGACAAATAAGGAAGCCAACCAACGTACTGTATGTGCTTATAGGGCATGACATCACCTGGAGGACGAGAATTGGTTTTTATACCCTGCTTTTCTCTACTGTAAGGAATCTCAAAGAGGCTTACAATCGTCTTCCCTTCCTCTCCCCATAACAGACACCTCATAGGTAGGTGGGGCTGAGAGAATTCCAAGAGAACTGTGACTAGCCCAAAGTCACCCAGAAGGCTTCACGTGGCTGAAAATCAAAAGATGGATGTCCCCCCTTTACTACAGGCCCTTCCTGCTGTCCATGGTAGGAGGGAGGAATTGCCCTGTGGAAACACTTTGTAGAAAGTTCTACATTTGATCATTTTACTAGATGCTGCTCATATATCCGAAAGCCTTTCATCATCATCATGTTTTTAACATAAATTTTTTATTTGTACTTCAAAACCTTTCTAACACACACACAAAATAAAATTCACCAGGACTTCCAGTTCCTTATGCACTGAATATTAACTCTTAAAAAACAATTTTTAGCACTTGGTCATTAAGCATCAGATAACATTAAATCTTTATCACTGTCTCACTTTTCTCTGTTGGTTATTATTTTAATAATCCTTAACTTTCAAAACCACTAGCCAATAATCTGTTTTCCTGTTTTGTCTAAATACTCTATCAATTTTCTTAGAGTAGCGAAGTTGGCCATCTCTGCCAACTCTAATACCGTCATCCACTACTCTACAATTGTAGGCTCAGCTGAAGTTTTCCATTTCTACATGTAAAGTATTCTTGCCACTGTTGTCATATATAGAAACAAAGTTCCATGCTTTCTTTCCACATATCTATCCATAAGTTAGCTTATCATCATCTTCTTAAGAACTAGAAACTTGCTCGACTTTTTAAAATAAAACTGGAAATTCCCAGGATGTTCAATAGGGTACCTTGAACAAAATCATAGAATATATGCAGAACAGAATTTCAGAAATGGCTCCTTAAGGCCTAGGGCCGTGGTGGCGAACCTTTGGCATTCCAGATGTTATGGACTACAATTTCCATCAGCTCCTGCCAGCATGGCCAATTGTAGGGGCTGATGGGAATTGTAGTCCATAACATCTGGAGTGCCAAAGGTTCACCACCACTGGCCTAGAGTGACCAACTCAAAGGGGTAATTGGGACACAAGAAGAGCTCATGCTTATAAACAGAGGAGGAGCACTCATGGGGACATGTGGGATCCCATGTCCCCGGGCACATGCCAGCTGGTCACGTGGGGGACAGAGAATCGCCCCCACACCCCTCCCCTTGGCTCTGTCCCACCAGGCTGCTCCATCACCGGGTGCCCCTCGGTCCAGGCTACTCGAGGAGTGGCCTGCAGCAGGCTCTCGCCAGCTAAGGTAAGTGGGGTGCAGGGGGGGTGCTGGGGGAGCGGGGAGGCAGCCAGTGCAGGTGTTTCCCTGGGCTCCATCTCCCCCCCCCCCGCCCCTGCTTATCAATCTACTTAAAAAATAACCACCAGAATTACAGCACATACTTATTCTATTGTTAGTGGGGATTCAGAAGCACAAAGGGTATTTGCATCTGCAATCCCCGCTGTTCAGAACAGGATTAGAGTAGAATCTCAGTGGTGCGGAACCAGAGACACAAGAACAGCAAATGCAATAACAATATGCTCCTCTTCAACACAAATTCAGTTTATCCAGTGTGAAACACGGTAAGTGTAAGCAGCATGGCTGGAATTGACAGGGAGTGAGTTAAGAATTGGATCCTTTGTAAAGATGTCTGCAAGACATCTGCCCAACATAAAACGAGGGCACTACAGTGTAATATGGTCACAAGCATGACGCACCTCTTTTGGAAATAAGTTAAACAGCCTGAAGCACAGACAACACTTTCTGGAGCCATGCCCACACTTCAGAAAAACTGTTTCAACCCCTTCTTTCCAGGCATATTCCCAACCTTTGCATACAAGCAATGCATTTGAGTCTTGGTTAGCCCAGTCCTGGGAGGAGGTGAGGTAGATGTGCAGTGGCTAGGCATGGCACAGCCTTGCTGCCCCCAGAGAGGTTTACCTTGCCATGCCCAGCAAGAAAACAGGCAACCTCCTTCGATGGCAGGGGAAAGCCCCATGGACCCCATGAGCTGCACTGCCCTTATTGCTAGCATAAGTTTATGCCAGCAAAAGGGGGCATTCCCGGGCTGAGAGGGTTCAGAAAACTGACTATTGAAGGCTCCATGCTTACTATTGCCCCCATCAGCACCAGCACACATTCCTACACTGGAGGAGTGCTGGTGTCGCGGCAGCATTGGCACCCAGGCATTGTATACCAACAGCTCCCCAGGGTCTGCATAAATGCCCCTGCATTTGCAGTGCCAAGGTCGCACTGCATCCAGTGCCCTTTTGTTGTAACCTCCCCACCCCCCTCAGGATTGCATTGTATTTCCAGATCATGAGAGCAAGGATATCCTGCACCCTTGGTTAAAAAAAAATTCCACAGTTCCTTTCCTGTAAAAAAACCCCTTGTGTTAATTCACAGAAAGCCTCCTACAGTCCTTAAGACTGGCAGGTGTTGTGATTCAAAGATGCCATTTCAAACGTTCAGACTCAGATTAAGATTCTGCCTTGCCTTTATACCAAGGGGCCCAACGCACGCACGCACGCACGCGCACACAAGAACTTACTTCATACATCAACATATTTGAAAGATGTTCATCAGCAAGACGCAACCATAACCAGCAAGTTTGGAAGGAGGAAACAGTAAGTTGTTCTCTACCTATTTATATCTCCCAATGTTCCATTTTCCATTCCTGCTATAATTATGTATCTTTTGTTATGCATGACGCTGTTCTTATCACACTGAACACAGTCTCTATGATGTCGAGTGGGAGAAAGGAGAGGAAGGAGTGGAAAGCCAGGTGCAAGGTCACCACGTAACACATCTTTTCAACTATGGTGGAAAGCAAGGTTATTTTCCCTGGAGGACCAGTACTGCTGTTAACCTTTTCCAGAAACCAAATACATACCCTGGATTCCTGGTCCAGGTCTTGCCTGCTGGCTGCTTCAGTCATAGAGACAAAAATGACTAGAATTCCACACAGCCCTAAACTTCTGGTAACCAAACTGAAAAGCCAGAAAAGTGGCAGTTCACGATCCAAACTGGAGGGCTCATTCCAACAAGACATTTTTCTGCTGACTGGAAAAGTTATCATTCTTTAGCCCAGGAAACTACCGGGAAGCTGTGTGGAAAATTGAACCAGAGCCCAGGGGCCCCACTTCATCAGATGTATGGAGTGTCTACCCACATAGGTAAATTTATATAACAATAAAAGGAGATCAATTTAAAACAAGAATGACCACAGAGGGGAGTGGAGCAGGAAAATTGTCCACCATGTTGGAGGGACGAAAATCTGGAATTTCCTTCCCACAGGGCAGCTATCCAGTCATTGCCGCAATCTTTCCCAGAACTTCACAGCAGAGAAGGTGTAGGGAAGATCAGAGAACAGCCCAAGGATGCTGTAGGGAATCGAGTGGATTGAAAGAGCACTATTCTGCATGTGCGGAAGGGGCCCTAGAATTGCCAGAGCCCTGGGAACATAGGAGAAGGTGGGCCTGGAAGGAGGCACTGGACTGGTGCCATAGCACACAGTCGGGAGCCCAGCACCAGTCAGCCTCTGCCTGTCAGCTTGAATCACCACAGGATTGTAGTTGACAGCCACAAAGGTTACTCATCACTGATGAGTTGCACCTGTTGCTGAGTGACTCAAAAGTATTTTCCTAATAAATTCAATCAAGAAAGGGTGACCTGGGATGGAATCAATTTGTTCACAAGTCTTGCGTGTTCATTGTTGGACTGTGCCTTGTTCTAGACCTTTGTATACTTGACTTTCTGGACCATGACCTGGGTTGTGCTCTTTGGATTTGGCCTTCTGGTTTGGTGCTTTAACGTTTGAATACTTGTGTTTTGACCCCAGACTGTGTTTTGGGCTATGTTTGCTGTCTCAGGTGCCTGACTGAACCTGGCCACAAAACTGCTTCTTAACAGCACCAAGCCAAACAGGGCTGCCAAACAGGGTGGGGAGACTGTTGGGGTAAAATTTGAGGGGCCCAAATGAGCGGTAAGACCCCTGAAGCCAGCCTCATGCTGCCTTAATGGAATGCATTTTTTAAAAATCCAGATGCAGTTCTGACTGTGGCCACTGGGGCGCAGGCAAGGCAGAGCACAGTCAAGAGCTCAGCCTTTCTGCAAAGTTCATTACAAGGTTGAGGGAAGCCCTTGCTTCTGAGATCTTGCTAAATCTATCAGCCAAGCCTGTACCAGACCAGCCAAGACAAGCTTCAGTCAGTGCCAGGATGCAGTCTATAGTTTCCTTTTTCCTTTTGTTCCACCTATCACCTATACAGCTGGATTTTCCCAAGGGACAGCCCTATTTGTGCATGGCAACAACCTCCCCTGCAAAAGTTTTTGCTTATTTCCTACATTTCAATTCCTGTTTTCCATCCTTGCCTGCTTCTTTGTTTTGCTCTCTTCCTTTCATGATCTGTCACTCATCTGCCCCATTTCTATTTTTTTTCTCTCCCACTCCCCTTATTTTTTAGTCTCAACTCCTTCTCATCCATCCTTACTGGCAACTTAGAACATGTTTAATAGTAGTATAGCAGCAAGGCTCTGTTAATATTACGAACAGAAGGGGAGAGTTAATATTTCCCCATAATCTAGCCAAATAGTGAAAGGGTGTTTCCCTCCTCCTGCCACTCTTTACATGCATGATAACAAATGTTCATCTGCCTCAGTGGTAATAACTAAGGAACAGAAGTTAGAATTTATTTATTTATATCCCATCTTTCTCCCCAAAAGGGACCCAAAATGTCTTACATTTTATCCTCTCCTCCATTTTATCCTCCCAACAATCCTGAGAGGTAGGTTAGGCTGAGAGAGCATGACAGGGCCAAGGTCACGCAGCAAGTTTCCATGACAGACTGGGGATTTGAATCTGGGTTTTCCAGATCCTAGTCTGACACTTTAACTACTACACAAGCTTAATGTCCATTGCAAATAGCACTGGGGAAAGGGGTGTGGAGATCACCTAGGGCAGGATATTATAATTCCTTTCTTTTTCTTTTTCTTTTGTGCTAGAACTCCCACAATCATCTTGAAGCTGGTGGCCAGTTTTGAGATTCTTAATTCTATTTTCTGCTGAGTTATGCCCACCAGAAATGGGTGGAGAGACGGATATGGGGATTCTTTTATTATTACAGATGTGTGGTAACAGCTGGCTGAGTGATTTGTTTTGCTACGATACTTGGTTTGCATCAGGGTCATAGGGAGGGATAGCTGGAATTTTTGTCCACGGTCTAGGAAGGCTCTTGGAAGCCCAGTGCACAAGACATGCTGACGAGGTTTACAGAAATGTGAATTGTTGTTGTGTTTATCTTGTATACTTCTGAGATTTGCTTAGAAATATCACAAATGATACTTCCTGAATTTTATACCTTTTTAAAATCCTGCTGTTCACAACCTGATGGGATTTGGCAAGTGCCAGTCACACAATCCAGTAATGAAGGAGTTAATTGTTGCATGCTAATTAGTTAGTGAGGTCAGAAGTCAGTGACCAGGTAATTGATACCTATTGGTTGGGTGGGCTACATGCAGGTCTGCACGTAGGCTTTAGATATATCTTCTTTGTGTTGCACTCTACACGTGCTCACTCACTCACTCACTCAGTCCGCTCAGCTCAGTTGATTTGAGTTCAGTCTATAGCTTAGTAGCCATGTAATAGTCTAAGCAGCAAGCTGGCTGTTGGTGCTAGCTAGTAAGAAAGATGTTTATTGTTTTTCTTCCAAGTTTCCCTTCCCTGTAGTAAGTAAACTTTATTTCAGTAAAGCAGCTGGTCTCTGCCTCATTATTGCATTAACTCTGCTAAATAAGTATTTGTCCACACAACACAACCTCTTTCTCTTATCATTTGCTGGATATGTATTCTTCTGACGGAGGCTCAAATCAGAGGTGTGTTGAGAGTTCCATGCTTAAAACTCTGGTAGGCAGAAGCCAGAGTGGATTTGAGGAAGGGAGAATATAAGAACAATGTAGTGAGTCTTTATTAGTCAGGCCCTTATCAACCGTTAAGATAGCATTTCCACCTCCCGGAGCATTTTGTAATGGACCTCTGAGTTTCAGCACAGCAGGAAGGTTTCAAAGGAAAATTCCACAGAGGAAATGGTGAAGTTGGAATTTATGGACAAATTTGATACACTAAGGCACTTTCGCACATGCAGAATAATGCACTGCAGCAAAATCCACTTGCAAACAATTGTGAAAGTGGATTGAAAGTGCATTATTCTTCTTGTGCGAAAGTGCCCTCAGACTAGGAGGCTATAAGGACTTGGGATGATTAAGCCACTATTAAAAGTAATCAGTTTCTCCTAACTTTATTAATATATACTTTTAAAATATTAATAAATGTAATCAATAACACTAATGTTCTGTTGCCTTTATTGTATCCTACACCAGAAGGTACAGCACAGAAAGTCAGCTGAGACTCCCTCCCTGCCTCCTCTTCATTTTCTCTTCCATGGGTGGTGAAAGGACTCGGGGGGGGGGGCACATCGAAACTACTGGTTGCAGAAGGGTGGCTCCCTGATGAAGGAGGGACAACCAAAAAAACCCCTGCCTTTATGTACAGGTTTATGTGCATTTTGCAAATTCATCCTACTTTTCCAATTCATCCACTCTTTGGACTTAATCAGTTTAGTTCAGTTTTTATTACAATCAAAGATCAGCAAACAAAATAGCAGATCAGTTGAACAAGGTTAATTATCTTTAAACAATGGTGAATTCAAAATGCAGCAATTTAGATATAAAATAAACGGAATAGTAAAATTAATTGTTGAACCTTGCCCACAAGGGATCATCCAGAATCTTGCTACTTTGCATGCAATTTCATTGTGTCTATCGTCAAGAAGCAGGGATACATAGAAATGGTCTATTCTGCCTGGATATTTAAGTAATATTGAAGAGATGTATCAACTTTGGATGTCTTGGTAGAAGTCAGAGCTGATGGAAGTGCATTGAGTTGAGCAACAGTAAATGCTCTATGATGTTTTGAGTACTCTAGTATAAACATTTTGCCGGAGCAAACTTTTTATGTGAATTTTCTGCTGTAATAGCAGGATGAGAGTATGCTGTGTCGTAAGAAAATAACACATAATCTTTGTTTTGTTAGTACTTTGGCTGTGATTGTATTTGATCCTGCCTTTGCCTGTGCCTGGCAATGTAATGGTACACACCTATGTCGGGAGAAACTGGGCCTTCTGGTTTCTCTTGTAACAGCTTTCCTTCCTCTGTTTTTCTATCATTTGTAATTTTGGGTATAAATTGTACCCCACTAGCTGAATGTTGCAGTTCATGTACCTGACGACGTGAGCTCCAACTCACAAAAATGGCTGGATCTTATAAGGTGCTACAAGATTCCTTGCTATTTGACCTGCAGCAGATGTATGTATTCATTTAGTTAAAGTTTTTATACCCTGCCTCATCTCCTCAGACTCAAGGGTTGCCAACTCTGGATTGGAAAATTCCTGAACATTTGGAGATGGGGCCTGGGAAGGATGAGGTTTGGGAAGGGGAAAGACCTCATTGGGTATAATGCCACGGAATCCATCTTCCCAAGCAGCCATTTTCTCCATGGGTACTGATCTTTGTAGTCTGGAGACCATTTGTAATTCCAGCAGATCTCCTGGCTTTACCTAGAGGTTGGCAACCTTAGACTCAAAGCAGCTAACAAAGCAGCAAAAACTGCAAGGACACCAAAAATCACAAGCATCCAGCACATAGTTAAAAACAGGTAAAATCCACACTTAGGCACCCAATGTCCTTTGCCTTACCGAAACCGGAACCTTCCACCTTGCATGATGGCTCCTCTGGAATTTGTGTCTAAGGTACTGCTTAGGCCCGCTGTGCAGAAGGTTGGCATTGGAAAAATGCATAGTTGCCTAGTAGTTGTGTGCATGGGTGCATCATTTAACTGTTGTACCACTGGGAAACTACATAGTCTATTACTGTTCATACATGGTTGCATTCACAGGGACGTATCAACTGGAAAATGTGACACAGGGTTAGAACCAATCAGCTTTTCTGCTGAAGAAAAGCAGAGAATGGGACCACTTTGACCACCCAGAACTGCAACACAGGGGTTCAATGGGACCTGGACAGACAAAAAACATATACTACAGGGCTGTAGTAACGAGAAGAACTGCGGAAAACAGAGTGAAAAAATTGGCTGGATCTCTTGAATGAGGTTAGTGAGAAAATAATGATAAAACTGCTCTTAACTTTACAGGTTCTCTGGATGTTCAGAGAACCGAACTACAATCTTCCCAAAGAAGGTGCCCTCTCATTGTGATAACAGCTGCTCTAGCAGAAGGCACTAAGGTAACTACAGTGATGGAATAAGGACCTGAATAGAAAATGCTTTATTCAGTCCCCAAGAAGTGATCAGATGCCAGCCTGTGAGCTTTTGAAGTCATTCTTCTCTGTAGCTTGATTTTTTTTTTAAATCTGCCCGTTCCACCTGAGCTAAGGAAAATGTACACCCACAATGCATCAGAAGAAGGGCCAGGATCCAACTGTGACTAATGCTCCTTCTCAGATGTACAAGAGAACCTTAAATGACTTGGAAAAGACTACATTTCCTTTTGATTGCAAGCTGGAACAAACAGGATTTTTCAACATAGCACCCTAGAATAATTCTTGGCATTGATGTAATATTATTTTCTTCCATTCAAAAAATTACAAGGCATTCTGTTTTTTTTGTTTAGGATGGACATTAGGGCTCCTCTTTCCTTTTGTTTAAAGTTTATTCGTGCCAGTATGCTCAAGACATCTCTTTGTCTACCTAAGAAAAAGCAATTAAGCTCAGCTGACTGATCACCTAGCTGCCTTACTTTTAAAAAAATACAGTACTGTAGTTAATTTGTTTTTCAAATAAAAGCTGGCTTGGTAGCTATTCTCCCAACAGGAATTTGAATTTTACATCCTAATTCTTTCACCACTGCAAAACTTATTGCAGCAACGCCGTGCCAAACCCCCCAAAACGACAGTTCAGCCATCCCTTTCCCTATCGCTTTTGTTGACATTAAAAGCATCTCTTAGGTAGGACAAATTATTTTAGTAAAACCAAAACAGTAATCATCTTCCTAGTAACTAAATGGGTTGGGTTGGAATTGATTAGGGGGAATTTTAGAAAGACGTCCAAGACAGCACCCTTAAAGATGAATGCAGTGAGCTTGCATTGTGCAACTTGGATTTCAACATTCAAGAACAAAAGGTGCTTAAATAGAAAGACAGAACCATACATTATGTTATTTTTAGTTCTTAAAATATTTCCCCTACCCAGTGAAGGTTAGCTTCAAACTGAGCAGAGGAGTGTCAGGATTTGAGGAAGAAGCAAATTTCTCCCCAGATATTTGGCCATTCAGTCACCACACACACCCTTCACCTCTTTCTCTCAGAAAGTTAAAAGCTATAGGAACCTTGGGAAGCAGGTACTTTTCTGGGAGCAAAGCAGGGCAAACATGGCTGGGAAGGAAAGGATTAATAAATCAGACTTGCCTTCCCTACCTGTAAGGAATTCCATAGAAGCAGAAATAAAAGGCTTTTTGGTGTAAAAGACCGTTTATTCAGACATCCTAGAAAGCTCCACTTGTTACCACGGCGTGGCAGGAATAGGATCTCCCGCCATGAAGCACGGGTTATAACTCTGTCCATCCCACATCCCCTCCCGGTTTCTCATGGGAGCCGGAGTTCTCATCTCTTTCTAAGAGATAAGACCTCCTCCATCTTCTCCGCCGCAGATGCTGGCCCATTGTCCTGGTTATCGAATTCAGTTAAGTCCAGGCCTCTGTTGTTAACATCCACACCATTTAGATCGCACACTCACCTCCCTTAAGAAAAACTTCTCCCCCCCAGGTTTGTGCGGAAAGGTGCGGTGGAAAGCAGAAATGAGGGAAGGGGCGTCAATATTTTCTGAATAGACCCATTGATTATACCCAGAGGAATATCCCACCCAAAGAGACTAAATGTACAAGCGTTTTGATTAAAACGCGAGTCCAGGATGAAATCAATTTAAGTAATGCTTGTAGCCATCAATTATAGTCGGTAGGGGTCTCTCCATTGAATTAGATTACTCGAACCGGAAGCGGGGAGCCTCCATGAGTAAACTGGGAATGAAAGACAGGATGGATATTACTTAGAGAGTTAGGCAAGTCCTAATCGGGCAGTGACATCATTAATCACTTTAGTAATCTTAAAAGGTCCCACAGATCTTTTACCCAGTTTTGAAAATTTATATGCGTCCTCTGAGATTCTTGGTGAATAAATATACCCAGGCGCCCACACGTACCGTGAAATCCGAGCGGTGCTTATCCACAGCTTGAAGTTTTTAGAATCTTTAGCCTGCTGTAAAGGCGGTCTGGACCGTTTTCCACCCCTCGGCCATGAGATGGAAATCCACTGTTGGAACTCTGGAGGGATTCAGCAGCTTCTGCAGGTAGTTATGACAGCAGGAGGAAAGGACCGACCAGATACAATTTCGAAGGGGTTTTTTTTTGTACTACTATGAACCGCATTGTGTAGGCGTATTCTGCAAAGCGGAATGCTTCGCACCAGTTGTCTTAGTGATAGTTGGTGTAACAACGTAAATACTATTTCCAAGGAGTTCATTACGTTCTCTCCGACTCACCGTCACTTTGAAGGCGTGGTAGGAGGCGGCAATTGCAGTGACTAACAAGCCCAGGAAAAGCTTTCCCAGAACGTGAATTGGAATGAATTGGGAACCGCGGTCGGATACCACCTTAACGGGGGCGAAGTGTGGAAGCAATAAATATACTGAATGAACAGGCCAGCTAACTTAGAATGAGGAGGGGATGGGAAGCACATAGGATGAAATGGGCTTGCTTGGAAAATGAGTCCGCCACCACCCACAAGACCGTGTTGCCTTGACTTTCTGGCAAATCCGGTAATAAAATCCATGGAGATGACTTCCCAGGGGAGTGAGGCCACCGGGAGAGAACTTCAACAGACCATGGGGTTTTCCCGGAGCCCGGTTTTGGCTTCCGCACAAACAGAGCAACTGCTGATATATGTCTGATAATGTCTGCATCGCGCGCCACCAAAATTGACGGCGGGCCAAATGCAGAGTCTTAAGGGAAGCCAAAATGTCCAGCCCGAGGCGAGGCATCATGACAGGCCTCGAGAACCTGCTACGGAGGGGGGGAGACGCGATACCAACAATCCCCGCCTCCAAACACTGGCGACCCTACTCCAGAAGCGTGGCTGGGGAGGTCACCTTCCTCCAGCTGGTGGCTCGCGCAGCCCCGCCTCCTCTCGAGGAGTTCACCGTGGGAAAGGAGAGACCAGCCAGGCTGGGAATGGCTGGAGAAGGAGGAGTGGGCGTCTGGAGATCGAGTGACCCAGCCAGCCCCAGTGGGAGGGAGAGAACAGTCGCGGGATATCCCGATAAAAGCAGCTCCACCCCCTCCAGACGGCAGGAGCGAGAGTTGCATCAACCATGTTTATTGGTTTTCGGAGGAAAAAATGGACTGAGTGAAAAGAGAAACGAGAAAAGAAATCGGCCCATTATGGAGTTGTTTTGCGGACATCTTGAGGGGGGGGGTGGAAAGGCTGACCCAAGTTCTTGTGAGTCCGACCAAACTTGAAAGGGGTGTTTAACCCCCTCTCAGCCAGATGGCCAAGTGGAGGCGCTACTTTGATGGCACGCCAGTCTCTTTATCTCCTACAGTCCAGTTGAGCTCAGCACGGAGAATTTTTTTTGATAAATAAGCACCACGGAACAAGTCCTATCATCTTTATTTCTCTGCAACAGGGCTGCACCAAAGCGCTTTGTCCGAGAGGCATCCACGTGAACCTCAAAGGAAGATCTGGGTCAGGTGTTTTACCGGATAGGTTTACAAGTAGTAAAAGCTGATTTTAAATGTTGAAACTGCTGTCTGACATTCTTTAGACCAAGAAAGAGGGGGCCCCGGGCCTGGCAAGCCTATGTGGAGTCTTACCTTTAAGTGCGTAAAAAGGTCTGTAGTGGGAGAGTCCAGTTCAGCGGGTGGGGTATAAAGTCCCTGCGATAGAAATTAGCAAACCCTAGGAAAGACTGGAGTTCCTTCCGATTGGTAGGGGCGAGACCATTGGAGGGACTGCTTCAATCTTAGCAGGATCCATTTTAGCCCTCGGAAGAGATCGGTAGCCCAAATAGTAGATGGAGGATTGGGTAGAAAACAACATTTAGAAAGTTTTTTTGCAAAGAGGGAGTTGTTGAGCAAAGCGTTTTTAATACTTCCCGAACCAAAGGCTTCATGCTCCTCCATGGTTTGTGAATAGAAATTAAGCAAAACATCATCCTAAGTACCACCACTACTCCCTTGTATAATAAATCATGTAGAACTTAGGTTGATAAAGGAGGGCCATAAAAGCTCAGGGGGCCCCACTTAGCTCGAATGGCATTATTAAAGTATTCCATACTGTCCAAATTTTTGAAATGTTAAATGCAGTCAAATGTTCATAGCCTTCCATGAAATCCCTGACTCTGTAGTAAAGCTTCTCTTAAGTCCAACTTAGTAAAAATCGTCCCACTTGCCCAATGCATCTAAAAAAGGTCCTTGATTAAAGGCAAAGGGGTATTTATTGGACAGGGAAACCGCATTGAGTCCTCGGTAATCCGTACAAGAGCCTTGCAAAGACCCGTCCCTTTTTTTAACAAATAATACAGGAGCAGCATGTGTGTGTTTGGTAGCTTTCGTCATTATGAACCCATGAGCAAGGTTCTTGTCTAAAGAAGGCCACGAAGTTCGCTTCTCCTCATTAGGACTCATGCTTGGTAAATTCTACCCTTGGGCGGGGTTGAGGCCCTGGCTGTATCACGATTTTGCAGTCGAGTGTGTCTTTATGGGGTGGCAATTGATCGCATTTCTTGCTCCCTGAAATACTCTGGCTAAATCTTGGTAGAAGCCGGTGCGGAATGCGATGGGTCGGGAGCAACTGGAGGCGTGCACCGCTGGCCAAACCAGGGGAATTGTATGTCATTAGGAGGTGAGTTTTCCCCCCAATTCATGTGTTCTCCACAGGGAGGGTCCAGTAGAATTCTAAGATCCCGTTCTTTCCAAATGAATTTTTGGTTCGTGCAGCAACAACCATATGGCATGCCCAGGACTATGGAGTGTTTGGCCACTGGAGCCAGAGAATAAAACTAATTTTCTCCCAATGGTCAGCGCACTTGGCCAGAGGGAGAACGGTTGCGTTTTAGAGCTGGGCGGTCCCTTGCCCGGCCCGAGGAGGGCTGCCGTCCCATTTAGGAGTGAAACGGTATGGAGGCTTAGCTAGGGGGGACTCCGGTCCTAGTCAAAGTTCCTCCGCCCACTTGGGACCCGCATTAAGCAATGGGAGCACCCAGAATCTACAAGGAGCTGAGGCTATAATACGAGTGTGCTTAAGCGGGGGTTGGCCAGAATCGCTTGAATGCGTAATGGGAGCGCTGCCTTCACTCCCACACCGCATCTGGAGTCCGAACCCTTGTATCCATCCAGGGGGGGGCTGAAGAGAGGCAAACCGCTGCTTCCCCTCTTCCTGGAGTGCGCTATACGGTAACCGCCTTAGAGCGAAAGCCCGTTGGAAGCGTGACCCAGTTCACGTGGTGGCTTGGCAGATGGGTAAGTGCGTGCAGTCAGAGCGGTTAGCTTCTGTTTTTTCGGGCAGTTGGCAGCTAGATGACCCGGTCCTCGCATGAGTAAAGACACAATCCCAAACGGCGACGGCTCGGAGGTGGTTTCCGTAGAGGCTGCTGGAGAAGCTTGGCTTGCGAGTGCTTGGCGGTGGTGCGTGAGTGGCGGGTTTTGGGCGTGGGCCCCCAGCTGTGGCGTAATCCAAGCGAGGGCATGCCACTTGAGATCCTAATTGATCCATTCAGCAATGAGTGCGTGCAGGGATCCGAATAAGGAACACCGTTTCACCGCCATGGTTTGCCGTCGACTGGCATCCGAAATTATTCACATTTCATGCGCTCAGGCCCACTCAGGAGAGTCGAGCAGCCGCCACGCCACGCAAATTCACGGAGCAAATTCAGCAAAGGAAGCGGTTGCCTTGCTGGAATAGATTTGATGAATGCCGGATGGCTTCATTTTCAGCATCCGGATCTTGGAGGCGGGAAGCCCGCATAAGGCTTGGAGAGAGCGCAGGCACCCGTCGCGAGTATCCTCCCACTTGCAGAGTCAAAAAGAGTCCCCACAAACCAGTCGAAGCTGCCGCTCATCCAAAGGCCGGAACCCGATGTCCGATATTTTTTAGATGTTCCAGACCCGGTTACAAATCGTCCATAGTCACTCCATGTGGGCATCGAGTTGCAGGATTGATGAGTAGGGGAGATTTGGAAAGCGGTCCCATCGAAGCTTGGGCTTGGAGTATTAAGGAGGAGTCTATGTATCCTCTCTCCCACGGCCCTCGAGAAACCCGCTGGTGGCGGCGGTTAGCGCGCCAGGTTGAAGTGGCTTGGGAGAAACGGAATCGGTGGAGGTGGGGGGCACCGGCGCCCGGCGCCCACGTGTGCTCTGGTGGGAGCAGCGGGTCTTTGGAAGGTGCTTGAATCACGAGTAGCAGGACCCAGAAGCGTCGCCCCTCTGGCGTTGGCGCTGTACCAGTAACGGCGTAGACTTCCAGCAGGGCATCTTGTCCTGCCACCAGCTGCTTCTTCAGCTCCTTTTTCAAAGGCGGCTAAGTCTCTTTCCTTGCGAGTCAAAGGCATCTTGAATTAGCATGCAAAGCTGCTTTCTCTCGTTCCAGTTTGGCCAGTTAGGTCATTTGAATAGCTGCAGTTAGTTCACTTTGCGCGCGCATGGCCTTAGCAGCTTTCAGCGTTGACGCTCTAAGTCCAGTTTGGAGTGTTCCAGGACGCTATCATGGACCGATAGATTCTGCATATATTGCCGTTGCAAGCGCGTCTTTGGTACGGTCCAATTCGAGTTGGATTTCTTTGCGCTACTGTTCCCGGTGGTCCTTTTGCGAGTTTTCAAGCTCTTGCTGCAGCTGCTCCCGTTCCTCTTCCCATAGCTGGCGTTCCACGGGCCCAATGCTTCCCTGGGCATCACCCAGTCAGCCCACTTCCTCATCCCAGCTCTCTTTTGGCGGGAGGGGAAATAGGTCCGGATGGGAAGGCAGGCTTTCGCCAGATTCCTCTTCAGCCGGAATGCAGCACCATTGATACCAGCTGACTCTTGAGCGCCTCAGGTGCAACTGCTGATCCGGGATCTAAGGAGGTCCGATGGGAAGCTGATACGGATACCCCTCCCAATCCCCGATATAGTCCCGGTTTCCAGCGGTGGTCTTAGGGCAGACCCCAGTGCTATACCCGCGGTGGATTCTTGGGAGCATCATCAAAATACGAGTCCAGGAATGCGTTCAATGGACTCCTGGGTTGCCGCCTTGAAAATTGGTCAGGCCCATCTCCTCCAGTGACAGGTTGCATCTGAGGTTTGCCAATCCCACCGCGTAAGCGAATTTAGAGTAGCTATCCGATCCACAGGCGCCCGATCCATAGACCTTAGCGCCCCTAGCGACTCATACAGAGTCCACATGATGGATTTCCTCGTCCCTCGTCCCAACGGAGTAAAGAGGGAGGCTCGTGTTGTCACGAGGACCGGAAAGAGTTACCAATGAGACCCGTTCTCCCGCCAGTTCCCTCCAAATCCATAAGGGAAGGCTTCGGAACCCTCTTTTGGGGGCTACCGCACCTTCCACAGGTTCAGGAATATTCAACCTCTCCATGCCGAGACACCAGAGGTCCGCTACACTGGGAAGATAGATGAACTAAGATTCCTGCCACAATGTAAGGAATTCCATAGAAGCAGAAATAAAAGGCTTTTTGGTGTAAAAGACCGTTTATTCAGACATCCTAGAAAACTCCATTACCTGACATTGCTTGGGAATAAAGTCTCCCGCCAGAAGCACAGGTTATAACTCTGTCCATCCCATCCCCCCTCCCGGTTTCTCATGGGAACGGAGTTCTCATCTCTCTTGAAGAGATAAGGCCTCCACCAGAGTCTCCGCCGCAGATGCTGGCCCATCGCCCGGGTTATGGAATTCAGTCAAGGCCAGGCGGCTGTTCTGAACATCAACACCATTGAATCCTTTACACTACCGATATTACACTTGCAAGTGTTTGACCTGTTTAAAAGAAAGATGAAGAAGAGGATAAAGAAAGTTCCCATGACATGGAATTTTACCCAGTTGCAGACAGGGCAAAAGGAGAGAGAATGTGGGAAAGATTTTGAGGAATGCTATAAAAAGGAAATCGGAACCATGGTGACTTTTAAAAATTAATTGCCTATTAATATCTTACCAAAGACAACAAAACTGAGTTTTATTTTGATATTGCTCTGCCCCGCCCCGCCCCGCCCCACCCCACCAAATGAAACAAAAATGTACATAGGCAATGAATTTATGGCATTGTGTGAAATACATATAAACACATAAGTTTTTAAATTTAGCTGTCCAAGCCTGCTGCATTTAACCTATAAAACTTGTGTTTTAAGGAATTGCAGCTTGAAAACCTAACTATAGCTCTGATGTCTATAATTTAAAGCAACATTAGCCAGTTTCATTGATGAACATATACTAAGATCCCCACTTCTCACTTGAAGACTGCTGGGTGACTTTAGGCCAATCACAGTCCTCTCAGAGCTCACACAGAGGCAAGCAATGGCAATCCACCTCTTAACATCTCATGCCTTGAAAAGCTTATGCAGTTGCCATAAGTCAGCTGTGACTTCATAGACAAATCTTATGCTAAAACCATGGTTACATTCACTACCTGTGATACTAAATAGGAGATCTGAACCATCTTCCAGACTTGATATAACATGTGTTTAGTGGATTCCTCTTTTTCCAAGTGAGTTTATTTATTTATTTATGACACTACCTACTTTCTCCGAAAAGAACTGGAGGCAAGTTTTAACAGCTTTCTAAATCAGACATACTGTGTCTCAAGGAGAGCACCGCAGAAAACATCTTTTGAAGGATCATGTCACTTCACGGGGAAGCGATTTGAAATTCCATCACATCTGGTCTCTTACATACATAAAGAGCCACACATCTTGCACTGCCATAGCATGTAAATCAGCTGCCTTATTGTAGCAGGGTTTTGGCAGTCAGTAGAAGATGATTTGCAGCAGGGCCCCTGCCTGTTCAATCACGCAAAGGATGCTGTTTGGAATTCACTGTGTGTTAGACATAAGCAACTGTGGTATACAACCTATCTCAACCTGTCTTGTCAGCACTACTTATCACGTATTCAATTGGTTTTTTCCCCTCTCCCTACAACAGCAGAGATTTATGTAAGAACACTGAAATAGAAGACATGGGTGTATTAATATGAGGATAGGAAATCAATATAATATTAATATAATGGTATGAAATTAATGGTGTTGGGAGGAAATAGCTACTGCAGGGGCAGTGTTATGGAAAATGGCTGCCAAATCTGAACTTTCCCACCTACCAGATGCCACTCACACGCTCATGAGCAGACTTGGGCTGGTTATGTATACCTTGCCTGCCCCATGCCTGTTCTGCATCTGCGTTCTCCACATTGGGCTCTCCTTGCATTTTTCTTGCTACATGTGAGGAAGAGCTTTGACATGTCCATCTGCCTCCTCTTCTGAGTCATAAGGATCACCACGTTCCAAAAAAATTTTTTGGAAAAAAATTAATAGTTGTTTCATTTCATCATTGCTCCTATACCTCAATGAAACAGTGTGATTAAAATTAGAGGGCGGAAGGCATTCTCCCAATCCCCTGGAAGTGTGGGGGAAGTTCATGGATGAGGGAATGCAGGTAGACATGAAGCAAGCCTTATGGTCATCGAATGGCTTTGCTTTTGCTGAGCAGGCAAGGAAAGGATTGGACTTTTCCTGCTAATCAAAGATCTGGGTCTTCTCCCATCTGCTGCAAAGTGACTGCAGTGTAAAAGGTGTCCTGACAGGAAGGTCTGCCCTGACAGGAATGCAAATTCATTGCAGAGCCAACATGAAAAACACAATAGTCCATAATCTTCACCTATTATTATTTCTTCCCCAAAATCTGAAATTATGTTGTCTCAGAATACAGAGGTTCTGTTGCTTGTTTTTCAAAGATTATCTATACTAGGAGTCAACACTACAACTTTGGCTAACATGCCCCTAAAGAGACCTGTTCTTACTTTAGGTAGTAAATGAATCTTGATTTAGTTCTGAATAGAGCAGTGGTTCTCAATCTTCCTAATGCGGCGACCCTTTAATACAGTTTCTCATGTTGTGGTGTCCCCCAACCACAAAATTATTTGTGTCTCGGTTCCTAAAACCATCGGAAATATATGTTTTCCGATGGTCTTGGGCGACCCCTGTGAAAGGGTCGTTCGACCCCCCAAAGGGGTCGCAACCCACAGGTTGAGAACTGCTGGAATAGAGGCTCATTCCGCACATGCAGAATAATGCACTTTCAAACTGCTTTCAGTGCTCTTTGAAGCTGTGCGGAATAGCAAAATCCACTTGCAAACAGTTGTGAAAGTGATTTGAAAATGCATTATTTTGTGTGTGCAGAAGGGGCCAGAGCCTCCTTAATGTGGCACAACTGAGTGCTCAGAGGCAAGCGGTTTTACCCAGCATCTCTTGGGTTTTGTAGCCATCTTGATGAGAGCTGAAGGCAAAGGGCTTCCTCTCCTCCAGATCAATGTTTCTTCGATTGGCTGTATTAGAGAGCAAGGAACCAGCCATCTTTTTAGTGCTGCCCTGGAGTGTCTTCCTCTGTGCTCTTTAAGGACAGGTAATTGGCAGTCCCAGCAGGATTGTCAATGTTTGAAGTGACAGACAGATGAATCCCTTAAAATTAGGACAGACAGAGCGCATATGCCTCATGCTGCAGGGTGTGTGTGTGGTGGGAAGACTGAGTGAGTGAAAAATGTTGATGTCACAGGTAAGAAACTTACAGCAGCTATGTTTGAGCTCAATGTTAAAATGCGGTTTAAGCCATGAATCAGAGCAATTCTTGGCATGGTTTCAGCACAGTTTAATTGGATCTGCTAAATGTCATAAATCTTGATGGACCAAATGAAAAGAGTACTCATCTCTGTCATGTCTTCTTGACTGAAATCATGCTGATCACAGAGAACTGAAGATCCAACTTCCACATTTCAAGAAGGATTCCTAAATGCATTTTTTTAAACTTGCACACTGTTTAAAATTCCCCAAATCTATCAAGTGATGACATTGTAATTAAGGAGAGAGAGAGCTTTGCTTCTTTTTGCAATGAATATGTAAGCCTGTTCTTCTGAATTAGTCACCTATAAACCACTCAGTCATAATGGCCTGATGCTACAATTAGCTACCTTTTGTTTGTTTACAGTGGAGCACATTAAATGCTATAGCATGGCACTAATGCAGAGTCACCAACTGAACCACTGCACCAACCAGATTGCGATGGGGACATAACAGCATGAATCGGCATTATTACACCAGCAGCCACTACTGTTGCTAGATACAACAACATATCTAAACATTAAGGATGGAAGAGTAGGTAACAGCCCAGACTACAGGAATGATGTGCAAATGTAGAAGCAAATGTGTTTTTTTCTGCATGAACCTCCATGTGAACAGCAGATGCAAGCATGGTGTGACTTTCTGTTCATTCATCTACTAAGTTCCATGGCAGAGGCCGAATTCCTACTGAAAATTTAATCTAGATACAACTAAGTTTCAAAAGAATTGGCGCCTTTTCATCCAGGTTCTAACATGCTCACTGCAGCATGTTTCTAATGAAGATGTCTAGGCCTGCCCTTTGGGGGTGTGCCTGCTGTCAGGTGTGCAACTGTTAAGCTAGTAGCACCAAAATATCAGAGTATCTTTAGGAGACCCTCCTGATGATACCACCCGGGTTTGGTGAAGTTTGGTTCATGGGGGCCAAAGTTATGGACCCTCAAATGTGTAGTCCCCATCTTCTATTAATTCCCATGGTGGGAATTTAAACCTGGATCTCATTATGTGGAGTGTCACATGATCTTTTGCTGTCAGCAATTTCTAGACATGGCTTGGATTTATATGCTAAAAACTCTTTATTTCTCACTGTAAAGTTCAGGATGCAGATAGCAAAAAACACAGAGTGAATAAAATAAATTAATGCCAAGAAGATTGTCCGTGTATAACAAACACCCATGTTTTTCCTTGGGGTAAAGTTAAAACAAAAGATATTTAAAATAGCATTCTCAACTGATTGGTGTTCTTTCAAGTTATTCCATAGCTCATACATTTATTTAAGAGATGGATGGACATGAAAATCAAAATACACTTGCATTTGCTGTGCGCATAGAAGTTGGTGCAGAAAAAAAATGAACTAATCTTGGACTGAGGAAGAAATTGCATTTGGAAATACGTCTGGAACCAGCTGGGCATTAAATCTTTCTCATGAACCCACTGGTTTCTGTTCTGTGTTTACAATCATAGTAATCTTGATCTTGTGAAATAAATTCCAGATTGCCATCTGGGTTATCTATAGAAGATTCACAAAGATGAGCAGATACTGAAATCTTGGTGAATACTTGACATAAAGAAAGCCCCACTTTCCCTCCTCAGCGCACTTTCCCTCATACAGTGTAGCCCTTCTATGGCTCTGGATCAAAAGTTGATTCCCTCTCCTTGGAAGGTTCAGGTTGGAAGTTTGTTGGAGATATAACAGTGTGTGAGCAGTTTCATTAATGTTAATATACTAATGTATTTAGTCTGTTTGAACTTAAGGGCAGGTGCGTAGCTCCAATGGGACAGGGGGGTGCACGATGCACCAGGTGCGCGCCCCTGTGGGGGGATGGGGATGTGGGGATGTGGCAAGGGTGTTCCAGGGCAGGGCGGAGGTGTTCCAGGGATTTCTTGGAGAACCTTAACTTAAGTGGTACTGGGCCTCATAGCAAATATGGTCACCCTGATGTTCACCACACATTTGACTGTCATGCTTGACTGAAATGGTGGGGCACTGCTGAACTAACTCAGATCCATAAGGATCCCTAGAATCTGTTGTCTCTAAAGTCTCTACAATTATTGTTGCGAACTATCTACCACAAGACTGGAGATAGCCAATATAAAACACCTTAAAAAGAAAAGAAAAGAAAAGGTACCTAAAAAATTAAAGGCCTCTCGGCTATAGACCTGCTTCCCATAATTACCTGAGAACATTCCAAAGCTAGAATAGCTAAACTTTGCTTATGTGTAGTAATTCTAGCTGCCAGAATACTTTTATAAATAACAAACCTTGGGTAGAAAAACAGGTTGGTTTCTTTAAATCTTTTTTTCAAAGGTTATCAGCAAGTATGTAGAGTATATAGTGTATTGCCAAGAGCTTTCAAAAGTCTCTTTTCAGGAAACTTAGCAATTATGAGATAAAGGTTGGCAGTCATTTAAAGGATCTGAGGCAGAAGGTAGAAATAATTGGACCAGTCGCACACACAGCAAGGCTTTCCAAGTAATCCACACTGGGGCTGGAAATACTGAAAGTAATCATTAATGATGATCAGTCAGAGGCCAACTGGGAGATCATGAGGTCTGTAAATGACGAAGAACTGAAAAGCTCCTGTATCTTTCGGTTTAAAAGCAAGAGTTTTGACTAACAATCTCATCAAGCCTTGTTTGACCTACTGAACCTGATGGATCAGAGACATGGGCATAGAGTGACTGCTTAAGTTGGGGTGCACCATAATATTTCTGCCATATTATAGCTAGTGGGGACAGTGGGAGAAGATGTGTAGTTTCTTTGAAGGAAGTGTCAGAGTCCAGGCCTACTGACTTTTGAACCAGGATTCCAAGGCCGGGCATGCCGGATGCACTGTTGGGAGCAGAGCCCGAGATGAAAATAGAACAGTCGCTGGCTCCCATTATGAGTTTGGAAAGATGATGTACTGTCTGGGATTACAGCCCGCAGCTTAGCACGGGGACTGGCAGCAGGCGCGATATGATGGCAGTACAGTTGCCGACCTCCACCTGGGGGCTGGAGATTTCCTAGAATTGCAGCTGATCTCCAGATTACATAGGCTCATTCTGCACATGCAGAATAATGCACTTTCAAACTGCTTTCAGTGCTCTTTGAAGCTGTGCGGAATAGCAAAATCCACTTGCAAACAGTTGTGAAAGTGGTTTGAAAACGCATTATTCTGTGTGTGCAGAAGGGGCCATAGATTTCTTGTTTGTTTATTCTTCTTCTCCTGGAGAAAATGGCTGCTTTGGAAGGTGGACTATATGGCATTATACCCTACAGGTCCCCTCCCCTCTCTAAACCTTACCCTGCCAAGCTCCACCCTCAAATGTCCAGGTATTTCCAAATCCAGAGCTGGCAACCCTAGGCGAATGGGACAGGTCATGTTTGGAAGTTCAAAGGCACTGCTAACACTATTTGTGCTATGCCTATGATGAGGTACAAATTTCCAGCAAGTTGACATAACTTACTACTTCAAACTCTGGGCATTAGGAACATAACCAAATCATAGTTCTTTCACTAGCAAATGAGTGGTGATGTTATGTATCATTTTTTCTCTTTAAAGATTATGTAATGGCCAAAAAAGGAGAGAAGACTTCTGCAATTTCACATCCATTTTGTTGTCATTATTATCTGTTAGACTACATCTTGAGAGAATCTTATGAGCATCTTATGTCTCTTATGAGCATCTTATGTCTCCATTTGACTAGTTATGCTGTTATGTAGTTATGCTGTTGTCTTGACACTTAGCTGGTCTAGCCATTATGCCTAATTGTCGTGACCTTTGGACACTAATCATCAGTACAGACTTGCATGTCTATCAGAGATAAATAATACTCTAGCGTGAAACCAGCTAATGGGAGAATGCTGGATTCCTGTTAAAATATTCAACATAGTTCCGCAGGAGCTGTTTGGGGGGGGGGGGGGGTGGCTTTATATCTAGTTCCAGCATCTGGCCTTCTATTACCTCAAACTGTTACCTTTCGTATGCTACTATTTCTGCAAGACACTCAGGGATGTATGCATGGTTGGGACTCTTCTCCCTATTTTGTTGGCATCGTAACCCAGTGAAGTAGGATAAGCAAACAAAAAGTAACCGACCCAAGATTACCCAGTGAGCATCACAGCATATTGGAATTTGAACCCATTCCATCACTTTATCTTTGCCTCCATTTTAGCCTTCCAGTGTGCCAACAAGTTCAAGTTGCTGTTCTGCCAAGCTTCATACTCCTACCATAACTTTGGCAGCCTACAACCCAGGAATGACATGGCCAAGCCAACCTGGTACATGCAATCATATGTATAAAAAGAGCGCTGCTGGATCAGACCATCTAATCCAACATCCTGTTTCACACAGTGGTCAACCAGCTGCTCTGGAAGGCCAACAAACAGAGCATAATGTCTAAAGCCCTGGTGTTATCTCCTTGCATGGGATTTCTGTGGTTTACAGCATTCCCTTTACTCATTATGGATTGTACCCATTAGGGTTGAACTCATTGATGGATGTATATTTTCCTTGCCATGTTTCTGCTCAGCACTGCCTCTCATGAGCTGTTTTTCATCACGTGGAAAAGTAACTATATTTCCCCTCCACAGTCCTGCAGGGGTAAAAACAGTCAGTGTTGTAATTTTGAAAGGGAAAAATCACCAGAAGGGTTAGGATTACACAGTATTTCCTTCTCCACCCCCTCGTTTCTTCCACAGGTTGCTGCCATCATTAAAACTGTTCGTGGTTAAAATCAGAAAAAGACGGAGAAAAGATACACACAAATATATGTGTAATGTGTCATTTGATCCACAATCTCCATCTACTGAAGAAATGCAACAAAAAATTGCTCTTGTTTGCTTTCTGATTTGCATTAGCAACATTCACAGGTGCCCATGAATGATGCCAAAGTGCTTCAGAGATGCTCTTTATGTGACGTCACTTGCCATCTCTCTTTGGCATTAAAACTGTTATTGCTCAGAAGTATGAATTCATTCAATCTGTCAGTCTTCTTAATTGCATTCTCTGAGATACAACATCTTGCAGTTATGCAAATATGCAAAAATTAATTAGGAATCCAACCAGTTATATGTAAGAAACATCAGTCAGTGCCATCTCCTATTACTGAATTGATCGTTTATAAAAACACGTTCACAAGGATTCCACCAGATGTTTCAAACTAATTAAAAACCATAAATTAAACAAATTAATTGCTGCGGCAATTACAATATGAACCAGAACATTAATGATTTGTTGTAAAACAGATCAAACATTAAACTACCCTCTGGAACCTTTTCTCATCAGCGATTAGTTGTTGACTCAATTGTTACACTCATATTTGGCTTTGAAGACCAAAAAAAAAAAACCCATCAGAGAAAATTTCGTATTTGAAATTGTTTCATGGGCTAGCAATGGATCGTAAAAAGTCAGTAGAAAAATCCACCAGTTTCCAGTAGCACCTGTTGTAAATAAATTTCTCATTGAGAGTTTTATACTTACAATAATAATGAACTTGAAATGAGAAGATGCCTGAATGTTTCACATCTACTGTTCACGGACTCATTAAACAACTTTGTACTTCAGTAGGTTGGCACTGTATTTCTGTCATTCAAGTAGGCATCTTTTGATTTCTATACTCCAGTTACTTACTTTTAATTTTCTTTTGTGTAAAGATCTGCTACACAAATAAACTATAAAACAGTTACACCTCCACTGACCTGACACTTTTAGGTTCCATTGGCCATGATTCCCCCATCTAAGTTCAATTTAATTTTTTTCTACTTGTACTGTAAATTCTAAATCCTAGACAGCAATATACAATTTTTTACACATGAAAAAAAAACATTTTACAATGAGTTCAGTTACTATAAGAGCAGACAGATCAGAATCTTGAGAACTGAAATGAAACGCTTCTAAAAGGTTTTTTTTTAGTTTAGTTTGCTGAAAATGAACAAACACTGGGCCACTTATGGTAAAAGTGAATGACAGCAGAAATACAAATTAAGTCTACAGTCTCAAGATAATAATTCATAGATTGCACTTTCCTTATTCAAAACCATTTAAAAAACCTTTGCTAATGAAGGGACAGTTGGCCACAATGTGACTTAAGACACCAATGATATAGCCTAATTCTTCCTTTGGCCACCTGAGGGGAGAATGAGTTAGAGGGAGCGAAAGACAACACGGACAACCACCTGGTATGGAATAAAATTTGGCCATAGCCTGTTCGTTGGTATGGTGGCTGAAGAAGCAGAGGTGCAGCATAGGGAATGGATCTGGCACTGGGCAGCACATCTGCTATCCCCCAATAATAACCTTCCCCCAGCCCAATGCATTGGGGAAAAACAGCAAGATAGTAGAGCAGCAAGACAGTAGGAGCCATCTGGGCACTAGCCTCTGGATGAACTCCCCTTGCTGCCAGGGCGTGTGAGCCACCCTCAGTCCCCGCCTGGGCATGCAGTACAAATGCTTGCCATGCCCCCCCCCCCCCAGGCCTCTTATGGAGGCATGCACCAAAAGGGGAGGCCAGGCACACAGGCTCTTCCTCCCCTGAACGGATCAGTCCCCATGTGCAACCCACCATGTTGTGACGGATGAATGCAAATAACAACAAAGCTTAACAAACAATAGGGCAACACTACAATGTTGAAAAAACACGGGAGCGTGGTTGGGAGAAGCTGTCATAGCTTGAATGGAAGAGAGGACGGGAAGGCTCAGCCTGCCCTTATAAGGCTGCAACCCCGACCCTCCACCTACATCATGTGCTTGCACCGGCAGCAGAATGGCCCTGCCTGCTGGGCCGAACACCAGAGTCTATCCTGCAGAGGGGAGGCCCACTCCCAGCCAGTAACGGCGGCCAAAGTAATTCTCAGCTGCACTTTCTGCTTGAGCTGCCTCTTTAGTGTTCAGAGCAGAAATCATGCTGTCAGAATGCTGTAAGCCTTGCTGAACCAAGGAAAGTCTAACATTTATTCTGATACTTTTTAAAAAAGTAAAGCATAGGGAGCAAAATCTATCCACTTTCCTCATCGGTGGGTCATCTGGCTCCCTCAGAGCTACACAGTGTAGCAGATATAACAGCAGATATAACAGCAGCTAGGTTTCTTTGTTTTTTGCATTTTTGCTAAACCTCTGGTTTCATTCCACATGCTACCCAATATTAATCATAACCTTTGCTTCCCGCAGGTTAACACTTTGTTCCCATAGTTATTGTATTGTCAAGCTGTATGAGCAGGGAATTGCCAAGTGAAATCTCTGTGTTCAATAAAAGAACCTTGAACTTATAAGCCTACTCAAAGAACCAATGCTATTCTTTTCATAGGCTCCCCCTCTGCTGAACAATATGGACTTCATTCTTAAAAATTCTGGCTATTCACACATCTTTTTAAACACAACACATCAGTGCTGCACAGTTAGTTTATCTCTAATTCTAAGATAACCTTTCCAGCACTGTGAAGGGAATCATTATAATGGTGCGAGAGGAAGTTCACAAATAGCTTCAGTATTGTGCAAAGTGTGTCATCTCCTCAGGTTATGTTTGCTTGATAATAATAAACCGGTGGGAAATGAAATAAAAACCATAACATGCTTTATCTACAAGAAGTAGTCACATATGAGGCCTCTAATGAGGAGAAAATAAAAGATGCCAGCCACAGATGCAGGCAAAACATTAGGAACAAGACCTACCAGACCATGGCCACACAGCTCAGAAAACCCACCAAAACCGGAAAGTAAAAGTTTTTTTAAAAAAAGAATATGATTAAAGGCAGAGGGTTGGATTCACTGATACATGTATAAAAGACCTGTGTTTTTGCCTAATTCCTGCCCCTCACAATTTGGCCAGGGGGAGGCGGGTCTGATCCCCCACTCCCAAGACAACCAGTGCCAAGCCATATGGACAAAGTCACAGTTGCAATGGCAGCTGAAGCACAGGACTGCTTTACCTTCCCGCTGTATCCTTAGGCAAAACCTGTAAGACTTCTGCTCTGCAGAAAATAAAAACCCTCCAGATTTTTCATAATTTCACTCCAGAGGAAACCAGGAAAAGGCATCTATTTTAGACTTTGTGGCATAGCTGGTTTATCTGTGGAGAGAAGAACTTTCCGACCAGGATGCAGCTGGGTGATTTAAAAGGAACACAGCAACAGTGGCTGCATTTTGCAGAGAAATTATTTGTTGATGTGTGAGTTCACCAAAAAAAAAGTCTGTATAGCTAAAACCTGTGAAAACTGGGGAAGGGATCTTTAGGGACACCGCCAGCTTCAGATTGGGAAATACCTTAAGATTTTGATGGTGGGGCCAGAGGAGGATGAAGTTTGGTGAAGGGAGGGACTTCAATAGAATATAATACCATAAACTCCTCCTTTCAAAGTGGCCATTTTCTCCAGATGAATTGATCTGTGTTGCTTGATGAGCAGATGTAATAGCGAGCGATCGCCAGCCACAACAATCCTATTTGCTACCAGTGCTGCAGAGGGGAAGCTCAGCTAAAACGTCTGGACCTCAGCCTGGGCTCATCTGACACCATCAGCTGCCATTAGCATTCTAAAGATGAAGACTCTTCTCTGCCTCAGTAATTCTCACAGACCCTTTCTACATAGGGTTTGGCTTTCACTTCTTTTGCTCAGGTTCATCGCACACAGATACAAAGAGCTTCTCCAAGTGAAACTTAATCAGAAAACCTAATCAGTGCTATCAGGTCACAGCAAGGAACTTCCAAGGGAAGCAGAGGCGGTTTGCCATTGCCTTCATCTGCAGAGCCAGCCTTGGAGGTCTCCATTCCAAGTACTGACCCTGCATTTGTACAAGCTGTCTCTGCTTCAGCCACTACCATGGAGACAGTACAAAATAGGGGGAAGTTACAAATGCCCTGAAAGGCTTCACTGACTTGGATACATCTCCCTTGTCCTACATTGTGGCCCATCTGTGACCCTGTTACTCATAGTTACCCTTAAAGAGTGCAGCTAGACCACACTGGAAGCCAAAAACAGCTTCCAGTGCAACACTACCCACATCTGTTACTATGTCTGTGCCCGGGTCTAGATCCTCATGCCAGAATTAACATCACTGTGCTAATGAACATATCCTTTATAGCTGCCTTTTTATGGTAAAATATTTTATAATTACAGCTTGACACTGCAATGTTTTGCGGCTTATGAAGTTTACTGTTTTAATAAAGCAATTATATAATACAAGAAAGCCTGTTCTCCATATAGCACCGCTAGCTGACCAAGGCATAACCCTTCGTTTAATTAGCTTGATTAGTCAAAAGGATAAAAACTATATGCCTTCTGGTACTGTTTTGTCCCAGCAGGAAGGGACATTTGCCATAGTGAAAGCCAGTTTTAAAGCATAGTTTTACTTAAATGGTCCTACTGAGACACTTACAGCCAACAAGAAGGATGAGGGCTGGTTTCATGCAATATAGGAAAAGACACTGGGCTGGACTGAGGGACTTTCTTCTGTCCAGGAAAAAGAGCCCTGATTCTCAAAAAGAAGGTTTACTTTGGCTCCTTCCGCACATGCAGAATAATGCACTTTCACTCCACTTTCACAATTGTTTGCAAGTGGATTTTGCTATTTTGCACAGTAAAATCCATCCTCAAAGTGCATTGAAAGTGGATTGAAAGTGCATTATTCTGCATGTAGGGACAGAGCCTTAACCCAAGGGAGTAATAGGTGAAAGTAGGGTTGCCAGATGTCTGGTATTGTCCCAAACATATAAATGTCTGTTATTCTTAGGGTTAAGAAGGGCTTGGAAAGCATAACCTGCAGACGGCACCAGCAAAAAGCAGAAAAGTCCAAAGCTGCAGGGAGGCGATTTGGATCAAAACCAACAGAATGAGGATTTTTTTTAAAAAATCCTTCTTTGATTCCCATTTCTCCAATTTCTCACCCTTGATGTGGTTCAAACTAAAAACAAAACAATACAATCATGAAAACAACATAAGAATTATCGGTATTAAAACAAGCCACCAAAACAATTCAGGAGCATAAAAACAGCATTCAGCTGTTTAAGAATGACCCTTAAAATGGCCCTTTAAGAATGACCCTTAAAATAATAAAATACATTATTTTCTTCCAGGGAAAGTTGCTGTAGGTATTTTCCTGCATACTTTCAGTAGTTATGCTGATTATGCAGCTGGTTGTTTGCATTAGTGGAAAAAAAAGTGTCTCTCTTTGCAAGATATTAGCATTTATATGACACAAATGTATGTATTTATTTAGAAAACATTTATGCTGCCTCTGCAGAGATAGACCAACCTCTGGGAGACTGGAACTGGGAGAGGCTTATGCAAATATCGTCCTGCAACACCACAATATCAGCCAACATCACTTCTTGTTGCATCACTGAAAACTTCTCTATATTTCAGGAGGTGGTAGAATTTTGCTGAAAATCTACAGTTGAAAACATAATGTTTCAGGAGAATTTTAGAGCATCCCACGAGGCAGTGATAGAACTTTCAGTTATGCAGCCGGACGTGACATTGCAGCATCTAAGGACATTATTGTCACCTACCCACGCACCCCCACCTACCCTATTGAGTAAAAGCAGTAGGATGCTATCATTTGAGCCGTAAACATAATTTTTTAAAAGTTATAGTTTCTAGAGAATTTTAAAACAGCACTGAAAACATTCAGCAGCCTAAAAGGGTACTCGTAAAACAATTGTCAAGCTACAAACAGATCATTTAAAAAGTTAAAAAAATATGAAACTACCGTTAAAAGTCTGGATAAAAACAAACATTTTTGGCCTACTGCCTAGGACTGCAAAGTAGATTGTCAACTCCAAATTGGGAAATTCCTGTAGATGTTATTATACTCTGCTGAGGTTTCTCCCCACACACACACACATACCCCTTCCCCAAATCCTTAGACTGTAGTCAGTCCCCTGTGCCAGTACTAGCTCATTACTGACCCATGAGGGGTGGCATCACATCACAACATTGACTAGGCAGACTATGTTTATGGAGTGGTTTGCCACTGCCTTCCCCAGTGGTCTACAGATGACTCCTCCTCAGAGTCCACTCCTAGCATCTCCAGGAATTTTCCAACCCAGAGCTGGCAACCTTAGAAACAAGCCAGTGAGTACTGAAAGGAAGGGGCAGAGTGAGGAGGAACTGCACCGGGGGCACACGTGCACCCTGCCCCCGGCCACACCCCTCGCCTGCCCCGGAACACCCCCTCTACGCCATCACCATGTCCCAGCAGGGGCGCGTCCCAGTGCGTCCCCCCCGTCCCCTTGGTGCTATGCCACTGCTGAAAGGACACAAGCAAGAACTGTAGACAATGAATTAAGACTTTTGAGAATCCTGTTGCCAGACTGAAGCTCAAGAGCCAATGTTTTGGTTTGTTTATTCTGATTTCTAAGTGTATTAGAGGGCACTTCAGGGAAGCAGTAAACAAATATGGAGAGCCAGCATGGTGTAGTGGTTAAAAGCATGTAGACTCTAATCTGGAGAACTGTTTGATTTCCCACTCCTCCACATGAGCGGCAGACTCCTATCTGGTGAAGTGGATTTATTTTTTCCACTCCTACATTCCTGCTGGGTGACATTGGGCTCACCACAGTTCTCAGAATTCTCTCAGCCTCACCTACCTCAAACACTGTCTGTTGTGGGGAAAGGAAGGGAAAGGAGTTTATATCCTCATAGAAGAGAAAGGGGGAATACAAATCCAATCTCTTCTCTTTTTTTCTATGTGGGAGATATTGGCCCAGTCAAGACACAGACCAGGAGGAGGCTGAGCTTCCCTGGCAAAACACCCTTGCCTGCAGAAGGCATGGAAGGCAGTCTGGAGGGAGTTTGGCTCTGTTGTGCGGCCAAAATCTGTTCTGGACCTTTGTCAGAGCTAAATGATGCGTCTGATATGAATGATGGTGGCCTGAAAGGCTGAAGAGCAAACTCTACAGAACAACAAGTGGCACAGTGTAGAGGCTGGGAAAGGATTTTGACTGTTTTCATTGCTGGTCATTGGAGCTTCATTGAGCTTTGTCTGCTAGCAGATCACAATTCAGTATTCACACGTGAATGCCAAAAGCCATTCCTCTTCTGATGCATAATTGTGCGTTTGTTTCTTGGGCTGTGGATAAGTGGAGATCACCCATGTTAAACAAGCACAATTGCCCATCAGAAGAAGCATGATTTTAGTTGAGCTGCACCCATGGAAGGAAAGCAAACGAGGAAGCTGAAAATTGCAGATCGATGGAGACAGAAGGGGGAATGGTTTGCATCTCTGTTTTCTTCATTACAGGCTACAAAGGAACAAAATAACTTGCAAGAGAAAGTAATAAATTCTTCCAACTCCCTCATCTGAACAGGGGAAATAACCATTTTGAAAATGGATTTTGCCTTCGCTGTTTTGTTAAAGCTGCCGTCCTGCATTGATTGCCACTTAACCAAACTTTCCTTGCGTGGCTCCTGCTGGGTTTGGAAGTTTGTTTGCTTAAGTGTGTGCTTGTTCATCTGTTCGAGCCATTACTGAAATTTTTCATGCCAAAAAGAATGTTTATTTCACAGGTAATGAGTGGTAAGAAAACCCATGTATTGCAGGCTGTTTAATTTAGTATGGAAAATAATGAATTGTTAATAAGGAACATTCATTAAATACTCATAAGCTGGTTTATTTCTACAATGATTCTTCTTTTCCTTTTTGTAATATTAATAAATGTTGTTGTTAATACAGTTCGCTGGCAACTAGCTGAAAATACACTCATTCCTCCATCTTTGCTCGAATTCTACGATTTTGCAGCTTGGTTTCATGTAAAGTGGGTGAAATTCAAGCGTAGGCAGAAAATTACAGTTCATGTTCCCCACCTTTCAAGGCTGTTAAGTAGTTCCACAAATTCCTTGGGAGGGGGAGCTGAGGCTTACTGCAAACGCAAAATACAAAGGATATTGCTGAGAAACTTTCACGGCCGGAATCTTGGAGTGCTGTAGCAGACTTTCCGGGCTGTATGGCGTCATTTCTAGCGGCATTCTCTCTGGCGTTTGCAGCCTGCACTCTGTGGCTGGCGCAGTCCTCTGAAATTGCCAGCCACAGATGCGAAGGCGGCATTCAGGAGAGAATACTGCTAGAACACGGCCATACAGCCCGGAAACCACTCCTTCCAGGCTCCCCAACACACAAACTCATCGACTGCACAGAAAAGTTGAATTTTCCAATTACTTGCACAAGGTTGCCAACTTCAAGGTGAGGCATTGAGAGCTCCCATAATTACAACAGATACAACTGATCTCCAGGCTATAGGGATCAGTTCTCCTGGAGACAATGGCAGCCTTTGAGGGTGCGCTCTGTGGCATTACACCCTGGCTGAGGTTCCTCCCCAGCTTTTACCCCCACACTTCTACAAATTTTGAGACACAGAGTTGCTGGTGAGGTGAATGTAAGTTTTGTCCTTCCTAAACTGCTGGGGAGCATCAGCTGAGCATTGCTGTTTGAGAGGACAGTGTGTGAGGGTCAGTGAGTGTTTGGACCCAACTGGAGAAGGGGTTCTGATTCATTCTGTATGTACTTTTGTCTAGTTTTTGCAGAGTAGGGAGGGCCTGTTTGCCTGGGATTGCTTGCTGGACCAGCCCTCTGCTGTTGCTATGGCTGTTGCTGTTGTTTACCTGGAATTCAGTAAAGCATTTGACAGGGTTCCCCATGACGTTCTGACAGGAAAACTAGAGTCTGTAGACTGGACTATCAGATAACTAGGTGGATAGAGAACTGGTTGGAGAACAACACTCAAAGTAGCTGCCAATGCCATTTCATTTGAATGAAGAACTATCCAGTGGTTCTTTTCAATATTTTTACAAATGAACAGTATGAGGGGATGGAGGGACTAATTAAATTTTCAGATGACACTGAATTGGGAGGACCAGTAAAGGCACCAGAAAGTAGAGATAGAATCCAGAGAGTTCTGAATGCATTGGAAAAGTGAGTTATCGTGAAGATGCAAGCCAACAAGTATAAGTGCTGAGTTTTGCATCTGGGTAACAAAAATGAGAAATGTACTAAATGGGAGATGCATTCTGAGTGGCAGTGTGTATGTGAACATCTTATGGGTGGACTATAAGTTAAATATGAGCAGCCAGTGAAATGCAGCAGCAGAAAAAGGTAATGTGATCGTTGGGGTGTATCAACAGAGGTATAACATCCAAATCACAAGATGTCATAGTCCTGCTGTACACTGCATTGGTCAGGCCACACCTGGAGTGTTGTGTGCAGTTTTGGAGGCCTCACCTTACAAAAAATGTGATCAGAATGGAGCAGGTACAGAGGAGAGCAATGAGGATGATCAAGAGCCTGGAGACCACGCCCTATAAGGAAAGGCTGAAGACTTGAAAATGTTATAGTTGGGCCAGGGCCTGCATCAGCACATTTGGAAGTGGGGCATCTGCTAGGACCCAGGGATTCTGGCAGAACCCTTTTACACTGACACCCACCTACATGCCCTGGGCCAATCATTTTTACCTGTATTCAACCTCTGGGATTGCAGAGCACTACTGAGGATGAGTATTTTAATGTGGGTGGTGCAGGCAGTGACCTTTATAATTACTGTGAGTGGGAACTCTGGCAACTGCACACAAACACTGCTCAGTATTATTAAGGAAATGGCAACCAGTGACAGGCAGCATAGGGGAGGGCCCATGAGCAGACAGGGAAAGATGCACAGACAGATGTGGGGTCCTTGGATGGGGGCAGAAAGGATGTGGGTTTCCTGGTAGTGGGCAGAAGGGTGGGCCTAATGCTCCTCAGAATTGGTCCTGATTTAGCAAAGCATTCCATACTAATTTATCCTAAGGATCCCCCTTTTACAGATAGCAGGGGAGGAAAGTTGGAACATTTCTTTGACTGCCAAGAAAGAACTATGAAACAGGAATTATGTTTTATCTTTATTTTAAAATTATTTATCTTGGGCTATTGACTACTGAACATAGCTGTGGTTTTGCTAGAGCTCCAGGACCTGGAGAGTTCCTGGCCTTCCATTAGATCTCTAGCTGACAGAGATTAGTTCCCCTGAAGAAAACGGCTGCTTTGAAGCATGGTCTGTATGGCATTATACCCTACTGAAATCCCTCCTCCCCATAAGCTTTACCTCAGGAGCATTAAAGGATAACTGCAGAAACAAGATTATACCTAGGGCCTCTGTATGAAAAAGACCTTAGGGATGTTCCCGCAAAATGAAAGATTTAAGGACTATTGGTTTGCCATCTTAAATGAGTGTTCAATGGACCCAATGAGAGATAATGAAGGTAAAAAGCTCTAAAATGGAACAAGAAATTAAAAATTGAAAGATAATATCAAAACAAATATGGGAAGAAAAAGTTCTCAGACAAAAATGTGTATTTTAGATAAAGACATACAAAAACAATTTACTGAACTTAAGGAAATCATATATTTTTTTTAAATTTCAGAGGGATATGAAGGACTGTGAGGATAACAGAGTCTATAATCTGTCAACACAGAGACAAGGTCTTCCTGGGAAAAATCGGTGTCCTTTGATACCACTTTATCCACCCCTAAAATTTCCAGGAAATTCCCAACCACGAGTTGGCAACTTTACTTATAGGCTGTGGCTCACAGCCTGTGGCCCTGAGTTAATCTAGGATCAGACCAGGAGTTGCCTTTCAGATGTATTTTTTTGTCTAAATTATATTTTTGTGGATTTTTTTTTGTAAGCCACTTTGAGACCCCAGTGGGGTGACAAGCAGGATAAAAATACTTATATAAATACATACATTTCTTATTCTGCATCTCAAGTGCCTTCTCAGCAAATCTAGGGGCACATTAACTCTCTTTTCTGTGGAAAGTGTAGATATTTGTAAACTGTGTCTTAGGCATGTGCAGGTGTGAGAGAAGCTATTATTTGCATCACCCCCAAGTCCTAAGAACTTCCATGCAATCACTAATCCATATAGGCAGAGTGTGATTAGACAAATCAACTCATTTGGTGGTGCTCTTATGGGACAACTAAATCATGATCTTTCACCCATGAAAACCAAGATTAATGAGATTGATCTACAAAGACAACAGGTTTTGAAAAAATGATAATTCTGTTGGGCAGAGAGAGAGAGAGAGATTTCTGGCAGGGGCATCTGGGTTATTCTTGCTCTGCAAGCAACATCTGGAAAAATGCTCATGACCTTGCCAGAGCACCAGTTATTAGAAGGCTTCATCAGGGTCTTATATTCAGATTCAAGCAATTCTCCATTATCATTTACAAAGGTCAATACCTATTTTAATATCTGCTTTTGAAACCTGATACGTATTTTCAGTGCAGCCAGAAAGTCTTTGGGCCTTTCCCCACTTACCTTAAGCCCTGCGCTACTCTCCTCAAGTAGCGCGGGGTCCTACAAACTTTTCCCACGACAGTAGCAGCCTGCAGCTGACAGCCTTAATACTTATTCTGCCTTCAAGCTCTGCGCCCCCTCAGCATCTGACATCCCTAAGCTCTTGTAAACGGCTCCAAGTATTTTGGTGACCATGCGCAGAGTCAGGAGTGATAGGAATGTCTTGAGGCTTAGGGATACTGCTGGCATTAGAGGGCATGCATAGGGGGGATCGTGGAGAGTGGGAAAACGCCCTTTGTTTCCAACTTATAGCGTGGGTAGTTAGGAAGATCCCAAGCTCCAGGGACCGAACTGTTATTCCAGTTTGCGCTGTAACAGCAAACCAGGAAAAACATACCATACCTTCCAAAGTTGTTTGAAGTTGTTTCATCAGGAGCATTATGGTTCAAGCTTGTTCTTTACCCACAAAGCTGCTCTCCTCCCATTTTTTTAGGAGGGGAGAGGTCAACACCAGTTTGTTTCTGGGGATTGGAACGTTCAACCCATTTTTTTCAGAGATGTGCCTGTGCATGTGTGAGCTGTCAGATGGTTCTCCATTTATTTATTTAGCTCATTTCCCCCTTTCCCTTCCACCTGGAGCTTAGATCAGGGACCATTGTTCTCCCATCCTCTGTTTTTATCTTCCCAACAATCTTGTGAGGTAGTTTAGGCTGAGTGACTAGCCTTGCAAACTTGATGTCAGATTGGGAATTAAAACCGGAGCTTTATGGATCTTAGTCCAGCATTCTAACCACTACACCATGCTCTCCTCTAAAACTGTGAAATGAGCCCATAATACATATATAATCTGTTCCTGTACTTGAACTAGGATTGCCAAGCACAGCCTGGAAGCTGGGGAGAGTCTTGGGGAGCATGCAGGGTTCCATTGCTGATGCCATGATGTCACTTCCAGGAAAATCCCAGGCATGACATCACATCTCTCTAGGAATTGTTTGAAAATCTATGGTAGCTTCCAGGTTTTCTCCCTAAGTGACATCACAACCATTGCCATTAGCTTTTTTTTAAAATAGTATTTTTCTCCAGCCTGTTGCAGGAGCAGTGGCAAGAAACAGGATTCCCCACTCTCAGCAAGAACTATATCTGTGATTATACTTTAAAAAAACAGACACATATTTTATTGGTTTAATTGTTTTAAAGTTTCGCAATTGGTCTCTAGGGCTTTGGAATAACAGAATTATTCATTCTCTGCAATATTATTCTCATCATTTTCATTTACACGATTCTACTAGCGTTAAATTAGAATTGACATCACTTGCTTAGTTCAACTAGCATTTTTAGGACTTTTCTCTATTGCACTGCTTTTAAATTAGCGGTCTCAAAACTAGGCCTGTCAACTGAACAAATGGCCAACTTTTACCGGATGGACTGCAGGCTGCAGCAGCCAAGTTCACACTGTATGCACTCTGCTTCTGATTTGATCAGTGGCATCTCTCCAGTCACCCTCAAGTCATCTTCACTGGCTGTATCAGCACAGCAGGCAGCTTCTGCAGTGTGGGACTGACCCAGCCACGTTGTCCCTGCTTCAAGTGGAATGATTTCTGAGGCTATTCCACAAGCCGAAATAATCTGAATGAAGTAAGCAAAAAAGGAGACTACATGTTGATCAGAGCTTCTGTAGATCCAAGCTATGACCTGAGCTTTGGAATCAGGGCCAAACCTTCCTCCTGGGTGGTGGAGATTGCATAAGCCATTCCAGAAGCCAGAGATGTGCAGATAAATTGCAGTTTCCCCAGCGTCCAGATGGGACCAGGAGATCTTCTGGAATTACAACTGTTTCCAGACTGCAGAGATCAATTCCCCTGAAAATGTAGCTGCTGCCTCAGGGACTTTGGGTCAGAGGTGCACCTGGAAGTTCACAGCTGTGAACTTAATTCCCAGAGATGTGCAGGCCCAGGTTAGGTCCACCACACACAACAAGATGGGGATTTATAGCAGATATTATACAAAAACTTTGGTCAGCAGAGTTACGCAAATAAGGAGCAGAGTCAGTTGCTTTTTAGTTACTTGCTATAAGGGAAGGGTAGCTTGTAATTAAAACAACAAATTGCTTTACGAACTGGCTAGCTACAGAAGCTAGCTACCTCTAACTATCACATGGTGTACAACTACAACTGCACGCGCAGACTTACACACTAACAAAGACAAAGGTTACCTATATAACCTTTGTCCTACATGTGACCTGGCATGCAAGCCTTGCCCCTCTGACCAATAGCTGATTCACTGACTGGTCTCTCACCTCTGACCTCACTAATTAGCATGCACAGTATTAACTCTTTCATGACTGAATTGGGTGGCTGGCACTTGCCAAATACTAACAGGTTTCACTCCTCCCCAGGCCATTTTTCAGACCTGATACAACCCAGAGGAGCCTGTATTTGCCCTATTGGTGAAGTTTACATGTGGTAGACCAGGGATGTTCAACTCTGGCCCTCAAGATGTTCATGAACTACAATTCCCATCCACCATGGCTAATGGAGGGCCAGAATTGGGCATCTTTGTTGTAAACAGTGGCGTTCTGGGCTCTTCAAGTTAGGAAAATGGCATGGATGGGGGGAGCTGGAACTTATTCTGCTTGTGAACCAGAGCCCCAAAACAAATAGGACTCCCTGATGTCCGGGAATTAAGTTTCTAGCTCTGATCTCCCAGAAACACGCCTATATAAAGTCTTCATGGTAGAAACATGGACATTACAGTAGGTAAATCAGCTTTTATGGGGCATGAGTGACAACCCTGAATTCTCGAAGCAGTCTGCAGCACAGTCCTACCAACATTCTTGGTCTGTAAATATTTTTAGCACAAGAAATTATTTTGATCATGTTTTTGACAAGAACTTTAGCGTCTCCAGAATGGCACTTCAATTTGACAGACAGACAGACAGACAGACAGACAGACAGACAGACAGACAGACAGACAGACAGACAGACAGACAGACAGACTTTACTACGGTCAAAGACCAGAAAAAGTTATAGCCATAGCACCAAACTTTGCACATCAGCATTAAAACATATGGTAAAAACTATAAAGGTATGCTGCTAAGTTGCACTTCAATTTAAACCATGTAAAAATTCAAGACGATTCCCATTCAAATACTATCCAGGGTCAAGACTGAGAGTATGTGACTGGTTCAGGGGTCAACCCCACACACACACACACACACACACACACACACACACACACACACACACACACACACACACACACACACACACACACACACACACACACACACACACACACACACACACACACACACCCACACCCACACACCCACACCCCACAATCTATAGTCTTTGAATACTCTGCTCCATTTTAATTTAGCTTTGAATTCAAGAGACCTTGTTGAAGCTCTTTTTGCTCTTTAGCCTACCTTCTACAACCACATGCACAGTTGTCACTTATATATGAAGCCCAGTCCAGCAGTTCAGCGTTCTCCTACATCATTTGCTTACTAGAAGCCCTTCTGGAACAAACCTCAATCGCACGGGCAAAGCAGACAACCCATAACACATCTGAGAACAGAAGATAAATTGAAGTTGCTGCATAAGAAGCCACTAAGACCTAAGAACAATTATTATCTTTCATAAGGGTTAAAACACAGCTGCTGCACAAAATTATTATCCCTTTATAGACTTGAAAGGTGCATTTTACACATGTAAAGGTAACAGGTGTAAAGTGCTTACCTGTGCGGCATCCCACTTGTGTAGGCAACTGTATATTCATAAGACAGTTCACATGTCTTGAGGTAAAAATTCATCTCCAGTTCACGCAAAAGGGCCAGCCTCCGTGCCTTCTGCTGCATTGGCCCTGAGACATTATATCTGTTGTCCTTTTCTGAAGAAACCTTTGGAAGGTTCGATGGCTTCTTTACCTTCTTCCTCACCGTCCCACTAGCGCGAGCTGCAAACATCTTTGGCGGAGCGGGGGGGGGGGCTTTATTCTTGCATAAAGCAAATGCTACGCTTCTGGTCAGAAGTCATATAAAGTGATTTTTTTTCTCTCTGGCAGGTACTTTCATCCCTGTATAACCTTATCCTGGTCACAAAGCTGTAATCAGATACAAATCTACAGGGCTTAAACCAGAAAGCAGAACGGAAACCTTTCCATAGGCACATCTGGTAGTACTTTTCTGCTTCCTGAAATACTTGACACTACCCGTCCTCAAATTTGCTAAAGCGACAGGTGTCGGGGTTCAGGCTGCAGCATCTGTCTTTCTAAGTCATGCTCCTGAATTTTCAGTAGAGGCATGATGCCTCAGGGCTGAGAAGTAAGAAACTCTGCTTATGTTCAGATGTGCTTATGTTTCTTAGCATTCAGATTCCAGGAATCAGACCTGGTACTGAAAATGAGTTCACATGAGCCCCGGCACAACATTTAAGCCCAGGGTTGCATGACAGAGAAAAACCTTGAGTCATAGTCAGAACGTTTGCACCAATGTTCTTCTAGTAGTTTCTCTTTCATGTGGGTAAATTTACTTGACCATAAACCCACGATTACTATAGAGAATCTAAGACTCTATGAAGCATCATGTCTACAAATAACTCCAAAAAAAGAGGGGGGAAACTCACAATGGCCCTGAAACAGTTACAGGGGGTGAGTGTAGGCAAACGTCATAGTAAAGTTGACTTGCTGAATGAGCCATTATGTGAAAGCACTAAAGACAACAAGACAAACCCAAGGCACTTTGCTTCTTGGAATTTGCAGCAATTGTGTATTTAATAAATAATTTTGGATACTACTAGCTATATTCCATTGACCTTAAATTCCTACTCTCCTGTGATCTGCATTCAAAAATCTATATCAAAGCAAGTAGCGGGTGCAGTTCCCAGAGGGAATATTTTACATACATTTGGTAAATTTAGGAATTATTGCTAATCTCTGGACATATAAATGTTACTGTAGTCTATGGGCCAGTCCTATGAGGCCCTTGTGGGTACTCCAACCAGCCCAGCCAAATGTAAGAATGGCTGGTAGGGTTGCCAGCTCTGGGTTGGGAAATACCTGACAATTTGATTTATCCAGCTTATAAAAGTGGGAGGTTGGCAACCCTAATTGGCTGTCCTGGAAGTGATGCAGTTCTGCTGGCAGGATGGACGGGCCCATGGCCCACTGCCTCCAAAGGGGAAGCAGAGCCATCATATCAAGGGGGGTGGGCCAAAAGAAGAAATCAGACCAGCTGTAAGCTGGAGGGGGGCCATGTAGGAATCAGCAACAAGGGAGGAAAGAGCAATACCTGAAAGGGTTCACCTGGGTTGCTCAATTTTCCTTACCTGGGAGCACAGAGACATGGAGTGGGAAGGCATGCCAGGGATATAGCCTGGGATAATGGATTATGGAGAGAATAGAGCACCTGCACTGGCAAATATTGCTAAGAATGTGAGAGTGTGGCCAGGGGAAAATTATCCAGAGGAAGTTTGACAAGTCCAACAAAGTGGCCAAGAGCTCTGGCCTGAGGGCCTTGCCAAGCCTCTGAAGAGGAAGAGAAAGAGGAGGAGGAGTAGTTTGGATTTATACCCCACCTTTCTCTTCTGTAAGGAGACTCAAGGTGGATTACAAGCTACTTTCTCTTCCTCTCCCCACAACAGACACTTTGTGAGGTAGGTGGGACTGAGAGAGTTCCAAAGAACTGTGACTAGCCCAAGGTCACCCAGCAGGAATGTAGGAGTTCGGAAACACATCTGGTTCACCAGATAAGCCTCTGCCACTCAGGCGGAGAAGTGGGGAATCAGTTCTCCAGATTAGAATCCACCTGCTCTTAACCACTACACCACACTGGCTCTCTAGTGAGATATTTAGATACTCTCTTCCCAGAGATCCTAAATTTATATTATTGGCCTTAACTACTGGTTGTAGATATCTGCAAATGAAAGATTGTCTCCCCTTATCCATCGGTGCATGATTAAAATCTAGCCAACTGCTAATCTAATTAATTGCCCTGCATGGTAAAATATAGAAATGGGTTAATGGCAAATTGCAAAGTACTAAAACCTTGGCACAAGCTGTTAAATTGCCCTGGAACTAGATCAAATGGTGTCAGTCATTCTTTGTTTTGATAACATGACATTGTTTGCTTTCTAAAGCTCCCTTGGTTTTAAAATTTCCTATTAGATTGGCTGCTTTATTCCTCTGGCATAATAAAAACAAAGATAAAATGGCCGGAGGAAAGAAAAACCTGGATTCTGTGATAGCTTTTTGCAAAGTTTTCCTCCACCCCACTCTTCATAGAAGCTGCTGGGAGAGCATCCACATGCACTGTCCAGCCCCAGCAACTCTGCAATTTCCCCCTTATCAAAGCCATATCAAAGAAGCGGGTTTTTTATATCTGGTTTAAAGGACACACACAAATCGTGCTTAGAAATAGCACACTGTGTACATGCCCCCACTTTAATGGAACTTTCCTGTGCTCTGTTGGCAGTGATGGAAAGCGCCGTTAAGTTGTAGCTGACTTACTGCAACCCTGTCGGGTTTTCAAGACAAAAGATGTTCAGAGGTGATTTGCCATTGCCTGCCTCTGTTTAGCAACCCTGGAATTCCTTGGTGGTCTTCCATCCAAGCATTAACCAGGGCTGACATGGCTTAGCTTCTGCTATCCAATAAGGTCTTACTGCATGTGAAAGAGCCTTTCAAGAATACCGGTACTATCCAAATGCACAGACAACTTTAAAAGGCAGTGATGACTGCTTTAAACACTAAGGTAAATACATCTACAGTTTGTTCTAGTCCTAAAAGGTAATTGTTCACTTGATAATACACTATTGTTGAGGCAGCTGTTCCTTTCGTGTATCTGTTTAGGTGGGTAACTCTATCGCATCATCCAGGTGAAAATATCCTCTCAGCCACCCAAGGTAATCCCAAACCAATCTATGAACAATGTAGAAATGAGGTACAGGAGATGACTTTGCTCTCAGAGCAGTGATCTCATGGTCTTTAAATATTGATACCAGAATTCTTCTACTGTGTTTCCATAACCAGTTCAGTTTCCTCTTGGGCAGCCAATCAAAACCATTCGCGCTTCGGCCCAGAAAACGCAGAATGATGCATTACATTTTTGAACTCCCATCTGGTTTGCGGAAAATGCATAGGGGGCTTTGGCAATACAGTAGAAGTATTTGTCAGGGACATGGATCTTTGGGGAACTGGGATGCTTGGGGATCAATTGTCACATTCCACTTTGCAGAAAGACTTTATAACATTTCTATATCCCTTTTCCTTTCAAGCATTCTCTCTCAGTCATGTTTTGCATGACTGATGCTGGCACAGAGTCAAGTCATGCACTAAATATTTTGTGATTAGGTTGCCATGCTTATATTTGTTTACAGTCTGCTGGATTGGGCAATATCTTCACTGCTCAATTCCCTGCACAGGACAGGGAATTAGAGCATGCCTGCCAGCCACACTACCCTACCACCAGAGCTTAACAGCCAAACTGAACATCTGCGGACACATCATATGGCCAGTTTCCTAATAAAAAATTATCATCAGCTATACTACTTAGACTTTTGTACCCCCACTTGGGTCTTTGGGGGTGAAGCAGCCATGCTAGGTGGACGGATAGCTGCAGCCTCGCTCCCCACACCAGATAAAGAACGGATTAGCAAAGGCATTTACAATCAATTCAGTACGTATATCACAGGGTTTTTTATTAATATTTCATTGGATTTTGTGCTTAGGACTAGGTGCAATTGTTGTATACTGCCTCTTTAAGACCACTATCCCAGAAAACCTCAGTGCAAACAGGACAATAGGACAGGTTGTATTTACCTGCTAGTAACTTGTGGGCATGCTGGACCTGCATAAATGTTCAGAACCAGGGTAGGACAATTGTAGAGTTGCCAGGTCGCTCCTGGCCTCTGGTGGGCTGCGGGCGGCAGGGAGAATGGCCAGGGTAGGTTTGCCAGATCCAGGTTGGGAAACTCATGGAGATTTGGAGATGGAGCCTGGGGAGGACAGGGGCCTCTGTGGGGGACAACGCTATAGATTCCACCCTCCAAAGTATCAATTTTGTCCAGGGGAACTGATCTCTGTAGTCTGGAAATTATCTGTAATTCCAGGAGATCCCCTGGTCCCACCTGGAAGCTGACACTCCTAATTCTGAGCTGAGGGTTGCCAGACTCCAGGTGGTGGTGAAGACTTTCTGCTGTTACAAGTGATCTCCAGGCAACAGAGATCAGTTCACCTGGAGAAAATGGCTGCTTTGGAAGGTGGACTCTAAGGCACTTTACTGCATTAAAGTCCCTCCCTTCCCCAAACCCTGCCTTCTTGAGGCTCCACACACACACACATACCCCAGTGTCCAGGTACAGTGGAACCTCAGTAATTGCCGGTAATCTGTCCGGCAGCGCTTGGTGAACTCCAAAACTGGCGTAAACTGAGGCTACGCTGTTTGTGCATGCATTTGTGCATGCGCTACACTACGGTGTAGCAAATTGATGCAAAAAGCATAAATGTGCGCAAACAGTGTAGGCGAACACCGAGGCGCCCAGCGACAACCGAGGAAGAAATGCGGCCTGACGCAACCAACGAACTCCAAAACGGGCGTAAACCGAAGGCAGCGATTACCGAGGTTCCACGGTATTTCTCAACCAGCAACTAATGCACAAGGAGCAGCCTTTATTCCATTTTTTTTCAATTCAAGTTATCTGCCCTAAAGTTTCAGTGGTGACAAATAAACCATTATGCTAAGGAAACTAGGGTGTTTTCCCCACGGACCGTATATCTTGTGGCAAGGAGGTGAAACATCCCAGTTCGGCCATGACTTCCGCATGGTTTCTGGGCCTAAATTGGGCTCGCCCTGCAAGATTTCCCTTATCCTGCAGCTTTCAAAAAATGATAAAATTGAAGGTTCTTTTTAAAAAGACCGGGCTGATCCTACTCCCATGCAAACACCGCAGGCGACAGACTGGTTTATTTTTCCCTTCTTGCCACCTGCTCTCCCCGTCCCACAGTGGCAGCCAATCAGAATGCCAGAAAAATGGGAATGTTCACACATGCTCAGGAATCTACGTAAACAACGTAAACATAAACGTTCATGGGGAAAATGAAAATAAACTGGGGGCTCATGCATAATTCACTGGAGTTCTTCCTCCCAGCCTGAACACTCCAACAGGGCAGCCATGCAAAGGGAGAAACCGAGATGCAAACAACCCAGTATGTTTGATACCGGTTTTCCCTCGGGATATTTTGTCTGCAGGGAAAACGCCTAGGTGTTTTGGTGTTGCTCCATTATGTGACAGCAACATAGCTGCAAACTTATCTGCAGAATGGAAATAGAGCTTACATGGCTGGAATGGATTGAAAGACGTGAAAATAAAGAGCTCAAAGAAGGTCTACAGTGATCTGAGACATTTAGCATATTTTCTATTCTACTTGCCATAGTGGTCAGTTCCTCATGCTAGTCTTTTGGTAGAAATAAAATGGGGGAAACTGCCTTGGACATTCCTGTGAATAAAACAGCACAAATCCTGCTAACAGAAATGAGTCAGAATTTAATACTAGCTATTGGTGCAGTAATATTATTCTCTGGAATGATTCAGTGGCTGCTGGAAGGAGCTTTATCAAGAAGAAACTGGCCCCAGAGCATTTGGAGCATTTAGTTCTTTGTCTAAGGAATACCTTAAATATAATTATACAATTGACTTTTTCAAGCTTGTTTTGTAGTGCCTAGAACAAAACAACGTTTAACGTCCCTCCCTGAAGCTATCACAGACATAATCAAATACTAAAGACCAACCTGTGAAATGCAGGTTGATTACGCTTACATTTTTATAGCTTGATTTTATGTCACTTATTCATAGCCCACATCATCTGTACAGTGACTCAAACATAGTAAATGCCATGAAGCACCAAAGGAATATACCAGTAGAAATAGCTCTAAGTTCACATACGTCTTTTGAGACCACATCTGACACAATTAAAAATTACATTCAGACTCCAAACTGCCGGGGGGGGGGGGGATAGGGAGTTGTGGAGGCAAAGGGAGTTGTGGAGGCAGCAGCCCCCTATGCTGGCAGATTTGCCCCTGGTGGAGGGGCAAATTTGCCCACAGAGCACCACATCAACACTTCTGTGCCCCCACTGGCTCTGTTGGCATAAAGGGGGCATTCCAGAGACATGGTCAAAGATGGAGCTGATCTTAGTTAGCTTCCACCCTGCTTTGCTTCCCAGGATGCCAGTGTCCCAGGTTTGGACTTTGGGGTGATGTAAGCCAACTGAGCCCAATGGAAGGCTTTTCACAGTGGGGAATGGTTTTTTTGTTTTGTTTTTTTGCCTCCCCGTGCTGGCGAAAAGCCCCCTGGAGTTGGCAAGGCAGTTGCCTCAGCAGTGGTGTCCCTGTCTACCCCAGGGTTCTGGATTGGGCTGCCCATGTTTTATACTTATTCTTGAACAATCTTTAAAAGCTATGGATCTTGTATAGCTTCAGTAAATAGTAATATTCTGTATGACAGTATTACCTCGCTCACCCGCTGTAACTTTCTGATGAAGCCTTGCAGGGAGCTCTGTTGAGTGAGGCCAGCTCTTCTTTCAAGGTGAAAGAGATGCATTATGCAGCCTTCACTTAGGTGGAAAAAAACCAAAACAAACCACTGAGGTTGGATTATCAAAATTCGAAAACTACTTGTCAAACCAGCTTAAACACCAGTCGATGTCAGTTGACTGTAATATACTTTTGGTTGCTGTGAAGGCAGCAGACAGCTGTTCTCTTATTTTAAACCTGCCTTCCATCTTGTCGTCCTGTGCTTTGCTTTTAAGAAACATATGGGTGAAATTAAGTAGGTCAAAGCTGAATACGAAACAGATGGTTATAGGGAATATCTCAGAAATGTGATGGAGGAGATAAATATAGTGATGTGAGTCTAAGAGCACCTTATAAAACCAACATTGTTTTCCAGGGTATAAGCTAGCAGGACTCAAAGTTGACTTTGCCCAGTCATGGTTTTGCTCCTGAACCTAGTTAAAAATGGATGTTTGAAGAAAGAATGTGTGTATAAAGTGTGGTCAAGTCACAGCTGACATGGGTCGTTTCCCCACTTACAAAATGGAGGTCATAAGCTGTGGTTTCCTTTGCTGCGGGACCTTTTGAGCGCGGAGTCCTGGTCCCCATCGCAGCCTCCACCCCCTTGGTCCAATGAATGCGGCAGCCACACAGCAGCTATGCAGGACTCCCCACGCAGGACAGGGGCTGTCCTGATTGGCTGCTGTGTTCTGCTGGGGCAGGATTTTTTTTATTGTGAAAAGGACGAATCAACGTCTCCACGTCCAGATGTGGATTTTAAGCATTTAAAATAAAAAAATAAAAACCCAGGCTGCGCACCTCCTAATTGGACGGATGGCTCTCGTCACCAGCAGCGGCGGGAAAATCAAACCCAGAGTCACCCCCTGGGCTTTCCCACTCCCCCACGCTTGGCACGGGGTTTTCAAAAAGGTGCTTGACCATCCAGGAGCAGAAATGCTGTGGGCTGAGGAGGAAGGAGAGCAGTAGAATCGGGGTGGCTGCATGGTCGCCGCTGAGGTAGTGGGGAATGCGGCAGCCCCCCCCCCCCCCCGGTATTTTATGCAAGTAGCATGCAGCAAATGGTGAGTGGGGAAACGACCATAGTGAACCCATTGGGTTTTCAAGGCAAGAGATATTCAGAATGGTTTGTCATTGCCTGCCTTTGTGAGGCCTGAGAGAACTGCGACTAGCACTAGCAGGCTTCATATGAAACTAAGAAAGGGTAATCAAATCTTATTCTCCAGGGCACTGCTGTTAACCACTGCACCACACTGGCTGTCGTAGAAAGAATAAAGAAAGAATAAAAAATTAATTGGGAATCTTGCCTGCTAATTGTATTTAAATGGTGGAAATCTGTTCTGTTGGAAGATCTCTTGTAGTTTGGCAAAAGATGTTTGTGATCAGGAGCTTTATTCTCCAAAGTAATCTGGAATTACCTTCTTGGCATTGCGTTTGGATTCCGGTATTAACGACAGTAAACAATGAAAAATGTTCAACATTTTTCTGGTAATGTGAAACCATTAGATTTCCATAAAGTATTCCCTTTGGTGACAGTGGAGCAGGAAGATGTAGTAGTTTGCTACCACAGATATTCATTCACTTCAGAGAGTCATTTATCTCTCTTCAAAGGCCCTCTTTTGCTGTCCCTTGACCACACTCAACTCTTAAGTCAGTAGACGGAGCAGAATATAGGAAACCAGTCACTGGTTTCAAAGGAATCCTGTAGCAGACAGCTATGGGGAAAGGTTTTTTTTTCAAGGTTAAGTTCAAAGAAACTTCAGGGTCAAAATAATTTCCTTTTGCAAGAAATTCAAGGGCCTCTCCATCAGATGCATAAAGAAAGTGCGTCTTGGGTCAGTTTATAGCATTAACAAGAGCTAGTGCTACAAGACTCTTTAAATGCTACAGAGTAACATGGTTGCTCCTGTGGACTCAAATGAGCTCAAAATAGACTGGAATTTTGCTGTGCAGTTTAACAGAGGTTTGATCTACAAAACCAGCAAGTGAAAGTTTTCATGTGAAGGTGCTAAGCATCACTGATTGCTAATTACTGCAGAGCAACCGGGCAGAAAACTACAGGGATTGACTCAAAGTTCACAATGGGATTTCTAAGCAACATCTTAGGTGGATTCCGCATGGGCCCAAAACAGTCATGTGAAAACGATGTAAACTCTTTTACAATGTTTTAAACCATTTTACACCCTTTTCACACCACTGTTTCTGACCCATGTGGAATCCGCTTCACATAGGCAAAAGATGTAGGACTGGCAACTGCATGGAGCACGAAATGTCCTGTGCCTTTAGAAGAAACTTAATGGTATATTTTTACCTCAGTGCCATGAAAAGCTTCAGCTGCTTGTCCCTGCACTATAACCCTTAAAGGGATTGGCCTTTTTTTCTCTCGGCTTGTTGGCAACTCTATGTAAGAATAGTGTGTGTTGGGGGGGGGGTGTTCTGTATATTGGCCTTTTGTATATTGCATTGAAGTTGTATATAGAAAGAAGAAGAAGAGTTTGGATTTAGACCCTGCTTTTCTGAAGCCTCTAAACCACTTACAAACTCCTTCCCTTCCTTTCCCCTCAACAGACATTTTGTGAGGTAAGTGGGGCTGAGAGAGTTCTGACAGAATTGTGACTAGCCCAGTGTCACCCAGCAGGCTTCGTGGGTGGGAGTCAGAACACAAACCCAGTTTCGCTATAAAGTCACGTGCAGGCTTATCTCTTGATTACAGACTATTATCTGTCTCCCAGTTACCATTGTAGACGTGGCTGAAATCCATTTGCACCCTAGCTGGATCTGAAATTCCACAGCTTGTGCAGATTCTCAATCCTATATGTAGATTTCAGGCTGTCAGCGGCGAGCACTACAACACTGAGTCCATTAATTCTATGCCTTCTCAGTTCTCATGGAGATCAGCTTTTCCATCATTTATGCATAATCTGACATAACAGAATGAATTCCTGCATTGAGAACTGCTGTGTTGGCTTTCATAGTCATTTGTCAGGGGGTTTGTGAACAGGTTGTGTTAGAAAACAGTGCCTGGATTGCCCTCTACTGGTGTGGAAATTAAAATGTTACAGCTGGTCGATACAATTGTCAATACCTATTTTCTGAGAACACAGAGCTGAGTATATTACAGGTACATACCGGTAACCTGGAAGTGACTTGAGGCATTAAGTGCATGCAGATATTCCTGGGATTATTGTTTCAGCATTTCCATTTGTCCATTCAAGATAATCTGGAAAGTTAGATCCAAACACAAAAAGCCTTTTGAGAGCCTTTGAAGCACAGGGATCTCCCAAAATGGCACCTATGGGGGTTGTGAGACCCACTGACTTTCCTGGTGCCCTCTAAATGTTTTTAGAATGTGGGTTGGGGCTTTTGCCCAGCAAGACTTGTAACTGGGTGTACAAAATTTTTTTAAATGCTTCAGTAGCAGCTGCCACCCCAGCACAAGAATCTTCACTGTGCAACTGAAAGGAAGCTGTGTGTAAACAAGAAAACAAAAAACCTCAAATACCCACTTCAACAGATTCTGCTCCCCACCCCCCTTGCTTTCAAACTCTTAAAATCCATCTGAAGGAGCTGTTGCCCGATTATAGCTTTCTTGAATGCTAAACCTGAAGTGGGTGCTTTTAATGCACCCCTCAAGACTGGCAGATTGATGACATTCACTGCCTCTTTCTGAAATCATTTTCTCATCCAAGGTCTATGATGCTTCACTAGTATGGTGCATCTAACAATAAACTAAAAATGGTTGGCTGGCCTACAGACATCTAAACTTGGATCTTTTTTTCTTCTATGAAATGTGTCCCTCATATTCATCGATCCTCTACTGACAAGGAGTATCAAAACAACTACCAGCACTATAACTAGATTTGTCATAATTCTTGATAAGAAGCAGCCAAGGAGCTGTTTCCATACCTATTTAAACTCCAGCCTAGTTTGTATGGGGGCTAAACCAGCAGGAACATTGGTGGTCTGTGCTTGGTCTTGTTCTGAAATGACACTAGATTAACAAAAGCAAAGAAAAATATTAAAATAGCAACATCAGATGTAGTTACTGTGAGAAAACAAGGCAAATGTGAATGATCCCTCAGGCTTATGTGGAGCTGAATCTATTTGTTTTAGCCCAGGGTTTAAACCAGGGTTTGGTTACTGCTACATGACAGGATGAACATTTTTCTTTTACCCACATGATTTTCAGAGACAACAACATGGACAGACAGGAGGTGGGTTTGGCATGCAGGGGAAATGGGAGGGGGTTATAGTATTAAGGTGAAGCAAACAATGTGTTGGTGTTTCAACTCTGGTCCCAGAGGAGCACAGGCTATTAACTGTAACAGCTTGAGCAAGTATTTTCCTTCTCCCTTGTGAGAAGTGACTTCTGTATTATTCTTGCCACAAACTGCACTGAGCAAATTAAAAAGACAGCATCTGGTTGTAATCGTCTTCCAGCAATCAGAGCAAGGAGGACGGCTGCTTCCAGAGTCAATCTTTGGAAGCGTTCCGTTGGCATACACATCTTTTTTTTAAAGATCTCTGTCCTCATAATGAGTGAGCACTGATGTATCTGGTGTATTTGCGTTATTTATTTGCAAACATACAAGCGGAATGTATTTGAAGCAAAGGAGCCAGCAGCAGAGCCACTAATTCTGCATCATCTCTCCAAAGAGAAACTATTGAACCTGGTTTAGCAATTTTTCCTTGAATTAGAATAGACATTTCATACACAACTATCTCTAGTAGGTTATCCACCAGTATAAAGCACAACTTCTTAACCAGTGTGTTGTAGTGGTTAAGAGCAGGTGCACTCTAATCTGGAGAACCGGGTTTGATTCCCTGCTCTGTCACTTGAGCTTTGGAGGCTTATCTGGTTAACCAGATTAGCTTGTGCACTCCAACACATGCCAGCTGGGTGACCATGGGCTAGTCACAGTTCTTTGGAGCTCTCTCAGCCCCACCTACCTCACAGGGTGTTTGTGGGGGGCGGGGGTGAAGGGACAGGAGATTATGAGCCCCTTTGAGTCTCCTTACAGGATAGGGGGATATAAATCCAAAATCTTCTTCTTCATCATCATCACCAACTTCCACCTGAGAAAACATAATATATTCTCTTTGACCACTGGGAAGCAATCAGCTTCAACTGATTATGGCCACCTCTGAAACACCAGGGCATTTTTGTTACACTGTGATATTGTTATGGGAGAGGGAGGGGGGGACAGGACATGGTGAAAATAATGTTGAGAAGTTTCTCCAGAGCATTTTGTAAACATTAGGATTGTGTATATGGTTTTAGATTCTTGCTGTGCCTGTTAATATGGCAAATCATAGACAAAGTAATCTGTTCATGCAAAGGGCATACCGAGATTTAGTATAATCAAGTATCTAATAATCCCTGGCTTTCAACTTCATATGCAATAATGTAAATAAGGAATGATGTTTTCATATCAAACATGAAGTTGGAAAATGGACCATTAATTCTTAATCCCAACCCTTTACTTTCTACACAGCAAATTGATTTTAGTTGGCTATAAAAACAACATAATACTAGGGAGACAAAATTCAGGGACTCTGATGACCCTAGGGGCCCAAGGAGATAGAAATATTTCACTGAATGCAGCCCAAATATCATAGGAAAGAGATTGTTAGAGATGTATGGTATCACTTTCAGGTTTCCCCAGAAGTGATATTACACCATCCCCCTGATGCCCCCCATGTCCCCATCCCCCCTGATGCCCCCATGATCCCCCTGGTGCCCCCCCATGTCCCCAGTCCCCTGGATTCCCACCACACTGTTCCACTTCAGGACTACCAAGAGCTAGCATAGGACTCATTACTGAACAACTAGAACTACAGTTGACTGCTAGTTTCTTTAGACTTATGATTAAATGGCTGGAATATTGGCATAATAAGCTGTCTTCATTGCTAATAGTGGCAGAAGGACATTCACCTGACAGATTATCTGCTGCTTACATGAAATCTGTAAGACTATCTGCATTGAATCTGTGGCTGGATGGAACCATAGTCACGGGCAATAAAGCTGTGGACAGTTTTGTCTAATCAGTAGTAAGAAATGTAAAGTTATTTTCATTCCAGATCACCACACAACTTCTGAAGTTTCTTCAAGTGCAGTGTTCATCACTTGGTTATACTCATAGCTGTAAAAAATATCCTCCCCCATAGTTTGATTTCAGAGTCTAGTGAAGGGCCTTGATAAATCAAGCTGACCTCAAACTGACTCAGTTCCTGGGATGGAAAGATGGCAGTGCAAAATTTACAAATATGATTGATTTACCCTTGTTATCAATCTGAAGTACGGTATGACAGACCATCATGGGTGTAACAGTTCTAAACCTTGATAGGAAGAAGAGGTTTTTAGATTTAGCACTCCGGTGTTGTATTTAAAACACGTCTTGCTTAACATGTTGGAATTGTTCAGTAGAGATGTTGCACTTCATCTTCCCAGCCAGCCGTGTTTGGCAAGTGTTTCTGACACAGTTCCAATATGTGAAGTGTGGCCCACATTTTTCAATATGGCAGCCTTAAAATGATCTGGGTGTATATTCTTGTGTTGGGGAATTGCCTTACATCGATGATTGGGAAGGCACACCAAAATTAATGTAGTTATCTCCTAATGAGATAACTAAAGAGATCACAGTTGATCCTTAGGTACCAAATTTGAGGAACAATAGCCACAAGAAGGCTACTATGTCTCTACATAGCTGATTCCCAGATAAGGTATGTGGGATGGGTAGCTGTGAATTTCCTGCATTGTGCAGGGAGTTGGATTAGATGACCCTTGGGGTCCCTTCCAGCTCTACATTTCTATGTTTCTCACCCCCCCCCCCCAGCTTTTCCTAAGAACAGGATGTTCAATTCCCCTGGGGGTACACAGTTGCCAGCCCATTGTGACATCATGAATAAAAATGCAGTCAGTTCCAGAAGGGGTGGTCCTCCATTCAGACCAAGAAAGTGAAAAGAACACCTCCTGTCTTGGTGATCTGTCAGTTTAAACTATTTTATATTGTTGTTCATGCCTCTTGTTTTGATTTCTGGCAAGTTATTGCACCGTTCCCACTCAAAGGCTTTGGGTCAAACAGGGGGAAAAAAATCAATGTTTCATGAATCATGCAGTCAGTTGTGAAAGTTTACCATGCCGGTGCTTTGGCACGGCTGTTCGTTATAGTTCTCTGGAGAGTTTAATTCTGTATGATCTGTATATTATTGTGGCAGGGGGGGAAATTCTTTGTTCTCAGCGTGACCAAGTCTCTCAGTGTGTTTTGCTTTGCGCTCGCTATAGAGAGAGAAGAATGGTAGTCTAAAAGCCCTAAAGATCACAGGTCCTCATTAAAATTGTAGCTAGTCCTCCCAGATTGGCACCACTCTTCCGATCAAAGTCTTTTCCAGGACACCACCTGAATTTGATAAGAAAAGAAGGGTGGGGGTTCTGTTGTTGCCGTGCAGATTCTTTGCTGCACATTGCACTGTACAACAAAGAGTGGCGCTCGCAAGTAATTCTCTTGATGGCCCGTGGAATTAGTACAGTACGCTCATTAAAGCTGCTAGGTTGATTATTACAGCAATTTACAATTTGTTGTGCTGTTGTCGTAGCCTCGCTCCCAGTGGGGCGCCTGCACTTTGCAGCAAGACCAATGCAATCAGCAGCAACCCGAGTGTTTTTTAAAAAACAGCAAATTTCTACAGGAAGCGGATGTGGGGACCTTAGTAACAATAATATGCTAATTCTTTTAAATCCAGCCAGTAAGACCCAGGATAAATCCCCAGCCCTTTATTTTTATGCCACAGTGAAGCTGGCGAAAGCTCCTGGGTAAACAATCATTTTCAATTAAGAGACGGCAATGGGAATTAAGCTGTCTGCTGGGTGGTTTGCATCCATTGTAACTTTGCTAAGTCTTCGTGCCACCCTGACCACTGAAGAACCTGGATTTGGTGGATGGGCTTTCTGCAGAGTCTGCTCTGTCCACCTGAACAGCTCCATCCTATGGACTGACTGCAGCTCCTGATGAACTTTTTAATAGCTTTCAGATTCTTATCGAAACACCTATTAACCCTCCTCCTCCTCCTCTTCCTCTTTCTCTTCTTCTTAATAGAAATCACTGTTAGCAACTTGAATATATAGTAAGGGGGGGAGGGTGTGTATGGTATGGGTTGTCCTGACCTGCATGGCCTTGGTCAGTACTTGGATGGGAGATCACCAAGGAAGTCCAATGTTGGCTTGCAGTGGTGGGCAACCTTTGTTAGTCTCTTGCTTTGAAACTCTTACTAGCTTGACATGTGCAGCTTGACAGTATTTTACACACACAGTGTAGGTTATCACTCAAAACTCTTCAAGATTTAGGTGTTCTGAAGTAGCAATTATCCTTAGTGCACATACATATGCCTAATAAAAGATCCTTTAGGGGGATTCTGTGTTATTTAATACAAAGGCCTGGATGGTGTCAGACATTGTTTTGACCAAACAAATAATGTCAATGGCACTTCAAGCTTGGGGTTTCTCTCCAGCGTGTTCCTTGAGAATGCTCCTGGAAAGAAAATACTAGACCAGAGCTGCTCCTTTGCCAGCATTCCACAGAGATTCAGAACAAGTGTTAAATTGCTGGGTGTACCTGAGGTCAAGAAACAATACTCTTACCCTCGAGGCTATACATTACTGTCAGCAGATTTCCTCTGTGTATGGTTATGGCACAGGACCAGAACAAACGTTCACCCATCAGCACTGAAGCAGGTTTTAACCTGGACCGATAGCTTCCTTTAAAGATGCGTTTGCAAACAAGACTCTCATTTCCCACTTGATTTAAGAAAAAGAAAAGAGAATCTTTACTTTAGCTGTGTCATGCAGAGTTAGTGGAATGAAAACGGGAGATCTGATTTTTTTTAAGTGATATCAAAGCAACTGTTTCACACCAGCACCTGGATTTTATATACGTGGGAGACTGCCCATGTTTGCCTGGCTTACATTTAGCACTGTAGCCCATGCCTTTGATCACAGCAAAGGGGTTGCTTTGGTTACACTTCTCCCAAGTCTCAGTCAATAAGCATAAAACAAGGCACATCTTCAGGGCCCTGGCAAAGCTACCCAGTGGATAGTAGTAAACCATCAAGGGCCACCACTTCTTGGAGAGCAGAGCTGTCAACATCCAAGTAAGTCCTGGAGAGAAGACCAGGTGACCCTTCAGAAATAAGCTGCCCACACTAAAGAAAATTAGCATGTCTGCTGGTCTCTGGATTCTTTAGCAGCACCTAATTGGATCTCCAGCATCAACTAACATTCCCAACAGCGAGGATCATGGGATTCTATGACACCCTCCAGGGAAGAATGGTCTGTGTTGCTCCTGCCTCTGACCAGCAAGCATGGTGGTACAGAGAGCCACTGCCTGACACATAGGGCTCCACTGATATTTCTAGCCCAGTTATGCTAACTCTGATTGGCAGCAGTTCTGCAAGGTGTCAGAATAAGAGTTTAGATTCATACCTGATGAAGAAGAAGAAGAGGAGGAGGAGAAGGAGGAGTTTGGATTTATATCTCCCCTTTCTCTCCTGTAGGAGACTCAAAAGGGCTTACAATCTCCTTGCCCTTCCCCCTGTGAGGTGGGTGGGGCTGAGAGAGCTCCAAGAAGCTGTGACTAGCCCAAGGTCACCCAGCTGGCATGTGTGGGAGTGTACAGGCTAATCTGAATTCCCCAGATAAGCCTCCACAGCTCAGGCGGCAGAGCTGGGAATCAAACCCAGTTCCTCCAGATTAGATACATGAGCTCTTAACCTCCTACGCCACTGCTGCTCTGAAAGAAAGAAAGAAAGAAAGAAAGAAAGAAAGAAAGAAAGTAGGAGCTGCTTTGTATTTGTACCCTTTCCCTTCTGTAAGGAGACTCAAAGAGGCTCACAAACTCCTTTTCTTCCTCTCCCCTCCAACAGACACCTGGTGAGGTAGGTGGGGCTGAGAGAGTTCAAGGAACTGGCAAGTGATAACCAGCTGAAAAGATAAGTTTCCATTAAAGCTCCAAATTGACAAAAAAAAAACCCACATGAACTTGTAAGTGATTTAATTTATTGTAAAATATTACAGGCACTCTCATACTATTGTCACAGATTGAGATGATTGCTTTTTAAAAGAAAATGTTTTTAACTGCTGGCCTATTACAGTTGGAATTGATATAAATTACTATAAAAATAAAAAGCTCCTTGGGGACTACTGTGCATTATTTTGTCAACAAGCAGTTAGGTATGCTATATCTGTGCTATTCTGCAAGAAGCAGAAGATGCAACTTCCATAGGAACCAGGTATCTGTTTTCTCTCAATGCAGAGGACGAAAAATGCAAGAAAGCTAATTGAGATAGGCAAGAGATAGAAAGAGTCTAATCCTCCAGAACTGTGGAGACGGTAGTGTTGTTAACCTCGCTAGTACATGAGGCAGAGGTTGGTGGTGCGCTCTTGTCATTCGTGGCAGCTTTGCCATGCACTATTTCTTCTGTGTTCCTTAAAGGTTTCAATAAAATGATGTAACATTTTGGCACAAATATACACCCTAACAAGCCAAAGCTGGAAGCCAAAATTGCAAATATCTCCACCGCCACTTTGAACTTTCCTCTCGTGCTTAAGTAAGCCGGGACGAAGGATATCCAGACAATGAAGAAGACCAGCATCCCAAAGGTGACGAACTTTGCTTCATTGAAGTTGTTGGGGAGTTTGCGAGCTATAAAGGCTGTGAGAAAGCACTGCATGGCCAGAAACACATCAAACCCAAACATGACGCACAAGTAAATGATAGAGCCCTCGTCGCATTCAAAAATAATTCTAATGTTTTGGAACTGGGTGTTTTTAAACATACGGGGCGGTTTCAGTATGAGGTAGGCAGTACAAATGCCCACTTCGGTTAGTACAGAGAGGAGAACAATAATTTTTTGGAAGATTGGCTTGAAGACCATTCGAGCTTTCTCAGCAACTTTTGAATTTTTGGCCAGGTGAGTCAAGAGAAGCATTACAGTCTTTCCTAAGACACAGGAAAGACAAAGGGAGAAGCCCAAAGCGAGGGACACCTGGCGGGATTGACATGACCAGTCTACTGGCTTACCAATAAAAAGGATGGAAGTCATTAAGGTGATGACAAGAGAAATCTGAATGAGGAAGCTCAGCTCTCGATCATTGGCTTTCACAAGAGCCGTATTCCTGTACTTTATGTAGACACCAGTCACTGCCAGGACGACACAAGCCCCAAATACAGCTAGTACAATTAATGTGATTCCTAATGCTTCGCCATAAGCCAGAAATTCCACCTGTTTATGTACACATCCACTTCTGTCAGCATTTGACCAGTAATCCTCCGGACACCCAGTACATTCCCTTGCATCTGCAGGGGAAGCAATAAGAGAAAATATTTAAGTGTTATCGAATATGTGCTAAGGTTCAGCTCCAGCATATGTTTCCAATTCTTGTGATCAGCCCTGGAAGTAAGAAAAGAGGAAAATGCCCAAGGACAATTGCAAAGCAAATAGATTGTCTGCACATCAGGGATTAGGTAAGGACTCCCCAATCAGGCTGTGTTATTTCTAAGCTGCTCTGATTCTCAGCAGCCCTGTTTCTAGAAGGTAAGCACTGGTCAGAACTAGGAACTGGAGTGCAGTTTTGATCAGGATGCTGCTATCATAAGGTTTGCTACTGGAATTATGCAGTAACATCAGTTCTTTCAATGCTAAACCAGATGCTGAAGCGACATGAAGGAATTGGATGGCTGTTCATTTTGCTGCACTAGCTCAAAGCCATAGCAAAACCATGAAAACAAACAACATAAAAGGACAATCCCAGTATCAAGTAAAATCCACAACATATCCATTAGAGGAGTAAATATATGTAATAAGCATTTAAAACACAAGTTTATAGCTACCGTATATACTCACGTATAAGTTGACTCGCATATAAGTTGAGGCACCTAATTTTACCTTGAAGAACTGGGAAATCTTATTGACTCCAGTATAAGTCAAGGGTGGGAAAGGTCCATTGGGAGCTGGGGCACTGAGCCGGCAAAGGAGCCGCAGCTGGGGGAAAGGAGAGCCCCAGAAGCCTTTGGGAGGCTTTTTAAGGAGGGGCAAGGCGGGCACGCTGGGGTCCCCCTCACTAACTCATTCTTTTTTCCCCTTTCCCGGCAGGCTCTGAGGCTTGCCTTGGCTTCAGGGAAGCTGCCTCTCCAGTGGCCTGCCTCTATGGTTTTCTTAAAAGGGCAATGCTCCAAAGATTGCTTAAGCCTTAAGCAATCTTTGGAGCATTGCCCTTTTAAGAAAACCATAAAGAAAGGCTGTCGGAGAGGCAGCTTCCCTGAAGCCAAGGCAAGCCTCAGAGCCTGCCGGGAAAGGAAAAAAAGAATGAGTTAGTGAGGGGGCTGGCAGAGAAGAAGGCAGGAGAGAGCAAAGACGGGAGAGTGGGAATGCCGCACAAGAATTACCAGTAAGTGGGACCTGCGTTTAAGTCAAGGGGGGCATTTTTCAGCCTAAAAAAAGGGCTGAAAAACTTGACTTATACGCGAGTATATACGGTAAAAGAAACAATTAACCATAGTTTACTATTCTTATAATTAAAAATAATTCAGGGTAAAACCAGTGAACTGACCAGACACGCATGAGAGGGTTTTGACTGTGTCTTGGTAACCTGGGCCACAAACGTTGCCAGTTGTGTTGCCTACTTCTATCTATCTACAAATAACCTCACCAGTTTGTTCTGGCCTGACCTCTTTAAGCTTTGGGATACTAAGGCAGCTTTATATCTGTTTATATAAATGCTCATTCTCCTGTTTTTCTTTTGTGCTTGTAACTGTTGTTAGCATTTTGTACGCAGATGTGCATGCTTGCTCTGCCAAGTGTGAACAGTTCATCATGCATGGGTTTATTGTCAGTTTTTTTCTTCTGCATACTTTAAAAATACATGTCAGCATGGAGAATTTCTGGGCCAAGAAGCCATTTCACTATTGCTTGAATAGTACCCCCACCCAGTAGATGGTGCTATTGTGATTGCTTACCAAATAGCCTGCATGTTGCTATTTGTTTTATTTATTTAGAACACTTATGTGTGACTCTTCAGAGACATGCTTAAGGCAGGCCACAAAATAAAACAGGATGAAATGCTAAAAAGTAACATTATTAAAATTAACAAGCCATTAAAAACCTAGCCAATAAAAACCCAGAGCATAAACTAGCATAGACACCAAAGCATAAAATGTTTATCAGCGTAAATGATCCTCATAACTGTCTAGAAGTCGATAGTAAGATCAATTTGAAAGGTCAAATCCCCAATTAAAAGCCTAGATAAAAAGAAATGTCTAGTGCAGGCGTGGCCAACCTATGATGCTTCAGATGTTCATGGACTACAATTCCCATCTGCCCCTGCCAGCATGGCCAATTGGCCATGCTGACAGGGGCTGATTGGAATTTTAGTCCATGAACATCTGGAGCACCCTAGGTTGGCCACCCCTTGCTAGTGCCTAAAAGAGAATAAAGTAGGTGACAGCTTAGTCTCCAGGGGAAGGGAATTCGGTATTTAGTTGTTGTGTTCTGAGAAATACCTGGAAATTCAGTCATGTTTTATTGTGTGTGCTTTGGAGGTGATTTGCAGTAATTTAATAAAGCTTTTGTCTTTAAGTAAGTATTTTACTTCATGCCTGACAAGGTATTGAGGTGTATTAGGGCAAGAGTGAACAGCTGTTGCCATGATTTTAGTTTCTGCTGTTCTTAGGAAGGCTCAGAAGAAGAAGAAAGGGAAGAATACAATATTATGATTACTGTTAGCATTATGTTCAGATAATGAAGACTGCTTGCTGATTAGCTTTTCATAGAGCCCCTGGGATACCCCTCCCTTTTCTTTCTTTTTGGCATCAGCTAAATGTTTAAAGGCATTCCTACCTGTTGCGTTGCTGAACTGTCCTTCTGCACATTTTATGCAGTCGTAACAACAGGGAGGCTTTCCTTGCTGGATCCCCTTTCGATAACCAGGTTGGCAATTATCATTACAGGTGGAACGCGGGTTCTGCAATGATAACCAGGTGAGGAATCCAGAAAGCAAAAAATCTTTTGATGCAGTAGCTCAAAAACAGAAAGACCATGCAAACAAAATACATGCTCGGGCAAGCACACATCCAGACTGTCAATCTGAACAGGAGCTGCGACTTAGGCCCTTTATGCATGGAGTGCTTCCCATGACGCTCCTCGCCTCGCAGTGCCTTTGCAGTGAGGTCTCCTCGCATGTCCTTGTTTACATGCAAGGAGGTGCCCCGCTGTCGGCTACACAGTTTGCACGGCTCGTCTGCTCCCACTTCTGGGTCGCTCCCCCATCCGATGCAAGATTGAAGATCGCCAGCTTTTTTTAAGCCCTTTAAATGTACCATCGATATTCTTATATTAATATTGTGCGAGCCGCTATCATTGTTTTTGTTTTTTAGGGAAATACCTGCTGCTAATCTCTGCCAGGAGGGGGGGGGGAGCTGGTCCCCCCCCGACTCTTCACAGGGATTGACAGCTGGCATTTCCCTAAGCAAAAACAAAACAGTGGTAGCAGCCTGCACAATATCAGTATAAAAATAGCAATATTAGATTTAAAGGACTAAAAGAAAAAGCTGGCAATCTTTGATCTTGCATTGGATCAGAAGGATCAAAACCCAAAGCAAGGTGGAATCATTGGGGTTTCCCTGCTATCGCTAACTGTGGAGCTTTCAGAAACTTCAGTGCTGCAAGTACAGAAATCTCTGTGCCGGAGGAAACTTCTCCTCGCTGCGGGACAGCACACTAGTGAATAATCGAACTTAGCGGCAGATCATTTGCTTTTTACATAGATAGTCCCAGATTGAGTCCCTGCCGTATCTAGTTAAAAGAATTGGGTAGTCACTGATGAAGAACTGCTGCAGGTCAGAGCAAACAATATTGACTCTGATAGACCAAGGTCTGAATCATTTTAAGGTCTAATGAACTGTAAATTTTCTGCAGCAACAACTGGAACTAGGAGAGGCAGTAACCATTTCCTCAAAGCCACCCTGAATATCCATGACTAATATGAGTAATATAAGATTTAGAGCCACACTGCATCCACATCCAATGTTTTGTCTACTAGACAGTCAACAGGGTAAAGCCCAATTTTGTCAAATCTCAGAAGCTAAGCAATGTCCCTCCTTGGAAGGGAGACCACCAAAGAAGAATCTGAGGGGGAAAGCAATGGCAAACCACCTCTACTTTTCCCCTGCCTTGAAATGCTTGTTGTTGAGGTCATTGTAATTCAGCTGCAACTTGAGAACACTTTACCCACATAAGTAGTTTTGGCAGCACACCTTAGCAGGTCTACTCAGAAGTCAATCCCATTTTGTTAATTGGAGTTTATTCACATAAAAGTGTTCTTAGGCTTGCAGTCTTTGCAACTTCTGTGTTCTTGAAAGAATACGTTTTAGGAATAGGCCATTTTCAAATAAGAGAACTGCTTCGTATTTGCAATCAGCAAGACCAGTTTAAAAAACAAACCTGATTGGGGCCACCCTTTCTAGTTGACACATTTTCTCTCAGAAAACATGTGTTTATCTTATTGTGTCTCATGATTTAGATTATCCCGCTAGTTGTACCAACAGGATAAAACATTTTTATAGAAACTGGTAGTCCTGGTCAACAAGATATAGACTTGAACAGAGTAAGAATTTTAAAAACCTCTCATTTTATGTGAGGTGTACATGAGAGCTTATTTGTTTATTTGCTTCATTTATACCCCATCTTCTTCCCCACCTGGGGAGCCAAAGAAGCTTGCATCATTCTCCTGTCCACCATTTTATCCTCTCAACAATAAACCTATCAGCAAGGTTAAGTGGAGAGTATATGATTGGCAATGGGTCATGATTGGCTCAGGGTCACCTACCAAGCTTATGATTGGCCCAGAATCACCTACCAAGCTTCTATGGAATGGCTGGGATTCCAGCCAAGGGTCTCCAAGATCCTAGTCCAGGGTCTGCAACCTGCAGCTCTCCAGATGTTCATGGACTACAAATCCCATCAGCCCCTGCCAGCATGGCCAATTGGCCATGCTGGCAGGGACTGATGGGATTTGAAGTCCATGAACATCTCAAGAGTCACAGGTTGCAGACCCCTGTCCTAGTCCAACATTTTCACCACCATACTACACATTACACTCCTTTAGGTGTTTATCTGCCCACCCCCACTCATTGTGTGGTCAGTCCATTTACTGGCCACATTTTCTCTATCAGTTTCTGTGAAAGATCAAAACACTCGATAATATCAGTGCATACAATTTTCAGCACCATTATTAATTTTAGCATATTTTAAAAAATCTCTTTCCCCCTTCTTCTCGTAGGTACACGTGCTGGATACAAAATTGCACCTGTAGCCTCCTGGCTTCTTACGATGAGACTCTAAGAGACTGGTTCTGGGCCTAGGGGGGTTCCTGATCCAGCAGTGAACAGAAAGAGAATCCCAGGCAAGGATCCTTTTGAAATGTATGGAAAACATGTATGCATCCTAATATAATCTTAGTCACACTTCACACTCATCCTAAAATTAGGACAGCCAGATGGATGATGTGCATAGGCTGCCTTGGTTGCTGCTTGAGCTGGCTGCTTGAGCAAGATAGCTCCATTGATGATGGAAAGTAAAACTCAGCCTGGCTCATCTCTGGCCTCTTCTTTGTAAGGCTGATGATGTTCCTGTGTTTCTGGCCCTTCTCTGCTTCTTTGCCTCTTTTGCTGTTTCCCCTCACTCTCCAAAATGCAGTTTTTGTAAGGGCTGGTGTGGGGGAGAGTGGGTAAGTAGAAACATGGTGTGGGGAGCAACATTGCAAATATGGTGGCATCACTTCAGGGGGAAAAACAGAAGTAGTAGGAGAAGTGCGAGGAATCACCAGTAACTTTATGCTATTACCATAGAGTTTCTGGTGATTTCTAGAGCTACCACAATTGGTTCTGGGTATTCCCCAGAACAGACATTATCGTGCTCCCATCACTGGTGAGTTTTTAATTTTTTTAAAAAATTATTTTCATTTTCCTTCCTGCCAGTGCTTCAGTTGGTGGTGAACAGGAATTCAGGGTAGGAGATTCCCCTTGGCCCCCTTGTTGTTGGTCTTCTCCAGGCTCATCAGCTCCAACTGTCAATGGGCCTTTCCCCACTTACCGTAAGCCCCGCGCTACTTGAGGAGAGTAGCGCAGGGTTCCTCCTCCCTCCCCACGGCAGGGGCGGCCACAGGCCGCAGTCCGCTTCTCGACAAGCTGTCACGCTGTCAAGCGCTCCCTTAAGCTGTAGCCGGCATCCCAGGCGCTCTTCCAAACGGCGCCTTTTGATGACCCCGCACAGAGCGCGGGGTCGTGGGGACGCCTGGGCGCGCGCCTGGGATGCCGCACGCTAAGAGCAGCGCGCGGCATAGGGGGGATGGAAGGGAGTGGGGAAAGGCCCAAAGTCATTTCTCCTTATTTCATAATACCTGTTGGGGAGGGGTGAAGGAAGAGGCCAACTGCACAGCGATGTTCAAGCACATATCACTTACATCGAAATGACACAAGACAGTCTTTTTCAGGGTGTGGGAAAGGGATTGATCTTCAGCTTTGATATTACTTCTCCTGCATAGACTCACTTATATTTCCACTTACAATAAACACTTCTCTATCTCTAAACAGTCTTGATAAATTTCAGGCTGAAGTTGCTGAATATACAGACAGTTTCAGGGGCAGCTGCAAATACACATTAGCCGTCTCTTGGTCCTACAGGCTTAAAAGCACAAATGTAAGCACTGAATGAAACACTTCATAGAGTATAATCGATTAACAGCAAAAAAAAAGACTGAAGTTTTTTTTATAAATTTTGTTATGCTTTCAGTAGTAACTGCATGATGTGGCTCTAAAGGGAGGATTCCCATTTGCACTGGCACAGGATAGAGAAGGGCATAAATCCTTATAAATATTGCATGAAAATTATGAACTGGTAGCAATCCTATATATGATAAGAATTATATACATAAATGTGAAATGGGTGTTCATGTTGGCACAGCCTGTCAGCCTCTGGACATATGGACAGACAGAAAGAATTCACTTACTGCTGATGCTGGATTGTTCCAGAAGACAGAATCATTGTGTACCATAAACTCATAAGTATCTTCCCCGGTGCAGTTAAACATTCCAATATTCATGAAGGCAATTTCACCTGTGCTGTTCATCTGCCAGTTCAGAATGTCATACGGGGTGAACACATCCCCTTTGGTATCTATTGTTACATATTCACCCAGCAATGTGAAATTAATTTCATTCTTCATGTAGTACATTAACTGCAAAAGGGGAGGCAAAAATTATCACATGGTTATAGTATGCTTTTACTGTGCCTGAGACATAGAATTAAATAGGGCATCAAGTGGGGTAATCACATGGATCTTTAATGGGGGGGAAATCAATGCCTTGTGCTTTTCAGATCTGTGATGTGACATTTTAAAGATCAAAAATATGGCATGAAATTTTCGAAGTATTTTCAAAGTATTTTCACAGAGAAGAGAAAGAGGGGCTGAAATTTGGTGCATTCGCAGCCCAAGGTACCTCTATTGTTAGAAAACCTAGAAAGTGAATTGTCTTCAAAACAGAAGGTTCAAAGTGTACCCCTAGAGATTTACTTCCACACTATATAAGAAAGCTGATATTGGACAAATATGTTGCCAAATACATCCTTACTAAAGCATTCTGAAAATGGGATACTGTTACATTTAAAGTTAACAATCATGACATAAAGTTTTGATGATCATACAGGACAAATGAGGAAACTCACATATGTTATGGAAGGTTGAATGTGGGGAATTTTTTTGGGCCTCTAATATAATCATTTTTGATACAAGGTTAACAATTGCTAAGGTACTTCCACATAACAGAGCCTGGCCTTGTCAAACCTGCAGACTCCTTTTGAATTCTGAAGAGGATGAAAGATGCAATCAAAAATGGCTGCCACAGGAGGTAAAACCAACCATAACATGTCAACAAGAGTGGCTATGTATAGCTCTAAGTAACTTTTCAAAATTTCAGGCAGAAAACCATTATTCTATTAAAAACAGTCAAAGGTAACATACTATCTGGAAGTTATGAATTAGAACACATAAAAAATTAAACACTTCATGTAATTCTGACTTAAACAGAGACTTGGATTTCCCCAATCATTACAGTTTCAGATAGCTATACCATATCCACTTTTAGAGATTTTAATTGTATGTTCGCAACATGTTTTATCAGACTATAAACTGTTACCAGTATCAGTTAATTTTCACTTAAACTATTTGGTTGCCTCTTTAAACCTCTGATTTCCCTTATCATCCAGTATATATGATTTCTAATTCTGTTGATTTATGGTGGGATGCACACCTAACCAGTGTCATAATGAGGGGAACTGTGCCCAGGGCACGTGCGTGCCCTGTGCCCCTGCCACACGCTCGCCCACCCCTGCCCCAGAAAGCCCCTGGAACATCCCAGAATGCCCACGCAACCCCCCTTCCCCTGGGTGCTACGCCACTGCACCTAACCATTCTACATCTGGGGTGCTGTGTGGTTTCAGGGCTGTAAGGCTGAAGATGCCAGCCACAGATGCAGGTGAAACGTCAGGAGAGAATGCTGCTAGAACACAGCCATACAGCCTGGAAACCACACACGACCCCAGTGATTCCGGCTGCGAAAGCCTTCGACAATACATTCTACATCTATTCCTCCCTTTCTCCCTTAGACTGAGATTTACACTTGGAAGATTTGTGTAATTTATAGCAAGACTTTGCTCCCCTCTCCCCAGTCTTTCCCATAAGATCTGTGAGTATGATTTTCCTTCACATATCTGTCTGAAGCAGGGGTGTGTGTCTCATAAAAAATCATGTGGAAATAAATATTCTTAATTCTTAAGGCGCTGCTGAACGTTTGTTTTATTTTGCTTTGACACAGTTACCCCTTTGCAATAAATAAATGCATACCTGCCAAGGTTCAAATTCATCTATTGAGGCACAGGGGCTATTGGTGCCCTTAAATGGTCCTCTGCTTGGTTCACACAGGTCTAACAGATGGAGACCATAAGCAACGGCAAAGACAGCTTTATAGACATTATATGTTATCCTAAGTTCCGAAACGTCCAGGTAGGTATTGTTAAGTTCTTCAAGTTTCTCTTCTCCAGTGCAGTAGTGGTCAGAAGTAAAATTAACTCTGTTCTCATGACCAGTTACATTTTTCCTGTTATCTGTGTTATATGGTATACTGGCATTTGGCCAAGTGCAGTTGAATGCAGACTGCCAAAATTCAATGGTCAGATCATCATTAGGATCTTTACCCGGGTGTACATCCAGAAGAAATTCTTTGAGCCCTGGGATTTGACCCCTTTTTACTCCAAAACCAATAGCCCCACCAAGGAGAGGAAAGTATTCAGGCCTTGCAATTAAGTCTGATGTAACCCAGGCCTCACTTGCTATCCATGTTTTGCTACTGATGTTGCTAATAATAAGCTCTTCCACTAAAGGATGAAAGTCAATATCAGATGAGTAGACCACAATGACAGTGGCATTTGTTTCCTTTACAGTTTTGACTACTTCTTGAATTTTTGTCCTGGAGTAGATTTTGGGGATCGTCTCTGAGAAAGCTATGCAGATCTCTCCAGGTTTGCTTATCTTTTCAATCTTCTCTTTAAATGCTTTTACTCCGTATTTGCCGTAATCGTCATCTGCCGCAATTGTTCCTACCCATTTCCAGCCAAAATGCCGAACAAGCATTGCCATCCCTTGAGATTGCACATTATCACTTGGGATGGTGCGGAGATAAGTAGGGAACTGATACTTGTCAGAGAGAAGTAAAGAAGAAGAGGCATAGCCAACCTAAAACAAAAGCAAACAAAAAAAAGGGATTGAAGCAAGTATTGCGACCCTACATGTCCTTTACTTATTTCTGTGGCTCCTTGGCCACCAGAGAACTTATTTGTGCTCTCACAAAAGCAGTTGAGATGGTGGTGGCGAAGGAAGTGACGCCACACAGGGACAGTAGGTGGTTGTGTTGATAGAAAACAATGTAGAGAGCAATGGATAACTCATCGTATCAGATTTGTCATGACTCAGTTCTGGAAGTCCACTGGTGCAGAACTTGAGGCTGCGGAGTAGAGGGAAAAGAAACTGAACTGACCCTCCAGATGCCATCATGTCCCTATTCCCAGGCAGTTATTTGTTCTCCCTGAGGTAGCATGGCTGTAAATGCTTCCAAGGCATGGGGGAGGGATAAGTACATTTATTGGGGGAGCAATACGTGCATTTATTGAGGACCAGGATTTGGCAGGTGGTTGACCATAATATTTTTTTTACCCATGACATCTGGTAAATAGCATTTTTTGTTACTCATAAGAATGTATGTATATGCTATAATTGGAGAGGGTGGACCATGTCAGAAGGTCCAAATAAATTAAATATGGACACTGTTCACATCAAGTTTAGACAACCAGTGGCGTAGCGCCAATGGGACAGGGAGGGCAGGATTCCTTGGGCACATGCCAGTGCATGGGCGTGGCAGGGGCATGGGGGGGCACAGGGCGCATGACCCTGTAGACAACAGCTAGATTATGGTCCCTTCTGAATAACTCCTAAGTTTTCTTAATAGCCCTGTTCAGTTGACAAACTGTAGATAGCTTTCAACACACATAGAAAGATGGAGGAACAAGTACACCAGCCCCACTCTAGTCTGTGCACAGTTTATTTAATATTTATTTATTTAGGAGATTTCTATGTTGACTGTCCAGAGTCCTGTTTAAGGAAGCTAACAAGTAAAATAATAAATTATCAATACAGAACAACAAACCATTAAAACAAGCTCAGGGCCATAGACACAGAAAAAAGTCCATAAAACAGTTGACATAGCCCTTTGCTGTTGCTGTGAAGCCTTTGACTCTTAATGCACCTCATTGCCAGAGGCAAGACCCTTTGGTAAGATCCAAGGAACTCTTGGCCTGCGATTCTCAGCCTAGGGGTTGGGTCTGGGGCCTCTGCAAGATAGGGTAAAGGTGGTGGGGACCTTAAAGGGTTGAAAGAACTTAAGAAGTTTATACATCTGATATGTATTATGTTTTGGGTTACAGTGGATGATAGGTTGGGAAGGAGAGGGTTGATCCTGTAAGTTCCAGGTTACACCAACAAATGAAGGAAATTCTAGGGTGAAGGAATCAACTTGGAAGGTGACAATGAATGTTCAAGGCCCATTTCCAGTCATTTCCAAAGAGTGCACCATATTTGTTTTCATCTCCTGAGGACAAAATGGACTTCTCTAATCAAAACCATAAGCTGATAGGGCTCTAAGAAGAGAAGGTTTGGAGGCTGGAAGAAAGGATTGCTACTCTTCATGAGATCAAGAAAGGTGGGGGGATTTCATTAACAAAAGCCAGGAGGTCTTGTATAGGAATGGGGAGACCAGTCAAAGGGACCACAGAGTAGTGAAATTTTCTAATGATCCTCCTGTGAACACAAACTGGAAGGTATCAAGAATGATGACACCCAGTGACACTGAAACTCAGGAATTGATTCTGTTCCCGTTGGCAGCAGAGGATAGGACTTGTAATAATGATAATATTTACACATGGAGAGGTACTGACTGGACATTAGGATATTTTGTGTGTGTGTGTGTGTGTGTTAATTACATGTGGAATCAGCTGCCAAAGGAGGTGGTGAGTTCCCCTTCAATTTGTTGTTTGTGTGTCCTTACATTTGAGAGTTTAAAATGCCACACACATGAAGTTAAATTGTGAAAATAAATTTCCTAGATCCTCAGCATGTAAATTTGCCTTATGCCTCAGACCAAACACAGGAGATTTTCTAAATTATCCATACTATATACTCATTTTTGTATGTCTAACCCTTGCTTGTTCTCTTACAGTTAAACCTTGATGAGATTTACTATACCTGAGGGAAATAGTAAAGTCCAAGGATTCTTGAGGAAGCAATGGAGAGGGTTGATCCGCCTGCTCCAACGACTGCGGCGAGAGGAGCCCCACTACTGCATCGGAAGACAGGGGTTGTTTCATTCTGCCCAGTAAGGAAAGCCAAAGAATTCTCAACTGTTTTGGACATTGTGTAGCACGTGTCGTAGATCTGGTAGCCCAGAGTAATGTTTGGTAGAATGTCAGGATTTTGGTTAACATGATTTATGGCATGTATCATGGCTTTGACCCAGCGGTAACCTCGAAAATTAAATCTGCAGAAGCAAAAGAACATGATTGCATTCAGAACTGTTCTCTGCGATGTGGCATATTTTCCTGTATTTATTAAAGTTTGTTCATACAGGTCAATACACATCCCATAACCAGAAACAGCATGCTCCAAAGGCATCCATTAGGCATTCCACCGAGTGCACTGTGAACTGTGCAGTACAAGTTTATGCCATCTTCCTTTGTTCATGAAGGAACTTTTGCAAACTTTTGCAACCATAGCAATTGCAGTATCTGTAATTAATGGCATACACCCATTCTGCAAAACAGGCCAGAATTATTTTTCCATGTTGCAGATGAGCGAGTGAGACTAAGTGAGTTCATAGCTGAGACTTTGCCCAGCAAGTCTCAGCTTTCACCTGCTTTCCATGGGGATGCATAGACTGTGACTCTGCATGCTCAGCAAAAAAAGAAAGTATGAGCTTGCTCCAAGTAAAGAGCAATTGAAACATATAGGTAAAGGGAAATGACTGAGTTGCTGACATAGGGCTGCTAATTCCCTCTCCCAGAGTGCTCTTTGGAGTAGCAGAGAGTGTGTGCCATGAAGATCCTGAGTACTGAATCAATACAATCAAAATCATGTGGCAGCTAAAGCAAGAAGAAGAGAAGAAGAAGAATTTGGGATATATCCCCCCTTTCTCTCCTGTAGGAGACTCAAAGGGGCGTACAATCTCTTTTCCCTTCCCCCCTCACAACAAACACCCTGTGAGGTGGGTGGGGCTGAGAGAGCTCAGAAGAACTGTGACTAGCCCTTGGGGGTCACCCAGCTGGCGGGTGTTGGAGCGCACAGGCAAATCTGAATTCCCCAGATAAGCCTCCACAGCTGAAGTGGCAGAGCGGGGAATCAAACCCAGTTTCTCCAGATTAGAACGCACCTGCTCTTAACGACTATGCCACTGAAGGAATACAGATGCTCTGCTAGTTGCCAGTTTCCAGACAAAGGATACATCCAGTTCTTCATACTGATAATGTTTTGTAGCTGACAGACAGAAACTCCAAGGAGTTCTGCACAGTTTTTAGCCCCAAACATTTTGCAAATGTTTTATTTCAGCCTCCAAATGCTATTTGGATCCTCTAAACTAGTGATCTTTTTTCCTGAAACATTTTTAAAACATTTCCTCCTTGCCTGAGGGGAGAAACAGGAAATGTTTTATTTATCTCCTGAATTTGAAGTTCCATGCCTCCCTTCGACTCTGCTACTTTCATTTCTCCGGCCATCTGCCATTTTCTGCTGCTTCAAAGATTCTATGGCTGTCTGCCATTTTCTGAAGATTCTTGCAGACATTTTCTCATCTGATCTCGCAGCTGCCCACCGTTTGTTGTTCATTAATTGTTGTTCATTAATACATTAATTATTGCCTACCAATTACACAAATGTGCTTTTTTTCTCTTTTTTAAAATTTTTTTGTGTTGTGGATTTGATGCTATGTAGATTTGACATCACGATCAGCAAAGATTGAGAGATCGAGTCTTCATAGCATTGAACTAATGCATGTGTCTTCTTTTCAAAGAACTCTTTTCATTGGAAACATTTTTACAGGCTATGCGGACAAATCCCCAGGAAAGTGATTCTTTTCAAAACATTTGGCAAATGTTTTAAATGATTTGTGCAGAAATGGCCACTCTCTCCCCACTCCCCCATAGCATCTTTGAGCTTCATTGATAAAAAACACTCTAAATATAAAGAGCCCTGGTCCTCTAGAGAAGTGCAGGATCATTCTAAAGTATGTCTTCAAGGGCTTTCAGATGTGTGTGTAAAGGGCTTCCAAACAGAGGTATTTTACCTTTGCCTTCCTCTGCAGAGTCTTCCTTGTTCCAAAATAATTTTAGATCTGAGGGAGGTTTCAGAAGCTAGCACCAGGGGTAGGGAACCTCGCGGCTCTCCAGGATGGAAATTCAGGGAACTCATATTCCCATCCCAGCCCCCCCTACCAGCATGGCCAATTGGCCATGCTGACAGAGGCTGATGGGAATTGTAGTTCCTGAACATCTGTAGAGCCGCAGGTTCCCTACCCCTGGGCTATACCATGCCACCTTTCCAGCCTTGTTTTCTTCTTCTCCAGAGAGAAGACTTGGAGTAATGTTTCATTAGAGTAGATTTCAGTTGAACACCAGGAAAACAGTTTGACAATGGGACCAATTAATCTGGGGTTGTGTGGTAGCGGGGTTCACTTTATAAAAGGTTTTCAAGTATAGGCTAGCCAGCCATCAGAAAATAACTGACAGCTCAGTTATTTTCCACTCATAACTTTCATTATAGGCCTGAAGCCTGACCCATTGTTTGAGAGAACAAGAAACTACATGAAGGGACTTAATTTCTTGACAGCACTTACTGGAAGTGATGTCAATGTGTCACCAGTGATAGAGACCTAGGCCACAGTTTGCTGTAGTAAGTCCCACATGATCCCCACTGGTTGCCAGGGGATACCTGGCAACCCTAACTCATGGTCATCAAGAGCATGGATCAGGGGAGAAAATTCTAGGTCCCATGTTACCCTTGGAGCCAGCTAAGTCATAGATCACCTCTTTAATTTAATATAATGTATGGTTTATGTGAGAGTACTCACAAGGAGCAGTAGCTTTCTGTAACCCTCCACTGCCTGGGAGAAAGAGCATTTGAACTATGTGCTTTAAAATCAACACACACACACACACACACACGCAGTCACACAAAGGAACTCTGTTCATAAATAATAAGACATACAAGGAAATTCTGCCATGCAATTCCAGGCCCCATTCAAAGTGAATCAATTTGAATAATAAACACATTTGAGACAGTTCATCCGCCAGAAAAAAGGAGATGAAATCAAACATATAAACAGTACTCCATGAATTATTCACCATACTGCAGCAGAACAACACAGACATCTCTCTTTTTCTGAGGCAGTAATTGCAATATACTGTTTAAATATCCTCTGCCTACTGCTTCAGCAGCCAAAAGAATCCCACGAGGAAGCAAAAGTAAATCTACTGCTCTCCCAGTTTACACAACAGGCAGTTGAAAGACTAAAAACGTATTTTTTAAAATTCTATTTTGCATTTGCCGTGTAAGCAAGATTATCTGGTGATGCACTGCAAGATGGTTCCTCTTTTACAGCCTTTGGTATCACAAGCTTTATTGTCATTTAAATTGCAGTGAATTCTTTGTAAGTTGCCAGCTCTCAGTACTTCTCAGGCCCTAGTAGACCAAGTGAGAAACTTAACACATGCACCAAATGGAGGCTTGCCAACTTCCTGGTGAGTCCTGAAGATCTCCTGGAATCACAATTGATCTCCAGGCAACAAAGATCAGTTCTCCTGAAGAAAATGGCTTCTTGGGAGGATGGACTCTATTTCACTACATTCCTGCTGAGCTTGATTCCTTCCTAAAACTCCATCCTCCCTAGTAGAGTTGCCAACTCTGGGTTGGGAAATACCTGGAGATTTTGGGGGTGGAACCTGAGGAGGGGAGGGGAATAAAGTACCTATTTCCTCCAGGTGAATTGATCTCTGACCCCAAATCTCCAGGAAGTTCTCAATCCAGAGCCAGCAACCCTAACCAAAAGGGGGCGGGGCAGAAAACATTTCCCAACATTGTGACCATATTGCAGGAAGACTGAATGTGGAAAAGGGAGGGAAGGAAGGAATGGCTAGTTTGTACACGTGCAAAAGTTCTATACATATACTGCACCAAGTGAACCAGGTTAAAGTCTCAAGGAACTGTAGGCTCATTCCACACAAGCCCCTGAAAATGTTTTCCAAATGTTTTGCAAATATTTTCAAAATCCATCATCTGTCCGCACTCACCCCCTCGAAAATGCTTCCTGGCCACCATTTTCTGGTCATTCTGGGGTTTTCTTTAACTCCTTGGATTCATAGCTACAAAGCTTCAAAGCCTCAGTCTGCAATTCTCTAGGATCATGTCTACGTAGCTACATAGACACGACCCCCCGAATTAAAAAAATCGACAGAAATACAGCACAAGACAGCTGGCACAAGACAGCTGAGCTCAGAAAATGGTGCCGATGAAGAAGGCCAGGGGTTGTAGAGAGGCATGGGAAACTTTTTAAAGAGATTGCACAGTAAGTGAGAAAGTTTTCCAAAACCAATTGCTAGGGAACAGCGTGCAAATAAAACGTTTTCAGCCTAAAAACCATGTGCAAGTCCATAAAGGAAATAAATGACTTTAGGAAGGGAACAGCTGGGAGGGAAGTGGTGGGGGAGCTCATGTTTAAATTCCACCACCACTCACTATTTCTCCCAAAGCTGCTTTTCCTGTAAAAACAAAGGTCTGCTGTATCACCATCCAAAAATAGCTCCAGTGTCCTGAAGAACATTTTGAAATGAAGAATCTCTAAGCCAAGCAAAGCTGCCACCTCCCACACATACAATCATCAGCTTCTTTCCTCTTGTCCTCTCTTTGATAATGCCAGTGCAATCCTAAACCAAGGTATAGCATTCCAAGTCCATTGACTTTAATGGGCTTAGAAGGAGGTAACTCTGCTTAGGATTGCATTGTCAGCAACCTGTTTCCGCTCCCATTGCTGCTGAAGTAGCAGGTTAGGAGTGTTGTAATGGGTACGCAATACCCCTGGCAGAGCCTTCTCTCACATATACAGTAGCACATATCTTGACTCCCTTCCTTTGTCCGTCTCATCACTTCTGAACAAGGTAAAAAAAATTCTGTTTCCTTAAACAGATTCTGTTTAAAAATTCTGTTTCCTTAAGTTTTTTTAAACATTTGATGTCAGCAGTTTCTTGAAACTATTCTTAAAAGTGCCCTCTCTGGCTTCAAATTCAGTTTGTTGGGGGGTTTTGTTTGTTTACATGGAGGAACATTATAGTGGTTTGAATGCTGAACTCACATTTGCAAGAACCAGTTTTGAATCTTTGCAATGAAAGGTTGATTGAGGCAGTCCCATAACCTCACCCTAACCTACCACTTAGGATTGTTGATCTGGTCTGCTTATTTCAAGATGCTACAACCTCAGCAGTAACATCTGAAGGTCAGACTCAGACCTAAGATCATGTGAGGTGATTCCTTTCTTTGGCACCTTCTCTGCCAGCTGTATTGTTCATGGAAATGGCTACAACACAGATTCTTCCCGAGTTCTCTAGATTTCCAAAATTCTGAGTGGCAAGGAAACACCTATTCTGAAGCATCTCCTGTGCTGCTAAAGGTAATGTCCAAAGTATTACAATATTAGTTGGGAATTAGTTGAAATTTACTTTTGAAACAATTGGTATCCAAGAGGATTTTTTTAGAGCAATTAATGGAATTTGTGAGCAACAGATAGCAATACTAAAAATAAATGGAATTAACATGCGACCATTTCCAATTCAAAAAGGGACCCGACAAGGCTGTCCACTTTCGCCCTTGATCTTCAATGTTGTTCTGGAAGTATTATTAAATAAGTTAAGACTTGAATCTCTTTATAAAGGAATTCATATCAAAAATATAAACATTAAATTAAGAGCCTATACTGATGACTTGGTATTACTTATAGATGAACGCCATTGCGTTCACATCCTACATGTGAGCTCCCAAAGGCACCTGGTGGGCCACTGCGAGTAGCAGAGAGCTGGACTAGATGGACTTTGGTCTGATCCAGCTGGCTTGTTCTTATGTTCTTATGTTCTTATGTTCTTAACCACAAAAGAACCTTAAAGCCTCAATAAATATAATTGAACAATTTTGCTCACTAGCGGGTTTTAAATTAAATAGAAAAAAAAAGCTATTGGCATTTAATATGTCACAAAAGGAAAAAAAGGAACTAATGGAGGCATCAGAAATACAAATAGAAGATGGACTTAGATATTTAGGCATAATCTTGGAAAACAATAACAAAAATATATTTAATAATAATTACAAACAGATGTGGTTAGAAGTCAGGACAAAATTGAATAAATGGAAAAATGCCCAGCTCTCCATTTCAGGTAAAATAGAGTTGATTAAGGCCCCTTCCACACATGCAAAATAATGCATTTTCAAACCACTTTCACAGCTGTTTGCAAGTGGATTTTGCCATTCCGCACAGCTTCAAAGAGCACTGAAAGCAGTTTGAAAGTGAATTATTCTGCATGTGCAGAATGAGCCTTAGATTCTGCCTAAATTTCTACTTTTATTTCAAAATCTCCCTATCATATCAAATAGAAATATAGTGAGTGAATGGAGAAAAGAACTACATAAATTTATCTGGAACAATAAAAGACACAGAATAAGGTATTCCTCATTAATAGAGATTAAAAGCAAGGGAGGCTTCTCCCTTCCAGACTTAAAAAGTTATGATGCCTGTGCTTTTATGGGTTCAAAAATGGAGAACCCTAGAGGACAAAACCCTGTTAAATTTAGAAGGCTTTAATAATAAAGTCGGTTGGCATGAATGCTGATAGCCAACAAACAAAACAGGCATTTATGAAATCAATAACCATTTTATTAAAAGATCACTCCTAACACTGTGGAATAACTATAAATATTTTATTTAAAAAACATATTGGGTCTCTAGAACAGAAAGTTGTTTAAATGTACAAAATGCTAATAATGAGCTGTGGGTTACTTACAGAGATTTAATTTTATGGTAAAATGAATCTCCCAGGCTAAAAGGGAGATCAAACATAGTAATAGGAAAAGATCAATGTCACTGGTACACTTATCGGCAAATTTTGCAACAATTCACTCAAGACAGTAAAGACTGGGGAATAAATAAAAAAAATCCATTGAAATGGACAAAATATTAGTTTCAGATAACAAAAAAAGGGATAAGTAAGATTTATAAACTGTTATTGAGTTTAATAACAGAAAGAGAAGCAGTCAAAGAAGTTATGATAAAATGGGCTCAAGACTTAGACAAAAATATTCTGCTGCAGGATTGGGAAGATGCTTTCAAAATTTATAGCAAATTTTCTGCCAGCCTGGAATTGAGAGACAACTTCTTAAAAATGCTACATAGATGTCATCTCATACCACAGCTGTTAGCAAAAATCTACAAGAACAATACACTTTACTGGATATTCTCTCGGGAACGTATGTATAAAAAAAGCTCTAATTAATAAATAAAAATAAATAAAATAAATAGGAGCCCTTAGAGAGCAGGCGATTATAAAAAGCAGAGTCAATAAATAAAAAATAAATAAAATAAATAAATGTTGGAAATGTCATAAATCGTTTCAAAATGGAAGTTTAACTTAATTTGGAAACATGATTGGAGATTCTTTTGTTAAATTGGGGAAGTCACCCTTAAATTATGCAAAAAGTTTCTTCTTTTCTCAATTCTCTTCTCACTTTCTTTTCTTTCTTCTTACCCTTACTTTCTCATTTTCTATTATCTAACCACCATTTTCTCTTTCTCACTGTCTCTTTTTTCTTCTTTTTTATCTTATCTATCTGACTAGTTGTATGTCAGTAATGATTTTTTTGAATGTCATCTCTATGTCATTTATGTCACTTATTATATATTGTAACTAATAAAAATACTTTTTTAAAAAAGGTAATGTCCAAAGTGGCATTTTTTGTATAAGAATGCACTAAAGCAGTTTGAGAAAGCCTCTGTTTCAGCAGCCTGGTTTTTAATAGGAAATGGTGGTTCAAGTTATAAACAGAAAAGCAGTCCATATTATTATAGCTGAGACTCAAGGTTCTTTTATATACACTCTTTAACCTGCTCTGGTTTCTGAAGCCAAATGGATTTCAAACAAACAAACAAACAAACAAACAAACAAACAAACAAACAAACCACTTTTAGGGTAAATTGAAGTTCTCCCATAATTAGTGAAGCCTTCATCCAGGTTTTTCAAAACCTGTGTTGCTCTGAGTTTTGTTATTGTTGCTGCACTGCTGAGTCATAGCAGATTGTCAACAGAAAGGTCTGTCATTCTTTTAAAGGCTTCACTGCCCTTTCTCTTGCCTTTTCCCCCCTTTCTGGCCATTTTTGTTTGGCTGATGTTTCTACACAATAACACATGGTGCAATCAACGACTAAACTACATCTTCCAGAAATGCTTTTCAAAATTCCCTAGTAATGCGCTTTGGTTTCCCAAAATGTATTGGAGGCTTTGATTAAAGAGGTAATTGTATGGCATGTCTTCTTGTCATTCCAGCATCACAGAGTGACCCACTTTATTTCTCCTGACATGCAAAAAAGGTCAGACTTTGCTCATGAGGGACAAGTCATTTCAGATTACCCTATCACAATGAGCTTGAAGTAGTAATCAGCTGAAGAAAAGAAAGCAGAAACTTAGAGTCTAAGATGTGTGAGTTGTCCCCAAATTTGGTTCATTCTAACACAGCCAAGAGCCCACTTTGTCAGATACAATTGTCCTAGGTGAACCATTAAAATCTCATGACACGGTAATCTAGTTTGTTTAAAATATGCCATAATTTCCTTTTTTTTGTTACTATCAATCAAGACTGGGCATGACCTATGGTTGCCAGCTCTGAGATAGGAAATTTGGAGACTTGGGGTTGAAGTAGGGTTGCCAGAACCCTGCCAGAGGCGGGGAATCCCCACTTTGGACCCCCTTCCCTGGCACCATCCAGCTGGCTGACGGGGCTTTTACCAGGCTTAAAATGAGGCCTTAGATAGCGTGATGATGCCATTTCTAGAACTGACATCATCACACAGCTGACAACAGGAGAGATGCTCTGCTTTTGGGGAAAACTTTATAGTAAAAATAACTTCTACCATAGATTTTGCCCAAATACCAGAGCAACTTCTGCATTGTCATTGACATGATTTCACTTTTGAAACTGACCATCACATAGGTGACATCAAGATCTCATTTTATCCTGGGAAGATTCCCCTCCTTCTGATGACCTGGAGGGACCTGGCAACCCTAGGGTGGAGCCCTGGAAGCAGGTATTGAAAGAGACCTCAGAAGGGTATAAAACCATAGAGCAGTGGTGGCGAACCTATGGCACGGGTGCCAGAGGTGGCACTCAGAGCCCTCTCTGTGGGCACGCACAAATAGAGTCCCCCCCCCCAACACATCTAAGACCTAGTTTTGGGGAAGCAGTGTAGGTAACCCTGCTAAGCGCTATTAAACTCCACTGATTTTTATGCAAAGAACTAAAGTGTGATCCCCACCTGGGAGGCCTGGCTGTTGGCAGTGGGGCTTCTTGCTCCTAGGGTCGTGGGATGAAGAGCTGTATGGTTCAAAGCAAAGCCACCGACTACCACCAAACTTACTCCCAAGTAATGCATGCCTCGGGGGCCACTGTTTTTTCTAAACTAAAACCTCAGTATTTGGGTTAAATTGCCGTGTTGGCACTTTGCGATAAATAGGTGGGTTTTGGATTGCAATTTGGGCACTCAGTCTTGAAAAGGTTCACCATCACTGCCATAGAGTCTACCCTCCAAAATAGCCGTTTTCTCCAGGGGAACTGATTTCTGTCACTTGGAGATTAGTTCCAATTCCAGGAGATCTCCTGGTCCCTCTGGAAGTTGGCAAACCTAGATTGACCCTGTCTCAAACATCATCAAAGTGATGTCCGTCTTCAGGTACTCAGGGCACGAACTGAAATAGCAATGATCTGACAATGATCCCACCCCCACTGACCCAGAGTGGGTCCTAGAGAGTCTGTAGGACCAAGTCTGCACCAGCAGGGGAGACACAACCTTTCTGCTCCTCTAGGGGGCTGAGAGAGGCAGTGTGGACAACTCCCATGCAACTCAGACATGGTTCCAGAGACTCTCTAAGACCAAATCCAAGTTGGCGGGGTGGTGGAGGAGTGCATATCTGCTCATTGCCTATCTAGGGGCCCTAGAGAGATGGCGAGGTGGTGAGTGAGCAACCTAGAGAGTCTCTAGAAACAAGTCTGGGCCGGTGGGGGTGGGGAAAGGGCACCACCTCACTGCCTTTCTAGGGACCCTATAGAGGTGGTGAGGCAGTGAGTGGGCACCATAGAGAGTCTTTAGGGCTAGCAAGAACTGCCACATCACTGCCTTTTTATGGGTCCTAGAGAGATGGTAAGTCATCACCCTCCCGCACTGGCATGATTTGCGGAGAGGGCAAAAAAGCACATGACTGGTCAGATGGGCCTTGTCCCTGTCCTCTACTCCTCAGTTCCTTCCATGCCACTTTGTCTCTGGCAGAATGGCAAAGGAGGAAGGCCACAGCATGGCCATTGCCTACCAGTCCTGCTGATGATGGCTAAGTTGGGTTGGAAGATCTACTTATACCTCCCCTCAAGGGGGCTCAAGCCCCCTTGCAGAGATGTCCTGTTTCCCCCTTCAGTCCTTCCAACCCCAGCAAAGTTTATTCCCAGGGCTGCAGGATATGCCCAGTCTGAAATTGCTCCCTCCTTGCATGAGCAGAACTCCTTTGACGAAAGGAGAAGAAGAGTGCAACCACTCCCTTCCCTCATCCCTCTGCATCCTCCCAAATCGTGTGGCCATTATTCTACGCAGGAACTCATGTGACACCGGGAATACATTTGCAGCATTGTTAAGGAGTGCTGTGGGAAGGGCCAGCCAGAAAGCTGGGGATTCTTGCATGGTACTAGGGTTGCGAGTTCCAGGTTGGGAAAGTCCTGGAGTTTTTGGAGGTGGGGTTTGGGGGAAAGGAGGGATTTCAGCAGGATATAATGCCATGCAGCGTTCTTTTCAGAGCAGCCATTTTCTCCAGGGGAACTGATCTGTCATCTGGAGGGCAGTTGTAATCCTGTAAATTAGCACCGCCATGTCCTCTAGCCCTGTTACATTTATTTACTGAGCAACAGCGTATCTTCTTTTTTATATCAGACAGCGATTCTTCTTTTTATATCAGAAAACAAATATTGCCCTGTCAATAATTTAAAATATCCCTCAGCAGCAGTGGAGTAAGAAATCTACTAAATAAATGCTTGCAAATAGATGTGTTAAGGGGGAAGAAGAAGAGTTTGGATTCATATCCCCCCTTTCTCTCCTGTAGGAGGCTCAAAGGGGCTTACAATCTCCTTGCCCTTCCCCCCTCACAACAAACACCCTGTGAGGTAGGTGGGGCTGAGAGAACTCCAAAGAACTGTGACTAGCCCAAGGTCATCCAGCTGTGTGTGCTGGAGTTTACAGGCTAATCTGAATTCCCCAGATAAGCCTCCACAGCTCAGGTGGCAGAGCTGGGAATCAAACCTGGTTCCTCCAGATCAGAATGCACCTGCTCTTAGCCACTGCTCTTAGCCACTACGCCATTGCTGCTCCTTGTGCTCTGTGTGTTGTGCTCTGTGTGTTGCCCAGGTTGTGCTCTGTGTGTTGCCCAGGTTGTGCTCTGTATGTTGCCCAGGTGAATTCATGCATACCGTTTCCAGACCTTGACCCATACTGGTGTGCACACGTGAAAGAACAGAAAGACATTTAAAAATATATACGAATAGTTTGATGTTGAAGACCGGGAGTCTTGTGGCACCTTCAATACTATTTTTTGAAAATTTCAGCATACACATTCACTGACTTATTCAGATGGGTTTGTACCAGGTTTCTAAAACATTGGCTATGCAGAATTGGCCATGCAATAGCATTTAATTCCTCCTGCACGTTAGTATCGAAAATTTGCTGTAGTGTAGTGGTTAGAATGCCAGTCTGGGATCTGGGAGACCCTGGTTTGAATCCTCGTTCTGCCTTGGAAGTTTGCTTTGGACCAGCCCTTCTTAGCACAACCTAATTCACTGGGTTGTTGTAAAGGTAATGGAGAAAACAAGAATGATTCTATTCTCTATAGATCCCCACTGGGGAGAAAAGTGAGGTATAAAATAAGTACATAAAAAATAAATGTATTATTTTGTTTTCATTGGTGATTTACATTAATTTACTTGCAGATACACTAGAGTCAAGATGTACGCACGATTCAGACGGATGTTTAACTGGGAGAGAAGACTGAATTTTAAACAACAACAACCCCAGTATCTCCTACTATTAAAATATTAACAGGGCATTCCCTAAGGAGAAAAACTGGAATGAAACAGAATGATTTGGCAGGGACTGTCTTTGGTAAATAAAGACAGTCAGTGTTGTTTTCACTCATAACTTGGTTTACCTGAAAAACCCTCAGCAATTCTAACACTGCAGACTGTGGGGGGAAAATATTTTAGGGCGTTAGAGTTGTCACTACTCATGGTGTGCACACCCTACTCTGCTGTTGGCTCTGTTTGCAAGGTTTGGAGAGCTTCCAGAACTTTCCAAAGCCATTTGACCAGAAGTAACAATGCAGTGTACTTGACAAAAAAAAGAGATGCTTGCGTTGTCCCACTTTAAATTTATTTTATTTATTTTAAATGTAGTCGTTAAGTTTTATGTTGGGACCCGCCCTAAGCTCTGTGGGGAAAGGGCGAGATACACATTCAATCAAATAAATAAATAAATGCTCTCTTGCACAACATTGCCACTCCACAGGCTGGAACCCTAAGAAAATATATATATGTTGCCCATTTTTCTCCAGCTACATCATTTCCTGTTAATCAAATGCACCCACCCACACCACAATTGTCTCCCCAGCACTGATGATGTAAGAGAAAAAGTCACTTACCCCTCACACATTGGTGACATTGGTGGTGTACTAGTGGGGTCTTCTTCTAGTATGGTCCTGAAGTGGATTGGAAACATCCCTCCTATGACATGATCAGCGTTTTCAGCTTCCACATAGCCCCGTAAATCAAATTTCCCAAGCAGCCGGCATTCTTCTTCACCTTCAGGGACTTTTTCTTCTTCAGCAACCAAGCACTGTAGAGCGCATACAAATAATACTAGGAGCCCCCAAAACTTCGTGTGGGCCATTTTAATCACTGGTGATTCAAAAAAAAGATCAGAGGCTTTTTATGAAGGCTCGCACATGTTTATTATTCAGCAGCCTGTGAAAGAGCAGGTGAGTTCCCAGGGGACGTATGTAAAGTACTTCTCTGCTTAGCAGCAGTCAAGATAGGAGGAGAACATTTCATTTGTGAAATACGGAAGAGACAGGAAACTTCCTCCTGACGTTTTAAAATTTAGGAATGTTGTCGTCGTCCCCCCCCCCCCCCCCAACACAATTTTCTTCTTCAGCCAAATCATTTGTTAGAAACAGAGTCATTTTACATGTTTTCGTTTTGTCGTAAAGAGGGATAAAATAGTTGCTGTCCACCTCATGTTTAACTAGTGCCTGTTACAAAAGATAGAATGCTACTAATAACTATTATTTAAGAGTCAACTGTGAGCTCTGCTGGCTAAGTTTACGAGTCCGTCAGTCAATTGTCTTTGAAGGATATAATTATGCTTGGGGTTGCCCTGGAAAGCAATGCACCCCACCCCCCAAACCCGGCACCCCACCAATTATATGTCTGCAACACATAGAATATGAGGTTGTCTTGCTTCTGGAAGATTCTGGAAGATTTGGGGAAGGGCGGTATAGAAATTTAATAAAATAATAAAATAATAATAATAATTCACTATCATAGCTAATTGCTATTTTTTTAAAAAAAATCTGTGGGTGTAGCTATCACTGAATTCTCTGTCAAATTCTTCAAGTTATATGTGTGAAAATATTTCCTTTTTTAAAAAAGTCTGAATGTATTTTTCAATTTCCTTGGTTGACTATGTCAGATAGAATACAAAATTCTATCCATCTCTCCGTTTGTATAGCATTTTAAAGTGCTTCGCATGTAGCGTATCAGGTATTGGAAGTAGCTGTGTTGCCCCATAGAAAATTCCCAAAACAATAATGTCATATCCTTTTTTTCATTCAGCCCAAATATCACAAAATGTTGCACGAGCTTTTGAGCCCCCCTCTGTTTTATAAGGTAGATGTTCAAAACACAAACACACACATGAAGGAAGGAAGGAAGGAAGGAAGGAAGGAAGGAAGGAAGGAAGGAAGGAAGGAAGGAAGGAAGGAAGGAAGGAAGGAAGGAAGGAAGGAAGGAAGGAAGAAAGAAAGAAAGAAAGAAAGAAAGAAAGAAAGAAAGAAAGAAAGAAAGAAAGAAAGAAAGAAAGAAAGAAAGAAAGAAAGAAAGAAAGAAAGAAAGAAAGAAAGAAAGAAAGAAAGAAAGAAAGAATTAGTTGAAGGCAGAGAGAAAGAAAATATCTTTCACTTTCAGAGTCTGGTGGAAAAGTCAACAGTTTGTAGCAGCAGACTTAATTGGATTAGGAGTTGCTATGTGCAAACGTATTTTGAGATTTACCGGAGGAAATTATAAGGATCATGCAAGCACAAAGCAATATTTTGTAGTTTGGCTTGGACTGGCATACCATCGATTGTGCCTCTCAAGATTAATCTACAACTTTGTTAATATGTTTTCCTTCTTCTCTGTGCCTTGCAAGAGGAGTTGTATGTTCCAATTAGTACTGAGCAGACAGCTGATTAACTAGCTTCATATTCTCAAAGGGAGAGCAGCCCTTGTGCTTCTCTATCACATTCATCTTCAGAGCCTTATAATCTCTTTTATTGCACATATTTCCAGCCAAGACCTAGAAACTATGTAACTCGGCAGAGGCGTATCTGCCTAGGGACATGGGATACCCCATGTCCTCAGGCGCAACCATTCCAGTCACATGGGGGGTGCAAAATCAGCCCCCCACGTTACCAGATAGTCGGGCTGAGGGAGGCAGAAGTCTGACAAGGCACTTCAGCTGACCATGTCATCATGGGCAGGGCCGAGGGAGGACAAAGTCTGACGAGGGAGTCTCATCAGACTTCAACCACCCCCCAGCCCTGCCCACATCATCCTCTTTGACAACATGGGCAAGGCTGGGGGAGGATGAAATCTGAAGAGAGCCTCATCAGACTTTGTTCTCCCTTGGCCCCACGCACGTCATTGTGGGGCTGATGGAGGACAAAGTCTAACCAGGCTCCATGCCTCTTCAGACTTCTCCCTCCCTCGGCCCCACCCATGTGGCCCGGGGCAGAGGCAGGAAGGACGAAATCTGAGGAGGCTCTGTGCCTTGTCAGACTTCCGCCTCCCCTGACCCTACCCCCAGACTTCCGCCTCCCCTGACCCTATCCCTGTTGCCGGGCCAAGGGAGAGGCTCCATGCCTTGTCAGACTTCGTCCTCCCTCAGCCCCACCCACAATGTGCAGGGCTGAGGGAGGTGGAAGTCTGAAGAGGCACAGAGCCTGTTTCTTGGCCTGGCAGCAGGGATGTGTGGGGAATGGGGCTCGATACCACGTGGGGGTAGGGCTCTGCGCCGTTTGGGGGCAGGGCTCCTTGCAGTGCGCTGCACGCACATGCGTGCGCAGGGTGGGCGCCCCCAGAGTCTGTTTTGTCTCTGGGTGCTGTTTGACCACTATACATCTCTGCAACTCAGTAACATCTCTGCAAGTCTCCTTCTTTGGAGGTTTTTAAACAGATGCTAGATGGCCATCTGTCAGGAGAGCTTTGATTGTCTGTTCCTGCATTGCAGGGGTTTGGACTTGATGGCCCTTGTGGTCTCTTCCTACACTATGATTCTTTTATTCTCTCTTGAGATTCCTCTTGTTACTATTTTATTCATTTTAGACACAAGACCAAACCTCTTTACTGGTGTCCTCAAAGAAAAATGTACTGGGAGAGCAAAGTTCTTTTGAAACTGAAGAGATAAATTCCTCTTTGCTCCATCCCATCAGCAACCATACACCTGAATTTTGCAGCAACCGAAGCTTCCAAGCAGTTTTCAAAAGCAGACTGTATTTTGAAATAGCCTGGATATAATCAGAGCATAGGTAAACATGATCAAATGAAGTTATAGCAAGTGAAAATTTGTGAGAAAGCTCTGTGAGGCACAAAGGAGACCTCGTTTAGCTGAGAGGTTTATTTCTGGGTGTCATGTATTATTGTTTCTATTTTGTGGTTGGTAGAGTCGATATTTTAATGTTATGTGTATTTTAACAGTTTCATTTGTTTTCCGAAAGTCAAACCGATAAGCCAAAATTTAATTGTTTTGAGTAAATATAACAGTACAAACGACAGACATTTTACTCAAAGGTCTGTACATGGTGTTTTTAGTAATGTGTTCGTTCACCCTGGCTGTATTCCAACTCTCATCTTAACAATTACTTTTCTACTGGAATATGAAGCTATAAAGCTCCAAACAGGGAGCGCTTCTCTCCAGTTTGCAAATGCAAACAAGGAGACTATAAATAAGCTGTTCCTCCATTTTAATTCCGCAGGGGCAGCCATGTCAGTCCATTGTAGCTTGTCGAAAGAGAAATTCAAAAAAGAAAACCTTTTCTTCAATTGATTCGTGAGCTGTGACTCATGAAAGTTCATGCTGGAATCAGAGCTTTAGGATGCCACCGGGCTTCTGTTTTCTGTTGCCCCCCCACTGTGCCTTGACCCAGCTCTTTGCCAGCTGGTTTTGTTTTGCTTTTTCAAAACATAAATCGCTTTGAGAACGCCTATGTACAAAGACAGTATAAAAACACACTAGGTAAGTTTCCTGATAATACAACAAAAATTAGGTGAATTTGTGGGTTGGAGCTCAGATGTAAGGCAAGCAATTAAAATCTCAAGAAATCACCATTTTGAATAGGATTAGTGACAGCTGTCAAACACATTTTGTCTGTCTCTAATCTCACTGGCAGGAGATCTCATTCGTTTAAATTTAAATTGATGTTGCTGTGTAAGCACTTCTGTGAAAAATAATTAATGGTCTGGACTCTCATTCCACTCCATGGTGGATTCAGACGGGAAGGATGGATTCAGCTGAGGGAGCCATTTATGGAAGCGATTTGGGCTCAGATGAGTACTTTGATGGTCAACATGGTTGGACTGAAAACGAGGGATGCTGCAGACTTCATGATGAACATATATGATAGGTGAACATATCATGTTCAGTGCTACCATTGCCCATGAACCTCGAATCTTATCAACTATCTCCCATGAATCTCGAATCTTATCCATTTATCCACTATCTGCTTTGAATGACTGTCATGCAGCTTTGCAGTTGGGTGGTTTCTGCAGCGAAAGATTTTCATTTCAGGAGCCAAAGTGATGAAAAACTGACTCATTATTTGCAAAAATCTGTGCTCTGAGTCGGCAGCTATGCAAACATCCCCACTGGAAACAGGTCTTGGAATAACTGGGGGATGCTGCTTTCAGTCTATCCTACCTAACTGGGTTCTTGTGAAGATAAAATGAGTTAACTGCGTGTTGTCCAGAGATCAGAGGCATGGTAAAGGGGGGAAAGTGCCCAGTCCACCGGTGCATCCTCCACCTCATCCCGGAATGCCCCTCCCACCCCCAGAATGCCTTCGGCACACCCCCACAGGGGCACGTGCCTGGTGCGCCCCCCTTCCCCTTGGAGCTACGCCTCTGCCTGAGATCATTAGTATATGTGTATGTTTCTAGTTTTTTTTAAACCCTCTTTATAAACATCATAAGACTTGCCACTACTTGTCTTTACCTTCTAGCAACACAAAACACCTGAACCCAGAAGTTTGTGAAACCCATCACAGGAATCAGGGGACTAAGCCAATGAAGGCTGTGTTCTTTTCTCTTCACTGCTTGGATCCTAAGTTAAAGGTTTGTTCCTTAGCGATGACTGCCTTTTCATACATTTCAGGTAGATAGGACTGGTGAAGCATCCTAAGGCTTGCTTCTATTTATGTTGCTTCTATTTATTTTTCTTTCACCTTTTCGCTTTCTTTTCTGAAACCACTTAATCAAATCTTGTCACGAAGTTATTGGAACGATCGCATTGGATCTCCTTTAAAGATGCAAAAATGGGAAAAAACAGGGGAATAGGAGTGAATGCAGGCTAAGTTTGTAATACAAAATATTTCTTCAAGAAATAACTGTTTCTGACTGTTTTCCAGGGGTGTGCAAAAAAGGAAGTCAGGTTCAGAACTGGGTTGTGTATTGTTTTCAGAGCTTGAGTTAGATACTTTAAAATAGAAATTAAGGCAACATTCATTAGAAAATCAGTTTGATAATCACTTCTGTTGGTTTCATTGGGCCAGCCATATTTCTAGATGAAATATCCTCACCCACACCCCTTCTGATGAAATTCTCGGGTACTGCAGTTCTTACCCAAGGCATCTTTCCTTCCAGAATTCAGGCAGATGGGAGAAAGAAACTCTGTTCTGGAGGCAATTAAAATGTTCACTTGCAAACAGACTCAAGGAAATACCAATTAATTTATGAGTGAGCTTTCCGTAAAACAGAGAGCATGGGTGAAGAGACTAAACCTTGCCCAATCTCACCTCACTTCACTGTGTTTAATTGCTTTCTGGTGTGTTCCCTCCAGTTGACTTCCTGTATTGGGGACTGGCTGGGATAAAAAAAATGCCTCAGACACTGGAATAAAATGCAGGCTGGAGCTGAGTTTAGCACCCTAATCTACATGCTCTCCTTTGGATAAAAACAGATCATATCCCATCTTCAATTATTCTGGCATGTCCTCCCTTCCTCATACATTTGGGGTAATTCTAGCTGGGGAAAACACTGGTATCAAGGAGAAGGTGTGGCTGCTTTATATCTTTACATGAAATTAGAGTTATGGAGATTTCCCAAATCCTGAATCTGCTCTTATTTCCCACTTGATCTGATCATGTTGTCACTGATCTTTGACTTTTGACTTGGGAGCTTTGTTGAGTGTAGTAACATCGTTATGTAATTAAACATTTGTTGCTGGAGGGCATGCAAAGCAGTAGCTCTCCCCATTCCTAATTTCTGAAGTTCTGAAGTCTGCCTTCTGGTAGAAGCCAAATCCCTCTGTCCATGCCTATCTATATTTATCCTACATGTCTGCCAGTAGGTATAGGCAAAACATTTCCCTGAGAATATATGTTGTCTGCCTACCAGTGTGGGGCAGATGTAGCCACTGCTGCCCATTTCCTCAACCTGTCAGCTGGAAGTGGTAAAATTTTTTCTTTCCTTTACCTGCCTAACAGATGCAGAGCGCAGATAAAAAGCGGCCGCGACTTACCGGGGCAGCCATTGCTGGTGGGGAAGGGACACCCTTCGTGATGCTCCCCCCTTCCACTGTGCCTCGCAAGCTCTCCAGAGCTCGTGAGGCTTCAGGCTGGCCAGGCAATGTAGGCCTGGCAGGTGGGGCCAAGACCTGGGGTTATACAGAATCAGGAACTCCTTTGAAGGTCAAAGAGTCAGTGTGATGACTGGCAGAAAATGGAAATGCCGAATGCAAAAAAGGCCGGTAGGGCTGGTTTTGTTTAGCAAGTAGTCTTCTTGCTGGACAGAGGCCTGTTTAATCACATATCTGCTGACACAGAATAACTCGGTCTCCACACTGTCCCTGGCCCTTCTGCTGACAGTGGAACACAAGAAAGTTTCTAACCACTCCTATATGGGAGAAAGAATATGGAGGATGTTCACTATTTGTGAATAGGCATTTTTGGTAGAATTTCAGTTAGTTTAATTTAGATTCCATTGTAATTAACAGAAATACAGTAAATTAACAGAAACGCTTGGAATTAAGTTCCAACAAAATCTTTGTGTTCCACTGGCATCCACTGAGCAACTCTTGAAAAAAAGGTTTGCCAAACAATGTAGTGTTAGTTCTTTTTGAGAATGTCAATTTGATTACCAAAAAGGTTTCTATACATTTCATTTACCTTTCATGATCTATTCTTCCACAGGAGGAATATTATCTGACTTCTGCTATCTTGCAATGTAGACACTGGCCAACTCTGATATTGATTGGTGTGTTTCTCTGAACTGCCAGCTCTGTATGAAATAGTGGCTGATCAGTTATGAGATTCAAATAATTTAACAACCTGTTCTGGTGGTGGGATTCAAATAATTTAACAACTGGTTGTTTACAAGCACCATTTTAACAACCGGTCTGCCGAAGTGGTGCAAACCTGCTGAATCTCAAGGCTGAACACGTGAGAAATATTTTAGAAACTAATAATAATAATAATCACTTATCAACTTTTCTTAGCAATTTCAATTTATCAGAATTTTTATTATAGCATTGTTAAATATCATTAGTTTTGTCAGGTATCACATGTATTTTATTATTTCTGTAGTTATTAAAATAAGTATTATTCCGCATCCATTATTATATCATTTTATATGATCAATATCAACAATTTGTTTAGTAGATTGTACCATATACTTTTTTCTTAGTCTTCAGATGTAATCTCTTCAACTGTTTTGATTCCTTTTTATATCATCTCTCTCTCTCTCTCGGCTGATGGTAACTCATTGTGATGTTCAAGTTCTATTAGACAGTTATTTTACATGCAGCTAATCAGAAAATATGTATAATTTGTCACGAGATTGCTTGCCACATTACTTCTGTACATGCAACTGACTACACTTATATACAGTACCTGTATGTATCAGCATAAATGTCTTCCTGTATTTGTTATTCTGCTATTGTATCCTGTGTTGTGATTTTTCAGTGTCAAAAGCAGAGCTATTCTTCATTTGGAGCACAAGGTGGCAGTAAAACCCTGACATGATGTATGGAGAAAGACGGAGGGTGTGGGGAGGGGGGACTTGATATATCTGGTTATAAATAGCCATTATTGAATGGTGTTGAACTGTTCCCAGCATCATATTCTAGCTGAGATTTTCCCTAACAGCATGTGGAAGTTTCTTAAAATAATGTTTGTAGAGGTCACCAAACGTAACCTAACCTGTGAGGTAGGTTATGCTGAGACTGTCCCAAGGTCAGCCAGTGAGTTTCATGATCCCCACAATTCTGTCTAGTGTTAGAATACAGCAGTATTCGCTCCCCTATATAAATCCAGATCTTCATTCGCATGCCACACACATTGAAATTCAATGGCATGTTTGATGAAAATGCTACCTACACATTTCTAGTTAGAATATCATAGATAGCCACATATTTTTAGTCAGGGCTGCAAGAATTTGTTAAATATGTTTACACAGATTTAAAATCTTGTGATCACTTTTTTAAAGTGGCTTAATTTAATTGGGTTTCAGTTATTTTTAAAGATAATTTGAAAAATAAGTACTTAAAATCCTAATATCCGAGACAAGGCATTCTTCCTTTCCCACACAGGAAGGAGAGCCAACATGGTGTCGTGGTTAAGAGCAGTGGACTCTGGAGAACTGGCAAAATTCCCCCCATCCTTCATATGAGCTAGATTTGTTTCCCCCCTTATACAGATGAAGGCTGTTGGGTGACCTTGGGCCAGTCATAGTTCTCTCAGCCTCACTTACCTCGCAAGGTGTCTGTTGTGGGGAGTGGAAAGAGTTGTAGGCTGCTTTGAGATTCCTTGAGGTCCATCTAGTAGTAAAACTAGTGCCAGTCGCTGAATAATGTTCTTGCTGTGGCTTAAATTTATTATAATTGAAAGGTTGGTGCAGCATAGAATGCACATCTAGTTTTGTAGTTATCCTCATCAGTATTTTACCTGTCTCCCCTCTTCAAAGATACACGTGATAGAAGGGGAAATTAAATTAAATGTGGCTGAAAAATCCTACAAAAGAATGTTATAGAGAAGCCACTGAAACTGTTTTATTCCTGTAGCTTGAGATCACCCCATACCATTTCTTTAAATATGCAGCCTTTTCTAAGCCTAAACAGATTTACCTGGTAGTAAGCCACGCTGATTTCAATCACAGCCATGTTGATTTCTGGGTATTTTCTTCCAAGTAAATCATGGCAAACATGTGGTTGAGGATTTGCTTAGGATCTTCAGTTAATGCTAGTTATGCAGCACCATATTCTTAAGCCTGATTACTTTTACCAATCCACAGAAGCAGCCCACTGTGGTAATAACTTAAAGGGAAATCTGGTGGTTCAGAATAGAATTCTTGCATCTCTAATATTTCCAGCCTGATTTTTTTCTCTAGGACCAGTCTACATTGTTACATCCTCCATATGACTGAACGGCTAAGGTTAGCCAGCTACCTGGCATCTTCTGCCACTGAGTCTACATGTCGTTATTCATAAGAATACTTTCCTGGGAGCAAGACCTAACCTAGCAGCAGTGGCATAGTGGTGTAGTGGTTAAGAGCAGGTGCATTCTAATCTGGAGGAACCGGGTTTGATTCCCCACTCTGCCGCTTGAGCTGTGAAGGCTTATCTGGGGAATTCAGATTAGCCTGTGCACTCCAACACATGCCAGCTGGGTGACCTTGGGCTACTCACAGTTCTTTGGAGCTCTGTCAGCCCCACCCACCTCACAGGGTGTTTGTTGTGAGGGGGGAAAGGAAAGGAGATTGTCCTTACAGGAGAGAAAGAGGGGGTATAAATCCAATCTCTTCTTCTTCAACTCTGGATTCTTAGTAGAGCTGTTTAGGACTGCTTTCATAGTCTGTGCGGCGTTCTACAACTTTGTACTTCTGTGTAAATTATCTACTCTATAATGACGTTTCAGAGGACGAGAGCCCAAAGAAATCACACAAGTATCCAAATGGGTCACTTTTATTTGTGGATAAAAATTAAGGCTCACAGTACTTTTATCATTTACAAGCAGAAAATGTTTTTTTGTTTTTTTTAAAAAATGATAATGCTAGGAATTATTCCCTATACAAATTCCTTTGAAAATGTTGACATGTCTTACTGGAGACTAGAGGGTGAACATCAAGAGCAACTGCATTCATAAGCTACATGTTACATTCCCTTCTGGACCACAAGAAGACAATTGTCTGTGTATCTGCATCTGGCTGAGATTATATGAATTAACACCATGGAATACATTCAAAAACTGTAAAGATGGCAATCCAAAGGTACGCTCTACTTTCCTCCCAAACCAAGAAGACAATGTGTGGATCACCAAGAAAAGAAAAACCTGTTCCTTACAATACTGGGATTTGGATTAAAATTTAACAATTCACTCACAATGTACTGACATCTTATGTGCAACAGAGTTACTTCTGGTTGTATCATAATTTCCTTTATGAAATTAGGAACCTTTTGCCAAACTGTTTTATTCCCCAAACCTCTTAAATAAAAGCAAACAAATAATGCAGAGGAGACCAAATGTGCACGTTTGTTAATGTTAAAACACAAATTCTATTAAGACTTTATTGCGTATGCACCCAATGTTGCGAATATGAAAACCGCATTCAAACTCCAGTTGCAAACGTTACCATCCACAGTGGCACTGCATAATTAAACCTCTGGCTGCTATGGTTATGTATTGTTATCTTCTGTTTCTTTGTTGCATCATATGCAATAACGATGTTACACATTATATAATCTGAAACACCAGTTTAAAGGCAACATTTAAACTTAAGCAAGTGCTGCTGTCAACAACTATAACCTCAAGTCTGAGGCACAGTAAATGGACCAGGCGATCTCCAATACCTAAATGGCCAGAGGGAGCCAAACACTGTTAAAAGTTCTCAATTTACATTTCCCAATTAGCTGGTCCTCACCCACCACCCTCCACGAGCTGGATGAAGTGTACATCATCAACCTACTCCACTCCCAAATGTCTACACCAGCTCACCCAGAGCACTCAAATGCAGGTTGCAAAATCAGGAAAGGCACAGCAGAGTAATCAATACACTAAGAGAAAACCCCACCCCTCTCCTTGCCCTGTTAAAACACCAGGAACAAATGTTTCCTATTAAAGACATGAAGCCTAGCAAATTTCAAGTAGGGCAAAATGGATTCGTAACCACTCCAACTTTCTCTCTTTCTCTCAACTCAGATCATGTACCAAGTATCCTGGTGTGTGCAGGAGGGGAGGGGAGGGGGAACATCATTCAGGAAGGAGCTGGCCCAGATATTCCTATCCAGTCAGGACTTTCTAATTTTCACAATGATGGCAGCCTCATCATGAATTGGAATAATTTTGTCACTGAACTTTGCGTCAAGTAGCACCTCTTTGCTCAGTTGTAACTATCTTGCAGTGAATTTACAAGCAGCCTTTGCATAGCAAAATGGCTGCCTGTATTCGGTTAATCAGTGCAATTATACTGGGCAGCTTAATCTCTTTATTACAAACCATGATGGCTAAAATTGCACTGATCTGACACTGCCCTGCTGAACTAGGGAGGTATGCAGAATGGGAGATTGAATGGGAAACATGCATCCCTAGAGGGGGTTAACGTCTAGGAATAAAAAAGTGCTTTTCTACTACCCCACTACACTGACAGTATGCTGCCAGAGGCAGCTTTAAGTGAGTGCAGGCTATTTGTTAGCTACCCCTTAAGTAGTAGTGATGATAAAACGAATTTATATTCAAATGGGCTTTCAAGTCCAGGTCAGCCAATCAGTATAAATATTTTAATACACTTTGTGAGGGACTTTATAAAAGCAAAATGTCCCATACCTTTCTAAAGCATCTAACAAAACTGACAGGAATCAGAGAAACAATTGATAAGAATTCAAAATGAAACAAAACAATGGAATAAGGTCACAAAGATTATGACGGCTACAAAGGCCATTTCTAGCCATTCAGAGTTTGTCTAAGCAATGAGACACTTTTTCAAATGTATACATAATTCATATCTGTCTCTCTTTAATGTACATTAAATATAGATGTCACTCAATGGTGGGGAAACTGCATGCTTTTACATTCTTAACAAAACCTTTTTTTAAAAAAAAATGTTACGGAAGAGGAAAACGAAGGCAAAAGAAGAGGAGGAAAAAATGCGGCTAGTAAAATGAGCTGTTCAGAATTTCCATGCTTATTGCCATGGGCGTAATACTCCAAATGATATGGAACAGGATTTACAACACACAGTGAACAAATACACATTAATTCTACAACTCAACAATACCACTAGTCCATTTGGCAAAATATTTATTTATAATAAATCTGTGTCAAAAGCAGTTGGTCACTTTTTTTAACCTCCATTTTACATTATTAATAAGCTCTAACAATGGTTTTGATAAATGTAAATAAACTGTCTCTTTTTACAAAGTATACATTAAAAAAAATTAAAAAGAGACACCAAAACGACAGTAATAAAACACGTGGCGGGGGCGGGGGGGAAATGAAACAGGAAAAGTCAATGAGACCAAAAACGAAGAGACGGAAAAAAGGGGGGACAAAGCAGTATGAAATCTATCTGCACGTAGTAGGCAAGACTGCCCTAATTACCCGTACATGTCCTCAGTCCCACTTACCTTACACCCCGCCCCCACCCTCACATCGTCACTCTTAATTTGCAGATTATTTTCCAGGACAGAAGGGGGGGGGGGGGAATCACATGTGATGTAGCAGCAGCTCCAGTCACTCTTTTCACAGTACTGCATGTCAAAACTGGGAATGGTTTTTTTTTTTCTGATATAATTTAAAACTGCATACAGTACTTTCATTGAGGGGGGAAAATAATTACTCCCACTCAGTTGTTCCTGGTGGTTTTGAAGTCAAGTCATACATCACCCGGGAGATGCCAGGAATCTTCTTAATCTCTGTCACCATCTTCAGCACAACCTATGTTTAGAAACAAGAAAAAAGGGGACAGGGAGATGAATGATGCGGTACCCGTTTATAAAACAGGGAGGATCACGTCCGGATTGTTTTATAAAGTGCGTGATACAGAAGCAGTGCATTTTAGCTGGTCCCCAGAAAGGAACAGAAACTTGGGAGTCTTTTTTTGACAGTAGGGTAGGATTTGGTGAGCATCAAATTGACTGCGGCCCCTTGCCCCAATTTCCCTGCTCTTTCCTTTAGCCCAATTATTTGCAATATAAAATGGAGAATGCAAATTCAGAGCATCTAATTACGTTTACGTGACACTGACGGACTTGTTTCTGAATAAACACAGGCAAAGGCTGGAGCAGAGGTCCCCAACATGCTGGCTCTGGGCACCATGACACCTACCAACACCTTTCTTCCTGCAAGGCTGCAGAGGGCCCGCTGAAGATTGGATTGGCTGTTCATACTTGTAAGAACACTGGTTTTACCCCAGCTGCCACCACAGCACTGCGTAACTGAAGATAAACTGTGAAAGGAATCTGGTGGCTGGCTGTATCTTTTCAAGCAGACATCATGCGGCTGAACCCACCACTCTATGTCAGAATTTCAAAAAGGTGCCCACAGGCCGAAAGAGGGTGACAGCACCTGAGATGGAGCTTCTGCTCAGCGTGGTTTCCAGGTTCGCTCCTTAGCATCTCCAGTTTAAAAAATGGGTAGACCCATAGGTGATGAGAAAGAGCTCTATTTGAGACCCTGAAGAGCTGAGGCAGTGCAAATGTATTTGTCAAGTTAATGAGCTCGTGCCTTAACGGTGCTGTATGCAGAAACATGTTTTCAGACACGGAGTACTTATTTATTGAGGGCATCTGAATTTTGCTCTTCATTCAAGCAGTTCAGGGCAGCATACAAATTGCCACCCCTCTCCCCTCCATTTTCTACTTATAACAATCCTGTGACACCGGTTAGAGAGAGAAAATAATAACTGGCCCAAAGTCATCCAGTAAATTTTATGGCAAGCGGGAATGTGAACATAGGTCTCCTCAATCCTACTTCAACACTGCAACCAATACACTACATTGGCTCTCTACAAAAGCTTCTCTGCAGATTCTTAACTGGCAAAAACTAGTAATCAATGAACAAGGCATATCCGCCATATCTAAGGTTGCTAGGTCTGGGTTGGGAAATTCCTGAAAATGTGAAGGTGGAACCTGGGGAGGACAGGGGTTGGGGGAGGGACCTCAGCAGGGTTTAATGCCACTGAGTTCACCTTCCAAAGCAGCCACTTTCTCCAGGGAAACTGATCTCTTTAGTCTGTAGGTCAGCTGTAATCCTGGGAGATAACGAGTTACCCCTGGAGGGAACTAAATATTTCTTGGGCATTTGTAGGCATTATTTTAGTCAATTATGTTTAACAGCTTTCAGCTCCATATTTTTTCATTGTAAGTTAATGAGTCTCCATTGATCTACTTTCAAACAGCCTCTCTTCAAGGCTTATAATACAAAAGGGGTTTCTTTCACAGTTAAAAACAATTTTAGCAATGTAAAAATCAATGTCTCTAATGAAGGGACAAAGCTTTTAAAAATAACAAAGGAAAAACAATAATTTTTTTGTCTTATTTTGTTTAGTTTACCTCTTCTGGTATCTCATTTCCAGGAGTTGCAGCAATGCCGGTCATGAAGTCACTAGTTATAAAGGTTCGAATAACAACTGATCTTTGACAGGAAGGCTGCTTCTGTAGGGGATCTCGGTCAAAATGCAATGGTGTTAAGATGACTGGCATCTGGCTGATTTTTCCAGCATAACCTTGACCAAAAGAGAAAGATGGCGGCAATTAATAAAGCACAATATAGTGCCAGGACAGACTGTGCTCCAAGTATGACAAAAAAACTGCCCTTCTTCAGAGAAAAATGTGCAATATTCAGGATGGAATTTTAACACAGCATACACTCTCGGGCACTAATAATAAAATTGTCATGTTATAAGAAATTCAGTCTTTGGAAAACAGATTTCTGTAAAATAATGATCAGCTGTGCAACCTTTGGATGTTTGAAGACTATGAAACTGATACTCAAACAAACGTTGCCTGTAAAAGGTTTGAATGTGACAAGTTTCCTGCCAGCAACACAATGTACTAGTCAAAATGCACATATAATCAATGCAGTAGGGAAACCTGTGCTAGTCTGATGCAGCACAAGTTATAAAAGTGTTCTGCTGCACCTTAAAGACGAACCCAGTTTATAGTAGCACACTCACCAGATTCCCTGAGAATATTATGAGCCTCAAAATCAGCTTGCCGCAATGTGCTAAGGACTCCTGTTGTCAGGAAAGTTGGAGTAACATCTGTGGGAGGTTCTTTAACTGGTGGGCCAAAGACATAGACAACTCTAGGAAGAGAAGGAAACGGAATAATGAATGATTTGCTTTATATAGTAATCAATAAAACCTGGTCCCACGTGACCGTCTCTCTATCTCAGCAATCAATTTAAGCATATTAGATGGAATTATAGACTCTTGATAGCCTTCCCAAAATCTGAAATGTTCTGATTTTTCTTCCAAGTGCACATTTATATATGTTAAAAAACCCACCCCCTCAAAAAAGGTAGGTGAATTACTAAACAGTTGTTTTTGAAACACGAAGTGTACATATACCGATTTATGTTGTGACACATGCGTGGTATGAGTCTGGCTAGGAACATAAGGGACTCCCAGTGTGGAGCATCTTTACTGGATATACCACATACGTAGCTGTAGGAACGGCAGTCGCCCTGGAAAACAGCAGGGGGGAAAGGTTAACTGTTGAGAAATGTTTAATAAAAATTGATTTTAAAAAATTATTTAAAGAATGACACTCCAAATTGGGAACTAAAGTAACTGCAATCTAATATAACCAAATGAAGTTCCAGGCCTAGAAATGAATGTGATTCTTAGCTTCTAAGAGGCTGTGTGTTACCCAGGAATGTCTAAGAGAAGCTGAATTAAGGAGGTGTCTTTGTCATATGCTATCAACTCCCAACAACGAGTAAAGGAATAGTCTCCAACAATCTTTAACTGCTACTTTGATCTAGCTGTCTGAGCCTGATGAACCACAGTGGGGTCAATAATACTGAACGTTAAGAATGTATTACAGTTCCAGCTCTCTTCAGATGACATTTCCAAATCATACATAATGGACTATTTAGAAATACGATGGCTTCAAGTCATTCTACATTTGTTCACTAACCTGGACTCCCACCGTTTTGATTGGCAGCAAGAAGGCATTCAACGAATGTAGACTTGTGATTTGCATCAGTTTCTCCTGGTCCTCTTCAGTTGTACAACTTCTGACTCTCTGCAACAGGGTATGTGGCTGGATAATGAAACAGAAAGCGATGCGTAAGCATTTCAAGTCTTAGCTCACATGTCACATGAACTGTCTCAATATTCCCTGCAGATCCTGGAAAACAAAGAGGTTCTGAAACAAGCACATCTGGCAGGTGGATTGGACAGAACAGCATCTCAGCAAATTGTACTGAAAAGATGAAGCAGTTTTACACTGAGTCACAGCACTGATTGATCTGACTCTGTACTGCCTGCTCTGACTGGCAGCAGCTCTCGAGAGTCTTGCGACCGGCTGCCCGAGTGGAGATGCCAAGGATTGGACTGGGAATTTCTGCAGGTGCTCCACCTCTGAGCCACATCCATTCCCCTGAAGTCAGCAGAGGGTCTGATCACAGTGGTTTCTAAATTCATTAAATATCTATAGCCCCTGCCATAACAAATTACAGCAAATTAAAATATAAATTCTAATTTAACAAAAATAACCAGCATCATTCTCACAAGGCTTTGCAAAAGGAAACATACAATAAAAACAAGCAAGTACCTCATAACAATAAAAAACCAGCATTAGGAAATACACAACAGGAGAAAAACAAAACACGCATCCACACGAAGACTGCAACCACTCAATGTCATGCCTGAGGGAAAATTTTCAATCTGTGCCCAAAGCCTCAAAAAACTCTGTGGAAACAAAAATGGATGTAGAGAGGGCACTGCATAAAATGGCACCACAATCAAGACGGTCCTGTCCCTTGTAGTAGCTCACCTCATTTCGTTAACTGGGTTAGACAGAACAGGGTCTCTCTAAATGACCTTAACTGGTAGGCAGGTTCACGTGTGGAGAGTCTGTGGTCCTTTAAGGATCCTGGACTCCAGCTGCTTGGGGGTTTAAAGGGTCTGCAGACACTGCAGCTCTTCTGCTGAAGTTTGTTCTTTGTAACGACCACCAGTCAGCAAGAGGACTGCTACCTTGTTCCTAAATGAAGCTTCCAAACAATCTCCAAAGGCAGACCCAGGTAATGCACTGCAAATCCACTAAGCACCACGCAAAGGTGTAACTATGCCTTGTAAGCAGCTATGCTGTCTAAATAAGGCAGATATGAAAGATAATGGGTAAGAGAACAAGCTGACAATGTTTAGGCTACAAAAATAAGAGCAAAAGAGGGGGGGAAATGAAGAAATCAAGATTAAACACAGTGAAGGGAGAATGGATGTTGAAATTACTGAAAGAAAACTATTTTAAAATTTGATTTCAACTAGTTATATCTTGGTGGTGTATAAACTGCCTTGTTGCAGGGTCGGGGGACGTTCTAATATATCTTTGGATTTGTACATTTTCTTATATTCTGAGCTACGCCAAAAGGATTTGGGCTAAGGAATGGAATGTGATTTGGTTAAATAAATTAAATCATAAGAAAAAAGTTACGGAGCAGAAAGTGATCAACACTGGTCTGAAAGCAAACAATTAAAGGCTTATGAAGTTAGGCACATCTCCAGTGTCCCAAGTAGGGGTCTTTGGCATCCTTCTACTACCTGCTCATTTTAACTGGAGATGCTGCAGACTGAATATGGGACTTTCTGCAAACAAAGCAGGTGATCGGCCACTGAACCACAGCTGATTCCCAGAAAACACATTCAACACCATTTTGCTGTGATCCTTCTTTAAGAACTTTATTCCAACAAAATATTGCAAAATATAGAAGCAATCCTCTTAAATAACTGAAACAAAAGACAATACTGCCATATCCATTAATACATCCATTACATTACAATTCATACGTAGCGTTCAAATAATTTATCCCTGACTCTCTGTATACCAATGACTGCATCTCAAATGATCCATCTGTTAAAATACTGAAATTTGCAGATGATACAACAGTGATTGGTCTCATTCGAGACAATGATGAAACCGCATACAGACGGGAGGTTGAACAACTAGCCTCGTGGTGCCACTGGAACAATCTAGAACTGAACACACTTAAAACCGTAGAAATGGTGGTAGATTTCAGGAGAAACCCTCCCATCCTACCTCCTCTCACAATACTAGACAACACAGTATCAACAGTAGAGACCTTTAAATTTCTAGGCTCCATCATATCTCATGACCTAAAATGGTCACCTAATATCAAAAATGTCATCAAAAAAGCACAACAAAGAATGTTCTTTCTAGCCAACTCAGGAAGCTCAAACTCCCCAAGGAGCTGCTCATACAGTTCTACACACGCATCATTCAGTCTGTCATCCGCACCTCTATAACTGTGTGGTTTTGGTTCCTGCAACCCAACAAGATCGACTTTAGACTTCAGAGAATAATCAGAACTGCAGAAAAAAAAACAATTGCCTGCTAACCTGCCTTCTCCATTGAGAGGACCTGTATACTGCGCAGGTCAAAAAAAAGAACTGTGTAAATATTTACTCAAACCTCGCATCCTGGACATAAACTGTTTCAACTCTTACCCTCCTAAAGCTGATAAGCTACAGAGCACTTTGCACACCAAGACAACTAGACTATAAGAACAGTTTTTTCCCGAGAATGCCATCACTTTCTGTTAAACAAAATAAAGAATTCCCTACGATAATGTCCAAAACTATTTATTATATATTTATTATATAATTACTGCACTACTTTTTTCATCATTTCCTATTACCCATCTCCTCCCAATTATGACTGTATGACTATAGCCTGTGCTGACATTTCATTTTTATTTTTATGATTTTACATTTTATGTTTTTATTACTATTGATTGTTTCCTGATTGCTTACTAGACCTATATGACAATCATTAAGTGCTGTACCTTATGATTCTTGACAAATGTATTTTCTTTTATGTACACTGAGAGCATATGCACCGGAGACAAATTCCTTGTGTGTCCAATCACACTTGGCCAATAAAGATTCTATTCTATTCTATTCTATTCCCATCTTCTAAAAATCAAGTACTATTGCTTACCTTTTTAACACTAGCAGAAAAGTCTGCGATGATTTTCAAAATGTTATTAGTTTCAGGAAAGTCTTTGCAAACGTATGGTTCTTCAGCACATATTACCCGAATCGCAAGGCCAGGACCTGAAACAAAGTATCATATAGCACTGCAAAACAGTAACCCCGTCTGCAAAATGATAGGTTATATTTCAAGCAAATTATGAGCATAATGTCATTCCAGTTGGTAGTGACTGGTTTAGCAGATGAAATGAATGTTGTAAGAAGTGTCGGCCTTGCTGACCTACAATCCAAATCAAAAGACGTTCATGACCACTCTTATTATATAAAGAAGGGGCTGAAATAGAAGAATTTGGATTTATACCCCACCTTTCTCTCCCGTAAGGAGACTCAAGGTGGCTTACAAGCTCCTTTTCCTTCCTCTCCCCACAACAGACTCCTTGTAAGGTAGGGCTGAAAGAGTTCCAAAGAACTGTGACTAGCCCAAGATCACCCCAGCAGGGATGTAGGAGTACAGAAACACAACTGGTTCACCAGATAAGCCTCTGCCAGGTAGAGGAGTGGGGAATCAAACCCAGTTCTCCACATTAGAATGCACCTGCTCTTAACCACTGCCCCACCTGCTGCCCCACCTGAAACCCCTAATTCCTTACTCACCCTTAGCCTGGAATGTTTGTACAATGTTCAGTTCCCACTTCTTGGTTCAGGCTATCTTTAAAATAATCTTGACATATTACCATCATTATTACTCACTCACCACACATGAGGGCCACTGACACTGCCCAAGGTCATGGCTGAAATAACGTTTGAACTCAAGGGTTTGCACCTCAGGCTCTTTGCTTTATACCCTTACCAGCTTACACAGGGATCAGAGGAGGAAAAAAAACTCTTACGAGTACAGGTGCTATCCTCTGTTAACCCTTCCCTTCCTTAGCACAATTTAAGAAAAGTTACACTGGACCTCGCCTGCCTAATCCAGCTTCCTCCAGATGTTGCATCTCAGAACTGATATGCCGAAGTTTACTGCCTCTGGATCAGGGGGAGCCCTTGAGTCATTATGGTTAGTAGCCATTGACAGATCTTTTACCTGGGAATGGATGTCTTGAGACTAGCTCTTCAGGCAGACCCAGTTCTCGTCCAAGCACCCGGACTTCATCCTTGTGAAAATCCTTCAGTGGTTCTATTACTTTGCCCTGGAAGGGAAACAGCGATCTGTATTCAAGACACCTCTTGGAAGCAGCTACAAACTAGCAGAAAGCTGCTTAACGAGCAAAACAATTCCTAATGTAATGCAGCTGCTATTAAGGCTATAATTTAAACCATGCTTCAAGTGCCAGCCCAATGGAATATCACGGGAACCAAGGTAACAATAAAGTGATTCAAAGCACTCAGTAGGGAAGCTCAGTAATTGCTGTCATGTGATTTATATTATATATGTGTATGTGTGTGTGTGCGCGTGCATGCGTCTATACATTCCACAGCATAAATGCATTCAGTAGCCTCTGGCTGCCTAGGAAAGCAGCAACAAATTCTGGCTTGCACTTCACACTAAACCTTAAATTGTCCTTCAGGAGACACCTTTTTTCATTTATTCAGTCTAAAATGTCTTCAAAGTGTGGATGCCGACACAAAAAGACTGCCAACTGCAGGAACTTTGAACATGATGTCCCAAATGCCCAACATTACACAGGCATGACGAGAAACAAAGTGGGGCCCATCCTTGTGTTCACTTATTTATTTAAAATATTTCTAAGCTTGCCTGTTTCTTGACACAGCTTGCACCCAAGACTGGTAACGATATACACATTAAAAATGCAACCATCAATTAAAGCACAGTTAACAAAACTGTCATACATAACCAGCAGAAACCATGACAAAACAATCGATGCTAGTAGTCTTCTGTGCTCTCAAACACTCAACTGTTACTTAGCTAATCCGAATGCTGCCCTAACCAGCTTGCTTTGGCATCCTGTCTGGAAGGATAAGAAGGCAAAAGTCTTCTTCACAACCATGACTGAAAAAGTTAATGTCTGGGCAGCAACTGATCACAACCTGGCCAGGAAGGGAAGTATGAAGTCAACAGTGTTTGGCAGGGTGGAGTTGCTGCGCAGCATGTTGACAACTCCTGTGTGGCTGACCACATTCCATTGGACTTTTGAGAGCCGGAAAAAATACATTCTTTTTACCTCTTCTCTCAACTTTCTGATGAGTTCTGTGTCATTGTGATGAGTTTTGATGACCTCAGCTTTGCCACTAGCAACAATGGAAGCACTTTCGATAAGGTCGGGCCTTAAGGTTCCCTGAGCAAGGAAGACTTCTTCAGGTTTTAGGTTCATTTCTCCGATGACCTCATTTGCAATCTACAACAGAGGAGGAAGCGATGAAGAAGACAAAGAAGTACACTGCTCCGTAATTAGATTTCTATACTTGTACTGCATATAGCAGGCTCTGGTGCCCTCGTGAACTGTAGGCCTCACTCCATTCAGGGGATGTCTGCAGTATCTCCTTGAAAACTAACTTATGACTCCATAAATATCAACTCTGTTCGAGCCTACTCTCATCATAACAGTTTTTGCCACGCCTTGGACTACACAACACTGGCTGGATATGTAGGACTGCAAATGGAATAGGGTTGGCGGAAATGGATCTTTGCTGCCAACCCTTTCTGACTACAGCCACCCAAAAATCCTTTGGAAGTCAAGGCGCTTAGGAACAACCTGGAACTGCAGCTGGAGGAAGAAAAGTGTATGAGGGTGGTGTGACTGAAGCCTACAGACGCAGTCTCACTGTGCCACATCCCACCCATGACATATTCCTAGAGCTCCCCTCAACCCTCGCCAGTGGCATTTAGGGCAAGGCCTAGAGAACTCCAGTGTGAAATGGGAGCTAATGAAAGATCCCTCTTGAGAATTTTGCTCTGTTCATGCTCTGATCTTAAATGCCAAGCCAACGCATTGTACGATAACGCAATCTTATTAATTTTTCACTATCTAGTACTACTAAGATATGCTAATGAGAGATGCTATGCTGGAGTTCACTGCTTCATCTGAAAGCTACCTTGCTCCTTATCCATGAAAGCATTATGAGGAGAGCTTCACTTACACAAATGCATTTCTTCTCGTAAGTTTAAAACAGCCATTTTTCAGTTGGGGGGGCGGGGGGAACCCACTGGTGAGATTGCAGTTTGTCTTTCATCTGGTAGGAAACCTTTCCCGTGCCTAGCCAGGATTCTCTGACTAGCCAGCTAAGATTCCAGTGCTCTGAATGAACCTGGATAATATGAGCTATTCTCAAACTGCCTGATTTGTCGAAGCTTATCCCCAAAAAAGAGGTGGGGACCTTGCCAATCTCCACAGCTAATGCTGCCTTTTTATTTCGGCTCTCTTCTTCATGTCTGGATAGGGGTGAATATTTAGCATTTAGTCACTGTGTTCCTATCACATTTTTCATTTGCACAGAACTGTTTGCGGTAATCTGCTCATCGTTTTCAGATGATATTGCAATAAGTGTGTCTTAAGAATCCGTTCCAACTGCAGCGCAAACCTCCTTCTAATGATGTACACAGTCATTTACAGCTGTTTTAAGAAACAAGTTGAAATGTGTTCAGGGATAGAAAAAAGCCTAGAGGAAAATGTTGCAAGTACTGCTAATTAGCTGTCCTCACTGGATTATAATGGGCCATTGTGAGTTCACAAAATAGCTTGGGCAGTGGGTGACCCCTACTGGACAAAACCATTGGCCTTCACTAGCAATCATCAAAAAGCTAACTTTCCTGATAGCATATAAACACAAAGAAATCAATATGAAGTATACAGTGTAATCCTAAGCAGTCACACTTTTCTGGGCCCAGTGTTTTCAACTGACTGCCATGAGGTAACATAACCCACACATTGCTAGAACACACAGTAGGGGCAGCAAACTCAAAATTGTTCTACTTAAGCAGCGGCACACAAGTCTGAGCATGCCATGGGTAATTCTGGGTCTCATGTTCAGGGGTGTTACTTGGAACTACTAGAATTTTACAACACAGTGGCACTGTACAGTTCACATTCCAAGCAAATCTTTGCTCAAGGATGCATTCACAATGTGAGCATTTATGCAGAAATGTAAATAAGAACCTGCTAGCAGTGGTGTAGGGCCTATAGGGATATTGGGGTCACCCACATCCCTGGGAGCACAGTGTGTAACAGACTTTTCTCTGAAGATGCCAGCCACAGATGCAGGTGAAATGTTAGGAACAAGATCCACCAGACCACAGCCACACAGCCCAGAAAACCCACCAGAACCTGTCTATGGTCTGTTTTTAATAATCTGTGGGGAAGGAGACTGTGGCTCAGAGGTAGAGCATCTGCTTTGCATGCAGAAGGTCCCAGGTTCAATCTCTGGCATCTCCAGTTGAAAGGACCAGGGAGTAGGTGATGTGAAAGCCTTCTGCCTGAGATCCTGGAGAGTTGATGCTAGTCTGAATAGACAGTACAGACCCTGACGGACCACAGTATCTTATTAGGTGTAAGGCACTTCATATGTGCAAATGATAGGATGAGGCATTTTTAATGCCGCATTTTAATTATTAACTTCTAATATTTTTCATTATTTTTACTTTGTAAACTGCCTTGCACAGGTTCCTGGAGAGAGGACGTAAAAACATTCTAAATAATAAAAACACAAAACAGCATAAAAATAATTAAAATTAACAAACTATTTAAAACTAAGTCGGAAAATAAAATCAGTATAAAACATTTAGCAGCCAGGAATGGCTTTCATAAAATAATCCTCAGCATAGAAGCAGAATGTGATAACAATTTAAAAAGAGCAATCCCATTAATTAAAAAAAAACTGGCTAAAAAGATTGTTTGGCCCATCACTTAAAGGAAAGAGAAAGATAGATGGCAGGCAAGCCTCAGAGGGAAGAGAATTTTACAGGCAAGGCTGCCACCACTAAAAAAAAGCCCCTTCTTTGGTTGCTACCTTAAAATCATAGAATTGGAAGAAACCCCAAGGGCCATCAAGTCCAACCCCCTGCAATGCAGGAATACATAATCAAAGCCCTCCTGACAGATGGCCATTGAGCCTCTCTTTAAAAACCTCCAAAGGAGGAGACACTATCACACTGCGAGGTAGTCCATTCCACTACCCCACTCCGAGGTAGAACATGTCAAACAGCCCTTACTGTCAGAAAGTTTTTCCTGAGTGGAATCTCTTTTCCTTCACCTTGAACCCATTACTCCTTCTTGATATCTGCAGACAGCAGGACTTATGAGGAGAAGCTCAGATGATAGACTGATGGACAACAGGCATACTGAAACTGTTGAACAAAATTTGCATTCAAGTAGCTTAGATTTGGAATAAAAAAACTTACTATTTCACCCAACAAGCACTTTGGCACAAGCAGAGTTCAGAGTAACTGATAATAAGATATCAATGCCAGGGAAAGCAACATCAAGTTACAGCCAAAACACACTGACCTCATAGGGTTTTCAAGGCAAAAGATTAACAGAAGTAGATTGCCATTATTTTCCTCTGCGCAGCAGCCCTGGACTTCCTTGCTGGTCCCCTATCCAAGTACTAACCAGGCCTGCTTACCTTCTGAGATCCAATGAGATGAGGCTAACCTAGGTCATCCAGGTTAGGGCATCATAAGGTATGAAACCTTAAGGTATGAAACAGTCATAATTCAATGTAAAATCCTTATGGAAAAACATACCCCAGATTCTATATTAATTGAAAACGTTTATGTACATTTGATTTAGGTACACTGAAATTGAAATCACTACTGTCAAAACGGATACCTTAACAAAGGTGTCACCAATAATTTTTCTTTTTTCCTCAGGACTAGTAGTCATATTCAACGTTTTACTGATCCTTTTTCGTGGAGTTCTGTCTTCCTCAGAAATAGGGAGGGTTGTTGTACCGTTGTAGAACGAATGAGCTGCGTTTACCACTGCAGAACACACAAGATTGTTCGTGATGAGAGAAATTCTGAAGATTTCCAAGATCATGTGAAAATAATTCACTTAGGCATTGTATTCTAGTAAATAACATTTGGCCCCAGAAAAGAATTAATCTACCCAAAACAAAAATTATCCAGCTCAAGCCATTTGAAAACAAACTAAAAGACCTACTAAATCTGAACTAACAGCAAACTGGCTTATCAATGCAAAATGGTAAATATAACAATTTAAATTGTAACTACCCATTACACATAATATAACAGAGATATTACAGAGCTCCTTTCTTTTTCCATGATCTTGTGTCCGTTTTCCAATTATTACATGGGGAACTTTAAAGAATTAAAAGAACCAAAAGAAGTAACCTTAACATTGATGATAGTTTTCATAGAACAATAAAGCTGAAAGAGACCCCAAAGGCCATCAAGTCCAACCCCCTGCCATGCAGGAACACACAATCAAAGCACTCCTGATAGATGGCCATCCAGCCTCTCTTTAAAGGAGTCTCCACCACACTCTTGAGGTAGTGCATTCCACTGCTGGACAGCCCTTACTGTCAGGAAGATTTTCCTAATATTTAGGTAGAATCTCTTTTCCTTCACCTTGAACCCATTACTCCTGGTCCTAGATTCTGGAGTAGCAGAAAACAAGCTTGCTCCCTCACCAACATGACATCCCTTCAAATATTTAAATATGGCTATCATGTCACCTCTTAACCTTCTCTTCACCAAACTAAACATGCCCAGCTCCCCAAGTCTCTCCTTATAGGGCATGGATATTTTCGTGGATATGGGGTAGAAGAGGGAACAGAGGGGTATCTGCAAATACAGTTATGTGTACTCAGACTTCCTTTCACTTGTGGATAAGCCCCAAAGTGAAGTCAATAGTCTCATGAAGAAGGCTGATTTTGAAGAGTCTGGAGGAGTGACAGAGTTGGTACCAAGTAGGTGTTCTATGAGAAAAGGTGGCAAGGAGTAGAAGCCTCTAACATCCTGCACAAAAAATCCTCTTGAGCAAGGGAGCTAGATAAAGACACTGAAATTAGAAGAACCATCCATGTATTGGAAATGCTATTATGAAGCTCATTCACAGCTAATAAAACCATTACTTTTTAATTTTCAGATTAACAGAAGGAATAATGCACTACCTTTGACTTGAATTCCCAACTTCTTGAGCGCCTCCTCCACTGACTGACTCTCCCTCTTGCGCATAAATCCATTATCTATGTGCACTGCTATCACCTGATCTTGGTTCAAAGCACGATTCAGTAAAGCAGTACATACTGTTGAGTCCACGCCTCCGCTGAGTAAAACCTACAGTGATTGAGATAGAAGGAAAATCATTAAATGTATTAAGTAAATACAAACAACCCATAATATGAACACAGCATTTCATTTGCATTACTACCTTTCACAGTCTGCAACATCGCCAAATTCACAAATACACTCAGGTCACTACGTGACAAAGAAAAAAAATCTATCCTTTTAAAAAATATCCTATTTTTAAAAAAGCTTATTGCACTTGTTTAAAATAAATGGATGTTTAAGTACCAAACACTTTAGTTACCAACAGGAATGAGCAAGGATGAATTTTCCAATATTTTTAATAGCTTCCTTACCAGGACCTTTGACGAACCCACTTTGGTTTTGATATCTTGAATACACTCCAATTCTCGGTTCTGAACTGTGAAGGTGCCACTGCACCCAGCAATTTCATAAAGGAAGTTTTTCAGCATTGCTTTTCCATTTACAGTAAGGCTAACTTCAGGATGGAATTGTGCTCCATACAGTTTTTTAGACTCATTTGCTATAGCTGGGGAGGTATTAAAAACAGAAGAATTATAGCAGTACGAACCACTAGATTTGATACACGTGTCAGAAAAACTTTCAGATGTAAAGTCAACCATTATAAAGGATTTCTAGAATTATTAATAAAATGTAAAAATTTAAAAGTAATAAAACCATACTCAAGCATACTCTTGTCCAAAGTTTACAAAACAAACCCTACCAAAACAGGTCAAACGACACAGCTGAAAGTAATCAGAATAATTTTTGTAATGCTGAAAGAACAAACTGGTATTTAATCTTTAGTCTGTTTCCCTTAATACCTTTCTCAGTTTCCATTTCCTCAATGCGGATAAAAGAGGCACAAAATGTCCACGTAAACAGATTCCAAGGGCCGCAAACTAAACATAAATAACAGCTTGGGCACACAAACAAGGAACTGAGCACTGCTGTGCCCAGATTTGTTCATCTAAGACCATTAAAAGAACAGCTGCCAGTTATGATCACGAGTCAGTTCACACATACAGAACAAAATCTCTGGATAAGACTTTATTTTTGTAATGTGAATTCCATAACAATGGAAGTGCTTCTGGGAGTGATAGGCTACTTCTTTATGAATCAAGTGGATATTTCCCCCTGTTCTATGATGGACAGTTTTAAATTATAATTACACTTCAGAAATTTACAAACTGAATATTTTCATTTGCCTGCTTTCATAAAGTCAAGTTTTTAAAACTATGTTAAAGACCTTAATTAAAAAGCCTGCAGAACTTTCTAAAAGCTGAATTCACATTTCATTTGTGTGACTATCCTTTGCAAAAGGTCCCATAAGCAAAATATTTGCTCAAGATCTGAATTGTGACACCAAATCCCAAATATACTGATTCCAAAGTATCATTTTTTTCCCCCAAGAGTTGTTTTGAAGTTGACATTCGAGCAGGGAAACAAGAACTAAGGAATGTTTACCCTTGTTCACAATGCTACTTGAACACTGAAAATTCAAATTTGTGCAATTTATCACTGAAAATTAAAATGAAGCCCACATTTGCTATTACAGCTGGGAGCTGCAAATAAATCCTTTTCAAAATCCTATTTTGTTTGGAACCACTTTTACAAATAATCATTTGCGTGGCAGGTTTTGATCGTATTACCTGTGAGGAAGTACTGTCAACATAAATAGTAAAGGTGTACAAAATACATACCTGCTATAACATTTCCAGACTGTGCAACAACTTTGAATCCATCAGCCACCTTATCTACGCTGTCTCCATGGGTAAGGAGCACAACCTCTTCCTTCTGTAGCCCTCTGAGAACAAGATAACCAAATACAAGAGTAGCATCATTAAGTACACCATCGACTAAAAGTGGCAAAGTTGCACTATTAGGCTTGCAACAAAGCCTCTGTTTGCCAATTAATAATCTCTCCAACACCACCACCACAGTTGGAAAATATTTCTCAAGCTAAATACTCCAGTTTAAACAGTTAGGGTTACCGGTAACTCTGAACACCATCATCATTTTAATAGCCCCCTTTCCATTTTGTATTTGCATATTTATGCTACCTGAACAGTGAGCAGGTGTTATCCAGAGTGATGCTGAAGACTCCATCTTCTCGAACGTCTTTTTTGTGAACCGTACCCCCAAATACCTTGTTCATCATCTGTCAGAACAGAAAGGCTAATTGAATTACCATGCCCCACTTTGATTACCACACCCATATTATCTCTCTGCACTGTCACTGAGTGAACATTTGCCAGCAACCAGACAATGTATTCAGCATATACAGAACACAGCAGGGCTGCAGCTAATTTGTATCAGCATTGCAAACAGCGCGAGTTGGTCGTTCAGCCTTTGCTCTGTTCATCTGTACTACTACTTCCCTCCCTGCCTCCAGGGCAGCAGCATGGTTTACATTCTCTCCTCTAGCCTCAGATGGATTCCTGTCTCTTTAATGCTGAAGGATGCAGAAGAAAGAGGAAGGCGGAAGAATGAAAAGTATGCAGCCTCTATAATGTTGAGCTGCATTCCTGCCTTTTCCCCCTGTATCTGATTTGCACTAAAAGTCTCGGCAGAATAGAAGGACCATTTAAATAACTACCAATAATAGCTGCACCAGGGTGAATGCTCTCAGAAACATGTCATCGTTGCTTTGGTTTAATTATTTCTGAGCCATCTCAAAACCTCTTGTTTCTTGACTGAGAGAGATCTGTTAGTATTTCGTTAATTTCTTTACAGGGTTTTATACTATGTCCTTATTTTAAAGTATCATCAGAATCATTAAAAATATCTGAACATTAAAAATCAACATCAACGCAATATAGCAGAAGTCAGGATCCAAAGAGCAGACAAATTTTGAACTGACTACTAGGCCACATGAAAGTTTCAATCTTTGGCTTACTTATTTGAAAGTGGATCTTTCCTTAATTCAGTGAACATTACCACACATCAAACTTGCACTGATACCTTGGAAGGGCCAGTGCCTACCCTTTTTTCCACAGTCCCAATAAGATTATCCACTATCTTTTAAGAGACATGTCCATATCCACCTCTTTATTAGCCTCCCCAAGATAGTGGGGATAATTCCCATTAGTGTATGTTGAACTATGTAACACTGTCTGGCCTCATCACTGGCAGAAGAGTTGTTAACACAAACAAATGCATGCCTAGAAATTTTCTATGCCCTAATTGGTTCTTTTACATTTGATCCTAGGGTGTCACTGTAATCAAGCGGCTTTTTCATGTGTGCTGATGGAATGCATTTTACTTCTGCGTGAACCTAATATATGTGTTCCACCACAGTTAGCTCCAAGCTACAACGTGAACCAGGTACCCTGATCCATTGCCGCAAATACTCTAGAGACTCCACAAGCATTTCCTCTGGAGGAACAACACCTGAACTCCCAAAATGTTTTTAAATTCCCATGATTATAAAAGGGCAGTTTTAAGTGAAACTTGCAGGAAACCATTTGGTGCATGGTTTTTGTTATCCTGTCAACCACTGAAGTTAGATACTTTTGCTTCTATACACTAGGTTTCATTTTCAAAAATAGTGAAATCCTCTTTCTGGATTGGAATTTAGAATTCAGGTGAGGATTCACATCACTGAATGTACTCCCATATTAAAAAACAAACAAACCCCTGCACTCAGAAACAGAATGGTAGCTTACAACGTTTCTAACTCCTACATTTTCAAGCAAGAATTTCTTGCTTGTAGAAGCAAACTACCATGTGTACTCACACTTGAGCTGGTGCAGTTAGGAATATCTATGAATGCACATGTCCAATTAGTCATAAAATAATGTAGATACATGCCTACATGTAATTATTGCTCCTCGCTCCTGAGACCCAGTTCTTTAGTGAGCTGTATTATAAAGTAATCAGATGACACTGTTCTGCTTCTCTTATTATAGTATTCATTCAGATGTGGGGAAAAACATTCATTATTCCTTCATCTCCACATCACAGTGGAAGACAATCTATCCCACTCAGACCACCAGCAGACCAGTATGTTTTTTGTCTTAGATTACCAGCTCCACAGACATCTCCTTGCACATATAAACATGACTATGACAGTTAGCAATTTAAAAGCTTACTTTATTATTATTTCTCACTGTACTGCAGTTGATCCCCTCACAGAGCTTTACTATTGGAGGGAGTTGTGTTTTGATGAGGCATTCATTAGGCTTGACTTGATTCCACAGTGTTACAGCACTTGAAGCAGTGGCGTTTGATTTAACAGAATTGGCACACCACTGTCTTATGCAAACTTACAGAGGGAAGCACAGTAATAGAATGGCTAATTCCGAGTTTGTGTGGAAGAAAAAGAGGGACGGAGCATGGCAAACAAGATGTGATGGTCCCCTTTACTGACAGACAAGAGGTTTGTCATGACTTCTGAATACAGACATGATTTCTTTCTCCTTGCTCTCCCAGAAACCTGGAACATTTCCAGCTGACACCAAAACCCCTGCTGCTCTCTCTCCTGCAGTTCATTAACCTTTCCCCAACATCCTCTTCCCACAGGGAGCAGAGGTGGCTGATCTTCTTGCTAGTTCCACCTTTTGCCCTGTTTTTGTTCCGTGCCCACAAACACTTTGTACATCTCTTTTCTTTCTCTTTGTATTACTCTTTATCATCAAGTAATCCACTTCTTACACTAGTTTTGCTCTTGTGGCAGAGCTGCTAAATAACTTGCTGACTTTACATGTTAAAAATTCCTGCTATCTTCCTATTCATATACTTTTATTTTTCCGCAAAGAAATTGCATGCCCAATTCAGTCCTGTTCACTGTCCCTGCTTATTAGGTCCCTTTAATCTTCTTTCTGGTCCCACTCTGCCTGTTCTTTCATCTTCTCTGTATTTCTCTATCTCCCTAATACTTTACTTATATTTGTTATTCACCTTTCATTATAGCCCCCTCTTTTCTGGTTGCAATATTCTTTGTTACCACTTCTTCCCTCTCTTTTCTCCACAGCCTGCTTTTGATCTTGTTTTTTTTCTTCAGCTAAATTCATTCCTTGTCCTTTCAGTTTTCTGTCAGTTTTGCCTCTGTCCCTCACATTATCAATGTTCTCCTGTTCCACATTCTTCTTTTAAACAAGCAATTCAAGTGTTTAAAATACTATACCCCTTCTGACCTCCCACCTCCTCTCAAGCTATCACCCAGCTTCTCTTCCTTCTTTCATCCCAACTGTCTTTAATGACATCTCTTTCAAGTGCCTCAATTGCCTGTCTTCCAAATTTGTTTCTGCCCATTGTTTTTTTTTCCTGCCTCCACATTTTACTTCTGACTAAAGTCTAATAATCTTCTATATGCTACAGTACAGGGATTTTCTTATTTTAACTCTCCCTGACTTTCTTCTGCTTTTAAGGCAATTAACCACTCGCTGCTTCTTAGCTCTCTTTGTTCGTTAGGTGTTACGCTTCCTCACAGCATCCCTTACCACTTAGTTCTTGGATTCCTTTGTTGCACTCTTCATACCCTTCCCCTTGGCAGTATGATTTCTTCCTCTGGCCTAGAGTGTCAATGTTATAATGATATCCAGTTGCCTCTTTATTTGTCCATCTTCTCTCATTCTGTTCTTACTGGTCAGTCCAGCCATGTTACAGCTGATTGATCATGAATGTGGAATCATCACCTAAAAACTCCACATGTGAGAATTTATTGTATTTGCCCCTAAACCTTTTATTTCCCTTCTATTGTTCAATTGACAAAATATTCAGTGTTGCCTGCCAGTTACGATTTTCTTTGTTGCCCCAAATAAGGTCCCCTACCCCCACTCTACATTGCTAAAATTCACCATCTTTCCTCCATTATTCTACACAATGTCTTTGAGATCCTCACCCAAAACGTTTGATTAGGTCACTGGAGTTCGTGCCTTTTAGCTTAAACCCAAATCTGTTCTTAAAACATCATTTTTTCTTGCTTTAACCATACTATATCCGCTCTCTTTTTCACTTCATTGCTTTGCTGCTCCTCATTAAACTTTATCTAACTTTAAAGCATTTTCATTGTCTCTTGAACCCAGAGGGGTACTCTGGTCACATAGGGGGCACAAAATCAGTCCCCCACATGACCAGAGAGTCGGGCTGAGGGAGGCAGGGTTCAGTGGGGCCGAGGGAGGATGAAGTTGCCCTCCCTTGGCCCCGCCAACATTGCCCCGGGGCCGAGGCAGGGAGGACGGAGTCTGAGGAGGCTCTATGCCTTGTCAGACTTCTGCCTCCCTCGGCCCCGACCCCGCGCATCCCTGCTGCCAGGCTGGGGGAGAGGCTACGTGACTTGTCAGACTTCATCCTCCCTTGGCCCCACTCACAAAGTGAGGGGCCAAGGGAGCCAGAAGTCTGACAAGGCATGGAGCCTCTTCCTCGGCCCGGCAGCAGGGACATGCGAGGGTGGGGCTCCACGCCGCATGGGGGTGGGACTCTTTGCAGTGTGCTGTGTGCAGGGGGGCGCTGCCTGGAGTTTGTTTTGTCTCTGGGTGCTGTTCGGCCACTATATGCCTCTGCTTGAACCTTCCCAATCTTCACTGCTTTCTTTCTATTGTCCTTTCTTGTTGGCCCCTTGAATCATAATACTAATCTTACCAGGCCTACACTTCCTTGCACTATTTCTTGATTACATGCATCTCCCTCTCAGGTTCCCTTAGAACTTTTCTTCATGAAAATTTTTGAAGGTTTCCGTTATTCACTCTTGACAGTGGATTAAAAACACATTTTTCTCTTCTATTCCATTCTTCATATTCTGTTTAGATTCACTGTTTTCTAATTGATCTATTTGAAGACATGCAGCTAAACTAGTCCTGTACAGACTTTTAGCCAGATCATCAATCTATGGGCAGGATACCTATTTTATTCATTTCAGCACTTAGTATATTTCAGTGCTTCTATAAATTATACAGCAACAATGATAATGATGATGACCCCCCCCCCCTTTGGAAGAATTAAAACTGTCCCTTACACTTCAATTATACTTCCAGACCATTTCAAAATAACAAATAAATAGGTAAAGATAGTCCTCTGTGCAAGCAATGGGTCATTACAATGGGTCATTACTAACCCACAGGGTGACATCACATTATAGTGTTTACTAGGTAGACTATGTTTATGGGCTGGGTTGCCACTGACATCCCCAGTCACCTACACTTTACTGCCAGCATTTTATCAGTCTTGGAAGGATGGATCGCCGAGTCAAACTTGAGCTGGCTACTTGAAACCAACTTCCATCAGGATATAAATCAGGTTTTGAGCAGAGCTTTGACTAAAGTACTGTAGTTTGCCACTCTGAACTACAGGGATTTTGTAACAAATAAATACCAGAACTTAAAGACTAAAAGCTAACCACATAATGCCACTAAATGGCCAAAAAAGGTAACCTCTTTTTCAAAATTATGCATGTTTTCCTCCAGATGAATAGCCACAATGCTCAAATGTTCATCATATATAATGCCACACAGCATACATTTGTGCACAAGGTTCAGCAGACTTCTTTGCAGAGACCCTGTATCCACATACACACTGCACCTCGCTTAACCAGAGTAACGAGTTAATGAACAGAAAGAATTTAAGAACTGCATATAATAAGCATATGAAATAATACTTCATTTCTCAGTTTCTTCAAAAATAAATTGTTCATATGCGCTTACTTCCACTTCCAAAATACAAACTTCACACATTTTATTGCTACAGCCTGGCTATGCATAAAACAAAGGAATTCCAGTAGTTTGTTCTTATGTGTCACCATTAATGACATAGCCATTAAAAGAATATTTGAAGATTTGTAACTAGCACCTGCATGCCATAGCATATTCCAAGAACCGGCTTGCCGATTGTAAATATTGCTGGGTCGAACCAGGGTGCATCTTCAGCGTAAACAGAATTTGGTCCTCCAGATATAATGATAGCCCTGCAAAGGACACAGATTTTTTTAAAAAGTAATTAGTTCTTAAAAAACAAAATACACACAACTTTAACAAAGGTATTTTAAACTTCTGGTTCCAGAAAACCTTTTTCAAGACAACAGGACAAGCTTCGTATGCATACTCACATCTTGATCAATAAAAGTGAGAAAGCTCTACCTTACTGCAATAACAAATGGCCCAGACCCCAGCTCCACAAGAGGTAATCTGCATATTTTGTTCTTTATGCAAGCCACCATACAAACAATATTGTCTTTAAAACACAGGGTTTCAACAAGCTAACATGTAATTATTTAAAGTTTGTTTCAGCATCCAGAGAAACAATATTAGATTCCATTTTTTTTAAAAAAATCATTCTTTGTCAAGTATAGATAACAGGACTTCAGCAACTTCAAGAATCTGAGGTTCTGCTATTACACTGCAGAACTTCAAAGTATATTTTACTGGTGGCCTTTGGTCCATTTAGTGCAATGAGACTGGTTAGAGTTTCAAGTAAATTAAACAAGCATGTTATTAGGATAATTGCAGAGATCTCCATAGCTTTCAACTGTACTTTCATGACTATTTGACACTCACAGTACAAGAACTTCCAAAACAAGATGAAAGAGTTATCAACCCTTACTGATGATGCCTAGTTTACCTACAGCAGCAAAGTTGCTACTGGTCACTGAAAGCTCACAAAGCTGAACATAATGATTACACCATCTGCACACTGGGTCAATGCAGATCATGTAATTAGGTGTCATAAGGTGGCACATATCCGATGTACCTCCAATTTATGCTTAAACAGAACCTCAGATATACATTTAAATAATTGATATGATTCATTATTCCACACTTCAGACAAACACTCAAATTGGCTTACAAAAACTTTTAAAAAATTAAACCATTCCAAATACAACTGGAACACTACAGCAGATAGAAGGACAAATCACTGAATCCTTTGTCACAGTGATGGGCAGCAAATCCGGGCAAGGAGGTATCCCCTTCTGGAGTCGGTGTACTCGTGTGCCGGGGGAAATATCACAAGGGTCAAATACACCAGAGTCCGAACCAGAAGCTGGCATTGTCACACAGGGCCACCAGTGCAAAACACTGTGCTGGTGTGGCTAGGAGGCATGGTTGACCTTAGCCTCCAAAGTCTGTTCGGCCCCCATATGTCGGTGGAGGTATGCCATGATTTTCATGGTGTATCTCTACTCCCTGCTTCGGAGGGAAGGGGGTTTCCACCTTTTTTAATTTTTAGGGGTTTTCGTGCTGCAGGAAAGCCCTCTGGAGGGAGCAGGGCAGCTTTTCTCCAACAATATTATTTCAAGATATGGAGGAACTTTTAAAAAACTTTCACTACAATCCTTGACCAAGAATGTAAGAAACTGCAACATGAATCAGCCTTATGGAAACCAACCAGCTGGAACAGGTAGACAGAATAATGGTTAGGCAGCAGAAGTCACTGTTTTCTGCTTTTCTTTTGCTCATATTCTCTAGTTTGAGTCTACTGGTAGTATGGCAGAGATGAACATTCGCATGAGAACATTGCTGATGCTAAAGGAGAACTTTTGAGAGACAAAACATCTAATATCTTGCTCATGGCTACCCTTGTTTACTTCCCTGATCAACTGGTCAGTGCTGTTATTTATTTTTTGCATCAGAGCTTCTTCATACTGACTGTAAGATCCCAGCCAAAAGCAAATCACACAGTGTGAGGAATCATGATGCCATGAATCTGTGTGTGTGTTTTGCCCTCAAGTCACAATTGACTTACAGTGACCCCATAGGGTTTCAAGTCAAGTAAGGTTCAGAGGTAGGTTTCTACTGCCTACCTCTGTGTCAAGCCCCTGGCATTCCTTGGAGGTCTCCCATCCAAATACTGGCCAGGGTCGGGACTGAGAGTATGTGACTGGCTGGCCCAAGGGCGCCCATCAAGTTCCCATGAAGTGAGTGGGGGTCTGAAAATGGGTTTCCCAGATCCTAGTCAGACACCTTAGCCACTAGACCACACTATCCATGAGTAGAATGAGATATTTCTATAGCATAATATTACATAGTGAGGGCACAGAGAACAGGCTCTCTCCTTACTCTAAAAATGTTCTGAAGAGACATATTTTTGGAAGTTGAGAAACTGTTCCTTAAAATATGCACAAATGACATTTTTCTACTGAACAATCATACTTTGTATTCATATAATCAATAGCTGAATAAAGAATTCTTGTGACACAGCATGTTACAAATCAAATGAGTGAATGGACTGGTGATGATTTAATAAGGAAGTCATGCTAAATTCCTTAATACCATTTACTCTGGGGTTTTTTTAATTTCCAACACTGAAAAAAACTATTCATTTCTTATCATGTGCAGTATTGTCTACTGACTAACAGGGCTGGTGATTGGCTATGCCAATTAAAATAACACTCTTTCAGTGGCAGCTGTCACAACAGTGTTTGTTTTATTCCCTCTCACCTCTCTTTTCCAGCGAATTTTTTAAAATTTCCCTCTTTCCCCCTGCTGATGGGATTCCTCTGTGCATGTGGCTCTACCTCCTGCACCAGCCATTTTGTGGTTGCACCCACAAGCCTGCGTCAGAATTCCAAAAGCGCCCACAGGTTCAACAAGGTTGGGGACCCCTGGCCTAGTGGCTGAATGTAAATAAAGGCACTGTTCAAGTCAATACAAAGGTCAACACAAAGCAAAATCTTACCGGAATCCTTGTTCTTTTATGGCGAAGGCTGGTGTTTCCAAAGGGAAGATCTCCGATTGGACGAACAGTTCTCTGACTCTGCGATCGATCACTTTCCCATACTGAGCTCCAGCATCAAGTATGACTACAGCTCCCTCGTAACGGCAGAGACCATCCTTGAGATCTCCTCCAGTATTCTCCAACTGTGAACATTATTTAAAGAAGCACTTTGTCATAAACAGTTTATCAGAGCAAGAGGAAGACAGAAAATCAAAAGCAAGTCTTTTAAAATGAGCACTAGCTGGTAAGCTAATTATCAGCGGTGCTTTCCACCGTCTTGGTATAAGCAGTCTTAACATAATTAATAAAATACTGTAAACGAGTAATTGTTTATAATGTTTTATTAATTATGCTGAAAGTGGTCTATACCAAACTTCTTTAAAACAACAAAGAATCTAAATTATAGCATCCTATGCAGTTAGTGAACATATGAGAAATTACTATAAGAAATGTTTAACATATACCGTGTTTCCCTGAAAATAAGACAGGGTGTTATATTAATTGTTGCACCAAAAGATGCATTAGGGCCTATTTTCGGGGTAGGGCGTATTTTCAGGGAAATACAGTACCTTCACAATTAATTAAGGCGGGCTCTCGGCAGCCCCATTGCTCCCTGTCATGTGTGATGCAAGCTGCATCCTCATTGGCAGGGAGCACCCTGCTGGATCACACCATCCTGATATGTAACTATTGGTAGGGCTTATTTTTGGAGTAGGCCTTATATTTTAAGCATCCTCCAAAAAGCCTGAAAAATCACAATAGGGCTTATTTTCGGGGTAGGGCTTATTTTCTGGGAAACACGGTAATGCTTACTGGAAATACTAATAAACTCCAAAAAATTAATATTTTTGCCCTTCAAATTACCCCTCCACTTGCCAACCCAAGCCCTGGTAAAAAAGGGTATCTAGTGTTTATAATGTAAGACTTCAGTCTCAAAATAGAGCAACTGTAGTTTTCAAACAGTAGACTTTATTGGATAACCAAAGCATAACGAGACATAGACGATTTCTGCAGAACATAGCTCGGGCTGGATCTTTAATCCCTGATGACCACGACCCCCTGCCGGGCCGAAGGCGCCACGGCTGCAGCAAGATAACAAAATGGGAGAGTAGGAACATTACAACACATGTTACAACACAACGATGAGAACACAAAGGGCAGGAACTACTTCACACCTAGGCGGATGCCAGCCAGCCTGGCTATCAGCCCCCGGTCCGGAAGGAGGGGGACGACAGGCTGGCGCCTGATAGTAATGACTTGATTCCCTTTCCCCAATCACCGAAAAGGGACCATCCTGACATCTAAAAGCCATGCAAGTAAGCCTGAATAATCACTGAACAGTCAAAGTATGGAAAAACATTAAAATTCTTCCTTATTACAATATATCGTGGAGGCCAAACTTCTAGAGTCATCAATGCAGCCAGAATCTGCAGCCATCACTGCCATGAAGAGCAACACCAATGTCTGTTTAGCAGTTGATAAAAGGCTGAAGGTCCACAATATTCAGAGGGCAGGATTCCACTGTGTAACAACACTTTAACAGTCAACATATAACTGTACCTGCAAGTTGTGGGTTTGTTTGGCTTTACTGCTACAGGAAGAGATCACAGAAGGGAACAAGCAGGGTGAGCAGACAGCAGGCTTGTAAATGGCCGTGCCTCTGGGAAGTAAGAACTACCTCTGGGCAAACAGCCCTGACCCTGGCTAATATTTTAAAGGGATACCTCGAAGAATACCAGGGTCTTGATAGGGAGGCATGGAATAACAAACTACCTCCCAAAGTCTCTTGCCTTGAAAACCCCATAAATCAGCTATGACTTGACAGCAACCATCACCTCCCAAACAAAAACAGCTGAGAAAGTCTCAGATTGAGAAAGCATGGGGTATACATTAACTAAAATGTTTTTAAAAGATGGATTGTACTGGATTTATTAACAAAAAACTGTTTAGTTTGCTCTTCCGTCCTGCTACAGGGGATTCAAGGCAGCTTGCAAAAATAATTATTTCTTTAAAATTGCCTTCAAGTCGCTTTCAAGTGCTGTCAAGTTACTCATGGTGAGTCTATGGCTCAATGTTCTCCAAAATGTCCTATTGTTAACAGCTGTACAGCCGTCCAAAGACCAGTCCCGAGGAGGAGGAGGAGGAGGAGGAGGATTTATATCTCCCCTTTCTCTCTTATAAGGAGACTCAAAGGGGCTGACAATCACCTTTCCCTTCCCACCTCACAACAAACACCCTGTGAGGTAGATGGGGCTGAGAGAGCTCAGAAGAACTGTGACTAGTCTAAGGTCACCCAGCTGACGTGTGTTGGAGTGCACAGGCTAATCTGGTTCACCAGATAAGCCTCCATAGCTCAACCAGCAAAGCGGGGAATCAAACCCGGTTCCTCCAGATTAGAGTACACCTGCTTTTAACCACTACACCACTACGAACCCTTTACACTGATTCAAGGTTTATTAAGGAGTGCAAACCACAATCATGTAACTTCATATTGACTTACTGCTGCTCTCAAACCCTTTCTATTTTATTTGAGATTAACGTATAGGCCAATTTGTTGCTCTACTTCTATTCTGCTCTATTCTGGGAGAAGAGAGAATGAACCCATGTCCATACTCTCTGTCAGAACAGGCTCTCTTTGCCTCAACTGCCATAAACTGAATAAAGGTGGGCTCAAACTATCCAATCCTGTGTTAAAGGCTACCCACGTGCCCCTTAAACTACACTTCCCACAATTCCACATCTTAAAGGCAAAGCCTCTCCTTCTTTACTTATCATCGATGCATAGAGACTGGCTCTTTTGTGACTAACTTCTGTGGGACAGCACAACAGCCTTGCTCAGGTCTTGTAGACTGAGGGTTGTGGCTTCCTTCGTAGGGTCTTATGTTGGGTCTTCCTTTTTTTCTGCTGCCTTAAGTTTTCCAGTGAGTCTGGTCTTCTCATAATGAGAAGTTCGATAGCCTCAGGGTACTCATTTTAGCTTCTAGAGACAGTTCAGCCTCTTATAATGTATAACATTATCACAAAATGGCCTTTGCCCATTGTTAACCAAAAGCCCTGCAGCATCCTCTGAGAGGAGAAGAGATTGCTAATTTCCAAGAGGTGTCTGCTCTACAAAGTTGGGGCTACTGTACAAAAATCCCAAGAACAAGCAACAAGTTTTTCTCAACAGCCTGCAAGAAGTAAACGTAGAGGGGCAGAATAGGATGCTTTTTCAGGCTAAAGGTATACCACATATGACTTTATGCCAACAAGTTGTTCAGCCCTAGCAAACCTTTGTGGGTCTATAGACAAGAACCAAGTTTAGCTAAAATTCAGGCGACTACATCTGCGTCTTCATATAGCACATGCAGTGCTTGTAGAGAACAAGTTTGACGCTAAATGGAAACACAGAACCTTGCCCACATATTACACTACTAAGCATTTAATGTCAAAAGTACATATCCCCAAAATCCCCTTTCATGTAGTACAAATGTGATTGCAATTCAAAGCACGCCAAAGCCTCCTAGAACTTGTCTATGCACCAAACAGAAGATCAATATGGCTCTTTAGCATGGAGGGCATTTTCAGCTGCTAGAGTTGTACTATGTTTTATTCACTCTTTAATAATAATTTAAACCTTCGGCTGTGCTCAGATTTTACTCATTTATTTTAAACAGTTACAAACCTGTCTTTATCCTAGAAATCTAGGACCCCCGAGGAGGGTAACAAAATCACACAGAATTAAAACAATAAAAATACAATTCAGTCTTAAGCTAGAAGCCAGACACAGAATTCCTAAACTAGTTTGCCATCTAAAAATTTCACACTGTTGCCCCTCTATGAAACCGCAAATATCCTTCCGATATGTTCAGCTTTTAAGGCCTCACATGATTTCGGGGAGGCTGTTCCAGACAAGTAGGGCTACAACTGAAAAACCCAAAATTGAGCCACAACTGACTCCACTCCATCCTAATAACAGAAACCGCTGCACTGGTTCATTCATCAAGAAGTAGGATTTCAGGTAACTAATGATGTATGACCTTCTTTCTCATACCCAACCCCCATTTCCCCCCAAACGAAGTCAAACTTGACTATTGTGATAAGTATAACTTTACATTAAGTGAATGTTTGTAGAAAAAGAGGAAAAAAATCTATACTGGGCCATATAAAAGGCACAAACAACTGTTTGAAACATATACATAGTTCCTCTCCCAGGGTAAACAGCCCCTCCAGGAAGATCCATGTGAAAAAAATAATGAAGAGTGGGGGAAAGGTCTGCGCTGCCTCTCTGAGGGGAAAAATCCCTGGCAGCCATTTTGGGTGGGGGAGTTTGGGCAGGAAACTGAAAAGAGGCAAGGTAAAGACCAAAGAATCCAAAAAGTAGATTAGAATGAAAGAGTAAGGAAGATGATAAGTAGATTGGTTCAGAGGGGTAGTAGAATAAACAGAATAATTAGGAGAGTCTAGGAGCTTAGCAGAGATCCGTGCTCTCCCATCAGAGGCAGGAACAAAACTGGCAAAGATGGAGCCTGGCAAGAAGGACAGGAAGTGAGAAAAAAGAGTGTCCTGCCTCCCGGAGAAGGGGTAAAGAACCACCCATACAAGATGGCCTCCGCCCCCAGGAGAAAATGACATTCTTGCCCACCACCATGATTCAGACACAGTTGTGGAACCCTATAAATGCCATTTATAAAAAGTTGATAAGACACAGGCAAATCTGATCACAGTCTTGTCTAGTTTGGCTCCGTCAAATACATCCCATTTAGGAGAGTTCCACAGCGTGAAACTTCAACTTCACAGTTTAAAAAGCAACTTGAAAGTGTGGACCCAACTGTGGAGACAGGCATTAACACAGGCACAAATAACAGTTTCATGATCACCAGTTGTGCCAAGTCTAAACTAAGGCTAATTTCAGAATGTAAAGAACTAGGGGTTTGAGGCAAAGGTCACTACAGGGGACTACTATATAGGCAAGAAATATGAACTGTTGTTCTCTTAAACCCTCTGAGCCATTCCTCACAAGCATCCTGCAGGAATGGGAGGAAACCAGTTATGATGGAGAACATGAACCTCCACAAAGTCATTTGCCACGGTTAGCACTGCAAGCGTAATTTTTCTTCTTTGAGAAGAATGAGGATTTCCTATTCCTCTCTACAATTCAGAACTGCCACAGCATCAGCCTCTCCAACTACATTACAGAAACAACATGGCTGCCATGAGGAGCTTGGCTCTAGTTGCCCTGTTGAGAAATTTACATACATAAAGGTGATGGCAGGTGTTTCCCTGAGGTGTCAAATAGCAACTTCCCGGGGGGGGGGGGGGGGTTCAGGTTGGAAAAAATGGCACTGGGGAGATCTGAACAGCTGGGGGGACCTCCGAGAATTAGCATTCCAAGACTGGGTTTGTGAAGTTCTTGGAGATTTAGGGGAAGGGAAGGGCCTGTGGCAGAGAGGGACAGAGGGGTTATAATGTCATAGGTATTCAGCTGCCTTCGAAGTCCATCATGATTTTAAAAAACCCTTCAGTTCCTGTTGACAATGGGACAGATTGTTGTCAACAACAAATTCTGTTTAGCTGTTAAGACCAGCCATAAACTAGTGTAGCATGGTGGTGAGCCACGAGAATCTGGGAGGCTGAGGTTCAAATCCCCACTCTGGCATAGAAGTTTGCCAGTCACACTAAGCCTAACCTAATTTACAGGATTATTGTGAGGATAAAGTAGAGGAACAATGTAAGCTCCACTGAGCCCCCGGAAAACATTTCCCTGAATCTATCACCAATTCCCTGTCCTTTTTGCCTCAACTCACTGGATGCTGTTGTGTGGGTTGTCTCGTTTCAACATCACAGTGAATGGTTTTAGAACTTTCAGCAGTGAATTCTAAGGTCCAAGATGTTAAAACTCCTCACTTACAGCAGTGCACCATGGAGTTTTAAATGACAATGGTGGGCAGAGGTTTGTTGAGTAGCTTGTTGTCATTCAAAGGGTCCCGGGAACATCTGCTCCTTATATAGGACTGCTTATTTGAAGCCACTGCCCACGTGATTCTTTTCAAGGAATGAAGGGGGTGGGGGGCAGTCTACAAAAATCAACCACTTGCCCACTGCTTTCATTTACCAAGCAGAACATGTTTAAACAATGTCGTACTACTGATCATATGAATGCATCCTGAGTACATTCACTGAGTCCCATGGCCTGAAGTTGGTACAGCAGGATTTTGTAATGAATAGCATTGAAATACTACTGAAATTAAGTAAAAAGGAAACCGTTAACAAGAGCTCTTTGGAATGCGAATCAGAAACCTTCGTTCAGAAAGGAACACTATGAAGGAAGAGGAAGAGGTCAATAACATTACAATAGGGCCTTTTCAACCCTTTTTAAGCTATCAGATCATGTACATTAATTTAAGTCACAAGAGGGTATGCCGAAAGAAATCTGCTCATTCATGAGAAGTACACCGCTATCTGCGTCTGATCAACCAAATAAACCAATTACATGAGAAAATATTTTACAGTCATCTCATGATTTGCTTTGCTGGCAATTTCGAAGAACTGTTTACAATGGAGGAAACCTGAATATTAAAAGCTAAAATAAAGATTAGTGTCAAGTCCTCTGTTAATTTAAGCAGAAGGGGACATCTTCCTTGCGTTGGGGCTGAAACCTATGCACTGGGTCGGCAGTGCTGTGGTGGGGGAAGACGGCTTTGTGGCAGGAGCGTCCTGAGCAACAGTCAAAGGAAGGGAGAGGCACAGAGGTTTCCAAGGACAGTGGAAGTAGCTTCCTAATGCCTGCCTTGCAGCCTTTAGAGCTCTGTACTGAACAGGGGAGACATGTTTCAATGCCACATCATTTGTTGTGCTAACAAGTTCTATATGTGAAAGAAGCAAATAAAATAACAGCTGCCCAAGAGAAAATTTGAATTTTATCTATTTGTTATTTGCTTCATTAATACCTTGCCTTTCCTCCCAGGTGGCTTACATAATTCTCCTCTCTTCTATTTGATCCTCACAACAAGCCTGTGAAGCGGTTAGGCAGAGAGAGTATGACTGGCACGTGTCACGCTGTGAGTTTCCATGGCATGAGTAGGGATTCAAATCCGTGTATCCCGGATACTAGTCTGGCACCTTAACTACTACACAACACTGATTCTCAATTCCTTTAATGTCAGCCTCTAAATTTAAAGATGAGATATAGATTAGTTGGTTCAGATCCTCCCACCACAATATGCTTTCTACAGTTCTCAAAACTTATTAAGAGTTGAAGGTAACACATTCCCAGCAGCAATCAAAGGCTGTAGTCCTAAGAACACTTTGATGGAAGCAAGACCCCAATGAATAAAGCTGTACTTAATACTGAGAAGACCTTATGATTGTTCCCACATAATCAGGAGTAATAATGGAGTAATGATGTACACGCACCTTTCTCCAGTCAAATCAGTTTCCCAAAGTGTTAGGTCAAAATATATGAGGCAGATATTGAAAGCTATTCACATAGATTGTGATTCCTTACCTAATGTGTGTATGTGTGCCATCATGTCACAGCTGACTTAACAAGAACCCTGTAGGGTTTTCAAGGCAAGAGAAGAGTTTGGATTTATACCCCACCATTCTCTCCTGTAAGGAGACTCAAGGTGGCTTACAAGCACCTTTTCCTTCCTCTCCGCACAACAGACAACTTCTGAGATTGGTATGGCTGAGACAGTTCAGAGAGGACTGTGACTTAGCCCAAGATCACCCAGCAGGAATGTAGGAGTGCAGAAACACATCTGGTTCACCAGATAATCCTCTGTCACTCAGGTGGAAGATAGCGAATCAAACTCGGTTCTCCAGATTAGAATTCACCTGCTCTTAACCACTACACCATGCTGGCTCCCAGACTTCTGAGGTGGTTTGCTATTGCCTGCCTCTGCATGGGCTGATAAAACAGTCACTGGCCCAAGGTCACCTAGCAGGCTTCATGTGGAGGAGTGGGAAATCTAACCAGGTTCCTGCCACTCTTAACCAGTACACCACACTAGTTCTCCTTTTCACTTAATGCATTTCCTCCAAAGCCCAGTTTTCACTCTCACTTTTGACATGGGAAATACACTACCAGTGCATTTTATTTTATTAATTTACTTTGGAAAGTATTTCTGATACTCCCCTTCCGCAGTGACAACCAGTACTCTTGCCTCATCAGGGGACTAGAACTTGTCAAATCTTTCACCTGTCAAAGCTTATTCATAACAAATGTTGCCCAAAATGTGGAGTTGACAAGGTAACATAACCTACCAATCACTTTACCTCATAAAACTTGAGTGCTGGAATAAATGCCTCAGTCAAGAAAATAATGTACAAGTCTCCCCAAGTACAGAAGTATGTCCCTCTTTCTTCTAACAACCCCAGAATCTCCTAAGCCTCTGATAATTAATGAAATCCTAGGTTCTTTAAAAGTGATACCATTTGCCATACTGCAATGTTGGGGCACTTTAAGCTCCTTGTTCATAAAAAAAGAGGACCAGGATGCACAAGAAGTGCCCTGCTGGATCAGACGATACCATGTCTCACAGAAAGACAGAACCACAATGATGAATTAATCCACAACTACTTCCTGGAACTTCTTTGTATTGAAAGGAGGTGGTAGCTATCTTATGGGCCCAAGGGGGAAAATGACCAAATTGAAAGGTTTGTGTTTTGAAAAACTGATGGATGAAGAATCCCTAGGTCATCCCAAGCAGAATACAGTTAAATTGCTGCGATAGCCCAAGGGACTCCAGAGAGACAGGTGGTTTTATCCACAATGGCCATTTTATTATGGGGACTTTTTTCCTACAGTTGAAGCACACTACTTTCACTTCCCTTGAACAAAGCATTTTTATCTTTTGGTGGGACAAAGTGATAGTTTATCTAGTCCACCATCCTGTTTCATGCAAAAGCCAGCCAGTTTCCCTGGAGGGCCAGGGAAAACATCCAGTACTGGTACTCAGAAGTTTACTTTATTTGTTTATTTGAGGTTCCTTTTAAACACCATGGCTGGTAACCACTGGAGGACATATTCTCGTTAATTTAATTCCCTTTCCTTATGGGAGAGGAAAAGACTGCCTATCCACTATTTCCATTCAATAATTTTATAAACCTCTATCACGTCCTTCCCTTTAGCCACCTTTTCCCCTAAATCGAAAGCCCCAGATTCATCAGCCTTTCATCACAGGAAAGGTGCTGCAACCGCCTTCACCATTTTGGTTGCCCTCTTCTGTACATTTTCCAGTTTTACAATATCCTTTGAGACATGGCAACCAGAACTGTACATGGTATTACAAATGTGGCTACACTGTCAATCTACACAATATTACAATAACAACTGTTTTATTTTCCTAATAATCCACAGTATGGGGTCTGCCTTTTTCACTGTTGCATTACACTGAGGTGACATTTTCACTGAGATATCACTACAAGACAACGATTCCTTACCAGATCAGACTCTGTCAGCACAGATTTAAAGTTAGGATTTTTGTCTCAATGTTCATCACCTTAAATACACCTACATTCATCTGCTATGTTTTAGTCTACTAGCCCAATTTTTTTTTTTAAAAAAAATCCTCCTGGAGTTGTTCATCACCCACCTTGGTTTTCACTATCCTGTGTAATTTGATATCAACTGCCTACTTGGCTACTACCCTGCTCACCCCATTTCCAAATAAATAATGAAAACATTCAGCAGTCCCAGCCCAAAACCGATCCTTGTGGCACCCCACTGCTCATTTCCCTCCATTGCCAAAACTGCTCATTTATTTGTAATCTGTGCTTCCTTTTCAACCAGTTTTAACTCAGAGGACCCGTCCTCCCATCCCATGACTACTAAGTTTACTCCGGAGTCTCTGATGAAGTATTTTGTCACAAGCCTTCTGGAAGTCCAAGTATATAACGTCTTCTGGAGCAACCTTATCCTCAAGTTCATTAATCTACTCAAAGAGCTCCAAAAAGGCAGAACTTCCCTCTGCAGAAGTCATATTGGTTTCCACTCAGCAAGCAGGTTTTTTCCCCAATGTGCTTAACAATTCTCTAGTTAATAACGGTTTCTACTAATTTACCTGGAACAGATGTTAGATTAACTGGCCTGTAACTCCCTAGATCCCTGGACCACTTTTTAAACATTGTTGAGATATCTGCTACTTTTGAGTGGTTAGAATCAGCCTGTGTACTGGACATATGGATGAGAAGATCAACAATTTCACATTTGAGTTCATTAAGAACCTCAGGGGTGTGCCATCTGGACTGAAGACTTACTGGTTTTCATTTTGCTTCGTAATTCAAGAACTTCATCTATTATTACCTCAATTTTACTCATTTACTCAGAAGACACCCAATCCCAAAACCAGTGCTTCTGGTGTGTGTACGTACCCATGTTTTCCATACCGAAACAGATACAAACAATTCATTCAGTTTCTCTGCCATCTCATAGTCTTTCTTTAGCAATTTTTTAATCTCTTTGTCGTCCATACTTAACTGCCTCCATGGCCTCTTTCCTGCTCTTGGTATGTTTGAAAATGTTTTTACTTATTATCTTCATGTTTTCTGCAAACTAGTTGTTCAGTTCTGTATTTGCCCAACTTATTGACAACTTGTATTTGCACGGTCCAAACATGCACTCCTTTCTGTTCACCTCACCAAGGTCTTTGCCTTCCGGTTTCAACAGGAAGCTTTTTGACTTTTTATCGTTTCCTTCCTGGTTCGTTCACCAGAGTAATCTTTTTAAACTTGGTGGTACCTTTTCTGCCTTGAGGTATACTTTCTATCTGAGTCTCAATTAGTGCAGTTTTGCAGCATTTTCAGGCGTCCTGGCAGGATATACAGAGTTCACTTACCTATAACGCTAGTTCATCGAGTGGGTTTCTGCGCAGACACACATTGGGACTGCACTGGTACAGGCCTCTCAAAGGTTTGCCACTGCCACTCAAAGATTTTCAAGCTTTCTGTCGGCTCTACAGCTCTAAAGAGCCCTTGTTCTCCCTCCCTCTCCGAGGAAAGATTCCCGCCCAAATGGTCACGTGATGTGTGGGGGAAGAGTTCTAATCTCAAAGATCTCCTACCTGGAAAGCAAGCTGCAGCGTGGTAAAATGTAGCAGCCCATGGCAGGGTAGGAGGGAGGGATGCACATCTGCACAGAAACCCACTCGCTGAACTACAGTTATCAGTAAGTGCAACTATTTCATCTTCGTGGGTATTCTGTGCAGCCCCACACTAGGAGACAATCAAGCTGAAGTAGCTGGGGGTGGGGGGAGCATGAGGCTGTCTATTTGACTAACGCCTGCAGAACTGCTTTGCCCATTGCAGCCTCCCTATAGGAGTCACCATTCACCAAACAGTGACAAAAAACAGATGTCAGGGAGGGGCCACGTGGTCACCAGACTATGGGCATTCAATGGTCAGGCAACTAAGATTACCTGCGCTCTGGTGGAATGAGCATGAACATCCAACAGTCAAACCACCTCTGATGAGCCATAGGCCAACTTCATGGGCTTGGATGCTCACAAGGACAGGCGCAGCTACTGCTAGCCCTCTATGTGGTCCCCTACCAGAGTGAAAAAATTATTGCCCTTCATTGTATCCGCCATGCAATGCAGATTGGCAAGCAAATGCTCTATGTATGTATAGTGTGTGCAGAGAATGATCCAATGGGGGAGACGGTTTGGGGAGAACATTGGCCACACCATGACCTGACCCATGTGAGAAGCTGAAACCAGCTTGGGAATGTTCTAGGCTGGGGCACAGCAGCACATTTCCTTCATGGATCCCTCTGAAAGCGGATGGCACCTGAGAGTCCATAGGTCTCCCACCCTTCTAACAGAAGTGAAGGCAACAAGGAGGGCAGCCTTACAGGGCAGGAGAAATAAGTCACTGAAGGTCATAGGTTCAAAGGGACATCCCATTAACACAGTGAAAATCAAAGTGAAATTCCACAGTGGCACGAGTCTCTTAACAGGCGGGCACATGCTCTGTAAACTCTTGCGGCAAAGCTTACAGGGTGGGAGGACAAAGAGGGAAATGAATCCAATCCAAGAGGAAATGCTGAAAATAGCAGGAAGGTGCACTTTAATTGAGGACGTAGAAAGACCGGAGCCTTTCAGGTGAGGGAGGTAATCAAACACAGGTAAGTCACATGATTCAGGTACAACTTTTTGTCCTTTTATCCAGAACAAAACAGGCCCAACTATTGTCCTTGGACTTTGTGGTGGACTCTTTTCTGGATGGTAAGAGGATCGCCTTCATTCTGCTATTTTTCTAAGGCTGAAGTAGTCAAGCTGTTCGGCAGAGTGCTTGGATGTCGCAGCTCAGCAGAGGACCTGCCCTGAGTAGTCCTAGGGCAAGGATTTTAGGATAGGATGCTTGCTCCCATGACAGGCGATGAGAATGCCCCAAGCCTTGCTGGCTTGGGTTTGTCTATCATAGCAGAGTAGGGTGAATGGTGGGAAGAGAAACTCCCTGCTCCAATGAAATTGGAACACATCCTGTGCAGCTCTCAAGCCGCATCTCATGCACTTCACATTAGCCCGCGAAGCAAACAAATTGATTCACAGGTTTTTTTCAGAAAGCTGGAGCAGCTACTGTCAGAGTTGGGCAGACACAGATGTGTGGAGGTCGTCTGTCGATAATGGAACTAGACATCTGTCCCAAGGATTGCTTGGGCAATCCTACTGCTCCAGGATAAGAGCTCTGCGCAGTCAATTAAAACCTAGGCATAGGTGTCAAACTTGTGGCCCTCCAGATGTTATGGACTACAGTTCCCAGTGATGGGAACTGTAGTCCATAACATCTGGAGGGCCACAAATTTGATAACTGTGACCTAGAGCATCCGCATCCTAACCATGAGACCCCCCCACCTGGCTAGGGAAGCATCTGTGACCACATGCATAGAAAAAATAGCAGATTCACTTAGATCAAGTTCACTGGGTCCATCGATCAATCCAAGGAGTTTATCACTGGCTTTTGAGATAAAAAATGTAATGAGGGCTGATCCTTCATGAATAAGTGGGTGTGGACCACCACTGTTGTCAGCAATATGCCTAAAAAAACCCTATGATCCAAAGATCCAATGGCAGTTGCCCTGGAGGCTGGCCAGGACACCTGGTGAAGGATAGAATCCAGTCTTGCCCGCGTAAAGTCTATGCACTGGAACAAAGAGAGAAATGTCTGCAGGTTTAATGATAAGAATTTTAAAGGTAGACTGCACTTCTAGCGTGAAGTTAGACGGGGCCTGTATGGCCCCTTCCAACTCTATGATTATATGACTACAGTAAAGATTAAAGTAGTTACTTCTTTTAGCCAATTCAGAACTAAATTCAGAAGCCATCCTACAACACAGTATATGTACACACACGTATTGGTGCCCTGTGGAACAAGATTAACTTCTTTCACTCTGATGCTGACAAAAAGACATTTGTCCCTAAACCAAAGAGGTGTTTCTTCTCCAAATACAAGATAATTGTGCAACTACAGGGAGAGGGGCCATGCAATCCACTAATTGTCTTGATTCAGAAATATAGAACAAATCATTACGTAAACAAGCCTTGGAAAATATTTGCACTCCTGAGCTCTGGCACTCTCTCTTTTGGTCTCTCTCACCTGGTACAATAATAAAGAAGATTTCCACTTCCATAGCAATTCATAGATACAAGATAGATGAACCACAAACTGTGGTGTGCTCCCTTCCCTTCAAGCCGGGAGTCCTAACAGGGCCATTATTCTGGTTTAGAATCTTGGTCTGTTGTGAAGAGTGGTTTAGATGCAACAACAAACTCTGATTTTCCATGAAAGGTTATCATTAAGCCCTTGGTCATGAGGGCTACTCCACAATCCTTCAATCCCTTTCTTACAGGCTCTGATCCACTTTGAAAGCAAACGGGTTGTCTTTAAGGTTTCATACACCTTATAATACTGTCCACCTGCAGCTAATGAAGACTTAATGTGGTTTTTCCAAATCCTGTTTTAATCTGATTTGTTTTGTTGCACTTCATCCTGAAGGAGTGTGAAAACTTTTTAAAAATCTGTTTGGCAAAGTAGGTTAAAGAGCCTATATGAAAGGGACCGTCATGTAAAGGTCAGATTCAGTACAGTGTGTCTATAGCCCAAAGACTTCTAAACATGAACAGACTTTCTCAATTTTCCACAGCAGCCTGAAATGCCCCTTGAAATCCTGCAGGGGCTCCCCGGGAACAGAATTGGGGAGGGGGTGTTATTATGTTCTCCTGTCATTAAGTCTTAGTTATACTACCTGTTTAATACCCAAAGCAGCTATTTTCTCCTGTGCACCAACTAATGATAAGTTCTGAAGAATATCAGCATACTGGTGACAGAATATTATCCTTATTTTTTAAATCACAGAGTTAACTTTGTCCAAACACACAGAACTTTAAAACTGTAAAAAAAACAAACACAGTATTTGAGAGCTAAGAAGTAATATGCCACAACACACACTCACAAGTACCACACTATTAAAATGTAAGAAGGGGGGAGTTCCTCCTGGTTAACAGAAGGACGTGTTCAGTACAGCTAAGTTCTTCTGTGGCAGAAGCTAACTGCTAGACACAACAGAAGCAAGCACAGAAGCAGTTTGATCATGCAGCTACCTCGCTCCCCAATAGTCCAAGTGTGTAGAAATGATGGTTGTCTATGTTCCACCCACATCTCAAAGCTCCAAGAGCACTGGAAAAATGCAAGCAAGTCCTCTGAAATCTTTCACAGTTCACACTATATCCATACCATTCTCTTTTCAAACAAGGATCCTTTATAATACTCATGCTCCCTAACACCACTCATAGATTAGAATCCACACTTCACACACAAGAATGTAATCAGAAGTGCAGGAAAATACTTTTCCCACCTCAGCAAGCACAGTTAAAAGGGGTGTCAAGTTCTCAGCACACCCAAAAGTACTCAAAACCATAATCTGGGCACGTTATTTGAAGGAGGAAGTTTCTATGATGCAGTCCTCAAACTGACAATGCAAACTATGCTGAATTACTCCAGTGTAGACCCAAACGAAAACAACTGCCTTAGACTGGAATAATTTTGTGCAGGCTTGCACTGTAGAGGTGGGTTCAAATCCCCTGCTCTGCCTGAATCTCACTCGCAGTGCAAATTATTCCAGTCCAAGCTCACTGATTTCAGAATTGAGAAGCTGCACAGAATTAGAGACCTTTGGTCCAACTTTTTCTCAGCCTACTTCACACGGTTGCTGTGAGGACAACACAAAGGAAGAGAACAGTGAAATCTGGCAGAGTTACTCTGCTCTAGCCTTCCCCAAGGGGGGGGGGGGTATTTAAACAAGAGAGAGAGACTCACTTTTCTGGACGCAGAAAGAAGCACTACTGCTTTTTTTCAACAAAAAGGGGGAAGGCAACTCCCTGCACATGCAGAATAATGCACTTTCAATCCACTTTCAATGCACTTTGCAGCTGGATTTTACTGCGCGGAATAACAAAATCCACTTGCAAACAATCGTGAAAGTGAATTGAAAGTGCATTATTCTGCATGTGCGGAAGGGGCCTAAACCTTAAGCAGTTTAGGGGAGGGATCCAAAGTGAGGCTTCCTACAAACTTCCCCAGCCCCCTCCCCGTGCTGGAGGGAAGCGGGCCGACGCTCTCCTCTCCCACCCTCGCAGGCACCCCAAAGGCTCTGGTTCGAGTCCCCCATGCGGGACAAGCCTCCGCGGGAATGTGCCTGAAGGGGAAGGGGAGGGCCTCCGCGGCGGCCGACTTCGGGGCCGAGCTCTTGCCGCCTTCTTCCTCCCTGGGAGTCCGCGGCGGAGGAGGCGAGGAGAGCGCCAGTCGCCCTTTCCCTCCCCTCCTCTTCCCATGTGCCCGGCATGAAGCCTGCGCGCCTCCTCCTCCTCCTCCTCCCGCCTTGCCGGTGAAGGGACGGCGGGGCGGTGGGGGGCAGAGATCCACCTTCCCAACAGCGCGCCCGCCCGACAGCCCGGCACTGACGCGCGCACCCACACAAAGCCCCCCGGAGGAAGAAGCGGGCAGGCCATGAGCGCGGAAAAGCAGCGCGGAGGGAGAGGAGCGGCTGCTACCGCCGCCGCCGAGGAGGCTCTTTTCCGCCGCCTCCGTCTCTCCCGCCGGCGCGGCACTGACCTTGGCGTCTCCATTGCACACAGCCATCGGAGAAGAAGCACGAGAGGCGGGGGGGAGGGGGTGAATCCAACGAGCTCCGCGCTCGCCAGCCGCCGGCGCTCAGCAGAGGGGCGCTGCGAAGCGACGAGGTGCGGGAAACCAGGCTGCCGCGGACGAGCCGCTGCTCTGCCTCCGCCGAGATGAGCTAATCCCGCCGCCCGCCCCTGAAGACGCGCCTCCTGCTAGGAGGAGTCGGGTTTCGGCGGCCCGCCTTCTCCAGTGGGCTCCGCAGGCGGGAGGGAAGGGAAGGCGAGGCAGGCGGCGGCGACGACGCGCGCGGAGCCCGCCTACTGACGGCCGGCTGAGGCGCCAGGAGGCCGCCAGGGGGTGGCTGCTGAGGGAGAAGGACGGGCAGAAAAAATCTGCTGCCCAGGACAGAGAAGGGGGCTGGGAGTGGGGGGCGGGGAGGGGAGAAACCGGGAAGTTAATAAAACGGGGGGGGGGGGGGGGGTGGAAAGACTTTGCGCCCTCCTCACCACAAGCCGAAGCAGAGACGCCACTGAGAAAAGCCCTTCAGAAATTAGAAAAGGGGGGCAGCTCCAGTGCGCTGCATGTGCTTCGCGCTGCTTGACAACTGCCAGGCCCGGATTATGTATGAGCTTCAAGTTTAAAAGCCATTTTCAGACGTTCCTTCAGACGACACGTGCAAGGAGAAGCGGAACCAGCTTCTTCTGCCCCGACCTTGAACGCTTCTCGTGCATTGAGAAGCGTTCAACAGGGAAGGTGAGGGCGAGGGAGTCCCCCTTTGGCTTTCACCATTGCCTGATAAGCCCGTTTCAGATTTTCAATTCTCAGAGGGTGCAGGGGTTCAGTTCAGCGGTATTGGACTTAGCTGTCATCTGGCAGAACAAGAGAAACCACTTTTCTGTTACCAGTATAGGAGCAAGGGTTTGCCTTCGCTCCAGTGATGATCTTAAGAGCAATAATTGCATTGGGTTGTTTTAAGGAGCTTATTCAGTGGCATAGCGACAACGGGGACAAACGCCCTGGGTGGCCCCCATTGAGTCATTGGGTGCCCCATGGGCATGCAAAACAGGTTCTGTCCTCTAAAACATGTAAATTATGGCGAAGTTGACATTTTGGTTGTAGAAGTGGTGGTCTCTCATGACAGACATATTCAAAATATTCACAGGTTCAGCAAAAATTGTATCGGAAAAAATGTTCGTTGTAGTTACAGTACCATCCCATGCCGAATGAATTCACATTGGGCATGTGTGTGATAGCAAATGAGAAAAACAGACAGGTACTCCTTGAGCCCTTTCTGCACATGCAGAATAATGCACTTTCAATTCACTTCTACAATTCTTTGCAAGTGGATTTTGCTATTCCGCACAACTGCAAGGTGCATTGAAAATGGATTGAAAATTCATTATTCTGCATGCGCGGAAGGGGCCCTAGACTAGAGGCACATGTGTTAGCTTTCTGAACTGATAGGCCAGGCAGAAAAGTTAATTTACATTTCATCCCCCCTGTACTTTACAATGCATATGCAATTTTTGCCTTAGCCATTTGGACTTGCTACGAAAGGTGGGATACTGAGGTTCCCAAGGCAATGATCTGAGCTCTTCTCGAGGTTCTGTGGTCAGCCTTCAAAGAACAGATGTTGCACATCATTGCTAAGCTTAGAGAACCCTGTATTATTTCAAGAGGTGTTGGACAGAGATGCTGGGAAGGAAGTGTTCTGACAGGAAGGGGGGGGCTGTTCAGACATTGCAAACAAACTGATTTGTTGGTGAGGTGAGCAAGCTTTAAATCCTGCTGCTTATATTCTCTCTCTACCCCCATCCCTTCCAGATCTCATTGTGATTGAAGATTTTCTGTTTGATGAAATTTTCCATCTAATTCCAATTTGTTCTGAAGACTGAATTCAGGCACCTGCAAGTGGACTTTTTGACAAATTGGAGTTAGTCTTGACTTTGCATAAGGGTTTGGGTGGGTTTTGGTTTGTTCATGTCCAATTGTTTGATTCTGTAAAATTAATGCAAACTGATTACTTGTGGTTGTGGTGGGTTTTCTGGGCTGTGTGGCCGTGGTCTGGTAGCCTGGAAAACCCACTACAACCAGTTTAATCCGGCCGTGAAAGCCTTCAACAATACATTGATTATTTTTCATTTGCCTTTATTAAGCTTAACCTTCAGGATAAGTGAAGAAGAGAAAAGAAATTCCCACCCCAAGTAAGCATTCATTTCTTTTGACATGAGCAGGAAAAATCTGATCAACAGAATAAACAAGTGTGATCTTGTGAACATTGTTTATTTTACCAAAAATTGTAATAAAAGCCCTAACTTTCTTAACATTCTGATATTCATTCGATGTATCAAATGGGCTATTGTGGTTGTAAATGCCACAGTAAACTTTACTCCATTTGGAGGTGTACATCTGCTTTGCAACACACTGAAAACACACTGTTTTTAATTTCTAAAGCACTGAGTGCAATCCAGGGGGGTAGAGTGAATGGAGCCTTAGAACCAGCACAGGGCTGTACTGATAGGGGTGCCCATACCTCTAATAAAAGGGGGAATACGCTGGCAGAGCTGTTGTTATGCTGGTGACAGGACACTGCACAACTTCCCAGTGACCGAACCAAGAAGCTGCCCCACATGCCGGCGCCTTCTGCCACAGGAGCCTGTGCCAGTATGGGCGGGGTCAGTCCAGGGGCATTCCTGGGGGCAGAGCCAGGTCCCACCACAGTCTCATCTTGGGAACACCCCCTTTGGTGGGGGATATATTTATGACATCAAAAAGGGTGGCATAGTCATTCCTGGCAATGGGCTTTTCTGGGAGAGAAGAGGGTTTTTTCCCAGCACCCACCTCACCGATTGCCTCTTTGGAATTGATGCCACAGCGCTGTCCCTGGACACTGCTCTACCAGCCCCCAATTTGAAAAGGATGCCTATGGCCTTGGCTAGGGGTCCCCAGCGCTGTGGAACCCTTGGGAAAAATTTTGGAATTTTGAGAACATATATTGACCTTTACAAGAAAATAGCTGCCATGGGGGTCTGGGTCCAATTACAAAATGTTATGAGGTTCCACAATAGTTTTCCAACAGGTGCTTCCTGCAGATACAGAGGGAGCGTCTTATGGGTGCTTCTAAAGCAGTGGTTCTCAACCTGTGGGTTGGGACCCCTTTGGGGGTTGAACAACCTTTTCACAGGGGTCGCCTAAGACTCTGCATCAGTGTTCTTCATCTGTAAAATGGATAAATGTTAGGGTTGGGGGTCACCACAACATGAGGAACTGTATTAAAGGGTCACGGCATTAGGAAGGTTGAGAACCACTGTTCTGAAGCACTTGCAATTCCAGTGAAGCAGAGAAAATTCCAGATTAGCTCTTACCTGTAGGCAAGTGATCATTTGGGGAAGCGACTGGGTACCAGAAAATACATCTATGGGCACCATGGTTTCCACAGGATCCATGCTGGCGACTGCTGGCTTAGGGTAAAGCCAGTGCCTGGACGATCTTCTGCATGAATTTGCTACTGTCTTAAGGTATTTTGAATCTTCTTTCTGCCCAATCAGAGATTACATTGGTCATGACCTCAAAAAGTTCTTCCTATTATGATGACCTGTTGATGAAATAACCTTCCTGAAGCATGTTTGCTTGCTCCCATCACTGGTTTCTTTTGACACCACTTTAAAGAATTCCAGTTTTGAATGTCTGAGGGATACATTTGTTTTGTTGTTCTGTCTCTGTTGATCTTTATGTTTTTAAAAAAATCTGGTCTTTGCTTTCTGATATGTTTTGCTGTGTATTCTGTTGTTTACCAAGGTAGGGGCTATGGCTCATTGGTAGAATATTTTTGTATGTAAAAGGTCCCAGGTTCTCGCATGGCCATTAAAACAGTTTCAGGGGCAGATGTTGAGCAAGAACTTTCTCCACTTAAGATGCTGGAGAACCGCTTCCTCAGAGTAAACAATTCTGAGCAAAATTGTCACTACCTGATTCAGGAACTTTATTTTTTTTATGTTACTTGATTTTATTGAAAGCTGTTTTGAGGTACAAACTACAAAAAGGCATGTTTATAAATGTCTTAAATGCAGTCCCTTTTCGGATGCTGATTCACATCTTCCACCTGGCTGGCAATGAAAGCAGCAGCCCCAAAGCAGTTCTCTCTTCCCCATGTTGTTATCAAATGTGTGACATGCTATTAAATTGTGGAATTTCCTACTTACCGATACTCTCCTTTATTCACAGCCAGTTATGGGCACGGAATTTTGTAATATATCGGTATGTCATGCATTGTATATATCTAGATGTTATGGGGATGGGGAAGGAAACCAGGAGTCTCCTATAATGTGCTGATCTGGCCTGAGTTTCATCTGCAGATGCCTTTCCAAGGAGATCATCTTAAGAGTGTGTGTGGGTTTTTTTAAAAGTATTTTCTAAGAGAGGATTCATACCTTGTGCTACAGATAGGGAGAGTCTGTCAGCCGCGTAACACAATGATTTCCCAGTGTTACAAACTACAGAGAGAAGGAAAATAAAGAGATTAGCAAAAGAAAAGTGAAAAGAGAACAATGACCTGGCAACTGCTATATATCACATTTAAAAGAATTATTTTGTGAATGAGAGAGAGACTTAGCAACAGCAGAACTGAACACCAATTCAAAATACATGAAGAAAGATAAATGAAGATGAAATTATAGTAATCTAAACAATATCCTACTTGTAATAAGTAAAGCTGCTTATGACTTTACTGGTTCATATCATCCACAAGAGATTAGTTGCTACACAAGCATCTTTATTTATTACCTGTGAGAATTTCTTCTTGTATCAGTTTTACTTTTTAATTTTTTACAAATAAAGTATTTCTCCCAAGTAATAGCCCCGGCCACTCCATTTATATTGTAACGTGACTTATGGCCCAACCCAGAGGCCATGCCGCCTGGGGATGGTGTCTGTGACACCATTTCCAGAGGACATCCAGGCAGTGTGGGGCAGCAGCGAAAATCAGGGAAACTCCAGCCACCTGAAAGCCCTCCATAGCCAAAAAGGCTGTTTCCAGGCTGAAAAGGTGACTAAAATCCGTTCCATCCCTGGGAATACTTGTAGCCTCCACACAGAACACCTGTACCTCGTCCTCAGTTGCATACAGCTTTAGGTTGGCACGGCTCTGTGGGGTGCTGGCTCTTTTGGGTTGGCCGCTCTGGGGCTCTGTGCACTTGCACACCTCCCAATTTGTCCTCCTTGCTGGCGTAAGTGCCACTTATGCTGGTGGGGTGGGCAAACATGCTGGCACAGCCCTGCGCCATCTCCAAGAACTGATCCCCCACCCCCCATCAGGATTGGGCTTCCTGGGACTTTATGTTATGCTAAAGCTGCGTATCCTAATGGTTGTGATCTGTCTTGTTCCCAGTTCAAATATTATCACCACTGGCTGGAACTTCCAAAGTAACTTATACAAGCCACTCCCTCGACTTCTGCCCTCCCTGTTTGCAATACAGGCATAATACCTCAAGACAATGTGTATGCTATATGAATGCTAAGTATTATGTGGGAGTCCCTGAAAGTTCTTGGAATGCTTGGGTAAGGGGACAGTGTATTTTCAACATTGCCTTTCCCCCAATGAAAGTGAGAATGGAAGGCTGCTTCCAGATTTTCCTCTGTACTAACTGCAACTTTCTCTCCTTTTACACTTTTTAAGTTTTATAGGAATGCAATTTCTTTTTAAGCCACTTTAAGTTCTGAAGCTTTTTTAAATCCTAAAATCATAGGCTCATTCCGCACATGCAGAATAATGCACTTTCAAACTGCTTTCAGTGCTCTTTGAAGCTGTGTGGAATGGCAAAATCCACTTGCAAACAGTTGTGAAAGTGGATTGAAAACGCATTATTTTGCGTGTGCGGAAGGGGCCATAATGTTGTTTCAGAATTTTCCTGTTTGGTAGTAATATTTTAAGTGTTTAACACCTAAATTACTGCTGTTCAAAAAGAAGAATATACCGGTTCTTGCCATAATGGCTTACAGTACCATTTATAATCAAGTGGGTTGGTCAGTTGAGTTTTCATGTTCTCTGAAAAGTACCACAACATTTTTGATGGTCTTTTGGGAGGCTACCAGAAAGGTAAAAAATGGGCATGAGAAGAGACATCTAGAGGGTATGGGGTGTTTTAAATGCAGGTATTTATATGCATTCGTGCATACTGATGGGGTTTTTAAAGCCTTCTAATGTACATTAGCCCCCAGAAACAGGATTTAAAAAAAATATATATGCACATATCACATTATAGTCACATGGATAAAGAGAAGCGCTTCAGCAAGCAAAGTGGGGAAAACACCAAGAAAGCAACATACCGGTAGGAATCCCTATGGGGGCAAATTTTTATGGACAAATTTTATCAAATAGCAGAAAGTATTTGCATGTGAGCAGGGGATCTTTTCTCAGTCCCTGAATTGGCAGTGTTTGCATAAATATCAACATAAATGTGGCACCACACTAAAGGCCTGATGCAGATGTGGGGGAAGAGATGGCTTGTGGGAGCAGCGGAGACCTGCGCCAGTATGTTTGCCCACCCCATTGGCATAAGAGGCACATGCACCAGCGGGAGAGCAAAGCTGTTAGTGTATGTGCCCCTTATGCTGGTGGGATGGGCAAACACACTGGTGCCAGCATGTGGGCACTGCATATCTCCACAGCAGCCAAACCCCGAAGTGCCTGCCGCTGGGGAGTTTTGCTGGCATCTGAGAGCACACTGGTGCAGTGGAGGGCAGACTGAAGGCATTCTTGGGATTGGAACGAACTTTAGTCAGCTTCCATTAGGGTTTTAGCCTGGTAACGGCTGCTGATTTATGCCACCAGGAAGTGACGTAAGTCTTGGGGGTTTTTTTTGGCAATGGGAGCTTTTCGAGCAGCAGGAGGGTTTTTCAATTTTCCTCCTTTCTGCACTACCCCAAACCCCTTTGGAGGTGGCATGGCGGTGCTTTCACCACACCATCCCCAGACGCTGCAGAGCTCCCTCTCGCATCTGGATTGGGCTGCCCATGTAATAGATATGGTACTAAAGAAAAAAAGGAGTGGGTTACATAATGATTTGGAGATCAAATCACACATAGCACCAGGGTCTGTGATTGGTTCTCAAAAATGTATTTTAACACCCCGGTGTAGTGGCTAATACTAGTGGACTCTAATCTGGAGAACCAGATTTGATTCACCGCTCCTCCATATGATGCTTGGACCAGTAACATTTCTCTCAGAACTCTCTCAGCTCCAACTATATGGCAAATCTTTCGGTGCAGCAGCAATTATAAGCTGTTGTGAGACTCCTTAAGGTAGAAAAAGTGGCATATAAAAACAAACTCTTCTAAAATATTTAAATCCCACCTTACAACGACGGAATCTTGGTTCAAGGTGTCGGCACAGCAGGATCCAATATGAATTGAAGCCATGGTGCTAGAGAAGAGAATTTTGTTAAAACCTCTCAGTCTATATATAATTCCCCTGATCAGAAAACACTGCAGCCTTGAGCCATACTGGGTCTTCCCATATGGGGTATGTGTTTTGGCACTGGGTAGAAACAGCCAAAGGCATTTGATTCTGGTCACACTGATGGCGATACCACCCTTTCGCCTGAGCAGCCCTTTGGAATGGCGACTAACAGAGAAAATTTGGTGAGCAGAGGATGCAAATGGTGCTGTTGGGCAGCCCCATCCATGAAGCCCCATGACTGCGACTCACCGGTGTAACACCTGCAAAGTCCAGGGGAGAACTAACTAATGACGGCTCCTCTCCTGGCCCCTGTCCTACTATGCCAACAGCTGAGCTGGGCTGCTGGTGCAGCATTCAACGCCATGTTCCAGTGTGCCAGCGGGGCGGTGGCGGCTTCATGCCGGTGGGATCGCCCCTCCACCAGGGTAAGTGCCCTGGGAATGTCAAATCTGCCGGAGCATCAGCATCAGCTCCCTGAAGCAGATTAGACCCCCTCTCCCTTTGGATGGGGCTCTATGTCATACCACCACCTACGGGGGCTATCCAGCACCATCATAGCACATAAGCACCAGCTGCCTCTGTTAATTTGATTTGATTTTACTAAACTATACATGTTCCAGTTATCTCCAAAATGTTATCAGTGTGATGATACCTAAAACTCTTGCAGCTATACCATCCCATCTCTATTTAGTTTTTCATATGCAATTTCCTTCAGAAATTAAGAGGCCATTAGTCTCTGTATACATTTCATTACCTTATATGATGTCCAGATCTGTATTCCTCTGTCAGTGCAATGATTCATCTTCAGTCGTATCAACTTCCAGTAGTATCTTTAGCTTAAGTTACTTGATGAACTCCGTTTTTGTGAGCACATTTAGCAACTGATGGCAACCGAATTCATGACCCTTATCTGCCCTTTCTGTTTTTTGAATCCCATGTCCCAAAAATTGATTTTATATGAGAAATTACATTATGGGCTGTTGTGTTTCCCAAGAGAAAGGAGGGAAAGGAATGCATCACAAGAAGGTAAATCTTTCCTGTCTGTATGAACAGATCTATGCCCACAAGACCTCAATTTCTGGATTTAAAAAAACTGGAGGCATTTATAGGTTCTTCTAAGTCAGCATCAACACTGGGCCAGTATAAAACATCCTTTTCTACTTTACTAAACTCCATTTTGTATCATATTTTTTGTAGAGCTTAAGGAACAATTAATCTTTAACCAAAAATGCCATCTGGCAAAAAAAAAACATTCCTTAAAACTGGTGAGAAGGATGGAGTATGTAACTACCAGGATTTTTTATTTTATTTATTGCTATGCATAATCTTGATTTTCAGTACTGTAAAATGTCTGAGCACATTTTATTGAACACTGGAAATAATATTTGAATCAGATTAATAGGCTGCATCTGTCCGAGTAATTTGTCTTTCAGTTCTGTCAAATGCTCTGTATAATACCTCTGCAATCAATAGAACCTTCTTATACTTGCATTCTATGGTCAGGTCATTAACTGCATTTGGTGGAACAATCTCAAAGGCCTGTCTGTTAGACATTTCTATCAAAATCAATAGTTTAAGATATGTTTTAGCCAGCACAGATCGTAAATGAAAAAGTGCAACTTCTTGCATACATATACCAGAGATTTTATTTCTGTTCATATATACGTGGCTACATAAATGGCTCCTCTCCAAGGATCCCAATTTCTGCATTTTGTTTAGCAAAATTGTCCACAGATTCTTCCAATCACTTCTTAGGGCAGCCATCATTTTCTATGAGCCATGCAACAAGGACCACAATTTTGCAGGAATGTTTTCTGACTCTGGATATAAGCTTCAGTATAAAATTAACCAAGGACTTTTGTATCCTTTGCATCTGAACACTTTGTTACCATTTTGGTTCTGTTGAAAGTCAGTGTGGTGTAGTGCTCAAGATCAGGTGGGTTCTAATCTGGGGCACCAGGTTTGATTCCCCATTCTTCTACATGAGTGATGGACTCTTAACTGATGAACCAGATTTGTTTTTCTACTACAACATTTCTGCTGGGTGATCTTGGGCTAGTCACACTTCTTTGGAACTCTCTCAGCCCCACCTACCTCACAATGTGTCTGTTATGGCGTGAGGAAGGAAAATGAATTTGTAAGCCCCTATGAGTCTCCTTGCAAGAGAGAACCTTCACTATTTAGTTACTCTACAAATGCTTCATATTTTTTTTCTAGAAATAACTGATTTTATGACTGTATGAAACAGGCAGCCTTATATTGAGCCAGTTGCTCAGTACAGCTTTCCAGGATCTCAGACTGATAAAACTTTCCCCCAGCATTTGCCACCTGAGATGCTTTTCTGATTGATGGTACTAAGGATTTAATCTGGGAACAGTTGCATTCAAAGGAGGTGCTCCATCGCTGAGTTACTGCTACTCTTTAAAAAAAAGAAAAGAAACACCATTGGGACTGTGTCTTGTGTCAGTAAGACACTGAAGTCAGGAAAATTCAACAAGTGATGGTTTATTGATAATTCTCTAGTTTTATATATTTAGTACATTTTAATCCTGCCTTTCCTCCAAGAGCTCGAGGTGATGTTCACGGTCTCCCCTTCTACATTTTATCCTTACAAGAAGAGTTGGCCTTTATACACTGCTTTTCTCTACCTTTAATAAGTCTCAAACTCAGTCCACCAGATTAGAGCCCATTGTTCATGTGCAGGAATAAGGAATCACATTCGGTTCTACAGATTAGGGTCTGCCTCTTTTAATCACACCATACTGGCTCTCCAACAACCCTGTCAAGTAGATTACACCCAGAAAGAATGACTGGTCTGAAGTCACCCAGAAGTTTCATGGCTGTGTTGAGTTGCGACACCAATTCTAATCCAACGCTATAACCACTAACACAAACCCTCAGCTTTTTTGAGCCTCTGGGCACCTTTAGAATTCTGACACAGCACAGTTGGCGAAGCTACAAAATGGCTTCCACAGGATGTGAAGCCAGCCATAAAATGGCTGCTCCAATGGCCAATCAGAAGCCTTGCTGGACAAAAGATATCTGGTACAGATATTTGATTAAAAGAGCTTTGACTCTTGAAGGCTCATTCCCTGAAATTTTTGATGATCTTTAAGGTACTTCTTAAAGCTGTATCACAACATGTCTTTGGTACAAAATGGGCAGCAATCACCCTCAAACAGTGTAGGTAGATACTATATTATTCACATGCTTAATCTCACTGCACAAATAACAGTCGGGTTAGAGGCAAGTGGGGTTAAGAAAACATGCTTAATATACAAATATTAATTTGAAAATAAATATTAGATCCTGGGAATTCCTTAGGATCCCGGAGTATTACCAATATGAATGTAAAGGGAAACATTCTAATAATTTAAGTGCATTATAGCTAATTGTGTATATTGTTTACTCTAGATTAGAACAGTGGAATTACAAAAAGCAAGTGTTTTTAGGACTAAAGGCATTTCCGGTTAAAGGTATGTGTGCTATTCCTGCAGTTATGTGTTCTGCTCACTAGAGGTTGCTGGTTTGGGGAAAATAACATGGGGTAGACTCACTTTAGGGGTGGGATCTGTGCAAATCCCCTCCCCCCCCCCCGGATTTTTTTCCTGTTCTAAACCCGTGTACAATGGCCCATGTGAAGTGGGCCTTAGGGAGAAAGAGATGGTACACCACAGAGTGTGGAGGGAGCTACAACCTTTTCTACATGTGGGAGGCTTATGACATTCTAGAGTTCAAAGATCCAACTACACAAAAACCAAGGAATTAGCATTGTAGAAGGGAGGCAAGCAAGGGTTTCTGGGCAGTGGTTCAGAAGGGACGGCACATGGCGATCCAGAGGATCCAGAAGGGAGAGCACGTGGAACAAGACTAGGATTGACAAATAAGTTAGGACACATTACCCAGCTGAAATTGAGCACAGCCTGAGTCGAAGGTAGAGGCCAGTTCTTGCGAAACAGGGCAGAGCAAAATAGAAACAAAGATTTGGTTTTTGTGGACTGGAGGGTGGCAGAAGGGCAGATGAAACCAGAAGCATTTAGATTGACAAGACTAAGAACAGAGAACAGGGAATTGTATTCTGATTGGACTGAAACGTTCAGAATAATGGTCATGGAGATGACTGTGCCTAATTGAATCATTTCTCTCTTGGCTTATCTTTCTGTACCAACACTATTCCTTTCCACAGCCAAAATAGCTGGTGATTATGTTCCATGGTTAACATTCATTCCTGCCTATTCTTCTGTCAATTTAGTCTCCTTTGTCTTGCACACACCTCCTTTGTCTGAGGTTTACCTAATTGTTTCAGTAAACAACTCTTAGACACTGGAAGGTCAGACTTTTCTTAGATGACAGGACTAGTGGGCTGGTTAGACCAAGAGCAGAGCCAGCGTGGTGTAGTGGTTAGGAGCAGGTGCACTCTAATCTGCAGAACCAGATTTGATTCTCTACTCTTCCACATGAGCGGCAAACTCTTATGTGGAGAACTGGATTTATTTCCCCACCCCTACGCATTAAGCCTGCTGGGTGCCCTTGGGTTAGTCAAAACTCTTCAGAACTCTCTCAGCCCCACCTACCTCACAATGCTGTGGGGAGAGAAAGGGAAAAGGAGTTTGTAAGCCTCCTTCAGCCTCTTTACAGGAAAGAAAGGCAGGATATAAATCGAAAGTCATCTTTTTGTTATAAAATGGAGGTTGGATAGTAATGGCTGTAGCTGAAGTGAGGATTTGTGGTTTTTCTGCCTGCAGCAGTTCATGTTGACAGAACAAGAGCCAATGATAAGACCGTAGAGTTGAAAGGAGCTAAGCACAAGACTAAATATACTTGGGATTTTGGTAGGGTGTGGAAAAGAAAAGGAAGGTGAGGCTTCAGAATATTTCACAGTTGCATAAAGTGACATTTGAGGAAGTGCAGTTTTTCTCATCCCTCCAAGACAAACTGTGTGTACCTGATAAACGGCCTCTGTGCAACGGTTAGAGGGGCAGTAGCCCTAATCCACCTTTCCATAAGAGCCTATCTAGCCATCTGAAGGAGGTCTCTGGAGAGGTGCCATATACATTTTCTAAATAATGAGTCATGAATATTGATTTCTTGTCTTCTGAGTGAGAGTGGGAGAGGAACAGCGCTTATATAGAAGGGCCAAAAAGATAAACACAGAAATAGTGTCCATGACTCGTGCAATGAAGCCCATTGTTTTCTCAGCATTATACGCTGTATTGCCAGAAAGGATTTAGCTGAAACTTTGCTGGACAGCTCAGTACTTAAACATCCCTTAGAACAAGGAATACCTAGCGCTGCCCACACAGCAAGGCGCCAAGGAGACGATAACAGAAAGCTGCAGTCACCAAGGGAACACAGCTAGGACCTTGCCAGGTTCTGCCCCCACAATGCATTCTGTGGTAGTTCTAATCAATGAATTGAGACATGGTACTGCAAAGCACTTACTCTGAATACACTCCACTAAAGAACTAAATGGGATCCAGTGTGGGTAGAGCGCTGGACTCCAGAGCAAGGAGACTCAGGCTAAAGTGTTCCCTCTGCCATGAAGTGCTACATCTTAGCTTAACCTCCCTTATGGGCTGTTGTGATAAAAAGGAGGGCAGCACGGGATATTAGCATCACCAAAAGCTTCCTGGTAAAAGAGTGGGATAAAAATCAGCCACTCCCGTTTGCGCACGTCATTCATGAAAGGTTTTCTGAACTTATGAATGGACTGTGTAGTAATGCACTGCCGACCCAGCAGCGCCGTGGTAGAACGTTGGAGACGCTTAGCGGACCCTACGGCCTTGCGGTGCCACCGCGACCCTACCTCATTCCCCCCCCCATGAGTCACGGGTTATGAACTGCCAGGCCTCAATCACCGAGCTACGCGAGGGGACAATCGTCTTGCACCCCAGGTGAGGATTAAAATCCCGGCGGCTTACGCTCCTTTCCGCGATGCGTAGGCCAGGTGAGATCATGCATCACATGATGATCTCCTCGACCTCCGCCTCCAGCTCTCCGGAACTCCCCGGTCCTCCCTCCTGCATGATAGAATCACAATAAAAGGTGCCAGGAACGGCATGCGGTGCTGGAGACTTCGCGGACCATCCCGGTCTCCGCTGCTGGCGATCTCCACCAGATGTTATCTCCGAAGGCTCGTCTCGCGTTCTTGGCGCTGACCATTAGATTTGGAAACTACAAGCTGGTGCGAAACCACGGGAATCACCGAACCTCCCACTTTGCTCACATTAAGCCTGGGGAAGGGCCAGCGATACCGAAGTCCGCTTTCTGGATGGCGCGATCCAGGGACCACCGCTTTCGGGTATCGCCTTCTGTCCCTCTGGATCGGCGCGCGATCCGAAACATCGCAGCGTCCTAGGACGCTCTCTCGTCGGCGGAACACCGGTGAGTAGCGGGAGCTTTGCAAAAGCAGGAGCTTATGACAAACCGCGTTGGCGGAACTGAAAGCGTTAATCGAATATGCAGGGTCCCAGTGAAGAGAAGGGAGCGCAAATTGGTTGAGGATTGCAGCTCAGTGTCCATAGTACCCAGAAGGGGACGGCCATTGAATCTTAAGGACCGTGGGAAAACATCGAGCACTCTCTCTTACGCTTCGAAATTTTCAGCCTCGCTTCGATGTCGCTGCTAATACTGGCGTGGAGAACCGTATTTCTGGCCGCCCATCAATACCACAGACCTATGGCCCTTCGCAGCCAGAGCTTTTCCTCTTGATCTTTCATCCTTCAATTTCAACCCCGAATTTTCTCTGCTCCACTAAATTGGGCGCCCACCAATCTCCTTCTGCGCCCCTCCTCCTTCACCCAATTCCAAGAAGCTCTCAGCGGCTCACAGCCAGCCTCCTTGTTTCCCACTATACTTCATTTTTCGAAGCCGCTGCACCTCCCGTCAAGCGCCACGCAATGGCGCGAGGTTTCAAAAACTTCTGTGACATTATTAGCCACGCATCTGCAGAAGAAAGAAACCCTGGCCGGAAGGCGATACCGAGATTCTTGCATTGTGCCCGTCCGCTTCACAGATACTTTCGAGGGAGGGTAGAGGCTGTCATTACAGCCGAGTTGTTCGAGTGATACCGCCTTTTTTTAAGCTATAACATCCTTCACTGAGCTCCGCCAGAAGCAATGCACGGGCCATTAAGTCACTAACCCCTCACGGTGAAAGAGAGCATATGGAGAAGCCATCATAAGGAACCACCCTAATGGTTCCAGGCGACTGGAAGAACCACCTTTAGCGTAGCCACAGGAGCTCCTGGGTAACAATTTGTGGTCTGGGAAAGTGAGTTCCGCTACAGCGGTGCTTCAACAGAGCAACCCACCTCTGGCGAGCGCTTCTACACCGCTACAGCGCAGCTTTTACAAACTTCGGATAAGCTTTCACGTAGCCCCAGCGATCAGATTGTCACCTTTGCCAGGGGCCGCCCGCTTCACGATGCAGCTTCTGAGTGCGCCCTATGGGCATTTGTTAAAGGTCTGGCCGACCAGCCAGCAGAGTTTTTTTCTCCTCATCCGGCAAAACCCCAAGAGCCCTCTATGCCGAAGCTTGTGAACAGGAAACCGTGGAAGCTCAAGAGTGGGCAGGTAGATAGCGAGGAGGCCCAAAAGCTTGAGCTCCTCATCGCCTCGCAAAGAGCTTGCTCCTCCGCAGTGCATAGAAGGCGATCACGGGCCTGGGCAAAATCCTGAACTGGCCGACATGCTTAAGGCTTGCCAGGACGCCGGGTCCTCGCCGCTTCACCAAGCTAGCCTCCTGCGCCAAGCAGCACTCTCCGCGGCCGAGGAGGCAGCCTCCAGGATGACTCTTTAACTCGCGGCAGCATCCGGACACCTTCGAAGGGAGTGTAGGCAATGCCCGGTGGGGGGGGGCTTACAACCTCGATGGAGGAGGAATATCCTCCTTGTGAGGAGAAGGCCACCTAAGACCCGATGCCTTACGTTAAGCCGTGAAAGGCTTCCGCTGGAGAAGCGACTGCCGTCGAGCTTCACGCCGAACGCTCTCCCCAGCCCAGGACCAAGGAGGAGAGTACTAGAGCAGACCCAAGCGCCAAGGCCTGCCAAAACCATTCCCTCGTGGCATCTGCGGCTAATGCACTCCAGCCCATCTCCCTTTAAGTTCCCTTAATGCGAGTTCTTTGTCGCCTCAACCCAGTATAGCGAATTTACATCCCTACCGGGGACGCTATTGGGCTGGTGCTGCCAAAGGCCTTCTGCCGCTGAACAGGGACTGTTCATCGCCCCGGAGTGATAGGCCTCCACGCACCAAGGACCCATCCATCTCCAGGTCTGGACGAGCATCCTACGGTGAGCGTTTGCCGCAGACCAGCTAAGCATCAGCTGATTCTCTTGCTACATGCATGCTCAGCTGCCGCAACCCAATAAAGGCCTCTGAGCTCCTAGCAGCCAACATGAAGCAGCTCTTACACCGCGCGTGCGAAGCGGTGGGAGGCGCTATCGGGGAGCTCCCGCATATACCTGGGCGCTTCGCCGCCATGAAGGATCTTAAGTTCAAGGGCCTGGTGGACACCGGCGCTGATAAAAGCTACCGGGCTCATCAGAACGGCCGAGTGGCCGTACCAGTGGCCGACCGGGAAGCTTGCACCGCGATCTGGGGGGGTGGGGAAACAAACAGCGAGGCGGAGCATCCGTAGCTCCCGTCGGTCGCTTAACCAGGGCTCGAAGTGACAGCTCACAGTCCGCCATATCGTCTTTTGTGACATCCGCACGTCAATCTCTGGGGAAGAGACCTCCTTGAGTCAGGGTCAAAGCGACTTTGGTCTGGGATGGGGAAGGCCATCGCGGATCATTGATCCCTAACCTGTGACTTCAGAAGTTCACTCTCTATCTCCGTAAGGAAACTGTTTCCCTCCCTCTCCCTTTCTCTTTCTGTTTTTCGACCAGTAGAAGCGTGGAGGGCCAATTAACTGACTGGTCCTCCACGGATTAAAATCTGGGCCCGTCCTGGTACCGCGGCACTGCGCAGGACAGGCCCTAACAAGCGGTTAAGCTGCAAACACAGATCCACTCATGATTTGGGTGGGTGGTGTTTCGCCAAAGCAAGAAGACAACTGTATGAGTTCAGCTGTGCAGGCTGGCGGCTTCAAGGCGAAGCGCCCTTAAGGAGCGGTCTCGGCGGACGGCAATCCCAAGATAGATTCGGATCACAAATTTTAGCACCATCCAGCCGCCGGCATAGCCTGAATGCGGTAACGTATTTTTAGCTCCCTTACCAAAGAACCCCCCCCCCTCTTTTTCCTTTGTAAAGTTAGACGGTGCCTCTAATTGCCTATTGCTTCATTCCCCGGATGCACCCATCCCCAAAAAAAAGGTGTTTTCACGAAGCACCCCTTTGTGTTGCTGATTAAAGCATGACATGCCACAATCCCCCCCAGGACGCCTGCTCCCTCCCTGAGAGCTCGGACCCTGCTTGTAGCGCATCTCCTGATGGCGGCTCCTGGAAGCCAATTCCCCACCAGGGTGCGCCTACCTCCTGCCACTCCCTGTCAAACAACTATCCAGCAGAGGAGTAGGCGGCTCCCCAGGAAGATTACCAGCATTAAAAGCAACCTTCGCAGGCTGCAAAACAAGCCTTCTTCCTTCTTGTATTAGAGGTCCTAGAGCTCTAAAACCGATCCACGATATCCTGCCATCGGCTCTAGAGGCGGGCGCCGAGGGACCCGGTCCCCATAACCTGGGAAAAGAGTTGTGTTTCAGTCCCTCTTCTCCTACAGGTCTGTGGACTCGTATTAAGCCATGACAGGCCAATCCCATGGAATGGCTACGCCAGGAGGAACCAACAATACATCGAGGAGATGGAACGCATCTCTCTAGAGGATCTCGCTACAGCTGGATCTCAACAGGAGCAGCGATAAGCCAATGCCCAAAGACCCGAATGACCTGGGGAGGCGTCAAAGCGACTACCAACCAAACCCTAGAACTGCTTCGCGTAGCAAAGACCACCCGAGACTACCGAGAACTACTCTGTGCCAAAGCTTCTTTGCAATCACTTCACCGCCAACTTTCGGCGGCCATACGATCCTTTTGCCTGCTTTACTTGCCTCCCTCCTGTAGCGCATCGGCCCACCCTGGCGAAGCTTTCGCCAGACCAACATCTGGGAGCAGTTTGCCGCTGCGCTGCCAGTTAACGTCTCATCTTTTCTGCCTGGGCGGTACTCTAGAATTAGGGGAGCCACCTAAGCCTTGCTCTGCTACCTTCGTCTGCAGTTAGCCGGAGACTTCCTAGCGAGTCTGGGCTAAGGCTTGTGAATACTCATCCATCAGGTACTCTGTGGCGCCGACTGGGGACCCGTCGTCCAGACCACTCCGGCTAAGCTCTCTCCTTAATCACCAAGACTGTCGCTAACCGCGAAGTCTAACACCTTTCAAGCCCTTTATCACCGAAGCGCGCTTAGCTGCGGAACTTGACCGGGCCCATTCATCGGCTCGGCCAGTTGGAGCTGTACACACACGGAGACATGTTCCCTCGCATAAGTTCGGAAACATCCTGCTCCCCAGGGGCTGGTTCTACCAGACTCTGCGGGGAGAGAGCGCTTAATTATATTCCTGCCCGACTCTTCTGCGGAATCTTTGTTGCCTTCAGTAAGCCTCACCATCGTCTCTGCCCCAGGAAACCGCCTTCGACGCCCTGGCGCCGCCACTCGCTTCTGCGCCTGAGCCTTTCGAATTCTCCTGCGGGCAGACGGTACTTCCTCTCTCGAAAGTGAGTTAAGTCTCCTCGCAACTCTCCTAGTGGGAGTCCCGGACTAGCCTCTTACAATGCTAAGACTATTGGCCGACGGCCTGTATTGCTCCTTCGCGAGATCTATCAACTTCTACCTCCCGCGCTTCTGGATGCTTACAGCCTCCGAAAGCAGCAGTGGAACTTCGATGGCGACCCTAGAACAATCGATGCTGCTTATTGATTTACCTGTTGTTGTTACATCACCAAGGTTGTGAGAATGTACATAATATTGTGTTGTTTTAATCTTTCTGATAATTCCCAGTTGATTCACATGAAAGAATGCGTGAGCTGCAAGAAGTTGTATTCTAATCTGAAGTATGATAGTTTTGCCCCATTGGTGGTCACCGTAGCCCTCTGGAGCTGGCTACGGGAGGATGGTTGAAATACTGTTGTACAGCTCTGCATTGGCTTTTAGTGTGTGCCTTCGTTATACGGATCTTGTTTAGTTCAATGCGTGTCGCTATGTGCCTGTAACGTGTTAAGAAGCCCTCTAATTTCCCTTACCCCACTTATTAAGTTCTAATGTTACTGCAGCTTGGTCAGCTTGACCAGATGAGCGAGGAGACAAAGCGTCCTTTAAAGTAGCCCTGCATTTGACCTTTTTTTTTCTAAAATGTAAAAGGAGGAGTCTTAGTAATGCACTGCCCGACCAATTCGGCAGCCGTGGTAGAGAACGTTGGAATAGCGGACCTCTGACCTTGCCCGGTCGTGCGACCGCACCCACTCCTCATTCCCCCCCCATGAGTCCACGGGTCATGAACCTGCCGAGCTCAATCAACGGTAGCTTAGGGACAATGGTCTTGCCCCCAGGTGAGGATTAGGCTCCAGGCGGCTTACGCTCCGCTTCCGCACGTAGCCAGGTGAGATCATGCATCACATGATGATCTCCCGACCTCCTTCCGGCCCCTCTCCGCAGAACCGTTATATCCTGCGCCTACACCGATAGAATCACAATAAAGGTGCCAGGAACGGCATGCGGGAAGACTTCGCTTAGGAACCGCGGACCTCCGGTCTCCCCGCTGCTGGCGATCTCCACCGATGTTATCTCCGGGCTGTCTCGTCTCGCTCTTTGCGCTTTTGACCGACGTGGAGTGCTGAACTTAAGGAACAGACTGAGCGTTATGAGCACGGACTAGATGATAAGTACCGTTGTTTTGTACTGGATTTTATGTGTATTTAGTATTGATCACTATAAATAGAATTGTTTTGCTATTCACTTCCTTGAGTTTTTGGCAAGTTTTATTGGGGGAGAGGCTCCCCCCGTTCCTATTCATTTCGGATTTTCCCACTTGCCCTCATTTTGCTAAAGTGTCCCCTCTGCCATGAAGTGCTACACCTTAGCTTAACCTCCCTCATGGGCTGTTGTGATAAAAAGGAGGGCAGCACAGGATATTAGCATCACCAAAAGCTTCCTGGTAAAAGAGTGGGATAAAAATAAACTAACTGCCTTTAATAAGGATACAATCCAAAAAATTGTTATCTTGTTTCTGAATGTTAGATTTCTAAACACAGTGTTACGTTTAGAGGTATGTTAGCTGTTTCCAATATTACACATTAGTGGGATGATTATAGACATTTTATAGTTTTGTTTCATTCATACCCACCTTTCTAGTGGCTTACATCCTTTTCCTGTTCTCAGTTTCGTCTCAACAGCCTTATGAAATGACCAAGGCAGGAACATTACAGAGGTTTGAAATATTATGCACAGGTGGAGAGAGTGGACAAATAACTTTTTCTCCCTCTCCCAAAGTATTAGAACTCAAGGTCATATATAGCAGATGGGCAGTCATTTCAGAACAGACAAAAGGAAATACTTTACACAGCGTGATTAGCATTTAGAATTCACTGCCAGAGAATATGGCAGTGGCCACAGGCTAGACAGCTTTAAAAGTGGGTTCGACGGATTCATGGAGAATAGGTCTATCAGTGGCTACTAGCCTTGGTGACTAAAGGGAACCTCCATGTTGCAGGCAGTCAGCATCTGAATATCAGTGCCAGGAGAAAACATCAGAAGACAGTATGGTGGACTAGTCTGATTCAGCAGGCCTGTTCTTACAAACAAATTTGCAATGTCTTTGTACCTGCAACCTTAGTGAACATTTACTTAGAAATATATTCCACTGAAATCAAGGAAATCTGCTTTAAACTGAAAGTTTCACTGGAATCAATGCTATATAGTGATTAGAGTGCTAAACTTGAAGGCTAGGGTTCAAATTTGAACCATGAAGCTCACAAGATGATCTTAGACCAGTCTTCTCTTTGTCTAGTCAACCTTATAGGTCAGTTGTGAGGATAAATGGAGATAAGAGCTGGTTGTTGTGGGTTTTCCGGGCTGCGTGGCCGTGGTCTGGCAGATCTTGTTCCTAACATGTCACCTGCATCTGTGGCTGGCATCTTCAGAGGTGTATCACAGAGGGAAATCTGTTACACACTGTGTCCACACTAGACACAGTGTGTAACAGAATTCCCTCTATAATACACCTCTGAAGATGCCAGCCACAGATGCAGATGACAAGTTAGGAACAAGATCTGCCAGACCACGGCCACGCAGCCCGGAAAACCCACAACAACCAGTTGAATCCAGCCTGAAAGCCTTCGACAATACACAGGAGATAAGAGCCATTGTGTTGCCTGAGGAGGAAAAGCAGGATAGAAACATGATAAATGCGAAACAACTCAGGGACTGGGAGAGGTCAAACAAATATAAAGCTTTTGGGTGGGAATAATGGCTGGGAGAGACATATGAAGCTGCCTTCTACTGAATCAGACCACTGACCTATCAAGGTCAGTACTGTCTACCCTCTGGCGGTCTCAGGCAGAGGTCTCTGACATAACACCCTACTGATCCTTTTAACTGCAGATGCCAGGGGATTGAACTTGGGAGCATCTGCTTGCCAAGCAGCTGCTCTGCCACGATGCCACAGCCCCCTAGCTTTGCTTGGGGTTGCTAGGCCCCTCCTGGCTATGGGGCAGAGCTTGGGGGTAGAGCTTCAGGAGGACAAGAACCTGAGGAGGGTACAATACCATAGACTCCACCCGCCAAAGCATCCATTTTCTACAGAGATACCAGAGATGAGCTGTGATTCTGAGGGATTCATAGGTCCCACCGGGAGGCTGGCATCCTTCAAGTGCGCAACAAAAAAGTCGCAAGCTCAGGCCCAGTTCGTTGGCTATAAGAACTAAGGGGGACTTGCTTCGGGAAAAGTCGGGGTGGGGGTGGGGAGGGACGACCGACCATGCATGCATAAAAGAACGACGGCTGTTCAAAGAGCCAGAGGATATCGCGAATCACGCACTATCTGCCCTCCACCAGATCCCAGAAGCGATGCTTGACCCCTCATCCATTCCTAAAAACTGTATAGAGATGAGTGAGCGTTAACATACAACTTCCGCTTCCGGTTTCATGTGCTTGTCTCACTTTGTTGGGAGAGGAGACAATACAGACCCATATAAGCCTTCTACCCGTCAACTCTCTATGGTGTTCTGCTCTAGCCCTTTGCCTCTCTTCCTCCCCTCCCCTTCCGCCGGAAGCCGAAAGCCCTTTTGCCCGGCGGAGCCCTACTTCTTCGCCGGCCAATGCTGTCCTCCGATAGGGCAATTTCTCCATGACGGATATCCCTTTTCGGCCAATAGGATAGGACCACGGCTGCCTGGAGGTTCTGGGAGGCTTGGCGGACCCTATGGAGCAGCTCGTGTTTCCGAGGGGGAAGCTTTTATGGGCTGCTGACGCGGTTTGCAAGGGAGGACTGGAAATCTCTGTTACTTGGTTGCGGGACGGGACCCTGGAGAGGCGGAGGAAGTTTTGTGAGGACAACGAGAAAGACGCCGGTTTGTGGTTCTAACGCTGGTCCGTTTTGCAACCGACTTTTGGTGGAGACCGCTGGCTTCCACCTGCGAGGCTGAGGCAGCCTCGGACCCTGACATCGTCTCACCCCTCATACTCTTTCTCCTCCCATGGCTGGCTGTGTCTCGGCTGTTCCTTCAAATGATGAAGGCCAGAGCCTAGTTTAGAAGAAATTCTGCCTCATGAACCGTTTCCCTCTCTTTCAGGTGACCAGGCTTTAGTTGGAAGCATCTGTCGACGGGTTGACCTCTTCTGGGACTTTGTAGGTGTGAAGGAACTTCTGGGGAAGGACAGTCGGTTTCTCAAAACGGCAGCGGATTACGTTTGCGACATGTCACCAACTATCTCACTCAAAGACAGCAGTCGGCAGCGCCGGCCTGGAAGCTACCAGCATCCTCAGGATGTGATGAAGAACCAGCCTTCGCCCTTGGACCTTTATGAGGATGGCCACGCTGAGACCATTGGTGGTGATGACGATGGAGAAGCTCTGCTTCAGGAAGCGAACTCTAGACCCACTGGGCCTCCCCGAGGCTATCGAGCAGAGCTGGGCAGTATCTTGCTTCTCCTTTTCCTCTATGTGCTGCAGGGTATTCCTTTGGGACTTGCGGGCAGCATACCCCTTATCTTACAAAGCAAGAACGTGAGCTATACAGACCAGGCTTTTTTTAGTTTTGTTTTCTGGCCATTCAGCCTTAAGCTGCTTTGGGCCCCCATGGTGGACGCTGTATACTTCAAGAAATTTGGTCGCCGCAAGTCTTGGCTGGTGCCCACTCAGTATACCTTAGGCCTTTTTATGATGTACCTGTCTCGGCAGGTGGACTCGCTACTTGGGGAAGCAGATGGCAAAAGCCCAGATGTGGTGGCACTTACTGTGACTTTCTTCTTATTTGAGTTCCTGGCAGCCACTCAAGACATAGCTGTAGATGGCTGGGCATTGACTATGTTGTCCAGGGAGAATGTGGGCTATGCTTCCACTTGTAATTCTGTGGGTCAGACAGCTGGTTACTTCTTGGGCAATGTCTTGTTCTTGGCCCTTGAATCTCCTTCCTTTTGTAACAAATATTTGCGCTTTCAGCCTCAACCACGTGGGATTGTTACTCTTTCAGGTATTATTTTAAATAATGCATATATCATGGGAATACCGGGTATCTCTTGTAATCTTAACTATCAGTTCAAATGAATGGGGGTCACGTAGAACTGTAAGAAGTGGTGAGAGGTAATTCTAACCTGGGCAGCTTTGGATGGACTCGCAGAGCAAAACGTGTAGTATTTAGTCGTCAATACTGTCAGTCTGTCCCAGCTTTGAAGGTTTGCAGTCTGACCTTTTAATATATTGTTTGTGTTGAAAGGCTAGCATGAACAACTTGTAAGAGTATACATCTATGTATTAACACACCTGTCCTGACCTGGATAGCCCAGGCTAGCCTGATATTGTCAGATCTGAGAAGATAAGCAGGGCTGACCCTGGCAAGTATTTGAATGGGAGACATCCAAGGATTACCAGGGTTGTGATGTGGAGGCTGGCAGTGGTAAACCACCTCTGAATATCTCTTGCCTTGAGTTAGATGTGACTTGACAAGCACAAAAAATTCATACCTGTTGAGAATGGAAAGTAACCCTGCAGAAGTTTTCACATCTTCCATTTCTTGTCATACCGAAGTCAAAATTTTTTTACTTTGCTTAAGAAGACAGCAGCTCTGTTATTTTTCTTCATGCTGCCATAATATTGAATAGATGAATGTTAATTAAGGAGCAAAATAAGGTAACTGCCCTAGTTTGAGCTTGCTTTACTTATTCTAAAGGAAGATGAAATATTTCTGATGCATTAGGCCAGTAAAGCAAAATGTGAAATCTATGAACAAATTGTTGAAATATAGTACTGGTGTAGAAAGACCTAATGGTTATGTGGAAACTAGCTAAAGGCAAGTGTTGTTTCATATGTGGAAATGTAGGGTGAAGAGTTCAGCCCTTTTCCTCAAAGTCTCCCCTCTCCTCCCACTTCCTGTTCATTATATGTAAGAGGGTAATGTATGGACTATTGTATCAGATAGGGAATGGGATGTAGTTTGGCCCACTTTGCCAAGTTGGCCCTGCATCCTGTTGTCCGAAACTGAGCTTCAGTGAGACAATAAGAAATGGTTCTTCCACTCTGTGTACATTTCTGCCTTCCCTGTGCTTCTGAAAATGGGCTTCTGAGCGGGGGACTGGGGTGGGGGAGACTTTCAAAACCCTGGAACTCACTCACTCACTCACTCACTCACTCACTCACTCACTCACTCACTCACTCACTCACTCACTCACTCACTCACTCACTCTCACTCACTCTCACTCACTCACTCACTCACACACACACACACACACACACACACACACACACACACACACACACACACACAGAGCCTTTATTGGCATCATACAGTAAAACATTTGTAACCAGAAACATATTACAACCAGAATAACATAGTTACAGCTCAAATAACCATCATTTAATATAAAAATCTCCCTTAGCAGATGTACCAAATATATCCAACAGAAACTTGGCAACCAATTCAGAAAAATCCTGATTTGATCCATCCAACCCTGGAACTCTCTTCAGGGGAACCCCCCCCCCTCCCGCCAACACACACATTCTTGTAGTTTAGACACCTCCCCCCCCCCCCAACACACACACACTAATTCTTGTGATTTCAATTGATGGAGGCCAATCCACTCAATATCAGGGTGGTAGATCTATTTTATGATTGCCAAATTGGTGTCTCCCAAGTGGTAGAACTCCAGCTTTTCCAGCATGAATTCATAACAGTGTAAAGGCTCCTGGGCTCCACTGTGACGGAAACTGCATCTCTTCCTCATTTTTATTCTAATGCTTCAACTGAGAAACTGGTTTTTCCACTTCCACATTTTGTCTCGGTCTGCACTTGAATGGAAGATACTGAAAACCAAGCTGCCACTTATCTGCTTAGCACTGCCATGCTTCAATCAGGCTATTATGTGCCAGAAAGTTGGGAACTGGTTGTATATTTTATAGATGGATTACAATTATCCTGCAGCAATTGTGTGCAGTGGCTTATGTCATGTGTTACATTATGTGCTGGGCAAACTTCAGTAGAAGAATTTATATGCCTAACTGATCACTGCAAAAACAGCATGGTTTTTCTGCTTACAGCTTCCTCAGGTAAAGGAACTTTACTCTGAAGTAAGCCATACTATGGCCGTTTCTGCACGAAGGCGGAAGTGGCCGGGTAGGCGTTTACGACGCCGACCCGACAACGCTGGGACCATCCGCACGGACGGTCCTGGAAACAGCTGGGCAGCCGGCGCCACGGAGCGCCGGCGCCTGGCAAACCCGACATGTCCGCGGGCCTCCGGCGCCTCGCCGAGGCCTGGGGACACCCCCCCTGGCCCTGCACGCCTGCTCCAGCGGCGCAGGGCAGGGGGGCGTGTCCCCAGGCCTCGGCGACGTGCCGGAGGCCCGGGGACAAACGTAAATGAATGCCCGGCGTGGGAGGTGTCAGCTGAGAAGCGCTGCCGTTAAGCTCAGCAAGCGGCAGGCGGCGTTTCCCCAAAAAGAGCGCTTCCAAGCGCTCTGGGGAAACGCCGGCCTCGCAACGGGCGGGTGGTGTGAGGGCGGCGCGGCTGCGATGCAGCTGCGCCCCCTGTGCGAATGGCAGCCTGGAGACGGCGTTTTTACCGTCTCCAGGCCGCCATTCATTGCCCGTGCGGAAATGGCCAAAGTTAGTTGCCATTTACAACCAAGGAAATTATTACAGCCATCTGAATACCCCAGAGTAGCCTAAGCTCCTAAGAAGCTAGGCAGGGTCTGATCTGGTTAATGCTTGAATGGGAGACTACCAAAGAAATCCAAGCAGACAACAGCCACCTCTGCTCATCTCTTGACTTGAAAACCCCATGAGGGGTTGCCAAAAGTTACTTGCGACTTCACAGTATTTAATTATAAAGTATGCTTCAGTCCAGAACTTCAGAATTCAATGGTATATTCCTTTGCTTGTTGTGCAGTTTGCTGTGTCTTAGTTTCTCCTTTCCAAGCAAAATTAACTGGCTTCTGTATGACTACCTTCCACATGTCAGCTTCCTTTCTGAACTTGTTTGATTAGTAGTGGTATCTTAATCTGCTTACTTAAAAAGATCTGTATGTTTGGCCAGCAACTTCTCTATTTTTCCTGATACTCATTAGTTCAGTTGGCTAAGCCTGTATCTAATGTAATCGTTCTTAGCTTTTGAAAACTGTTTTAATGTTTACATAGAATCATAGAGTTAAAAGAGACCACAAGAGCCATCAAGTCCAACCCTCTGCCATGCAGGAACACACAATCAGAGCACTCCCAACATATGTTCATCCAGCCTCTGTTTTAAAACCTCCAAAGAAGGAGATCTAGGTCCAGTAGCACCTTAAAGACCACAAAGATTTCCTGGGTGTAAGCTTCTGAGAGTCAAAGCTCCCATTGCCTAAAACTGTCTTCAGCAAGATCAGTCTGTTTATATATGACTTGTTGGGTAGCAGACACACATCCAGCAGAGGTGATGCAGAGAGTGACCAGAGACTGGATTTTTTCATGGTGGCTCTTCACCCTTTCTCTAGGCTGGTGCTATCTTGGCAGGGGGGGGGGGGGGGGGGCGAATGCACAAGACCGAAAAATTCCTTTTTGCCCAGGCTTTTAACAGAGGGCTTCATTCTTGATTTTTTAAAAACAGTTTTTATTATCTGATTCTAGCCTGAGAGCTTTTTTTATGGATTCTATTTTAAGCTGCTGAATATCGTTTGTATACAGGTTTTAATGTCCCCTAGCAGATTCTTTGCTTCTTCTGTGGCGATTTTAATTATTTTCTTTCACTGTCAAAGGCTTTCATGGCCGGAATCATTAGGGTGTTGTGGGTTTTCCGGGTTGTATGGCTGTGTTCCAGTAGCATTTTCTCCTGACGTTTTGCCTGCATCTGTGGCTGGTGAAGAAGAAGATGCCAGCCACGGGTGCAGGCGAAACGTCAGGAGAAAATGCTACTGGAACACGGCCATACAGCCCGGAAACCACACAACACCCTATTTTCTTGTACTGTTTTTGCTTTGTGAGAGTTCTTGAGAAGTTTTCTCAAAAGTACAGTATACATTTCCTTTAATTTGTTTAATAAACTGCTCCAGAGTCAGTATGTGGCCTAGACTGGAAAGGTAGCTGAAGAAAGGTATCTTTTGTGAAAAGGATTTTCTATGTTGAAATGATATAATGACTGATTGCAACTGATGGATGGTTCTATCAGTGTCTGTTCTTAAATAATGTGATATTGGCCGGAAGTGTCTTTTGTAATAGAAAAAAATTGAATTGTGAGTGGAGTAAAGGTTTTTTTTCCTCCCCTCAGATTTCCTGTTTTTCTGGGGAGCCATTTTCTTAATCACCACCACCTTCGTTGCACTCTTGAAAAAAGAAAATAGGGAAGTAAGCCCATCAAGAGAAGAAACCAAAGGCATCATGGATACTTACAAGCTGCTTTTCTCCATTGTCAGAATGCCAGCAGTCTTTACATTTTGTGTCCTGATTTTAACGGCAAAAGTGAGTACAAGGGTTGTGGATTCAGTCTACCTTTACAAGTTTCTCCTTCCTCTGTACTTAAACTGATGGACCAGTCCCATGAGCAGAGACTGTGGTTGCTGCACATTTGGACATTTCAGAGTGGTGCTGTTGTAATGAGTTTGTGCAGGGTGTCGTGTTGGCGCAGTTGCCTGGACCCAGGATAGATTAGATTTAAACCGAATTGATTTAAATCACTAAATCACTAGTCAGTAAGATTTGATTTAAATCATGTTTTTTAATATAAAGATTCATCCTTGCTGGTATAAACTTACCAGCCAAGGGGCCAGATAGCCACCTCCAGCTCCACCCCACCACTCCTATAGAGACTTCCCGGCAGTATCGGGAGGCTTGAAGAACAAAGGTAAGTCTCAAGCTACGGCCACTGGAATAATGGGGCTAATGGCCAGGAGGAAGCTGACCAACGTCAGCTCCTGCTCTTGCCCGCCCTACTAAGCTGGTGACGTCTGGGTCACTGGTGCAGCATCCAGTGCAGAGTGGCACCAGGGAGGGTGGCGGCAGCCACATGCTGGTGAAATCGCCCCTCTGCCTGGACAAGTGCCCCAGGAGGGGAAATCCACCGGCGCTGCATCATGCCACGCCAACAGGTGGATTCAACCCCGTCTTTGGATGGGGCTGTAACATTTACAACCAGATAATGGAAAAAAACTTTTCAGAGTAGTTTCACAGTCACATCAAAAATGCTGATTTGGTTTTACTATTAGAAATACATAGATAAATAATTATGACATAATTGCAAGGTGAATTAGCTCCAGTTTAGTTAGTTTATCATATTTGGACAACTTTTCTGCTGTACTTTATTGAAAGGAGAAGAATAGTCATTACCTTAATAACAATTTAAATATTTATGTAACTAAAACAATAATGTTATAGCATATGTATTCTTGTATTTGCTTAAACATCCATGTTTCTAACTGGGTGTGGTTAAACAAAATATCTCTTAAAAAAAAGTAAGACTATCAGCCGGATTCACACATGGAAAAACTTAAAATATTGTGTTCTGCAACTCACTCATGTTTATCTTCATCTTCTTGTTTATTTATAGTCCAGAAAAGAAAAACAAGTTTTCCTGTTTTATCGCTTCCCAAACCATTTCTCAGTTTGGAATGAATGAGTCCAAAGCAGGGGTAGGGAACCTTTAACACTCAAAGAGCCATTTGGACCCGTTTTCCACGGGAAAAGAAAACACTTGGAGCCGCAAATAATTTTTTACATTTAAAATAAAGATAACACTATATATATATAGGATTTTTTAAACCTTTTACTCCACTCATTCTGAGAAGTGCATGGACGCGCCCACCCTGCTGCCTGCAGGGTGGGCAAGGATGAAGCCGGCAGCTCGGCTCGTGGAGCCACAGTACAAGGGCAGAAGAGCCGCATGTGGCTCTCGAGCCGCAGGTTCCCTACCCCTGGTCCAAAGGAAGAGAATATTCTTTCTATGCCATCATTACTTCAATAGTCTCTAAATCCAAATGCCTAATAAGTGACCTCCGCCAGTTCACTGGTGTGACTTTCTTTGAGACATGATATTGTGTGTATCCAATCAGTTAATATTGGGTAATAACCTCTGCAAGGGTGGTTCGTAGTGGATGCGCAGTAGAGCACGGCTTTATTCGTGAAACCCCTGGATGGCTCTGGACTTTGTATTCATACAATTAACGTGCGTGCCTTGATATTACACATATTTACATGAGCATCAGGGGGGCATATGTGACAGTCTCTATACATCTTCATCTGATTTAATGGTTCCATTTTTGTTAGGGACTTGCTAGTCTAAACGCATTCATGTGGTCTACATTCCAGATGATGCGTTTTGTAGATTTAACTGCTAGAATGTCTTCTAAAGAACTTTCCCCAGTAATTGGGGGAAATAGTTTGTTGGAGTCTTTCTCTGACTAATTTGGATAATTACTTGCTCATGACAAGCAGTGACTGTGTGATAGGACTTGTCCTCACACTCTGTGTTTGTTTGACCTTGGTAGGGCCCATTATCTATCCCGACTTCAGGCTGGCTGTGTTACTTCAGTTTGTCTTACTTCACCAACCTTTGACCAGATTTTGTTTTGGGGGTGGGGGAGGTTTCATACTTATTCTTCATTGTGCTTTCCGTTTCCTCTAGATGGAGGGTCTGTAGCATTAGGAAAACAGTGGGACAATTTGGAAATTCCACTGTGTTCCCCAAAAAGTCACCCTCCACAATTCTCTATATTTTCTTGGGCTTGAGCTAACCTGCTTTCCCCCCCATGCTTTTTTTTTGTAGTTCGGTGTGGAACAGGGTCCCCCAGTGTGGCAATGTGTGCACCATGATGCCCACTAGTATTTCCCCTAATATCAACTGAACTTTTTTGAAAGTGGGTGGGGCCTTATTTGCTATTGGCTGCCCTTATTCAAATGAAAGCTTTTTTAATGGATACAATAGCATCAGTCACCATTGGAAGACTGGACTAGCAAGCATCCAGGACTTTGATTTCATGATGTGTTCAGGTTTTCCTTTTTTATTATTCTTTCTCTTTCTCACCCTCGGGCTTCCTTTCATTTCGTTTTATTCACCTTTTGCAATCTTTTCCTTACACCAAAGTGCGGAGGGAGATGTCGTGTTTGGCTGTGCGTATTGTGGCATTAAGCCATTTTGGATTTGGCTCTGCCTCCTGTGATGGCCATTTTAGAGTAGTGGACACTGCCCCTCTTAAAATTCCAAAGATGCTCACAGACTCAAAAAGGTTGGGGATTCCAGTATAGTGGTTACAACTAGTACTGGGAGATTTGGGTTGAAATCCCCACTTGGCTGTGAAACTAATTAGGTTACTTTGGGTCAGCATCTATGCCCCCCTCCCCTTTCAGTATTCCATCTCTTCTAGGACATTTCAGCCTTCATCATGCCAGGTTTTTAGGCTTCTCTCCCCTTCTTTTCTGGGTGGTGGCAAAAGTTAATTTACACAGTCATCTTCTCTCCATACCTGGAGACACCCCCTAGTAGATAAACTGCCCTATCATGTTTGTGGGTGCCCTGATTTTGTAGCATTCATTACCAATATGGGTAAGCTAGTTTACTAATGGATGCATTAACATGGCATGCTGTTGTATTGCAGATTGGCTTTTCAGCAGCAGACGCAGTTACGGGACTGAAGCTGGTCGAAGAGGGGGTACCTAAAGAACACTTGGCTCTGCTCGCTGTTCCGATGGTTCCGCTGCAGATCATATTGCCTCTGATCATCAGCAAGTACACAGCGGGTCCACAACCCCTTAACACGTTTTACAAAGCCATGCCATTCAGGTAAAAAGGCTTTTGAGTTTGCGTTTGTTCGTACCTTGCTCCGCCTGTCAATATGAAACTGTAGTTTCGCAGCCTTTCTAATGCTGTGAGATGCCATGCCAAGTCTTTAATTGGTAAACACTGTGCAGTGATGATAGACTTGAAATCTGTCCATCTGTTCATTGTTCAGTTTCTCATAAAACGAGGTAGCATTTCTTAATTAAATTTCACAAGAACGCTGCTTGATTCAAAGTGCACCCATGACATGACTTTGATGCCTTTAACATTTATACTGGGAATAACTTGAGACTTCTCAGTACTTTCTGTTTGGTTCATGAAGCCAGTTCTGTTAGGGATTCAGGCTAACTGGGCTTATCAAGATTTTTTTTGTGGACTGTGAACATTCTCTTCCTGTAAGGGGGTGAGCTACCTTCTGTCTTCCATTGCTTATCCTTCATTTGTTCTAACTAGAATCCATTGTATCAAATTTGCAAAGCATACTCATATCATATCTCATATCAGTTTAGGCATAAATAATCAATCTATGGACTCTTACTTGAGAACAAAAATAGTGCTTGGTAGGATTAAATTAAGTTCCATCAGGCCAAATTTAATAGTAACCAGGAGGATCTATGGTCTCATTGATTAGTGTTATGCTCTTCTCTGACTGTATTTTCCTGTGAATCCTTTTAGATCCTATTGCTGTGATATGGAGCCTCTGGTGTCATTTATTAACTCAAATATTTCCCCTTATTCCTCCTCCCCCCCTTCCCCCGACAGGTTACTGCTTGGGTTGGAATTTGCCCTCGTGGTTTGGTGGACTCCCAGCGTAAAATATGAAGGAGGATTTCCCATCTATTACTATCTTATATTATTGCTGAGTTATGCTTTGCATCAGGTACTATTGTTATAATTTTTCTGTCGTGAGTGAATCTTGTCAATGCTTCAACATTTACAGCCGTTTTTTGTTTATATGTGTACAATAGATTGTGCCTGGACTTTGTTCTGGAATGCAGAGCACCCTGTCTGTTTCCCAAACACTCTTATTGTTGCTATTATTTCCAGGCTTATCTAAAATGGCTGGATAATTTTGCTATCAACAATAGAGAAAATATACCATCAAAAGGAATTGTACGATATAAATTCCTGCATTTGCGTATGTTGCTTGTTGAGCTCTTAAAAAAAACAGACATTTTAAAAAGAATTTCATGTTGTACATATTATGCTGGAAGAAGTCAGGGCTGCACTAGCAGTAGCCTTGCTTCTTTTCTTCTGCTTGCTCATATTATGCCCGAACCGGAGACTGAAACTATAACTAGAACAGGGGTCTGCAACCTGCGGCTCTCCAGATGTTCATGAACTACAATTCCCATCAGCCCCTGAACATCTGGAGAGCCACAGGTTGCAGACCCCTGAACTAGAAGCATAGTAGCTAATAGAATGGGCTGTCATGTGGAGATCGTGAGTTTACCTCTCACTTCTGCCACAAGCTCCCCAGGTGGCCACAGGCAAGCCACTTTCTCTAAAGCTTACTTTTCTTCCCCTGCCCACCCTGAGAGGACACATCAATTCACTGTTTTTCACCAAGCTCCACCACGCTTTATGGGGAGTAGATTTGGGAAAGCCGGCTCATTTAGATCGTTCTGCTGGATTGAATCATGAAGTAACAAAGCTGCCTTTTGAAGCATTCTGCTGTTAGTCCTTTGTGGGGAGATGGACCTTCTCTAGCCCTATTCCTTCCTGTGTGAAAATGACAAAGCTACTCCGCCAACCCAGCAGAGCTTTTGTTTGTCTGTACTCCCAGTTCACTCTGATTCATTCTCTCGCTGCTGCCACCACCATCAGCCTAATTACTAGGGCACCTTCCGCCTGACCCCAGGCACCCTCTGCAGCTAGTCACTTACAGGGTCAGCTTTTCAGGGAGGTGGGAGTGGCATCCTGTGCTTTTTGTACTCACTAGCGAGCGGGACTAACTGTTCTTCCTCGTCCATTCCGGGGGAAGTTTAGCTCTATTGCTGCCTCCTCCCCTTTCTGCTTTTGGCGTGTGTGACTGAACAGGGAATTTATCACGTCACAGTCCAAGCAAACCACATTCAAAATGTCAAATTGAATAAGAAAATAAAAGGCGCAAATCGTAGGTAAGCACAACAGAATGAGCGAAGGACCAAAGAAAAAGGGACTGAAACTGTGACCCAAACTCTTGCATAAATAATGGGATGATTGGGATAGGCAGTTGACGGTTGGAGTTTCAAATGTTTAGAGATCATCCATTGCCTTGTTCAGGCTTTTCAGGTCTTTGTGGTTTTAGCAACATGTGCCCAGAAACCGCTGTTAGGGCTATTTGCACATCTGTGACCCTGGATCGTTAAGTACCTTTTTTGTCATTTTCCCTGCCAGCTTTGTAACCTCTGAGCCTGTTCAGAGTGCTGCCCCCAGTTATAACAGACCTTAATAAACATTTTAGGATGTGAAGATTCTGAGATGGAAGGCATTTTACCTCACCTACCTTTTAAATATTCTTTCTTCTTTTGTGTGTCCTTGGCTGTCTTTTCCCTAGATTACACTGTACAGCATGTATGTTGCTGTAATGGCTTTCAATGCCAAAGTGAGTGACCCACTCATTGGCGGAACCTACATGACGCTTCTTAATACAGTATCAAACCTGGGAGGAAACTGGCCTGCCACTGTAGCTCTTTGGCTTGTGGATCCACTTACAGCAAAGGAGTGTGTCAGTGTTCAAGGACACAATTGTGGGACTGCAGCCGCTGCTGAAGTAAGTTAGATGAACGGGAAGTTTTTTTATTCTAATACCAGTCTGGTTAAATATTGTGACTCTTTCTCAACGGTCACTTTCTTTATAAGTTCTTTTAGCTATTGTGGGGGAGGAGAAACTTTTGACTGGAATGGACATTAAAGGGCATTTATTGTTCAAATATATAATCCTCCTGCACAGGTTGTCTGTTTCGTAGCTTCTGTGCTGACTTTTCTTGTTCCCAGGCCCCTTGCTCTTTGCCTATTTTTGGGAGTTTAATGCATTCTGAGCACTAATACTAAGTATTTAATATTATCTGAAATACCAGTATGGTATAGTGATTAAAAGCAGTGGAGAACTAATCTGGAGAACTGGGTTTGATTCCTCAGTCCTCCATATGAGCAGTGGACTCTAATCTGGTGAACCAGGTTTATTTTCATACTCCTCCACATAAAGCTTGCTGAGTGACCTTGAACTAGTAACATTTCTGTCTGAACTCTCTCAGTCCCACCTACCTCACAAGGCCATTGTTGTGGGGAGCCGAAGGGATTGTGATTGTAAGCCACTTTGAAACTCCTTAAGGTAGAGAAAAGTGGGGTCTAAAAACCAATTCTTCTTCTGCCTCAGTGATGTTGCCAAAACGCCTTGCACAAGAGAATTGTGGGATTTTTCCAGAAAATTTGAGACTGGATTAATTTGGTAGAATCTCTATTTCTACTCAGTATGCAATCTATGAGCTTTTGTTGGTCTCATTGCTGGGGAGGAGAGGAGATCAGAGGCAGAATGACCCTGGGGAAAAAGCTCTAGACTGGCCCTGCCCCTAGGCAAGGAAAAGCTGGGAAACATACCCATCTGTTTGTGGGGGGTGAGGCCTCTGGGACAAGCTCAGTGCCGTGGCTTACCAGGAGCTTCCCTGGTATGGCCAATCTGTTCTGGGGGGAGGGGCACCCAGTGAAACTCTTAGCAGCTTGTTTGGCATTCCTTTATCTGGTCATTTCCCTTGGCAGCAGCATCTTAAATGATCCTGCCTTCCTTTGAGTATTATGCAGTTCAAAGCTATGTAATGTCTGGGCAATCAGTTTTTAAGGTGCTGCCTTTTTATGTAAATTCAACTTGTTGTGGTTGTGCATATTTAATATCTTTTCTATCTCCCCCTTTCTTGCAGCTTTGTACAAAAGAAGGTGGCTCGTGTGTAATTACCCTTGATGGTTATTATGTGGAGTCTATAACTTGTGTTGTTTTAGGATTTGCTTGGTGGCTCTTCCTTGGACCGAAATTTAAAAAGCTGCAGGATGAGCGACCAACTTCGTGGAAATGCCGGAGAACCTGTTAATGGGAATCACATACTGGAAACATAAGCTATGTTTTGGCTTAGTCCTGGGACAAATGCATCTTCCCTAAATTAAGTTAACGAGAGAAAAAGTTTATCTGTGGGAAAAAACAGTCAATGTACATATGCCAAATGACTTCGTGCAAAAAAAGAAAAAAATAAATCCAGGAAAATAAAATATACACACACACATCTGCAATAGTTCACCTTCCCCATGTGAAATTATTCTTTAAGTGAGAAAAATCACACTCAGACAGCGTTTTCAGACTATGGAGCTATTTTGACCAAAAGTCAACAGCTGTCTAAAAACCAAGGTTATTTCATAGTACGAATCTGCAGATATGATGCACTTTCACACTATAATTTAATGCAAATGCTGAATGTGCACTGCTAGAACACCTTAGAAAGGATAAGCAAATTATTCCCTTCTGATATTTTATATGGGAGAGAACAGTTCATTATTGAAGATTCTCTTGTGTTATTTTTCCTGGCTTCTACAAGCTTTAAAGAGTTATAAGAGGAATATTTTTATCAAGGTGAAAATGTCTCTTTTGAAACATGTACTGACTTATTTGAAGGCACTTTGAGTTTCAAGTAGAAATGGTTTCTTCATTGCAGAGTTATGAGGTGGAATGAATTTACTGGGCATTATGATGATCATAACCAGTAATAAGGCAGGGGTCTTAGTGCTGTATAAGGGGCTTTCTGAATATTAGAAGCAGGTGTAAAGTCAGTGTGTTCAGTCTCTGTGTGTGAGCATGGGAGCATACCTTTTGGTGGTTGGATGTAGAATCCAAAGAACACTAGACAAAAGAGTCCTTAGTTTTTACGAAGAATTTTTGCAAGATAACAAAGTTGGGTTTGGATTCCAAGGCTTCCTTCTGCTAAGTGAGTATCTTCCTCTGATGAAGGAAGGGTTTCACTCAGTAGTAAAATTTTGTTTGGAGCCAATGTCACTTAAGGGAGACATTCCATCATTCCTAGCTGGTACCACCCAGTTTCTAAAAAGGAATGATAATTCTTAAGAGGAAATTGTCGCTTTAGTGCCTTAAAGATGTATAGGATATAAATGGTAAAGGGGGCACTATAGTTTGTTGGGTATAGACAGTACATCTTTCATGATACTAAAATGCCTTCCAAAGGTATGACAAGTTAGTGTGGGACTCTTGCTGAAGGTGATATGAAATGCCAAAGTACTGGTATCAGTTATTTCTGAGGTTGACTTCTTGCTAGAATATTCCTGATTCAAGTGAATCCTGGTCTCTTATAGTATAGTTTCCTTAAGCTCCTTACAAGAGGTAGCTAGCACACCGATCCTATGTACACTTACTTTGGAACGAGTGCCGTTGAAATTACTGGGACCTGTTTGCAAGAAATGGGTTTAGAATTTGGAGTTGGAGCTTTAACACTATCAGAATTTTTTTTAAATATCCAAATTAACATGGCCCTGGCCTAAACTCCTCCTCACCTCATATCTTCCATATCTCATCTGATGAGAACAGCAAAGAAGCACTCCATAGTTTGGCAACTTGTAACCTAAGCACAGTTGGATATGAATTTCCTGACAGAGTCCAATTTAGGTTAAGTGATTCAGTCAAGGGATTGCTGTGTTAACTGCAACCATCAGTTTAGATGCATTTGGAGCAGAATGTCCTATTACCATAAGCTGCTCAAAAGCTTTTGGGATTGGAAGATGTTGGTATGTTGTACTGGTTGAACCACACAGTCTTCATTTGGTCTTGTTTGATAGAAAATTAGGTTCCAAATTTTAGTGATCCCTTGTTTCTCTAGCAGCTTGATCTGTAGACATTTGGTTTCCATATCGTGAAAAAGTCTTTGGTCTTTCACAGATCAAGCAGTTCTAAGGGTTTGGTAAAGGCTGTGCTGACTTTGTCAACCTTAGCCAACTTTGAGGATCTAGTTTTTTTTTCCCTTTCGGTATGTTGTTCAAACATAATAATGCTTTCTCTTGTAGCACAGTTCAGATAATAGTTTAAATTATCCTGTTTACTTGAATGAAAAATCCAGTGAGCTCTTCAAACACTTTCATTTCCACTAGTTGTTTACAGTAAGCTGATTTTTATCTGCCTTAAATTCAACCTCGTAGGCTGGATAAGCACAAGTAAAATAACTTTAATTTTACTTCATTACTGCGTTTTTATTTGCTGTTCCATTTATCCTTGGTGTCACAGCATTGATAAAAAAATCCCAGTTACTTTATGCAAAATGGTATTTCATCAGCATCTGGAAGGGGCTACTCCTAGAAAAAGATATCTAGGTTGAGCATATGCATAATACAGTTCTGGTTAGCCTTTATATATTTTACAATTCTGTATTATTGTTCCTACCATGTGCCAAGATAAATAAAGGTTTATTCAGTTTTTTTTAAAAAAATGTCTGATGCACAAGAGTAAATTTTTGTGAATACCAAATGAAAACTAAAACCAGAATCAATAGCAAAGCACAATCCAGAAGGTCTGTGAGGCAATGAGATCTTCCAAATTTACTGTCCAAAGAGAAGCACAGTTAGCTCAGCATTCCCAAGAGAACTTTAGGCTTGTCTTCTCAACTCTACCATGCCACATATTAAAACCTTTTGGTTAAAGGGCCAAAGACCATCTTTCAGGGCATACTCACATAGTGGAGCTAAATTCACATTCGTACCATTTTGGATTCTGATGTGAGGGTGATAGTTGCTTTCACCTCAAGTTAATTTCTTTTCAGTGGATTGATCTCAGCTGGTAAGATAACATTCTAAAAACCACAGCAGCTATTTAATCTGGTTGCAGACAGAATAATCTGGGTTGGTTTTTTTAAAAAAAACACCCTATTTAGATTTAGCTAGGGATAATTTGGCAACATGATATAGTTCTACATTGAAGTGACAATATTTCCTCCAAATGTATCTTCTTTTTCCTCCTCACTGTGCATAAAAAGGAGCAAACATTCTGTTGTTGAAGGTCAACTGGACTACAGTATGTGAAGCTGCAACTAGGCTAATATTTTAGACTAAGGTACAAGACTAAGGTGCATTGGTGGAAGGGACAATTCTAATGAGAGTCTGAAGGACTTTCACGGAGGTCTGATTTAAAGAAGGTGTTTGCATAATTGCAATAAATGAAAATACATTTGTCAGATGAATGAGAGATCCTAGATAGCCGTTCAGCTTTCAAGTACAATTTCCTCATGAAAAGTGGACACATAATCTTGCTCCACTGGAGTATTACTAGTTTCCTTATGTGTAGGAGAAAGGCATGCTGAGCTGTGATAAGAGTATTATTTGATAACTGCAGCTTAAACTTATTAACAAGTGCTGTACTTAAAAACATTACCTCAACCTTTGTTGGGTATTTAAAAAAGCTAAGCTATTGTTTCTGGGTATTTTGCTTAATTGTAAAGTTGCTGGGTTTTTGAGAGTGCTGTTTGTGTTTGTCTGGATTTTAATTCCTTGGGAATTCTATTTGTATCTACAAAGTTTCATCAGACATATCCACAGTGGTATTGTTTAACAATATATACTATTACCTTCTTTTGAAGAAGACTAAATCTCAAGTTACTTGATATGAATACATTATACAATCAACTGCATTTAAAGCATTTTCTGAGTAATACAGTACTTGGAAAAGAACTTTTTAATATTTGCTGCAGTGGACCATGCTAGAAGTTGGCTTTAACTGAGAAATGATTCCGTTACGGCCAGGAACTCTCTGGAATTATTACTTTGGATATAATGTAGTAGGGAAACCAGAGTTATAATGTATATGCTGAATTATTTTTGAATGTTTGGTTACTTTTTTATTTGTTGCAATATATTGTAAATTAAAGCATTGCCATTATAAAATAAAAGCAGTTTCATTTATTTTAAGCGGTTATTAATCGTATTATAGACCAGGGCAAAATTGTTGATTCACTGACAAATGGCCAGTTTCTAGTAGGCAACATAACCGTGCTTATCCTTGTTTTACCAAAAGTGTTTGGTTTCTCCACTACGTTTCCATTTAAAGCTTTAATATTATGTAGATCCCTGTTAATTATCAGATCACAGTATAGTTTCTTTGCCATTTGAAGTGCTAAGTTCATGGAAGCGCCTTATTAGACAGCCTTGGAAGTTTGTTTCAATAAAGCAATATTTCAATTTTAATCGTTGTGTATTTTTCTTGGAAGCCTTGCTGAATGCGCTCCACGTTGTTAAAAATTTACTCTTTGATACCATGTAATTGCTAATAGCAATCAAATTGGGGGAAATACGAGAGAAGTTCTATGTTTTTCTGTGGTTCCTCTCCTTCCACTTTATCTCTAGCACCGTGCTTGTGAAACCATTCGTGTCAGCCTGAGGTAAGAAGGATGATTACTTCACTGGGAACTAGAAAGAGGGTTGCCAGACTTGTAGAAACACATGGTTAGTGAAACGGCTGTGAAATTAATGAACTGAACTAGTGTGACTAAGCAGAGAACACTGTATAATGGTGTTTTTAAGGCCTTAGGCATTGTGTACAGCATTAGATTTGGTGATCGTGTGTAACTACAAAATCTTAAAGACTGCTTTATGAAGATGTTGATATATAGAGGGAAACGGTATTTGCTTTTATGTACAGAGGAAAAGCAAGAAAACTGGCATGCATTTATTTTCCCAGATACATAGAGCTGCTGCTATACATGTTATCACCCCAAATTGGTTCAATAGTGTTAAAACACTTTACCATGCTTTGGGGATGAAGAAGGGAACTTGAAAAAGGATAAAGTGGATGGATAAGGAAGTGGGTTACCAAGTAGGGCTAAGAAGTGGAGCAGTGGCTGCTTTGTGGACATTGCTACCACTGACCATAGTATCCTTCCAGGGCTCCTCTCTGGGAATGGAGTTTGAAGAAGAAGAGTTTGTAAGGAGGCTCAAAGGGGCTTACAAACATCTTTCCCCTTCTTCTCCCCACAACTGACACCTTGTGAGATAGGTGGGGATGAGAGAGATCTGAGAGAACTGCAACTGGCCCAAGGTCCCCCAGCAGGCTTTGTGTGTGGGAGTGGAGAATCAAACCCAGTTCTCCAAATTGGAGTCCATCTGCTTTTAACCACTACACCACCCTGGCTCTCTATTGATTCCACTTGTACTTGACAGATGGGTTCTTGGTTCTGATGGACTATGGCTACTAAGATAGAAGAATTACATACCCTTCAGAACTCTTCAACTTTGCGCCCATGGTATTGGATGTATACATGAAACCACTGGGAGATACCACTTTGGGAATATGGGGTAAGATGTCATCAATATGTTGGTGATGCCCTGTTCCATTGGTGCTTTTCATTTAACTCAGATAAAATTAATTCTGGATGTCCTAAACAGATAGGTACATGGCATAAGGTGAATGAGTGCTAGGAAACAAAATCAGCCCAGCTAAAATGGAAATGTTTTACTGCAACAAGGAGGAAATATATCTGATCTGCAATGAGAAGGACTATGTGACCTGAGCAATTTATCTGTAGCTTGGACGTAGTTCTGTATCTGAAGGGTGCACAAATATCATTAGTAACACAAACTACCTTTCATCCATTTCATTGGAAACACAAAGTGCCATGTGCACCCTATTCTGGAAAGAGATTGCATTGCCACAGTTATCTGTGTTGCAAATACCTCCACAGAAAATGTTAAAATGTGCTTTTATGTACATACAGAATGCCTTGCCAACCTCCAGGTGGGGCCTGGAGGTCACTTTGCTATTTAGATACATTTAACCTCCCATTCTGATACCTTCCATTTAGATACATTTCTGAAAACATCAGTGGATGTTTATATGTATACCATAAATATTTCTCCACAAAAAAAAAAGTGCTGTTAGGTGTATTCAGACCTTGCCTTGCCAACCTCCAGGTGGCGCCTAGAGATCACTTTGGCATTTAGATACACGTAATCTCCCATTCTGGACCCATAAGGTTAATGTTTGCGTGCATACTACATACATTTCTTCACAGAAAGCCTTACAATATGCTGTTAAGTGTATTCAGAACTTGGCTTGCCAAGCTCCAGGTGAAGCCTGGAGATCACTTTGCCATTTAGATTCATTTAATCTCTCATTCTGGGCCCATAAAATGAATGCTTGTGTGCATACCATGTGCATCTCTCTGCAAACAACTTTCAGATGTGCTATTATGTATATTCAGAACTTGCCTTGCCAACCTCCAGGTGAGGCCTGGAGATCTGGAGTTACAATCTCCAAACCACAGAAAACAGATCCCTTGGAGAAAATGAGTCCTTATATTCACTTTGATCTTGACTGTAATCCACAAATCACCACAGTTTCTTTGGTGTAGGCAGCATGTTTGTGGAAAGATCATTTTTGTCCTGCGAACACTAGTTGTTTTGAGGATTTGTTGAACATTTCTGTGATGGTCACAGGTCACTTGTTTAAATCCTGGTGGTTTAGGAGTGATTGTGGATAAAACTTAAATCAAGCTAGTGTTTCCATCTGGTAGCTAAAACCAACACGGGTTTCGGATAACTAAAAAAAGACGTGCCTTGATAATCTGCAGAGTTCCTTCTGCACGTTATCGTTGATTAATGGCAACCACAGCCGTTAATACAATTATTTTCTGAAGAATTGTATTTTCAGTTTTTCCAGTGGAAAACCTGACATTTTGGGGGACCATGGAAAAAACCCTCAAGAATTCTCTTTTGGAATGCATGAAATGCTCAATAGAAATCAAATGGTATTAGATAAAGGTGATTTCCTGTGTGTGGAGGTGCTTTCAAGGATCTAAAGACCCCTTTTGTTGACAGTTAATTTACTCTAATGGGCATAACCCATTCTTGAAGAGTTCGTTGACCTTAATCCACTATCTCAGTGGTTCCCAACCTGGGGTACACCTACCCTCAGGGGTATGCACCAGAGTGTATGGGGATACATTAAAAAAAGATTTATGCAATGAGTTTGCTAACATGGGAATACAATTTTAGGAAAATGGGTTGCCAAGGGGTACATGAGCGAAAAAGTCTGGGAGCCTCAGCCGCTGCACTATCCGAAAACGTTTATTTGATGAAGAGGGAGAAGAGCACTGCTTTCCTCTGGCTAAACGCTCTGCTTGCTCTAAATCGCCTCAGCTGCCATGTAAATCCCCTAATGACCAGTAAGTGGCGCTGCAGCCTGGCTGGAACGTAAGCGCTGGGAGAAGAAGGACGGGTCACGCTGCGCTTCGCGTAGGCCATGGCGGGACAGCAAGACGGGGAGCCCACAAATTACATCGCGCGCCTCTCGGAATGGGCAGACTCGCACCTGGGCCTCGTCCGGGTACGTCGTGGGGACGGTGCAGAAGAGAGAGTTGGTCCAGGTCTGACAGGCCGCCTTGGGCTCTCTCCCCACCGCCGGGGAAGGAAACCCGGGTGCTAGAGATAGGCAGACCTGGTGCAGGTTGCAGTTCCATGGGCTTCGTTAGCCAAAGGCTTCCTATTTGTCAGTCCTATTTAAACAGTCAGGGCTAAAGGATGGGCATTCTTGACATGCTCAGAGGCACACTCTTACGTAGATTCAGGACTGATCCGCTTTGGGGCATTTTTGCGGAGAAAAGCCGGTGGTAACTATTGAACCTGAACTTTCTAAAAGGGGCTGGTGACAACCTTGGGGGACAGGGTCAGTTCTCATCAGTGTCCAACCTTGCATTGAATGGGCAATGTGCATTTTGGGACTGGTGAGCTTCCCCTTATGTTCACGTATGTTTTATGCTACTGTTATTTTAACAAAGGAGTCACTCATTGTGTATTGGCTGAAGAAAGGCTTTGTTGCACAAAGTCCAGTTGTCCTATTGTGGGGGTTGTCCTATTAACTTATAAAAACATTTTTTTCTTCGTCAGGCAATTTTTTTTCCATTTTGTAATACCACAAGGCAAATGCTAAATGCTAGCATTTTCATAAAAAGGGGGCTATATCAAGCTCAGCGTTGCATATTGTATCTTGCCACAATGGTATTTACTCCCATACAAACATGTGGAATTTAAAACTATGCTTCTATATGTTCTTGGGAGATTTACCTGTACACAGAAATGAAGAACTTGCCTGTAAAATGGCTGTTTTTGTAGAAAATCAACTGGAAAAAAGGAATCTCAAGAGGAAATTTCTTCATTATGTGAAATTTACATTATTTATGGAAGTGTCTGTGTCCCGCACAAACACAATTAAGGGTTATGGTTGTTTTTTAAGGTTCCTATTGTGAAAGAGGACATTTTAAGAACATAAGGACATTTTGACTCTCTCTCTCATTTTGAGTAGACTATCTCTAGTTTTTGGGTCTGGTTAAATCACTTGGCCCGTTGACCATTACAGTCTTGTAGTTTTTATTTATCAAATCTATTGGTAATTAAAATATATATTTCCATTGTCATGAGGGCCAAATGGGTTCCCAAGAGGATTAAAGCATTCATATGTTCTGGATGTAAAGGGGGCCCCTGTCACCGTTTATTGATTTGGATTAGACAGAAAGATACAGTTTTTCATATAAACCAGAAAGTACCCCTTAGTTTGTGACACTTAAGGGAGGTAGTGTGAGAATCTTGAAGATTGGTAACAGATGGGTACAGCATGGTTTGGTGTTCCTTCTAAACATTGCTGAAGTTGCTGAAGTTGATTGCTAAGTTGCTGAAGTTGATTGCTAAGATGCAGATGAAGGGCTAAGATGTAGGGCCTTTCCCCACTTACCTTAAGCCCCGCGCGGTCCCTCGGCACTCCCCACTGAGAGGGGCGGCGACAGTGCAGCCGCCCCGAAGCTGCTGCTGTCGCGCCCCGAAGCGCGCAGCATCCCAGGCGCTCTTCTTAACGGCGCCTTTTGATGGCCCCGCGCAGAGCGCGGGGTCGTGGGGACGGCCGGGCGCGCGCCTGGGATGCTGCGCGCTGAGAGCAGCATGCGGCATAGAGGGGAACGACGAGAGTGGGGAAAGGCCCGTAGTTGATACAAAGAGTGCAATAAGCTGGAGATTTAAATATGAACTCTTTCTTCTACAGAATATCAGCACAGGATTGGCAGTAGCTGGAGTAATTTTACTTGCAAAGAGTGTTAAATTGGTAAGTTGTAAATTGATTTCAGTAGTCTTCATCAACTGTAGCTGTGCATGGAGCAAATAAGTGTGAGAGTGAGCAGTTTAATTATTATTTTCCTACCTGCCGTTTTTTAGTTAAAATAAAGTATGCATGTTGCTGTAAGCAAAATAATTATGTATTTAGATTTCCAATTTCCTTGGTCTCTATAACTTGAGGTAAGCTAAAATGTAAACACCCACTGATCAAGTAGGAGACCAAGGGCAATCCTAAGGACTGTTGACTCAAAGTCAGTTGAAATAAAGAAGTGTTGCTTTGCAAAAAGGCATCAGCTTTCTAAATGGCTGCTAGTTGCTAAACTCTTAGAGAGCAGCTCTTTCCATACATGTCAGTCTACAGAACTGCTCAGATATTGAGAGGAAAGCTTTGTCCAGATGTAGGCTGATAACAGTAGCTAAGACAAAGGCAGGTCCTTTTCAGTATTGGCCCCTGAAAAGAGGCCTCCTAAAGCTGCTTGATGCTTATTTTTAGACAAAAGTGTGAAACTGTCCTGTTTAAACTGGCTTGCTGAATTACTTTTGCTGAACATAATTATGCTTGTTCACACAACAATGTAATGAATAGCAATCTGGGTAACTGGTGAAGTTATGTGTATTTTCAACACTCCACTTTGTAGGCCATCTGGTCAAATAAGAAAGGAATCAATTCTCCAGAAGCAAATACAAAGCATGGTTTCTTACTGCTTCAATCCTCACCCAAACAGAGTTAGCTGGCTGCAGTTTGGAAAATATTGTTTTGATGAGCATTATACATCAGTATGGAAATTATTGTTTTGTAGAAACTTTGTATTCTTGCTCTACCTCTGCTGCTAAAATGCTCGGTTCTCCCATCCTGTGACAGGGTAAGAGTCTCTCTTGGACAATCAAATTATTAATCAAATTATTGCTGAAACCGCTTTGAAGGATTTCTTATTTGTCTGTAGGGATCCTGCAACTTACTTTCCCCTATATATGCTTTTAAAACCTAAATAAGAGGTTTATTGAAAAATAGCCACAGATGTCTGAATTGGTGCCTTGTGTCTTGTTGGCTCCCAGGGAGTGTAACTAGAAGAGACACTGGAAGATCCATGCTCCGGACATCAGTGTAGTAAATAGCAGACATTGGGGCTTCCAGTTTGATGGGGACACAGCACAGGGAAACTGCTTCCATCTGGATATTTTTTGCCACCGTGACTTCCAAACTGGAGCATGCTTTTTTGGAGATTTTGCAGATGACAACATGCTGTCATTTGCCACTTTCCAGGTCCCTGTTCCCAGGATGCTCTTCCAAAACCCTCTCTATCTTGATTTATTTTATTTCTGGGATAGTATTATTTTATTTCTGGGATAGCAGACCCTGTCATGGTAATGGCTTGCAACCAGAGCTCTAGGAGAGTATACTCCCCCCCCCCTTATGTTTGAGTCCGTTAGTGCCAGTTTGACATGAGGGGATGATATAGAGTGTAAAAATGTGACCCGCATACCCAATGAAGGTTTATTGTGGAGGAAGGTTCATTATGTCCTGTCTTCTGGTCTATTTTGCTCCGCTTTGCTATTGAAACCTCACATTTCCTACCACATGCCTGGTTCCGTCTGTTGGTATTATTTAGCTGCCTAGTTAGTAACTAGCTTCTTCTGATTTTCTGCATCTCACTGGCCTTCCCTTGTGCAGCTCCTTTTACTTAGGCCCCTTCCGCACACGCAAAATAATGCGTTTTCAAACCACTTTCACAACTGTTTGCAAGTGGATTTTGCCATTCCGCACAGCTTCAAAGAGCACTGAAAGCAGTTTGAAAGTGCATTATTCTGCATGTGCGGAATGAGCCGATTGTGAGGATCTCTTTGTTTTGTTTCACATACAGTGCCAAGTGCTTCACTTGCTGAAGTGCATGAAACCCCAACATCAACTTCAGTATGGGGTGTGCCATACTGTGTTTCATTTGAATGGGTGCAGGATGACTTGTGCTGCTGCAAGCATTGTTTAATGTGAGTTATTTCATGCAAGATATGTCAGCTGCTTAGTCCTTGAGGCCCCAGACTGAGCACCGTCCTCAGACCTGTTTTATTCTGCTTATTTACAGGACCTTGAGGCTCCTTTGCAAGGTCTTGCATTTCTACAAAAAGACCTTGTAGAGCCACTGGAGTGAAGGTTTGGTAAAAAAAAAGTTATATCATGGCTTAAATGTCTCAGTAGTACAAGCCAGATATGATATATGTATCATACCTGTGAGGCAGTATGATGCAAAGCTTCATTTGCTGCTCCAGTTCCACTGACTCTCCCTCTTCTCCCTCTCCCTCTTCTCCTTCTCACCTACCTCATAAGGTGTCTGTTGTGGGGAGAGGAAGGGAAAGGAGTTTGTAGGCCACCTTGAGTCTCCTTACAGGAGGGAAAGGTGGGATATAAATCCAAAATCGTCGTCATTGTCGTCGGTGTTGTCATTGTCTTCTTCTTCTTCTTCTTCTTCTTCTTCTTCTTCTTCTTCTTCTTCTTCTTCTTCTTCTTCTTCTTCTTCTTCTTCTTCTTCTTCTTCTTCTTCTTCTTCTTCTTCTTCTTCTTCTTCTTCTTCTTCTTCTTCTTCTTCTTCTTCTTCTTCTTCTTCTTCTTCTTCTTCTTCTTCTCCTTCTCCTTCTCCTTCTCCTTCTCCTTCTCCTTCTCCTTCTTCTCCTTCTCCTTCTCCTTCTCCTTCTCCTTCCCTGTCTACTGATGTTTCAAAGTCAGATTCGTGTAGCACTGTGGACCACATTATCTCCCCTCCCAAAAACTCTTTTTTCTTTCTGTGATGGTAAAGCCTTCCATTTCAGCATCCACCTCACTTAGATAATGCAAGGAACAGAGCAGGGGGTCGGCAACATTTTTGGCCCAAATACCAAAGGGGAAAAAATGCAGCATTTCCTGTGAAGGTGTTGGGATTGGAGATGGACCTAAGGGTTGTACTTCATAATTTAATTTACTACAGTATTTTCGTTTGATTTGAGTACCTGTTCCTTCTTTATGATTGCCATACGAACACCATCTTGTTTTAGTTTTTAGTTTATCTTTATATTGGGATTTTATTTTGTTTATGTGTTTAAATCACATACTGTTGTTGTTGGAAGCTGAGGAGTCTCCTGCTTAGGTCTTCCACCTCACCTGCTACTTCATCCTCTTAACTGGAGATACCAGGGATTGAACTTGAAAGCTTCTGCAAGCTGAGTAGAGGCTCTGCCAATGAGCCACACACCTCCATAAATAATTTAGTTCCCTGCTGAAAGTGTGTACGCTTGGTGACAACCCAGATTTTCTCTGCAGCCCAGTTAAATAAGGATAGAAGAAGAGGTGGTGTGTTCTGTTTTCTTGGGGCATTGTTTTATTTTTTTCAAATGAATAGTTCACGTCATGCCCCCGGACTGGTCAATAATGAGACTCTGTATTAAGATGATTTCTTTATTATGACACAGCATCAGGAAAAAAAACACCATTTAGACTTCTATTGCCATAATTTAAGTTTACTCGCCAAAGAATCCTGCATTATACCCCTTGTCATCCCCACTCCCTGTCGCACAGCAGCACCCTTGAACCCTGGTTCCCAGGGGAATTTGGCACTCCTCCAGTCTCACATTCTAGAGCCAGCTCGGCCTTCACGTAGGTCAAAACAACTCACATTTCCCACTGCTGAATAGAGCAATGTCTAGCAGGTATTTAACAAGCTAATAAAGCATTGCCAGAATAAAACGAAACTACAGCAACAACAGTTAGATAAAAGGGAGGGGGGAAAGGGTAAGGGATCTCACGTCCCAGCCAGGAGACATGGCAAGATCAAGCCAGAACTGGGCGGAGCATGACAGTTCACCCCAGCAGTTATACTACTTTTGCAAAGTTCTGTGCTTATTTCTATAATTTTGTTTGTTATATCTCTTTCTTTTTTCCATGATTAGACAACCAAATTCACAAGCGCTCTGGAAATACCAACAGAATTTGTAGAGAAGAATGTTAAGCTTCGGGGACGATTACGCCAGATAACTGAACAAGGATTAGAAGTCGAACATGTTCCTATTAGGTTTCCGATAATTTCATCACTGCAGAGGAGATGTAAGTAGGATGAAAGAGATGGTTGTGCCAGTGATGACAAAGTTGAGAGTGGGATTAATTTAAAATAGGTTTTAAAATATTCTAAATTGTAAAGCAATGGCTTACAGGACCAACTGTACCTTTTCCCCTTCTTAAGAGACAGAAGTCCTGTCCTTTCCATGATAGGTTAAGGGTAAAGGTAAAAGTCGTCCCCTTGTACAAGCACCTGGTCATTACTGACCCATGGGATGACATCATATCATGATGTGTACTTGGCAGAAGGTGCTTTTGCACATACAGAATAATGAACTTTCAATCCACTTTCAGTGCACTTTGCAGCTGCTTGCAAACAATTGTGAAAGTGGATTGAAAGTGCGTTATTCTGCATGTGTTTATGGGGTGTTTGCCATTGCCTTTTCCAGTCAAGTACTCTTTACCCTCAGAATGCTGGGTACTCATTTCACCTGCCTCCGAAGGATGGAAGGCTGAGTCAACCTTGAGCTGGCTACCTGAAATGGACTTCCCTCGAGATCAAACTCAGGCCTGAGCACAGCTTTCGCTGCAGTTTACCACTCTGTGCCATGGGGTTCTCCATGGTAAAGAACCACCTAAATAAGGCCTGCCTTTCCTACTACAGAACTTGTCTGTACTTATGTGTTCTTTTCTTTTTCGTACCCCACATAACATTCTGTGGAAGCAATGTCAGTAATTGCTGCTGTGCATTTCCACAGTGTACTTAAGGTTAAAAAATAGGTGTACATGAGTTATGCTTCTGTCAGGCATATATTGGAGGTCTGTTTCAGTAGTTCAGGACCCCTGACTGCATTGGAAAACTGAATTAAGCTCAGGAGGAGCTGCCTGTTTCTTCTTCTCATATTTACAAAAGATAAGACTGTGCTGCCTGAATAGGCCAGACTAGTCTGAACTCCAGAGCTTGGAAGCTAAGCAGGGGGTTGGCCATGGTTGGTACTTGGGATGGGAGACTGTCAAGAAGTGCTCTGTTGCCAGGCAGAGTAAAGCAAATGGGAAGCCACCTCTTGCCTTCGGTTGTTGTGAGTCTGCTGTGACTTGCTTAAGGCCAAGCATGTTTTAGAATGAAAGTGTTTGTATGTGGTTGGGGATGGGCTGGCTTGTGTTTTCCCAGCCTTTGCATGGTGAGTCAAATGCCTATTTCTCACACAAGTGGGGCTCTCTCCACTAAAAAAAAAAAGGATTCATCTCCCTCCACACACATACAGACATACTGTTTTCATCCTAACGCATGCATAGGGTTTATAATACCATTATTTGCCAAGCAGTTCTCGCCTCCAACAGGCTGTAGAATCAGTATGCAACTAAGAATATTCAGTGCATTTCACTGAGTTTTGAAAACTTCTGTGTAAATTGGCTATGCTGGCAGGGGCTGATGGGAATTGTAGTCCGTGAACATCTGGAGTGCCATAGGTTCGCCACCAAAGACCTAGAAGATTCACCACCACGGACCTAGAAGAAGTTGCTGTTCATCCTCTTAGATACAAAGTCGATAAAATGTCTCTAATAATTCATTATTTTTAAAAATGTTTCGTATGTTTTAGGGACTATGGATGGTTTGCTGCTGGTCAGGCTTGCTGGTGTGGAGCTAACGCCAGATGGTTCGGTCTGGTTAAAGAAAGAGTTAAAACCCTCCCAAATGATGTGGTTCCAACTTCTTGCAAGGAAGGATTCAGTACTTGATTGCCTTGTGGTAGTCAGTAAGGTAAGTCAAGACTCAGGACCAGCAGCTAATAATTGTTCCATTTCTGTCTGTTTAGATGTTTCTAAATCTGCTTGCTTTTCTTGTTGCTTTGTAAAATGTCCACATAAGATGCACATCAATGTTCCTAATGTCCTTCCTGAACAGGGCAGGTTTTCAAGCATCTGTCTGAATGAAGAAATCCTGAGACAAGGGCTTGCCAGGACTGTTTGGGTTGAAGGACTGACTCACGAATCCCAGATGTACTGGAAGATTCACAAAAGGCTACTCCAAGCGGAGCTGAAGGCTGTGAAGAGAAAAAAAGGGCTCTGGAAAGAAGCAACGTTCTTTGAGAAACTTAGAGAGCGGATACATAATAATAAATACATGCAGAGGTTAAAACAGTTTGCAACCTGGCTAAGAATCCGCCTCTGAAACCCCATGGTTTTTTTTCTTTTTAAATATGCCAGATGGACAAAGCACCAACTTGTTAGGGCTTTCCTCCTGCCACAATAATATACCAGGCTGATGTCTGGTTGTGTGTTGATAGTTCCTGTTGCATGACAAAAGAAGATGGAAAAATGTCACCAAAACATTCGAACTGAGGGAAATAATGCCTATGATCTGGTTAAATATCAGATTGATCTGGTGTGAATGTGAGTTTTTAAGAAGAAACAACATGAGGCCAGAGAGAGAAGAAAAGACTCGCTTGAACAGAGGAAGAGAGATAATCTAGAGCATCACAAATCTCTAGGTACTATACAGAAATGAAAAATAAAACAGTCTAAAGGTGAGGAAGTCAGATCTGTCTCTGAAGTGCTTAGAAGGTTTGCACTGCAAGAAGTAATTCTGTTGGTGGAAAGGTGGGACGTGACTATTTTAAATAAGCTCAGGCAAACTGGAATAAGTAGCAGAGCATGTGGCACACCTTCTTTCCAGCAAGACTGCACATGGATCCTCGTGCATTTGGCCCTCAGCTCATGGGAGCCACAGTCAAATATCAATCTGATGTATAGGGCTGCCTGGAACCCCGAGGAACGGAGGGGGTGTAAATATTTTAATAAAATTAATTGTTGGGTCTGCTTTTGAATGCATCAGCTGAGTGGTCATGTACGCGTACATCACTCCATCCTGTAAAGTTGTGAGTCATCGCAGCAAGTTCCATTTATGGGGGCAGCATTATGCAGAACCTCCTTGCTGTGGGTGGATGTGGGTTGAAAATGATAAGGTTTTAGTAATGTTTAAAAACCTAGGCAACAGTGATGTTCTTCAAAGAAGGCTGCAAATAGTTGTGTGGATTGGGCCTCCTCTATCACAAGGTTGCTGCCAGAGTTTGTCCGTTTTGCCACACCGAAAGCGTAAACAATCAGTTGCAGTTCTTGCTTTCTCACGTTGCCGTTCACGTTGCTGGGTTTATGCCAGTACTTTTGCAAACGAAATGGAGGTGGTGATGGCCCGCCCAAATGTGTGTTAGAACTTGAGTTCGGCTTGGTCCGAAGTTTATTTCTCATGTAACTGGACTGGAAGCTGTCCTTTGTGATTCCATGGATGAAATTTATCACACGATATGCAGAAACTAACTTCATTCAAACCGCTTCCCGCTGGGTGTGGCACCCACGTTGGTTGCTGACCATGAAGCAAATCTTACTAATTTCAAAGGGTCTGAATGGGTCACAGAGAAAGTACATCTGATAAGCAGTTTATGGACAAACTAATTTTAGATTAAGACTTTCCAAAGAACACATTTGGAAGCAGGTTCCCTTGAAACAGAAGACTTGCATCTAAAGCACTGTGTGCCGCACTGGGGTATTTGTTTCAGTCTAGTCTTCCTTATGTACGCCTGCCAAGGTTAATTGGTCCAATCGCAAGATCTGAGGAAAGGGATTTTTGTGTTTACTTTGGTAGAACACTTTGTGTTTTGAACCATGTATTTATTGCTTAACTGGAACTTAGCTTGATGATAAGCTTACTGTTTTAATAATTGTGTCTGAAAATCTAGACAATGGAAAGATTTTGCATGGAGAATTAAATTTGGGTTTTTTTTAAAGCAACTCATTCCAGCTGTTTTGCTTCTGTTTTGTGTCATCTTTGCAAATTAGACCCTTCCGAAGTACCTTATATTGTCTGAAAGATCAGTACAATCCTAAATTCAGTTTCACCGTTGAAGTCATTGATCAGTACAATCCTAAATTCAGTTTCACCGTTGAAGTCATTGGGTTTAGAAGGGTTTAACTCTGTTTAGGATTGCACTGTTTATTATTCTTATGGCTCTTGTTCCAGCATCGGAGCTCAAAGCAGACAGCCTGTTTGCACTGTGCTTGGAGTTTCCCTGGCTGGCAGATGGAACTCTGTGATTGTCAAGTGTGAAACTGCCAACAATGGGAGGTGCTCATGTAGCTCATGTTGTATTGGTAGTGTTGCATCTCAGCAGTGCAGCTTTTGTCTTGTCAAAGAGATGTATCAAAAAAATCTGATGATGTAACATATGGCAATTATATTTAAAAAGGGTGGGTGGGTGGGTGAGATTCTGAGCTGGATCCTTGGCAGAAGGGGCCCTTAGTAAGCTAGTTTCTGCATCATCCTTTCCAGCCCTTGGCTAGGTGATGCCTTTTAGCAGACATCCTCCCCTCCCACTTGCTGGTAACCCCACCATGTGTTGACGCGCAAATGTCGGGTAAGTAGAGTTGCAGCCTTCTAAAGCCCTTGAAATCAGTGAGTTTAGCAGAGTGTAACTCTGTTTAGATTGCACTGTCTGTAAAATCCAGAATAAGGGCTTAGTTTGCTGAATAATTTGTGAACATAAGTTTGTATCTGTTATTTTGATACCTGACTTTGCAAGGTTCCTTCCACAAATTCCATCTAATGCATAGGAAAAGGTAAAGGTAGTCCCCTGTGCAAGGACCAGGTTATTACTGACCCGTGCAGTGACATCCCATCACAACGTTTGTTAGGCAGACTGTATACAGGGTAGTTTGCCATTACGTTGACCTTGGAAGGATGGAAAGCTGAATCAAGCTTGAACCTGATTTTCAGTGGAATCGAACTCAGATTGTGAGTTAACTGTGCTTTAACTGCAGCTTGCCACTCTTTGCCACAGGGCTCCCTCACCAAAATCAAGTGCCATAATAAAGCAATTGGAGACTCAAATTCTGCAAGGAGTTTTGAGTAAGAAGGTAGCCTTGTATAGTTTATTGCAACAGCTGTTAGTATCCATGGAATATAATCAAGCCAAGATATCGCTGAAACAGGATTGTGGATGTTGAAAGGCAACCACATTTAAACAGGGCTAAAAAGTGGCCATTTGATGCATCCACTTTGAATAAGGTAACACCAGTAACACCGATGCTGGATCTTTACAATCTAGCAAATCACGAGTGTAGGAGAGCATTCACATTATTGAGTTACAACTATTTGCAGTCTGCAACTCCTGAAGAGAGATATAAAAAATTCAGTTGGATAAGCGATTATGTCCCTGTTGCAATGGAAGAGTAGAGCCTATCGAACATGTTATCTTAGTTTGTAAGATGTACAGTCAGATTCATGAAACTCTTATAAAGCCCATAACTATAGCTCACTCAGAGAGGCATTTGAGCCTTTACGTATTTCTAATATGCTTGCAGATACAAACCCAGAGATAGCATGTAAAGGGGCCAAATTTGGGTGGCTGGTATTTAAAATAAGGAGGGACCTATTTAAATCCTCTGAGGAATCTTTTAAACATAAATATTTATGTTTTTATGACTCTGTGATCCTTGATTATACAATTACATCATATTTATGCTAACCATTATATTTAATTTATTTTATGTATTTTTGCATCTTTTATATGTTCTGGTCATTGACCGTAATAAATAAATGTTGTTGTTGTTGGCTGGCTGTTACCACACATTTATAACAAAAAAATCTGCATGTCCATCCATCTGTTCATTTGTGGCATCAGAAAATAAAACTAGGAATCTCAAAATCATTAAAAATGTTGCAGAAATGTTTGCTGTGCTCTTTCCTTGTGCCCCTAGTGGCTGAAGTGCAGAACTGCATTAGAAATGCAGCATGACCCTGGCTCTCCAACTGGTCTGGGCCCCAGGAATTTTCTCCCCTACCTCCTAGATGGCCCTGAGTATGGTGCAACTCATCTCTCAGCTCCCTTGGAAGACTGCTGTATTACAAAGCAAATAGAAATATGGGGCATGAAATGGTACTAGAGGTAGCACCATTGGGACCAGTGTTAGGGAATGGCCTATGGGCCAGTTAGGTCTAGATGTGAAAAAAATGAGAGGCACAGAAATGGTAACTTTCTGCCCATATGAAGATTCTGATATCTACTTCATAGTTTTGTGTGTGTGTGATCTAGTGACAATTACAATATTGCCCCCTTCTTAAAACAAAAGTGGTTCTGTAGGCACAATCAAATTCAATATTATTTACGTCATATATGCCTCACGTTTCTCTGTAGGAGGGACCTAAGTGACTCACATAATTCTTCTCAGTTTTACCCTCACAACAGCCTGAGAGGTAGGTTAAGCTGAGAGTGTCTGACTGGCCGAAGGTCAGTCAGTCAGCTTCCATGGCAGAGTAGAGATTGAAACCTGGGCCTCCGGATCGTAGTATAACAGTAGTCTAACCATTGTACCACACTGTCGGTCTTTATAGTGTGGCTACTTCGGAAGCCACTTTCCCTCAAAAGAGGTTTTGAAGTAAAACTATTATTGTAATATAGTGAACTTCCATTAAAGCAGGTTTTGCCAAAATATGAAGTTTCTGATTTGAAGTCAATGGGCATGTAGCTTGGCCTATATACCTCTTCTGTATTGAAATGCTTTAGGTTCATTTGTGCCCGCTGAGACCGCCAGTTTCTACGGCTTCAGTTTACAAATGCGATGTATGATCGGCAGGGATATAACAAAATAATTTTAATGGCCCTTAGCGGTATGACATATCTGTCCAGTCACAGGAACAGAGACAGATATCAATTTTGTGTGGAATTTTGAAGCTGAAGGCTGCCAGAAAGTTGGAGAGCTGGGAATTTTTCATTGAACTTGGCTGAATCAACCTTCCAGGGTCCAGTTGCTGTCTTTGGGGGCCTATGGCAGGATCTGCACTGTGTGCTTTTGGAGTCGGTTCGTCTATTGCTTATGTAAATGAAATACAAGCTTTTAATACACCATAGGATTCTAATGCTGTACTGTAAAGGAAACAGAACCTAGTGGCAGAGGCTTATCTGGTGAACCATATGTGTTTCCACACTCCTACATTCCTGCTGGGTGACCTTGGGCTAGTCACAGTTTTCTCAGAGCTTTCCCAGCTCCACCTACCTCACAAGGTGTCTGTTGTGGGGAGAGGAAGGGGAAGGAGCTTGTAAGCCATCTTGAGACTCCTTACAGGAAAGAAAGGTGGAATATAAATCCAAACTCCTCCTCCTCCTCCTCCTCCTCCTCCTCCTCTTCTTTGTTTAAAATATATATATCCTGCCTTCCCAGCCAATTAGGAATATTAGATGTCAAATCTTTAAAACAACAAAAATGCATTTTTATAAAGCAGCATTTTTATAAAGCAACACAAACAGGAAGGAGGTTAGTAAGGAAAAGTCAAATGAAATGAACAGATCTTCACACTGTCTACCTCTGGATTTCTTTCCATCTGGTAAAGGAAGGAGAACCATCTCATTGTTCCCTGATGGCCGGTTCTTCTGCTAGAGTAGAATTCTGGTACAAAAGCTAGAAATGCTGTTTCGGCTCTGCCACAGAAAGCATATTTGCATACTGGGATCTTTTCTGAAGGCGAAAACAACCTTTCCTGGAAGTGTTAAGCAGGGCCAGAAGTATTTCGTATTTCTCCGGACCCCACCTATTAGTCCACAGGTAGTCCTCTTCTTAGGTCTTCTTACCAACATATTAAGCCTCATGACGAGCCTTACACTGATCAACCACTTGAAGCCACTCTCTTATAGATCTGGGAATGGTCAAAGTTGTAACCTCTCTGGAAGCTAAGCAGATGTCACCTTGATCAGTCTTTGGTTAGCAGAATGTTGGCACTTCCTGTAAGCTGCTCTGAGCTTTCTAAAGGGAGACCAGGATAAAAGTTATAAAGAAAGGAAATGCATACGGAAATACACACTTTAAAGGCTCTAGAGAAAGGGTTTGCTGTGTTAGTCTCCCGTAGCAATAGGTAAAACATTCAGTGACACTTTGAAGTCTGGCAACACTTATTCCTGTATGGAGTCTCTGGAACCAGCAGAGAGGAGTAGCAGCAGAAGAGACTTGGCCAGGAAGAGCAGAGTGACCTGCTGGTGTTCATTTTGGAGGGCTTTTCTCAAAGCCACAGCTTTTAAAACAGTGTATTTTAACAGGGGTTATCTCTTTTCTCCTTGTAAGGCTGCTGAATCTGGAAGGTGGGGCTTAACAGGGGTTAACAGAGTTCATCTCTTGTTCCTCTTTGTCCTGAGAGGTGGGGCTTTTGTCCTTAAAGGTGGGGCTTTAGTTCAGTCTCTGGAACCAGCGGCGCGCGCCTAGCGGCGCGCACAATTTAAATTTAATTTTTTTGTTTTTTAAATTAATAAGGACATATTTGACAGATAGTACGTGCAGATAGCTCCAGGGGGGCAGTGACTAAAAGCTTAATATTTAAATATCTAAACAAATCAGATATGAAGGCAGAAAGCCAGCAGGGGATGGGGAGGAAACTTTCCAGTGTTTTGCACTGAGTGTCACATGTATGACTATCTGCCACTAGGACAGAAGTCATGGGTGTGCCCTGCAGCTGCAATGAGCTCCTGGCACTCCAAAGGAACGTGGTATGCGTTCTCTTAGAACCCAAGGTGGCTTGAGACCTGGAGAAGCTTAAAAGAGGCAGAGAGGGTGACAGACGGGAGGCTTTCAGGGACCTAACAGCCGGGTCCCCACTTCCCAAGGTGACATCTCTTCAGATGTCATGGAGAATAAAGAAAGGCCTTGGGGATGGAGGGTGCCAGTCTGAGGTGGTGGAAGATGCCTCCCTTAGATGGGATCCCCTTCCTTTAACTGGTGGTGATCAGGCTATCCTCTTGCACTGAGGATACCCACCTCGGGGAAGTGGGGGGCTCCTTGTAGTGGGTGATTCGATCATTAGAAATGTAGAGAAAGTTGGGCTTTGTGGAGAGGCTACGTGATGACCGCGATGGTGACTCTGCCTGCCTGAGATGCGAAGGTTGCGGATGTCAACGCTTGCGTCTAGATAGGAAACTTTTAGACAGTGCTTTGGGGTGGAGGTCAGCAGTTGTGGTCCACATTGGCACCAACGACATTGGGAAATGTAGCCGGGAGGGTTCTGGAAGCTAAATTTAGGCTGCTAGGAACAGGTTGGAAAGTCCAGGACCTCCAAAGGTGGCATTCTCAGAAATGCTACCCGTTCCAGCGCCAAGGAGGGCTTAGCTAGGGCAAGCGAGAGATACAGAGCTCTCAATGCGTGGATGAGAAGGTGGTGTAAAGGCAGAGGGTTTCAGATTTGTCAGGAACTGGGGAACCTTTTAATGGGACAAGGTAGGCCTGTACAAACGAAAGACGGGCTTCATCTTAACCAAAGAGGAACCAGAGCTGCTGGGAGCTCAACATTAAAAAAAAGGTGGCAAGAACAGCTTTTAAACTGGATCTCACTGGGGGAAAGCCGACAGGAGACTGAAAGGTGTGACTTCTCGGGTTCGAATACGAGTATCTATGGGGATGCAGACAGAGAGGGAGGTTTTTCTTAAATCAACCACATACAAGCTGCAGGAACACTAGCAATGTGCATGTGACAAAGGGATAAGGTGCTCTACAAAAGCGACACTTGAGGGTAAAGGCACATAAACTCCTACCCAGGTTAAGGAACCCAGAGACAGGGTATACAGGCAGGTGTCTCTACTGCTAATAGTAGAAGCATTCCTGACCTAAAATGTAGGGAGCTAGGAAGTGCACAGAGTTTGAAGGAGGACTTTGATATAGTGGGCATTACAGAGACATGGTGGAATGAGGAGAACCAGTGGGATGCTGTTATGTACCAGGCTACAGGCCTCTATAGGAAGGATAGGATAGGGCGCATTGGAAGGTGGAGCGTTGCCCTTTACATCATCAAAGAGAGCATGAAGTATCACATAAAAATAGACAATGCAAGGGGAGCTGGTTCCCCTATAGAATCACTGTGGATATCAATACCAGGTGTGAAGGACAGTTTAATATTAGGAATATATTATCGTCCCCCTAACCAAAGTGCACAAGAGGATTCTGAGATGGAAACAGAAATTAGAGAGGCCAACAAAAACAAAAATGTAGTGGTAATGGGTGATTTTAACTATCCCCATATAAACTGGAAAAATGCATGTTCAGGTCATAGTAAGGAGAGAGCATTCCTGGATATGCTAAATGACTGTGGCTTAGAGCAGATGGTTGTGGAACCAACCAGGGGAGAGGTGATCCTAGATCTAATTCTATGTGGGACCCAGGACCTGGTGCAGGAAGTCAGTGTTGTTGAGCCGATAGGGAACAGCGAACCACAATGCTGTCAGATTCAGTATCTCAGCATGCGAACAAGTGGCAACTACTAATGTAGTTACATTCGCCTTCAGAAGGGGAAATTTCTCAAAGATGAGGGGGATAGTGCGCAGGAAGCTGAAAGGGAAAATCAAGAGAGTCAAAACTGTCCAGGATGCTTGGAGGTTATTTAAAAACACAGTAATAAAAGCTCAGCTGGAATGTGTTCCACAGGTTAGAAAAGGCAGCACCCAGTCCAAAAGAAAGCCACCATGGTTAACAAGAGAGGTTGAGGAAATTATCAGAAAAAAGAAAATGTCTTTTAGAAAATGGAAGTCCAGTTTGGCTGATGAAGAATATGAGAGGGAACACAAATGGTGGCAAAAGAGAAGCAAGTTAGCTGCAAGGGAGGCAAAAAAGGATTATGAGGAACGCATGGCTGCGAACATCAAGCCTACCAACAAACAGTTCTTCAAGTACATCAAAAGCAGGAAGCCAGCAAGGGAAGCGGTAGGCCCGTTAGATGACAAAGGAACAAAGGGTGTGCTAAAAGATGGCAGGGAGATTGCAGAGAAGCTGAATGAATTCTTTGCATCTGTCTTCACCCAAGAGGAGGTGAGGAACATTCCTGCACCTGAACCAAGCTTCTTAGGAGGCGAATCCGAGGAACTAGCGAAGATAGTGGTAGACAAGGAAGAAGTTCTGGCAGCCATTGATAAACTAAATGTTACAAAATCCCCTGGCCCGGATTGCATTCACCCAAGAGTTCTTAAAGAGCTCAAGTATGAAATTGCTGATTTTCTCACTTTAATATGCAACTTATCCCTGGAATCAGGCTCCATCCCTGAAGACTGGAAGATGGCCAATGTCACACCAATCTTTAAGAAAGGATCTAGGGGGGACCCGGGAAATTACAGGCCAGTCAGTTTGACATCTGTTCCTGGTAAATTAGTAGAATCTATCATTAAAGATAAAATTATAAAACATGTAGAAAAGCAAGACCTGTTGAGAAAGAGTCAGCATGGCTTTTGCAGAGGCAAATCCTGTCTTACAAACTTACTAGAGTTCTTTGAGGGTGTAAACAGGCGTGTGGACAGGGGTGAACCGGTGGACATTGTCTACTTGGATTTCCAAAAGGCTTTTGACAAAGTTCCTCACCAGAGACTGTTGAGAAAACTCAGCAATGAAGGAATAAGAGGGGAAGTCCTCCTATGGATTAAAAACTGGTTGAGAAACAGGAAACAAAGAGTGGGTGTAAATGGGAAGTTCTCACAATGGATAGATGGCGGGAGTGGTGTCCCCCAAGGATCTGCTTTGTGATCAGTGCTATTTAATCTATTCATAAAGGGCCTGGAAGTAGGGGTGGGTAGCGTGGTGGCCAAGTTTGCAGATGATACCAAATTATGTAGAGTGGTGAAAACCACAAAGGATTGCGAAGAGCTCCAAGCGGACCTTGATAAATTAGGTGAGTGGGCTCAGAAATGGCAAATGCAGTTCAATGTAGCAAAATGTAAAGTGATGCACACAGGGGCAAAAAAAAATCCAAACTTCACATACACGCTACAGGGGTCAGTGCTATCAGTCACAGACCAGGAAAGGGGTTTAGGCGTCTTAGTTGATAGTTCCATGGGAATGTCAACTCAATGCATGGCAGCTGTGAAAAGGCAAACTCTATGCTGGGGATCATTAGGAAAGGAATTGATAATAAAACTGCAAAGATTGTCATGCCCTTATATAAAGCAGTGGTGCGACCGCACTTGGAGTTCTGTGTCCAGTTCTGGTCGCCGCATCTCAAAAAGGATATTGAGGAGATAGAAAAAGTGCAGAGAAGGGCAACAAGGATGATTGAGGGACTGGAGCACCTTCCCTATGAGGAGAGGCTGCAGCATTTGGGACTCTTTAGTTTGGAGAGGAGGCGGCTAAGGGGGGATATGATTGAAGTCTATAAAATTATGCATGGGGTAGAAAATGTTGACAGAGAGAAATTTTTCTCTCCTTCTCACAATACTAGAACCAGGGGGCATTCATTGAAAATGCTGGGGGGAAGAATTAGGACTAATAAAAGGAAACACTTCTTCACGCAACGTGTGATTGGTGTTTGGAATATGCTGCCACAGGAGGTGGTGATGGCCACTAACCTGGATAGCTTTAAAAAGGGCTTGGACAGATTTATGGAGGAGAAGTCGATTTATGGCTACCAATCTTGATCCTCTTTGATCTGAGATTGCAAATGCCTTAACAGACCAGGTGATCAGGAGCAACAGCCGCAGAAGGCCATTGCGTTCACATCCTACATGTGAGCTCCCAAAGGCACCTGGTGGGCCACTGCGAGTAGCAGAGAGCTGGACTAGATGGACTTTGGTCTGATCCAGCTGGCTTGTTCTTATGTTCTTATGTTCTTATGTTCTTATGAACTTTTATAAGACAGAGCTCACTTTTTCAGATATAGTGGGAAACATGAACAATCTCTTACCTCTCTTTATCCCCCCCTTGTTTTCTGTAAAAATGAGGTACATTATTTTACCGTTGTATCTGAAGAAGTGAGCTCTTTCTCATAAAAGCTCGTGCTGGGATAAATGTTATCGAGTTTTAAGATGCCACCGAAATTCTGTTGAGTGTTCCAGGAAAATAATCCAATTCCACGTTCTGCTGTATTGTAGCAAAGCTCTCCAAGAACTGGTTTCAGAGCTGAAAGCAAATCCCCCATCATCAATGTTGTTTCGAGTTGAAAGCAAATCCCCCATCATCAATGTTTAATGGCTTATCTTCAAAACCATCCTTTCTCAACATATCTGGAATGGGAACTCTGGAAGTACATTATCAGACAGGCAAGAATATGCTAGTCTGTCTTTACAAGCTATAGCCTGATATTCAATACTATTTGAATTTGAGCTACCCATTCCTACACAGTGGTAGTGATGGCAAATCTCACCTATGCTTCTGTTTACCATAGAAGAAAACTTGAGGAAAGCCTTATATTAATCAGAATGTTCTAAACATGAAGGGGAAAAACCTATTCGGAAATGTAAGCTTAGATTTCGCACCGGGCTCAATTTCCCCTAGCTACGCCTCTGCCCGGAGGGGAGGGCAGAAGGGATTGCCGACTAAGGGAAGGGGGCAGGGGAGTCTGCCATCCCTGGCCTCGGAGAGCTGCTTTTATAAGCACTGAGGCCGATGGCTCCGCCCCCGATACCCCCCCCCCCATAAAAATCTATACCTATGTACCTGGCTGGGGTCTTTGACAAGGCAAACATGGCTCCTGGCCATCCCCTTTAACATCTCTGTCAGTCCCAGTTCAGCTTCCAGCCTCTGTCACTGGGCTCAATGTGGGGAAAGCCATCTAGACTCATGTCCTTGGTTGCCGGTTCCTCTGTGGAGTCCCCCCATCTTCACCGCTGCGTTTGCCAGGTCCAGTAACACTTCCCCCCACCACTGTCACTGCTGCCTAGATGAAGTATCTGTATCGTCCGGGCATGCACAGACAACATTTTTGTGTGGGTGTGTGTGTGTGTGTGTGTGAATCCTCCAACATATTTTAATCATTTTTACATTTTTTTTCTCTGCAAAGCAGAAGTGTCCCATAAGTCATAACTTTTCTTTCTCTGTGGCCCTAAATCATGGATCTAGCTATCCACACATGTCACTATTATTAAGATTATTATCCTCATTTTACACAGGGGGTGGGTTTAATAAAAGGCTACCAAACAAATTTGTAACTGAGCTGAGTTAAGCAGATCACAGCTCATTCTAAAACCACCAGACTAAACTAGCCTGTATGCTATTATGCCTTAACATTTTATTTTTCATGTGCCAGCTCTGTGTAGGCACAGACGTAAAAAATGATTTGAATGTTAAAAGTGAAATGAAATCCTGATCTCATGGCAAATTGTAGTTGATTTCAATATTCCCAGGATTTTTAGTCTGTCCTTTAAAAAAAGAAGAAGAAAAAAAGGGGGGGTAGGGATTGGTTCCTAAAAAGAAAAGCCACATTTCACGAGAAAGACCACTGGCTATTGTTGCCCAGGATCCTGAACAGCTGATTAAATTACTTCTTTGGGGTATAGACAGGTACTCAGAAAACTTGCAATTTTGTTAATAATGCTACAAAACTCCAAGGATAACTATTTTCCTTGTCTCTTTTGTTGGCATTTATGGGTGAGGGGTGGGTATAACTCCCCTCCCCAACCATGTCACATCCAATTACCTTTGGATAAAGTTTCTTCATCTGGGGCCCACAATGCTTTGCTATGAAATTGCAGTCACTCCGGTTGAATTGAATTGAATGACATCAATGGCTTGTTTCTATGGTTTCAGCCAATCCATTGCTGGACAGTGATGAAAAGGTGAAACCTAAGCTGGTTGCTCCTAGAGGTCACAGTCCCCCCCCCCTCCACCTCCCCTCCTGAGCACTGTCTCCTAAGCAGACAAATCAGACTGACAAGAATCCCCTTTCACAGCATGGAGAGGAAAGAAGAGAGGCCAGAAAACACTTCAGAACTTCCCAGTTTCTTGGGATTCTTCATTAACCAAGAGCTGATGCATTACGGCAGGCAGCACACATATTGGGAAAGGTGTGTTTCGAGTGATATTTCAGCTACAAATTCGTCACAGCCACAGTTCTAAGCATCCTTGCTAGCAATCCAGTTTTGTTAAGAGTGTTAAACTAGGTCCAGAAAGATCTTGGCTCAACTCCCTGCTCTGCCATAAAGTTTGCTGGGCGACCAGCTTTTTTTTTTTTAACATGGGTTATTTCTTAGGCATGTTGTCCAAAGATCAGTATCAGTGAATCCAAAATAAAGTAGCAGTGTAAGAGTACTGGGAGTATTCAGTGGTAACCTTCGAAATCAAAGAGCAAAAGAAAGATACGAGTAACAAATTAGCAGGATGCATGGGCAAATAAAAGATTTTCTTCACCTGGCATTAAAAAAAGGCTGGGCTCTGCTAGGGAAATTGCCACAGGGAAGGAAGCGCAGAAGAAAGTCAGTGGTGGTGTCTTGGCCCTTGCAGGCTTAAATATTAGACAGGGAATGCTGTACTGAATTTAGTGATACATATTTAGAAGTAAAGATGCTCTTGACATTGCAGTGCACATCAAATTGAATTCAGCAAGGCTTATTTCTGAGTAACTATGTTGTCTGACATAGCACTAAACTTTCCTGACTTTCCCTTCCCCCCCACCTCATACATTCTGCAAAGGTTATCCCATTTTTCTAAGGTTTACTGGTGTATGTGATGTGTTTTGAATCCTATGCAAAATGCCCTCTATAAATATGCAAGATTTACAAAGTATTTGCAAAAAACATTTGCAAAAACATGTAAACAACCACGGTTAACAGACCACATTTGCAAGGAACAAACAGTGAGCTGGCTGCTTATGGGAGCTTTCTTCTGTTGATAATTTACAGAACTTTCCAAGCGGTGCTTTTCCCAAGCCTGATCCCAGAGTAATTTCTCTGTGCCAAGTGGCCGTTGGTCTCGATGTGCCCCAAACTTTCTTGGCTCTTCCTTATTGGAGGAGGATTTGAAATAGGTGAATGAAAAGCTGCTTAGTTCTCCCAGCAGACTTTGAACAGCAAACAATAGAAGCAGGTTGAATTAAGAAGGAAGCAAGAATATGCTGGAATTCCTGGTGCTGGATTGCAAAAGGCAACTCCGGAATTCTTAAAATGACATACAGCTGTAGAAAGGAGAAACTTTGCTCCATTTTTACACGTGCAAAATGTAACTGCAAAGCTGCTATGTCATGTGAACAAATTGCATTTTTTTGTTTTAAATCTAACACAAAGGTTATACTAAAACACAAATAGAAAGTTGCTGGTGGACAAAAGCCTGATTCTTCCAGCTGGCTATCTTGGATAGTACCTTTTGGGAGCTACAACTGCCTTTCTGAATACTACATGCTTGCCTGCTTTCATATAATCAATAGGAATTGACTGGATCCATATCTTGCCTTTCTATTGAGGAGCTCATAAAGCTGATGTGAACAAACATCCCCGGAGTTTTCTTTCACATACAAGCTACGACAACCACAACTGGAACTTTTGACCACTTGGGGAAGAAGAAAGCTGTGTGCATGAAACAATCCGAATGGATCACTGTTTTTTTCCCCCAGAGATATTGAGATTGTGAAATATGAACACCGCAACTGTGTTATGTAAGCTTATGCACTTTTAAGCCCCAGGCAATTTGCAGTCCCAAATTGCTGCACTTCATGATCCATGTAGTTCATTATTACAAGGATGTGGAGTCCTTGAAATACCATGGCTGGTGACACCAACACCCACAGAGTCAAACAGAATGCTCAAGTACATTGTGCAATGCACATGTTTAAATCTTTTACTACTGGTGGTATCCAGAGCGTGTGGGACAGACTCAGGCAGCTCCGTGAAATAAATTTTCCATGTTTCTGGTTTAGTATGTACCGTGTTAAGATCTTCAAAGAGGACTCTTGTGTGTAAAGTTCTGTCAAGTCGCAGCTGACTTATGGCAACACAGTAGGGTTTTTTAAACTAACACTCTAACAGGGAAGGTTTGCCATTGCCTGCCTCTGCATAATGATGCTGGTATTACTTAGTGGTCTTTTACTAACCATTACTTTAAATGTTAACAGATTATTCTAGCATCAGTTTTCGACTAGTCTGCCGGATTCTGTTGCACAAAAGGTTATGCTAAAATATAAATGTGCTAGTCTTTAAGGTGCCGCAAGAGTTATATTTATTTTCACTGCAAGAGGCTAGCAGATTGGTCCTGCTCTGGGTTCCTGTCTTCATAACCACAACATCTTTATCTGCTTCAGCACTTCGGTAGCACTTGGAGGGGGCTTTCTTTAACTGATCACAGGAAGCTCTGACTTGTACAGGACCAAACCATTGTTCAATCAAGGACAATACCAGGGTGCTGTGTGGTTTCTGGGCTGTATGGCCATGTTCTAGTAGCATTCTCTCCTGACGTTTCACCTGCATCTGTGGCTGGCATCTTCAGAGGAGCTGAGAAAGGTCACCATAACTGGGAGACTAACAAATTCATTCAGGTATGAAGCATGAACAGATAAATAGCTGTTTACCATGTATGTTTACTGTGTAGTATGTAGGTGAACTTGGAGCAACTCCATTCTTATGCTGGAATCTGTACAACCTTTTTAAATACATCCCCACAATAAAATGAATGCTTGCACAACTCTCAGACGAAAGGAACTGTTTGCACTTGCACTGAACAAATTATGGTAATGTGGTTATTGTCCCAATATAAATATTCCTTCCTCATTTGATTAAGCATTTCACTTAGTGTTGACCTTCTCTTTTGTTCTCAATTGAACAGGAAAAAAATACTCAAAAATCAAGTGCTTGTATTTTATTGTGGACTTTTCTTCCTTCCTCACAAAGTGTACCTCGATTGACATAATCATTTGATAAACAACCTTAAGGCTTTATCCTAAACAGTTTCTCTTTCCATGTCCTGACTTAGAGAGTTTGACCAAAAGCAGTAAACAAATGGAATAAATAAACAAGCACCTAGAATCATAATTCACACAAGGGCCCTTTCCACACAGCAAATGTACAACGGGTTCCAGTCTGGATAAAGTAGCCCAGTTTCCTGTTTTTGCATTCGCATGTATCTGTGCAGGCAGCAATTGGAACCCACAGAAACAATGCGGTTGCTGTCGCACCTTCGCATGAAGGCATGTTTATTCTTTTATTTACCTCCCACTGATGCGTAGCTATGCAGGCATGCACAAATGAACCCCCACAATCTCAAGATTCTGTGATACGACCGTTTGCGCCTGCGTGGCTACGCAGATGTAAGCCGCAAAATTTTTCAAAAGGAAAGCACCTCCTGCCCGGCCATTCTCTCACAAGTGGCTGCAACCTGGGATTTTAAAAAAGTCTCATGGACAGTGCGACTCTTGAAAAAAACAATTTGGGGAAAATAACATGGGGCAGACTCACTTTAGGGGCGGGATCCATGAGAAGTCCCCCCCAAACAGATTTTTTTTTACCATCCTTATCCCAAGTTTATTGGCCCATGCGGAGTGGGCCAAGGTTCTGAAGCTCTGTAATTTTTTATTGATGGCATCAATAACCTAGAACTATACGCAGAAGGTATGTAATTTGCAAACAAGATATAATTTGAAGCTGAAATTATTTCAGCAGTATTTATGAATTAATGTCAAGGAAGTTTAAGAGGCATCTTGAAAGATTTGATATGAACATCCCAGTAGCTCTATTATCAAACAAAAAAGGTTGTTATGTTTATAGGTGTGGCTGATTATTGTTTTAGAAGTCTCTTGAATCTAAAGGAAAGTTTGAAAATAGGTTGATAAATAATCTGCATTCTGTTCAGATATATAAACAATAGCATAAAATCTAGATGACATATTTATAAGATTTAGGAAAATATTAATAAGTCATGGGTACCCCTCGAGATAGTCATAAGAATTACAGGGAAATGAGTGAAAGAACATTTGACAAAGGAGTTATCAGTAGAAATGTATGTCAATGAATAGTGCTTTGGAATGGTTTAAATCTTTCCTTACAGAATGAATGTAGAGGATTAGTATTCAAGACTAGATATAAACAGAGAAGGATTGGTTCTATGGAGTTTCCACAAGGTCCAATCTTGTCTCCCATGCTGTTTAATATTGTGGAAAGCCCCTAGGCGAGATCATCTGTGTCTTTGGAGTTGGGTATCCTCAATATGTCAATTGACACCTGCCTGTATCTTTCTATCTATCTGTCTAGACCAGGGGTAGGGAACCTGCGGCTCTCCAGATGTTCAGGAACTACAATTCCCATCAGCCCCTACCAGCATGGCCAATTGGCCATGCTGACAGAGGCTGATGGGAATTGTAGTTCCTGAACATCTGGAGAGCCGCAGGTTCCCTACCCCTGGTCTAGACCACCTGACATTGTAGTAGCTGTCATGAGCCCGTGCCTGGCTGCTGTGGTTAAATGACTAACAGTGAACAAACTGAAACTGAATCTTAATAAGATGGAGGTGATGCTAGTTGATGAGGATGAGGTCACAGAGGGTAAAGGGCTTCCTACATTTGAAGGGGTTCAGTTGATCCGCACTGCTGTTAAGAATCTAGAGGTTGTATGGGACCCAGCATCATTGCTGGACACACAATCAGTTTCAAAAAAATCCTTTTTTCTCCCTCCCCCCTTTAGCAAGGAGGTTGGCGCTCTGCCTTGGCCCAGCTGATCTCAATAACCTTGAGGCTAGACTATTGTTCTAGGTAGGGCTGCCCCTGAAGACTATTCTGAAACTGTAGCTTGTACGGAATGCCGCGTCTCAATTATGATGAGGAGCTAGACACAGTGAGCATATTACATATTTGCAGTTACTCCTTCGGTTACCAGTTAGTTTCTGGGTTCAACTGAAGATGTTAGCCACTACCTATAAAGTCCTCCAAAGTATAAAAGCTATATTATGTGTGCTCTACTGGGATAGCTTTGCTTATCTGAGCCAAGGCTTTTTGAAGAGGTTGCCCTGGAAACAGATCACTGTATTTACTTTGTTGGTGGTCCTGGCTAGAGGAATAATTTATGTGGCAAGGTCACAAGGTCCCCACATCAGTATAAGGCGACAAAACTTTTCAGGAGGGTATTTATATGAACTATATACTATTGGTGTGGCTTTTAATGTTTGCTGAAAGTTTATTCGTGACTTTTATTGCTTTTATGGTTCAGTTTTAATTTGTTTAATCCAGATCAAGTCTTTTTGAGAAAGGCAGATGAGACATGAGGTAATCAGTAAACTAAAATCCATCTCTGTCAGAAGTCTGAAAGAAACCCCATGCTTTGTACCAAAAATGGAAACAGGTTGAGTAAAATTTACCATGGCCAATACATTATGTACTGATTTAAGGAACTCTGTTCATGTTTTCTGGTGTGTTACTTTACATGTGTGTTGACCTGAACAGCCCAACCTAGTCTAGATCTTGGAAGTCAAGCAGGATTGGGCCTGGTTGGTATTTGGATGGGAAACTACCAAGAAAGTCTCATTTTGCTATAGGATTTTTTTTAAAAAAACACCTATGTATGACTCTGCTTGGAGACAGTTAAATGGCAGCTCTTTATTCAAATGTAGTTACCATTTTATTTCTGTCTATTGAGAAACCAGGAGCCAAACTTTGTCCACCATTTTATGTCGAATTTTTTGAAAGATAATTTTTCCAGGTATTTCTGTGTACTGGAAAGGTAGTCATGTGAAACAAATAATAGAGTAACTCTCACACAAAGTGATTGGAGTCTGTGGGGAGGAAGAGCAGAATTCAATGAAATTAATGTATAAAGAGGGAGAGAAGCAGTATGGGATGTCTAAAATGAATCCAACAACCTGAAGGCCAGAAACCATAAGGTAAGATACTCTTCACCACTCACCTGCCCAAAGGAAGGAGATTTTACACAGAGATTTTACACAGCTCAAAACGTTTCTACTTAATGAAGAAAATAAAAAATCAGACCAAAAGGGGAAAAATGGAACCGAAGTGTGATATAGCGGGGAATCCATTTTTGGTTTTTTCTGCTCTCTGCCGTGAAAGCTGGGTGGCTTTGGGTCAGTCCCATACACACAGCCTAACTTACCTTACAGGATTATCGTGAAGATGAAATGGAGGAAAGGCAGGATATAAATGAAGAAATAAATATATTTTGGGAAAGGAAAGAGGGAGACTGCTGACAGTTGAGCCTGTGTGGGAGGGTGTGTGGGTGCACATGCTGAAGATGAGCTCGTCACTGTCTTGACAAGGAGTGTTTAATGTGTAATTTTATTGTTTTTAATGTTTTGGATTTAGATCAAATTTATTCCTCTTCTAAATGCTTTAAAGATAGACAGTCGTCAGAAAGCGATCAGTTGTCAGGTGCAGAATGCGAAGTGGTTATAGGGATTACATCATTCCAGCCCTGGCATGTTGCACTGATGCTCAGTTTGGTTCTGGGCACAAATCAGGTCACTGATTTTGACCATTACAACTCTATATGGCTTGGGACCAGCATCCCCGAAGGTAGGGGTTGCCAGCCCCAAGTTGACAAATTCATGTAGATTGGGGGGGGGGGGAACCACTGGAGAATGGGGAGAGGAGGGTACCAGGGACCCAATGGCTCACCCTGGGTGCTGCCCCTCCACAACTTCCCCTCGCCCCCTCACAACTGTGCTCGGGCCCTGAACTCCCCATGGAATTCTGGCAGGGGTGCCGTTGAATGCCAGCCAGTGGTGCTCGCCCTGCCCCCAAACTCCACAAGGAGCTCAGGAATGGGGTCAACTGGGCCAACAGCATAAAGCTACCCTTGGAGCCAACAGTATAAACCTGGAGCCAGTCAGTCCAGCTGCTCAGTTTGATCCTGGCATCAACAAGGATCAAGTTTAAACCTGGACCCAGGTGAGCTGAGGCCAGCATCAAACAAACCTGTGCCGCTTCTGAACTCCAGGTGGAGTTCAAAGGCAGGGCGATTCCGGCTGGCTCCGCTCCTGAGCTCCACATGGGGTTTAAGGGTGGGGTAAACCCCACTGGCCAGCATTCAATTGCAGCCCTGCACTGAACTCTGCAGAGGCAGGGGGGAAACCCTGCAATGTGCCCCCCTCACGACCCTAAGAAGTGGAGCCTGGGGCTTAAGCTCCTGGCACTCCTCTTTGCTACACCACTGGAGGGACCTCAATGGGGTATAATAGCGCCACAGAGTTCCTCCTCCAAAGTTGCCATTTCTTCCAGGGGAAGTGATCTCCGTAGTCTGGACATCAATTACATGTTTTTGTTTAGTTTTAACGGTTTTAAATCATGTTTTTATGTATGATGAAAGCAGAAAGGCAGAGTAGAAATATTGTAAATAAATAATATACACAAAAGCAATGATGGATGGTATCCATGGTTATCCCACTTGCTTCCCCAACTCTTAATGTACTGATTTTTATTTAATGTACTCGACACACTTTCAGTCACCACTGTCAGCTTCATATGTAGGGTTCTGTCTCAAATACAATGTGTACGTACAAAATAAAAACGAAGGGCAGCGTTTAATTTGAGACAGAACCACTTTTGGCTGAGTAAGCTGGGCTCTGGGAGTTGGGAGTAAGTGAGCAATACTTTTCTCTGAGCTCGTGCAGAGTACTTTTGTCGTCCCACTGAGTAACCCCACTCCGTCTCTGCACGTGGGCTTGGGAGCCTTGACTTGAGGAGAGGAGCTTTGAGACCTCCTTTAAAAAGAAGAAAAGAAAACAAGAAATTGCCTTCTAGCCTGGTAAGGCTCTCCCAAAGCCAAATCCCGGCAGTAAATGGAGCGCGAGGAGCTCCCCTCCGGTGGAATCCACTCCGGGTTTGTCAGCCGGCCGCCGCGCCGTCGGGGGCGGCTTGTTGGGTGTTTGAATGAGAAAGCAGGTTGTGGCGGCAGCCGGAGCGGAGCGGGCACGGGGCGCGCCTCCGGAGCAGAGGGGCAGCAGCAGTAGATCCGAGAGGTGAGCCCTGGGCATTAGGGGCGGGGGTCCCAGGCATGCCCGGGGGAGTCAGAAGGGGGCCGGGGAACTTTTTGAGCCTGGAGAGGCGCAACATCTCGACTCGGATTGTAGCTTGGCTCGCTCCAGGCAGTGGTCTCAGGATCGGGGCGCAACCCTACGTATTCATGTCATCGGGGCTCCTCGCGCGCATTCATGCACGCCCGTCTAAAACCCTGGGAAGTGGGTAGATGTGGGGAGGGGGTGTCTGCCTTTACGGGGCATGGGTCGAGGAGGGGGCCGTTGCGAGAGGTTTTTCGTGCTCCCTTTGTGCAAGCCGAGGGGCAGCCAAAAGGGTGAGGGCGCTTTATTGTTTTCTGTCGGGTTTCCTGGCTGGGGAAGGGTCCTGCATGGCCTCTTGGGAGGCAGGATCGCCTTCTCTCTTCCGCCCCCTCCACACAGTCAATGGAAGTCCCCTCTCCCATCCAAGTTGCAATCCCTTGGCAACCCCTTGCTCCACTCACCTCGCAGGCTGTTTGGAGACTCCTCTGTGTTTCGAAGAAACGTGGAAGGGGGTCAGACTCGGAATTTCCAAACAAGAGCATCACTTTTGGATACATCCTTGATCCCACTGTCATCTGCCCGGGGTAGGGCAAAGAGTGATGCATCAGGAGTGGGCAGATTGGATTCAGACCCTTGCTGTGCTATGAAGCTGGCATGGTGATTTTGGGACCACCACCCTTTCTCAGTCTAACCTACCTCACAGGGTTGCTGTGAGGATAAAGTGGAGGAGGCCTCCCCAAGCAGTCATTCTGAAGCAGAGGTGTACATTCTTTGTCTTCAGATCTGTAGGAGGGGTCTTCGTAGTGGTATCCCCTCCTCTGTGAATTAGGCCAGGGTCTTTCTTACGGGCGTCAATTGCCATCTGCAGTTTTTATAAAAACTTGTGTTAATCTTTGCACGGGTATCAGGGGCACTTTTGGGGTCAGTTGACTATTTTAAGTGATCTGTCATAGTCTTACTTTTTAAAATGTGACCGCAGATGTGCATAACTTTTTAAAGATAGTATAGGACTTTTCCAGAATGGAGGGGTTTCTCATCATTTCAAAAAAAATCCCAGACCAGTTGGCACTCTGCCAACTTTTGTGTGGCTTTATAAGGTGGCATGAGAAGTCACTGGCTCCCATTCTCAATGTTTACATCTGCAAAATGGAAGAAAACAGCTGTGCACATCACAGGGGTGTTAATAGTAAGTGTTGTAAAGTACTTTGTGAACTAGGAAGTGCCATGTAAGCGATAGTGTAGGATCTAATCCTACATGATTAGGAGAAAGCCCCACTGATTTAGATGGAAATTACTTCCAAGAGTAATGTTAAACGCACTGAATACTTGAAAGTGCTGTAAATATACTAAGGATTATTAGTATTAATGATAGGGATGCTACCTTGAAAAGCAATGAAGCATCAGTGCTTAATATAGATCACTCCTGAGTAACCCTACTTATTTGGGTGCAGTCTGAAATCAGTTACATAGGTATAGGTTGCAGTTTTTGTAAGACTCATGAATGAGGAACTGCTTCTTATATGGAGTTCACTTATACATAGGAAAATGCAAGCATCCTTTGTGGGCTTTATGGTCTCAGTTGTATGTGTCAAAATAGGGTGTGTTATAAATGCACATTTGGTAGTTTCATTCCCCCCCTCTGCATCAGAAACTAGTTATGTGCAAATTAGTCTTGCTTAGTACAGGCTTAATGTTTGTCTTGATTTTTGTGTTGAACTTTTTAAGCTAAATATTTGAACTTTGGTTTTACGGTTCTAACAGCTTTATGTATCCTGTGTGCAACCTATGGCATTCAATAAGAATTAGGTCTACGTAAATATGTATATAATTGGGCTGTGAGTAGTTTTTTTTTAAAAGCAGGCTTTTTGGTAAATTCTTCTATCTCTCCACTGATAGTACAGACAAGAATGAAATATTGGAGAAGTTGCTCTCTCAGTTCAGTTTTGATTACTGGAAGTTATACATAAACAAATCCCAAAAGAGATGAATCTCTAAGTGTAACAGTGTTGCACCCTTTCCTAGAGATAGTCAAAAAGAGACACTTAAAAGTAAGTTCCAGATTCTTTCCTCCTGAGACATTCACTAATGTATTAAAGGCATGAGCTGATGTATGGGAAAGCCAGAACAAAAGGTTACTCTTTGAAGACGGCCTGATTGCTTTCCCTGTTGGCCTTCTCTCTTTACCACCCTGCCACCTTAAGGCTCTGGCAGCCTGCCTCCAGAGAGCAGTTAAAGGTTCAGGCAGCTAGTTGCAATGGCCATGTTTCCTTGACTTTCAAAACAGAGCTTTGGTTCCTGCAAGCAGTGCTTGTTTGCCAACAGAGTTTCATGTGGTGCTGGTCAATATCCTTAGGCTCCTATGTCAACAGTCTTCGCAGTGCTTTTGAGCTTGCCTGAGCTCAGCTTCCTCCTTTGAGCTTCTTTCAAGTAGGCTGGTGCAGTCTTGTTAAGTGCTTGTATGGCAATCGAGCATCACACTTTTTGTTGGTTGTCTCTCTCCCACTGTCCAATTCACCGTTTTGCAAAATGAGTGTTGTAGGGGTTGTAGTTGGGTGTTGTGGTAGTTGTTGGCTTTGTGGCTGGGTGCCAAACCAAACCGTTTTAGCTAGTAGGAGCAACCGTGGTTGGATTGGAGAGCATTTTTGGCATGAACACTTTGTACTCCAGTTAAATTGTGCATTTGTTCCCCTCTGCTATGCAAAGCCATTCCATCAACTATGCAATATGGAATTAAATTGCCCAAAATATCTAGCTTCAATGAGAACCCTGAACGTTTTTTGGAATTGCGATTGATTTTGTGACACAAATGGTCAATACTGCTTTGTCAGATAATTAGGTGGGGAAGGGGAGGGGGCTGCAGAAACAAAGGGCGAAGAGCTTAGTGCATCTAATTTATAGGCTACCAAAACTGCTGTGCAGTGTGGATCCAGGAGTACCATTTCAGATATTTCTAAATTCCCTTTTATTGACACAGTTGAAATAAGTTCTTTATGTGCAGCCATTTTCCAAAGCATGTTTACTTTGAAATAGCCAAGTCTGTTTACAACTGCAGTTGGCTTTAAAAATGCTCAAGGTAACATTGTTTCCCAGGAAATATGGTGAGCTTTTATTGGCCAGATACTTACATGTTTTGCAGGAGCTTAATTCTACGGCATAATTACTTTAGCCTTGTTCAAAACTACTTCAGACATCACTTTCTGACACATAGATCAGTTCTGTTAGTTTGTATCAGGTGTAAGTCTTTGAAAGTTGCATAAAGATAAAAATTCCTTGAAAAGTGCCATTTTTGGAATTGTGAAGAGTATCTATGGAAACAGCTTTTTATAGTAAAAGAAATTTTAACACTGTGAATGCAAGGATGAGTCTATAGTGGAGACAGATGGTAAAGAGAAAAAAATACATCTTCTAGTGGTTGATGTGCTATTTATATTTTACTCTTCTTTATGAACTATGTCGAAACTGGCATATTCTCAATTAGACTTACAGTTCCACCCTCCCAAGTTGGCTTTTCATATGCAAAAGTTTACTTTGTCTTCTAAACAAGGAAGGTCTGGGAATTGCAGAACTTTTCTAGGAAACTTGTTAAAGCCATCTTAGCAATGAACTCCGTGCTCTGAGTTCAAAGGAGCAATAATTGTTCAGGATTTCTCAGGTTCCAACTGCTTCCTTTTATTCTGGAAAAAAATTCCTTCACCGAAACCAGTGGGAATTTATCTGCTATCAGACAGGACTTAACCACAGAACAACAGTGAGATTCGGCAAAAGAATATGTAATGATATGGAAAAAGAATGATGAGGTTGACTGAAGAGTGTCTCACATTTTTCACATTACTCATTTTCTCTAAAAATGGCATCAGCTGGTGGCTCTAGGTCTAACCACGCAGGAGTCATTATGTTAACAATGCCGACTCAGCTTGAGTGGTTGCCTAGGAAATGGAATAAATGCCTCTGTCCTTTCACCCTTTGAGGCCTACATCCCAAGATGACTGTGGTCCAAATGTACCTAAATTGGAAGTGAGTGCGTGCCCACGTGTATGGAAGTGAACTGTCTCCTAGGAATAGTAATGTGTTTAACCACAGCTGCTTTAATAGTAGAAATTTATCCAAGCATGTATTGATGGAACAGTGTCTTTTACCTCAATAGACTACTGGGAAGGAGTGCAGGGAATGTGGGATACAAATAATGTGATTAAATAGAGCGTTATGGGGTTTCCGGGCCATATGGCCGTGTTCCAGTTGCATTTTCTCCTGACGTTTCGCCTGCATCTGTGACTGGCATCTTCAGAGGATCCTCTGAAGATGCCAGCCACAGATGCAGGCGAAATGTCAGGAGAAAATGCTACTGGAACATGGCCATACAGCCTGGAAACCCCACAACACTCCAGTGATTCCGGCCATGAAAGCCTTTGACAATACAACCTGATTAAAGATGGTGTTTGTTATATATAGATACTGCCCACCCATGTTTCTAAAATATTTACTTTGTGGAGCACTGGTCAGTAGACTGTAGGACATGCATTTTTATGCCATTCTTTTTAAAGAGGTGGTTCAGGGAATGAACTCTCGGGAGAATGAAAAGATCCACAAAATTACCAATAAAGCTGGGTGATTTGCCACAAACAGCCGGTGGCCCAAGGTGGTGAAAGAGTATTCCATTCTGTTGATTCATTTCTCTCTTGAGGCATTTTAACATGAAGAAGAGTCCTCCATTCATTATGGTTGATGGCTGTTCACATTCCTTAAGCATGTAAGCGTGAATAAGAATTATTGACTAAGACAGGGGTGTGTGGGGAATTTCAGTGTCCAGTCTCACCTCAATGATTTTACAAAATCCAGAAACTGTGGTCCACTGCTGTTGTTCTGTGTCTGCAATGTGGTGGTGGTAGTAAGCATTTGTATGATTAGCACAATCCCAAGGACAGTTACTGCAGTCTAAGACCATTCATTTCACTAGGCTTCAACTGGACTCACTCTGCATAGCATTGAACTGCTAGCACTTCATATGTGTTAGCTCCATATTACCCTCCACAGGCACTGTATTGATAGCGGAGCCAGGAGAGAATCCCGCTCCTGGAATATGTCTGAACTAAAAACGATTGGAAAATTCATTCTGTCTTGTATTTGTTTAGGTAGAAACTGATTTGTATTAGGTAGAAATAGGAGTTGTAAGTTTCCCTGTATTTGTGCTTGTATGGAACCTCCTTGGCCCAGGGCAGAGAGCCATCTCTGCCCCACCCGGACTTATCCCATACTCATGTAAAGTCTCCTGATGCACGCGGACAAAGGGAAACCTCAGCCGAAGCGCCTTGCCCTGCCTAATCTCGTCAGCAGGCAGATAAGGGGACTCACGTCATCGCTCTTTGCTTCCTGACCCCGGACACCTGGAGAAAACCTTTGTGTGTCCCCCCGTCAGTGGACACGTCATCGCCTTGCCCTGCTCTGGCGCGAAACTTGAGAAGGGGATGCCTATCGGACACTGATTGGTTCCTGCATGTTGCAAATGAATGATTGGTTGTTTTGAATGGTGGTGGGCTGTCTTTGATTCTCCCGGGCTCCCGACGGGAGAAAGTGTACTTAAGGTGTTGTAAGGCTGCTAGGCGGCGCAGTGTTTGTGCGAAGGGAGGTGCTGACACTTAGGTCAGCATCTCAATAAATCTCTTTTATTTATCCGAGCCTTGTCGGGTCTTGCTTGGGTTCCTGGGCGCTGCCGAGAGCGGGATACCTCTGGGACGGAAAGTGTTATCCTGAGCAGCGCGGTAACAGTATGGACAATGTTTTTGTGGTGTTTTTATGTTGAAATCTGATTTATGCTACTTGTCGATAGTACTTATTAGGCTTTCTGGCTGAATTACACTGTGGAAACGAGGAGAGTGGGCTTTTGTGGCCTCATCGTCGTTGAGACACTACTCCATTGACTCTTGTTGTTTTTCTCTGTCAGAGCCAGCCTCGATTGTCTGAGCCTTGATTGTATTTATTCTGGCAACGGTATGAAAAAGGCAGTTCTCGGTTTGTGCCAGAATTTGCAAAAAAACAAAAAACTAACCCTTCCATATCTATCACAAGTGCAGTTTTGCTTACCTTTCTACAGTTCCAAGTTGAGGAGTGAATTCAGCTGCGGGGATAGGGCGGGAATCCAAATTAATGAATAAATAAATGAATGAATGAATGAATAAATAAATATGTTGTGTAGTCCAGAAGGAAAGCCAGGCCTTACCTCCACCATTTTAGCACAGCCCTATGATACTACAATCCTGGCATCTTATTTTCTATGTTCTAGGAGCTCTGGGCAGGTTCTCCAGAGAGACCACATAAAAATGTTCTAAACAAACTTCAGTGTGGTGTAATATGGTCAGAACCAGGGTCCCCAGTATAGTGTACTCATAGGTGTTCTGTCACCTACCAACACCTTTTTGGGAACACACCAATTGTTTTTAGAAAGTGGCCAGGGCCAGGTGGGTGCCTTTGCCCAATGGAGCTTCTGATTGGCTGTGTAGATTTTTAAGAACGTCGTTTCAGCGGCAGTTTGTACTTCTCTGCTGATTTTCTTCTCTTATGTCCCTTTACCCAATGTTTTTTTTAATTGCCCCTCTTCTCCCCGTCACCTTCTCTGTATGTGTGAGAGAGTATGCCGTTTCCTTCCCCTTGTTAAAACAGAACTTTTACCTGAAATAATGAAGTGTTGTGTATAAACTTGCTTGGTGACGTTTTATGGCTGGCTCTGCCTCCTGTGGCAGCCATTTTGTGGTTGCGCCTACAACCCTTTGTCAGAATTTCAAAGGGTACCTGAAGGCTCAAAAAGGTTGGGGACCCCAGGGTTAGAGTATTGAACTTAGGAGAAAGATCTGGCCCTGAAGCTGTGACTCCCTTTTAGCCTAAAGTACCTTGTACAGTTGATGTGAAGGTAAAGGAAGGGAGAGAAATGTGTGAGACACCCAGGGTTCCTTGAATGAAGTGTTGGATTAAAATCATGTTAGGTAAAAACTTCCTTTTAAGCAGCTCAAGGAAGGATTAGAAGTATGTTTTGACACATAAGTCAATCCTATCAGTAGTGGCTATACTCTGTTCCACAGAAAAATGATAGTAAAATTGTATATTCCTCCACTACAGAACAAAGCATGCCAGACTTTCTTTGCTGCAAAACTTTTTCAACATAAAGATGACAGGAGATTTGAGAATTACTGGTAATCTGCCATTTCCTGGATGGTCTTTGTTCTAGAATGCTCCTTTTGGGTCCCAGTGCCTTAGGGACGGGTACCAGGACCCAAACAGAGCATTGCAGAATGAAGACTGTCCAGAAAATAGCAGACAAATTCTCAAACCTACTGTAATCTTTATGTTGAAAAAGGTAGAATGATGTACCTGGGTCCATGTTTAGTAATGCACAAAATAATGGTTTTGACAAAGCCAGCACTTAAAAATAAATTACAATTCTCATCTTTGTTTGGGAATATATTCTAATGTAGAAGCATACTATTTTCTCAATCGCTGCACCTCAACCGACCGAACTATCATCTTTCTGTGGAAGAGTATAAACTGTAATAAAGTTGGTACTGTTCAGTGGTAAGACCTTCAGGTGTATAGAGTATGTAGAGGCATATATCTGTGGTATTGGTAATGAATATAGTAAATGAACTAGGCTTGTTAGAGCCCTGTGACATTTGGAGGGAGGGGTGTGTGTAGAAGAAAAAGAGAAGTAAGTCGTTGTGTGTTGGCTTGGTCAAAAACCGTTCAAGCTAGTTTTTAAAAACTTGAACTATATATTTCATTACCTCCATTTTGAAGAGCAGCACACAAAATCCTGTGTTCTCACAGCTGATACAAAGAACCATCGTTGTCTGAGCAGTATTCTGTAGAATCTCGTTATTGTGTAATAAGTAGTGTAGCAGAAGAGTGATCACAGATTTTGTAATTGCCATAGATTCCAGTCAGTTTTCATTTGCTTGATGGCTGCAGGATATGCAAAAGTAACTTAAATATCGCATGTGAACACAATCTTGAGACATTTTTAAACCCCATGGTGTTGTTTCCTAGTATATTTTGAATAGGAGATCATTCTGCGTACATTGAAATGTGAAGCATCCTCACGTGAATATCAGTTAAAATTAATGACCTCTTTGAATGTCAGAGAGCAGTGCACAGAGGTGCATGACAGTTTCATTGATTAGCTTGTACATTTCAATTTAAGCCTTGGGATGCATATTGAATGTATATATTGACTACATGATCAACTTATGGAAAATGTGAACCTTTCATTGACATAGCTGATACTCCTCTGAGCGGAACAGCATGAAGCAAGATGGCACTCAGTACCACTGGAACTCAGGAATCGATTCCGGGCTCTTGTGGTAGCAACAGAGGCAGAAATCAGAAGGGCAGAGTAAATATGAAGAAATTGCCTTAGAAGGAAAAGGAAAGCTTTGGTCATTCATGACTCTCTGCTGAGGGCATGGAACATCTAGAACCTGGCTCCCTAGCCTTAGAGGTGCGCTGTTTGTTGTGGAAAGATTAAAGATATTGCAGACCAGGTGTAAAAACTTATCAAACTTACAGATCATTGTATTGTCGAAGGTTTTCACAGCTGGAATCACTGGGGTGTTGTGTGGTTTCCGGGCTGTATGGCCGTGATCTAGTAGCATTTTCTCCTGACGTTTCGCCCACATTTGTGGCTGGCATCTTCCTCTGAAGATACCAGCCACAGATGCAGGCAAAACATAAAAAAAATGCTACTAGAACACAGCCATACAGCCCAGAAACCACACAACACCCCAGTTACAGATCATTATTAATTTGTGGTGGTCCACAGAGGAGCAAACAACATCACATGCATTAAGACTGACTATGAAGTTAATGAAATTATTGGGTGGCCTCACTTTTAAAAGAATGTGGACAAAATGGAGTGGGTTCAGAGAACAGCGAAGATGCGGATCAGGGGCCTGGAAAGCAAGCCTTATGGAAAGGCTGAGGGACTTGGAAATGTTCAGTCTGGAGAGGAGGAGGTTTGGGGGGGGGGCATGATTGTTTTCTTTAAATATTTGAGGGACTGTAACTTGGAGGAGACCAGGGAGCAGTTTCTGTTGGCAGCAGAGCGTAGGACTTGCAATAATGGTGGAAAGTATGGGTGGAAAGGTACCATCTTGATATTAGGATTTTTTTCCACAGTAAGAGTAGTTCAACAGTGGATTTGGCTGCCTAAGAAGGTGGTCAGCTCCTCGTCACTGACAGGCCCTTTCCCCACTTACCTTTGTCCGAGGGTTGCTGCGCACAATTCCCAGCGCGCACAATTCCTGGCGTGCACCTCGGCTTCCCCACGACTCCACGCTCTGCGTGGTGTCATCAAAAGGCGCCAGGAATTACGCATGCTGAGGGGGTGCGAGAGTGTATTTTGTAAATGCATGATAATCTAGTTCCCAAAGAGCAAGGTGGACCTGCTGGAGCACATTTTTTTAGACTAAGCTGTTCTCTAAAGCAATCCAAAATCCACAGAGTGTACCTTTTAATGGACTTCTGTATTGAGGGGACGTAATGCAAGAATTTTGAATCCAGGTAGGAAAGCCATTGCATTGAGCCAATAAAGTGACATGAATGAATCAACCACTTGCCACATCAGCCTTAGGCAACTTTTGAACATTTCACTTGCAAGAGATACTGAACACTCATTCTCCTGCCCCTTAACCTTCTTCTTCATAAGAAGATACCTAATGGATCAGTCCTGTGGTCTGTCTATTCTGGCATCCTGTTTCCCATAGTGGCAGTCTGTAAGGGCAGAGAGAACAAAGCACCCAAATGTTGCCTTTTCCTCCTCCCTCCCCAAGCTTTTGGAAATACACGGGGGTGGCATGAACGATCATAGACAGGCCTATCCTTTACTTTTGTGTGCTGTCTGGAAAGGTGGATTAAACAATGAATCTAAATAGTGAAAAATGGCATTTGTAGCATCCAGGACGGAAATGGAGACCAAGAAAGAAGTGGAGCACTGGGGAAGTGGAGTCAGGCTGAGAAGTTAAATAAAACAACAACAGGCAGTCAAAGAGGCTTATGGGGAGTGAGGGACAGCTTATTTTCAAAAATGGATTCCTTCCCAGTAATCAGCTGCCTCTTTCATTGCTGGTCACCAGTCACGCGATAGATGTATTCATGAAGATACTAAATGAGAGATTAAGGTAGCTGCACAAATTCTATTAAATTGGGGCTGTCATATGAAAACTGTTATTTAAGCTTCTTCTAAGGAAGCCAAGGGAAAACAAAGACAGATGGCTTGCCTAGTAGAGTTCACTCCTGTCCTTATCCCAGGGGCACACAATAAAAGGAAGTAGTAGGGTGGCCATATGTCCTGTCACTGTGGTTTAAGGTCCCAGTGGAGCAATCCAGACCCAGGGGATTACAAACACAAGGTGGAGGATACGCAACTGTCTGTTATATTGATGGGGGTGAGTGCTTTGTGTGTTTGCCTGCTGGTTCCGTTAGGACTCACAGAAGGGAAAAGAGATCCCCCCCTACCATCTGTGCCCCCTGCGAGGATGCCACCTCATATTTGGAGAACTGGCCATTAAACTTTAGCCAATATGTGACTCTTACCATTAGGCATGCTAACTTTGCAAAGGAGCCCAGTAGTATAATCACCCAGTAATCAAATAGCACTTTACTTCTCTGCAGGTGCAAACAAAGCATCATTGCCAGGGTCCTGGCTGAGTGCCAACAAATAATCTCCCCCAATAACCCTCACATACTGCAAACTAGTACTCATGATGGAACTGTCATGAAATAAATTACCCTGATGTTGTCTAGATGCATGAGGGTCACTGTTATTGGTCTTGTAAATTCAGTATTCTTCTGTGATGAGTAGCTATTGCTCTCTGGCAACTCTGTTGCTGCTTCAACAGCTATTGCATGTGCATTCTCCATGCCCCTGTGCTGTTTGATTTGAACTGCATCTGTGGTTTGTTCTCCCTTTTGCCCGGGCTCTGCTTCTTGAGAAGGGGTGAGCAATGTGCAGAAATTCTGTGGCCTCTTTTATGAGCATTTGCTGTGTGCTTGGCTTTATCTCTGCTGCCAGTTTGGAGCTGGCTCAGGCATTGCCTGTGGTAAGGAATGGCTGCGTGGCAGTAACAACAGTAGCAGCAGGGGGAGGAGGGATTGCTGGGGTTGAGTAATTACAACCATTGTGAGGTGGCCTCCATAGATCAGTGATATACTAGCTGTTGTTGTTGTTATTTTTTAATATCACAGCTGCCAATTCTTGAGGTGGTTGTTGGTTTTTCATTACAATTCGAGCCTCACCCAGAGGCCTAGGAGATTGTAGTGTATCTGCATAATATTCATTCAGATCCCAGCAGGGCTTCCTTCTGAATCTGACTGATATTGATGTTGTCGATTTGAAGATGTTTCAAGTGCCACCCCAGTGTTTTTGGAATGGCACCCAGGGTGCCGATTACCACTGGAACGATTTCAGCTGGTTAGTGCTATAGACACTGGAGCTTGATGTTCAAGTTGTGGTATTTAGTGGCCTTCTCATGTACTTTTTTTCTTGACCATTGTTGTTGTTCTTATTTATTATTATTATTATTCCAAGCTGACTCTTGTTGTTTAGGATTTGCCTTTTATGAAGTGAGGCATTAATGAGTGATCACAGATCACATAATTGAGCTCTCTGTGTTAAAGCTATCTAAAGTACTGGGCAGTTTTCAACCTGGACACTAGGAGGTCTGAACATATACTTTTGAAATCACACATTATGTTGAGCAAGAAGCATTTGTGGGTGTCTTCCTGACTTATCCTCTTGTCTTCCTGCCCCTTTTGCAGTGCAGTATGCTAGTTGTGCTGTTCACTACAAGTGAGATTGGGTGTATGAAGGGTGGGTGAGTAGTTGGTTGGGGGCTTCTGTCTTGCTTCCTGTTGTACTGAGAGATTAGAAATGCTTCCAGACCAAACAAGAGATGTTGCTAAGAGGAAATCTCAGAACCTTGGAAGTTAACCCTGTCTGAGTGAATTTGGAGCCTTGGATAATCAGGTCGCAGTGATGGTTGGGGATATGTGCCACCTATTGTGTAGGCTGCTCTCCTTTTCCACAAAAAAAGTGACTTTTTCATCTGTGCTTTTGTATGTTCCAGGGTTGAATGTTACACCATCCCTAGGGCTATCCTTGAAGGCATCTTGGAAGCTCCAACTGGTCAAAACCTCATGAATGTAGGGAGGGATGGGTGTGTTCAGTTACGGTATTTAGCAATTACTGAGGCTGCCTTTTTGCTTCCATAGATGGCATTCAAGTGGCTGTTTAACCTTTACAGATATTCACAGGCGAGGGGGGATGTCTTTTCCTGTAAATGGCATCCACTGCTTTTGCTGGGGGTGAGACCTTGCTTCTTATGCCCCTACTTTGCGGTAATGTAATTCCTCCAACTAGGAGAAGATCCTTATCTGCGGCGGCCCCAATATAGTTGAATGACCTTCTTGTTGAGATAGGTTTTTGGAGAGCTTCAGTCAGCCATCAGTTAAAGTGCTTGTTCAGCCAAATTAAATATGACCAAAGGTTTCATGAATCTGAGAAATTTCACTGTGTAAGTTTATTCCTTGCCTTTAGAAAGTGCTGTTTCTTAATATTCCACATTGTCTCATATGACATGATCTGGATTGTCCAATCTGATTGGTTCACAGAAGCTAAACAGGGTCATCTCTGGTTGGTACTTGGATGGGAGGTTGCCAAGGAAGTCCACGTTGTCTACACAAATGCAGACAGTAGCAAACCATCTGTGAATGTCCCTTTCATTGACAACCCTATAGGATCATCAATAAATTGATTGTGACTTGACTGCACTTTACACTATCTTGGTGTTCTCTATTTCGATATTTTAATTGAGTATAAATTCAGGATGTTCCAGGATGAAAGCCAGAGACAAGCTATACGTTTGCATTTCTAGAAACTATCACCTGACGTTGTTAAACCTTATATATTTTTAAAGAAATATATAACTTTCCAATTGCAGAACCCCTTCCTTTTGCACTAGTCTGTCTAGGTCAGTAGTGTCTGTTTTGACTAACAGCAACTCCTAAAGCTTCCAGGTAAAAGTCTTTCACATCACCTAATACCTGAACTGTTAAAGACTGGGTGTGATACCATGGAATCTGGGACTCTCTGTGTACAAGAAACATGCTCTATCCCTGTGCCAGCGCCCCTCACTAGCCTTCTAAGATTTTTTTTAAAATTTAAAAACAGGACTTTGCGAAGTAATTTAACAAAAGTCTTGCAGCTTGTGTTAACAGTCAGCGGGAAGTAAATGTGGAGTTTAAATATTAACAGGCTATACTGAGCATTGTATTATGCAGAAAGTAATGCCGTAGGGCCGTTAACAATATAATTTGATTCTTGCTGAAGCATAATGTATGGCTAATTATTAACGTAGTTATAAGCGGTTTTATCACACTACTAAATCTTTCATATCGTTTGCTCCATTAAGGAAAATAACGTCCCTTTTAAAAACTGTGGCATGGCCTATTCAGCGAAATTGTTTCAGTGTTCCCAGATTTTATAACCACATCATGAAGCCTTTAGATTGGAGTGAAGCTAGTTTGAATCCATGTGTTTCTAGTGACACACTCTGTACATGAGGAGAGGAGAAATGCTTACTTTCTCCTCCTGCCCCAGAGATCTGGAAGAGGCAGGCTGAACCACTGCATGTTTGGAAGAGGTAGATGGGCAGTGCACTGGTGTAGGATCAGAAATTTACACTAGCACAGAGGATGGCTTAGACAAAGAAGGATTCTTGGTTCCTGGCTAGAACCATCGCGGCTTGCTCTAAGTTAAGCAACCATCTTCAATAAAGAGAAATGCTGACCCCAGTTGCTGGGGTTACTGAAGGCCAAACTAGACAACATAATGTCCCTGGGATGGTATTGCCGTATTTAAAATACCTTCTCTTCTCAAATGCTGTGGGCTCTGGTGTGGGGGAAGGCGGAGGGAGCTCCTGTCTTTTCCATGCTGTTTTCAAGAGCCTGCTTTAAAAACATTTATAATTCAGCATTTGAGATGATCTATTTGGCTTATTGATAAAATTTAGAAGCACTAATTGACCATTCCAACCAATTGAAATTAGGAAATGGATAACTAAATCATGCTGTAGGAAGGTATCGATCATGTATTTGTAATATAACTGATAGTTCTGCTAAGTTTAAAAAAATGCTATATTAGTTTGCTCATTACATATACTAACCTGTAGTGTGTGAGAAGCTAAGAAGAAAATCACATGTTCACAAAACACCTCATATTAACAAACTCTTCACATTTAGAGCAGTCCTCCAAATTCCCTAAGCCTTCCTTAACAATTTAATGTTCACACCACCTTTCATTGTTCATAGACTGAACAGAAATTTAGAATCCAGAATTGTAATAATGATAGCATTTGTTTTTCTCCTTATCTTTTACTGTTATATTAATTTTTATTAATGAAAATGTTCCTGATTTGGGAGTAGTCCAGGTAGGCCGGGTTAGCAGTGGGCCCTTTGCAGACTATTCTGAGTCAGCTTTTCTAGGAGGGAATGCAAACTTTTCTAGTAGGAAATGTTCACTTTTTTGAATGTGGTGTAGTGGTTACAGTTCTTATGTTTTATTGGGAAGGAAAGAGATGTTGGGGTTTTAGTAGAATGAAAATGGTGACTCATTGTGGGGCTGTAGTGGGTACGGCAGATCCCATGTTGGGAATTATTAGGAAAGGAATTGAAAATGTCCAGGATTTTGTACCAAGTAGAGAAAGTGAATAGAGAAAACTGTCAAGTCATTTCCACCATGGCGACCCTATGGATCAACATTCTCCCACATGTTATGTCATCAACAGCCTTGTTGAGGTCTTGCAGACTGAGGGCTGTTGCTTCTTTTATAGAATCAATTCTTCTTTTCTAGGAGGAATGCAAACTTTCTAGTAGGAAATGTTCACTTTTGAATGTGAAGATTGTAGGTAGTTTACCAGGATTCTTATGTTTTATTTAGGAAGGAAAGAGATGTTAGGGTTTAGTAGGAGAATGAAATGTTGACTCATTGTGGGGCTGTGAGTAGATGCGAGCGTCCCATGTTAGGAAGTAATAGGAAAGAGAGTGCTTGAAAATGTCCAGGATTTTGTACCAAGTAGAGAAAGTGAATAGAGAAAACTGTCAAGTCATTTCCACCATGGCGACCCTATGGATCAACATTCTCCCACATGTTATGTCATCAACAGCCTTGTTGAGGTCTTGCAGACTGAGGGCTGTTGCTTCTTTTATAGAATCAATTCTTCTCATATTGGGTCTTCTTTTCCTGTTGCCTTAAAATTTTCATAGCATTATTGTCTTTTGTTGTCTTGTCTTCTCGTAATGTAACCAAACTAGGTTAGCCTCAGTTTAGTGATTTCAGCTTCTAGGGACAGTTCAGATTTGATTTGATCTAGAACCCACTTATCTGCGGTATTTTTTTTTATGGTCCACGGTATCTGTAATTCTCTTTTTTAACACCACATTCCAAAAGAATCTACTTTCTTCCTGCCAGCTTTCTTCATTGTCCAGCTTTCAAATTCATGCATAGTAATGACATGAATTATTTTGGCTTTCCATGACATATTCTTACACTTAAGAATCTTTTCTATCTCCTTTATGGCTGTCCTTCCCAGTCTCAATCTCTTTAATCAAAATGGCCAGTTCCTAAGAAGTTATCTGAACAAACAACAACTGATTCTTTAGACGTAGTTTGGATCCTTTTTCTCTCTTGAGTGTTCTTAAAGAGGAATGGTTAACACAATAAATATTTTGTGACTTCAGCAATGTTTTCCTTTATTGATGGAGAAATGGGTTTTTTTGTTTGAAAATGATGCAAGGGTCCTTTATTTTTCAGATGTTGTCTTTGCCGGTGATGTTTAATTTTTTCTGTGTGTTTTATTACACTTTTATTGCCATTTAAGTATTGTGCTGCCTGGGAACTGTGAATGAATGTTTCTGTCCTTTCTGAAAAACATAGTGCCCTGACTTCTATTGTCTTGCAAGCCCATGTTGTTGGGCTGTTGTGTATGTTAATTATCTACCTAGTCTCCAATTAGCAAATTTCCCAGGGGGGTTTCCTATGCTCGTTTTGATTCCTATCTTTTTCCTTATGCACCAGTGTCTGCTTTCACTAAATGGGCAGTTAACTGCAATTGGTGCAGTCACTCATGGTGGGCCTTTCAAGACTTTTGACTTGGGTGAGGCTTTTAGGTGAAGTGGCTGACATCATTCTGAACAAAATGGCATCGATTTCAACCCTAAAACATTATAACTTAACTCAATTACTGTGAGGTGAATTGCTTTTTAAGATTTGTGTTTCTTGTGTATCTGTGTAAACAGTTGTCACTTGTCATGATGGAGGGATTTTGTTAAGACTTGGGCAAAGCTATCATAAGGTTTTAGGCTGTGTTGTGTGCAGCAAATATGTATTATGATTAACAATATAAGCTGTGAAGGTAACAGACCTTCAAAGAACATATTGGGATGGAATCAGGACCCTGCATCGATTATTGTCACTCTTTTTGTTAAATTTTAATTGGTGGTCACTGTAGCAAGCTATTTAGGTATGTAGAGATTTCACTATAGAGACAGAACAGCAAACTGTTGGTGTCTGATAAAACTAGTGACCAGTATCAGGCTTTGTGTGATACTAAACTTTTTTGTATGCATTGATAACATGTGGAAAATCAAATAGAATATATACAGCGGGAAAACAGCAAGGAACAAGAGTCAACATCAAAAAGGCTGTATATAAATATCTTGCAAGGCAAATATTATCAAGTGTCATGAATATATTTCATTATAAGCAGTGCAAATTACATAACCTAATGTGCTATAATATAAATAAATATATTACAAAGTGACAACCCTATAAGGTAGTGTTGTAGTTGATGTCCAGTATATCCGACCAAACAGGACACTTTCTTATTTTGCTGCAGGTTCTTAAGTTTTATATGAGCACAGCCCGTGGCTTGAGCGAAGTGTATAACAAAGCTGAGCAAATAGGCGAGGTCAAAGAATATCTTGTAGTACTCACGGTTACAAGCACTAGCGCCATGCTGGCGAACCTATGGCACTCCAGATGTTCATGGACTACATTTCCCATCAGCCCCTACCGGCATGGCCAATTGGCAGGGGCTGAATGGGAATAGTAGTCCATGAACATCTGGAGTGCCACTCGCGTATAATATAAAGTGCTATTGTAGAACCGTAGCGCAGGTGTAATCAATTAGTGAAAGTCTGCACAGTGCAGCAAAACCAAAGACAGCTGGATAGGTGAAAGCAGTGAGAAGCAGCACAAGAGCAAAAAGATATTGCGCACTAAACTACATTTTCACCTTTTCTTCATCAGTGCAAATACATGCTTCTGATACTGATCAAGTTGTTTTTAACATAATGCCTACATGAGACATCTTAAATCGATTATCAATAAACATTGGCATATTATTTCACATATTTCAGGATGTGCATTGATAACATGTCATATTTGGTCATTGCAAAGAAGTCTCTTGTTTAGTTCTCAGGTCTGATGTGGGAATAAACTGTTTGATCTCTGCAATGTTTCTGTTCGTTTACTTACTTTGGGACTATCAGTCTCTACTTCTGCGAAGCCTTTTGAAAACTACTGGCCCAAAGTGAACCATTCCAAATGAAGTGTATGCTGTGTTCTGTTTTGTGTTTGTTATTGTGAGTTTGGCTATACAGGCTTGGGCTTTAAACAGTGGCTGTGGAGGAGAAAGGAATTGTAAACAACCATCTGTGCCAATCAATGGGATTCCCTGCTGGGCAGGCAGTAGATTTGACTGGTAGAATTGAAACAAAAGGTGGGGGTGGGAGAATTCAAGGAAGACAAGATGGGTTATCTCCTCATTCCGCAAACCTCTTATTTTAATTCAGTTGAACTCTCTGACCCTTGATGAACAGATGAGATGGGGAGTATTATTCCTACCTTCATCCCTCCAGTCTGTGCTTACAGCATATTTGAGATAATGTATTGCAGCCAAGCATTTCAAAAAATGGATGGTCCCCACACAGTTCAGTGGGCTAATGAGTCTGTCAAATGCAGCAGGTTTAATACATACCTTTTCCATCACACATAATAGCTTTAGTAGTTGTTTAATGGCATATTGGTTCTCAGGGAATGAAACAGTACCTTTTGTTCTGTTGGTCTGAAAGTACAAATATGTGTGACTGAAAAGCTTCCATGTTTTTCGACAAACTGAAGGTGCTAAATGACATGATGTCATATTGTATGCTTTATATTTATGAAGGCCCAAACCTAAAACTAATTAATTCATAGATGTCAAACTCACAGCCCTCCAGATGTTATGGACTACAGTTCCCATCATTCCCTGCCAGCATCATGCCAGCAGGGGCTGATGGGAACAGTATTCCATAACATCTGGAGGGCAATGAGTTTGACACCTGTGATTTATTAATTACTCTGTTTGTTGCTTTCAAGCTGCCTGACTTACCTATGCATCAGTACCAATATTGTTGAATCTGTGGGCGCTTTCTGAGACTAAAGAATGTGACTTGGGCACCTTCACAAAATGGTTGCCATGGGGGGCAATCAGAGAAAGCTATCATGGGGTGCTGGGCCAATCACAGCATGCTGGCTAAGTTGCAAACCAAAAGCCTTCTTACAGTGGGGACAGCTATTAATTGAATGTATGTTCCCTGCCTCCTGGGTTCTCCTGACGCACTGTCTACTGATTTTATTTTTGCTGTCAAGTCACAGCTGACATATGGCAAGCCCATAGGGTTTTCAAGGCAAGAGAGGTTCAGAGGTGGTTTGCCCTTGCCTTTCTCTGCACAGCAGCCTTGGACTTTCTTGGTGGTCTCCCATCCAAACATTAATCAGGGCTGACCCTGCTTAGCTTCTGAGTTTTGACAAGTTTGGGGCTATGCAGGTTTGGGTTCCATTACAATGAAGTGAAAGAAAGCCAGTCCTGGCTCCTTGCTTTGGGGAAGAGATGCTTTGTTAAAGCAAAGTATGGACCCTTAACGGGCATCATAGAACCCAAAGCCACCTCACTGGGGATCACTCATATGTACAGTCATACCTCGGTTTTTGATGACTTCGGAATTCATCGGTTTCGGTTATCGTCGATCTTCACCGGCCGTTTATTGCCTTGGTTATCGTCGGTTGCCTCGGATTTTGTCGGCGTGCCTACAAAATCTTAGGCGACTTTTGAGTAATTTCAGTGTGCCATTTGCGTTGCGCCTGCACAGTGTATCTTGATTTTCGCCGATTTCAATTTTTGTTGGGTGTTTCCGAACGAATCACCGACAAAAAACGAGGTATGACTGTACCATAACTCCACAGTGGCTCTGTATGGGCATAAATTGGGCATTAGCAGATTCCATAATAGAATTGAGCTGGGTCTTCTGAGGGGCTATCAGTGCTGATATTAACTTCATTATGGAATGCTACACCTCTGGTGGTGTTCCTGTAGGTTAAAGTTAATGATGGAAAAAGAAAATTATTGATGGCATGTTGTAACTTAGGATAGTGTAAAGGGTTATTCTTGTTTCCTTTTCCTCCCTGACTTTATTCCTGTTGTCTCTGCTCCACCTTGGGAGCCCAGAAGAGCTGGCAGAAAATCTCTGTCTCCATTATCCAGGCCATATCAGAAAAAAACTGAGATGGGACTGATCGTCACACCCTCACCTGGACCTGGGAGCAGAAGGGATCGTGTGACTATGATAGTGATGCACTTTCTTCATGAGAAGGCTAATTGCTTGTTAGCCAAGACCAGATGCAAGTTAACTCACAAGAGATGGGAATTCCAATGGCAAGGGGTCACCGCTGCAAAAGCCCTGTCTTTGGTCACCACTCACCCCACCTGTGCAACATGGGACAGAAAGCAGGACATGGGAAGAAAGCAGGATTTTATTTGCATATGAAGATTGGAAGGAAGGGATTACACAGTTGTGCAGATCCATGACTATCCATCACTAGCTAGTATATATATTTTTAACATCTGATCAAAGTTTATAGAAATGTAAAGCAAAGTGAATGTTCCCCTAGACATCTTTTGACATGATCAGAAGGAATTCAGTCATGAAGGCTTTACAAAAGCATTGAACACCTCAAAGCCTAGTGGGATGAACCTCCTTCTTTCTAATTTGGAACTGGATTTTGGAAGAAGGGGGCCCTCACCTCTTCAATTGTATTGGAACTTACTTGGAGACCTTTATGGAGCTCAGTGTGGGGCTCTTTTCTTGAGGGCAGTGTCAAGATCTTCAGAAAGTACCAGTTTTGACTGGTTACCAATAACAGCTAAAAATGGCAGACTCTTGACATGAGGGTAGTTTTTATGGAAAAGGTGAGCTAATAGGTAAATGTCAGTTCTAAAAATGTTATGGCTGCTGTGCATCTTGTATGATTTGTCTTTTCCTTTTCTATGTACAATGATCGGGGACAGTGGCATTCTGTTAACAGACATCTTATCCCATCTGAATGGCAAAAAAGATGATTAGATGAGTTCAGATGCCTCCAGTATTTAATCACTGATTTCCTTGAAGAGATTGTGATATTGTGTCTAGTGTAAATCTGGTTGTGTTTCATCTTGATCCTTGGATTAGAATGGTCATGATAAGTTGCAGGACAGATAAGTTAAATTATGCTTGCATATGGGTATCTGGTAATCACATTATGGTACTTAGATTAAGTGAATACAGGTCTGTTCAAAACCTATTTTGTACTCAGAAACTGTTTTACAGAGCTGATGTAGCTCGATTGGATGTTGTATTAATCTACACTTAATATTAACCTAGCTTGATAAAGAAAGTTATTGAATGAAGCTTGATTGCCTTGGGTAAAAACGAACAGAGGAGTAATTTTAGCTTGTCTGTGTTTGAGCTTGTTGTGGGATAACAATAACTGAATGTGACTTTTCTCTCTGATGGGACACCTGTGCTTGTCCCAAAAAGATGCTCCCTTCACACCCAAAGATGATACCTTCTGGGCTCTTCTGAAACTTCTACTCCATTGGAGTGGATGAAAGATGGAACTGCTGTTTCCTCTGAGGAGCATGCTTTCAAAGAAGAAGTGGGTACCAAGAAACGCGTCCGCAGACAACATGTTGGGGATTTGTGAGTGCAAATGAGCATCGGGGAAAAGCATCAAAGGACACTTGAAAATATGTGTTAATTGGATATAACTTCTTACAGGTGGCATTTTCGAATCTGGGGTCTGCATAAAGATATCTACAAGGTGCAGAGGCTAGGTACACCCCACCCCCAGTTTAATCACAAAAATCCATCTGGTTGTTTGCTCTAGTTAGATTTTTATGTCTCATAGTAACTACATAATTATTAATAACAAGTTAATCAGTAAAACCAGTGAAGGTCCAAATTGCTGGTGATCAGACTAGGATTTGGAAGACTAGAGATTCAGATCCCTGCTGGGCTGTTGGAGTTAATGGGGAGAACTTGGGTCAGGCAGTCTCTCTCAGCCTAATCTACTTCCCCTGCTGCTGGTTGTAAAGACGGAGGTGGGGAAGCCAATGTAAGCCATTTTGGATTCCAGTAGGAAAGGCAGTGGGGTATAAATGTCTGAAATAAACAAAAATCAGGATGTAAGCCTTTTTAATGTGCATGGATAATACCAAGGCCACAGGCTCACTACAGAGTGGCAACAATACAAAATGCCAAATACCGGCAGTCTGTAATCTGCTCTTGCTGGCAGCAGGCCAGGTTTTCTGAGCTGCACAGTGGCTGGATTTAATCATCTGTTGCTCTGGCTAGTTTGTCCAATGAACTGCAGTTAAAACCAGGCATACTTCTGAATGCAGCCCCACTGTGATTCAGTGATCAGTGTATTAGGCTATGATGAGGGAGCCCAAGGTTGAAACTGTCCCCAGTCAACGAAGCATGGTTTGTAATCTTGGACTAATTGCCCTCATTCACCCTAACCAATCTCACGAGGTTGGTGTGAAGATAAAACAGTGGAGGTTAAGAGATGAGCCACATGTGTTATCCTGAACTCCAGGGAGAAGAGGCTGGGCAAAAATATAATAAAAGAAAAAAAAGAAATAGTTTTTACACAGTGAGTAAGCTGACTTTAACTAGTCATTTCACTGGGACTGTTTCCTCTGTACCCTAATCATGTAAATTATGCATTTGGAAATGAGCCTTTAGCATGCCCACTCCCTCCCCACAAGGGGTGTCCTCTGAATAAGAAAACAGTTATATGTGGAAATGTGAGTGGTTTCTGCTCTCCAGAGTGGCCCGTGAATAGCCCTGAGGAACAATCACATGGAGATGAGGAGGAAGTTGACCTTCCTTCCCATGGGAGTCACTTCAAAAATCAATGTAGTATCCCTTTATTATTTCCTGTGTAGGTTTAAAAAATGTCTTCAGACTTCTTATTTGGTTTTGTTAATGAGCCAGGGTTGGATCCAGTCAGCATTTTAGCTGGTGGAAAAGGTGTAGAGGTTCCCTTTTTGACCATCAAAGAAGGCTGTACTGGAGATCTTGGGGCTCGCATGGGCAAAAGCCTTGTGGGATGATGGGTGTAGGAAGGAGGTGAGTAGAGATTGGGTCAGATTGGAAAAGTTGACTGGATCAAAACCAGGGTGAAAATTATAAATAAAAAGAATATGCGATTTGAAGCATTAGAGCTTTCTTTGTGAATCTTGCTGATTGTTCTTGATTTTTCTTAAAGAATTAATGCGTGGCTCTTCTTTGTCTTTCTTTAAGAAACTTCCTCTTGAAAGATAGGCTGTTCTTTTAATCTTTTATTAACAAACTTTCTCTTCCATAGATACCTGAACCCCCTGAAATGTATAACTTTGCAGATGGGCTTTTAAGATAATCTTCCCTAACAGTTCCTGCTTACAATGCAATGGGTTTTTGCAAGGCCTTATTCTAGTGAAGAAAAAGTCTATGAAAGCAAACCAAATAAAACAATGTGAACAAAGAGTGCCTTGTGGAGAGAAATCTAGAGATCAGCTTATTTAATGAGTTATATGCTAGTCCCTGAAAATAAGTTACAATTGCTTGCATTGTTTTTTAGTTGATTGCCACACAGTAGAAGAAACTGCTACGCTCTGTGCATGGCTAATTGTTTTTTAAGGAGCTTTAGTTTATTCATTATTGGCTCTTGAATTTGCCACTTCGTATAGATCTTTCTCTTTGTGTCTGTGAATTTTATTATTATGATACAATCATTTTAGGTAAACTAGTTAACAGAAAAACCTCAGCACAGTGTTAGAGTCATTCCTCTTGGTTATCCTAGAATAGTGGTTCCCAAACGGGTACACATATCCCCAAGGGTGCACGTCAGAATGTTTGGAGGTACGCAAAAAATTACATAATGGGTTTGCTAATACGAGGGTACAGTTTTAGGAAAATGGGTTGCCAAGGGTACGTGAGTGAAGAAAGGTTGAGAACCACTTTCCTAGAGTGTGACAGATATTGGAAATAGCTTTTGTACCCTTGATGGTTCTGTGAGGAATCCTATTTCCACCCTACCCACAAAGGGACCTTTCCATGATTCTTTAAGATCTCAGAATCTTAAACCATCTGTTTGTTGCCTATAGGGTCACTGTAAGTTGGCTGTGGCTTGAAGCACTGTAAGTTGGCTGTGATTTGGCTCACTTTCAACCACCCCCTCTGAGTAATCAAAAATATCCCAAGCTAACCCCATCCCCCAACATATTACCAAGTTTTGTTCGATCCTAGAAACGTGAACCAGAAAATCACTTTGGACCAGCTAAATGTGCGCGTGCACACACACACACACACAAAATCAGTGAAGTGAATCTTTTCACTATCTTTCCCTGTATCTAGCGGCTGCATGATCTATGCTGCCACAACCAATAAGTTACCATTAATTTATGAACTACCTTCTGGAGGTCTCTGCGCTAGATCACTCTACACACTGAAACTGATGGATCAGAGTGTGTCTTCCCTGTGACTCCTGCCACTTCCCTTTCTGGAGGGAAGCGATTAGAAATGGCCCCTTGATACTTTAATGATGGGCTGATTTTTTGACCCTGGGTTGATTAATGCATGGGCAATAACTGCTGAAGGATTTTAAGCAATATGAGACCCTGTGTGTGTAGAAAAATGGGCACAAAATAATCCCTTTATTGGAAATAATATCATTTAGTAGTTCTTCCTTTCTACTTAATGACTACCTTCACATTACCAACATTATCTCCTCCTTAATTTTGCAGGGTAATTGTCTTTGATGCTGAGAAGAAAGTCTCCTAACAATGAGTTCCTGGAACCTGGATAAGAAAAGCTGTCTGCAGTACTGCAGGCATTTCTTGGTAGACAATGGTATATTTCATGGTAAGTTATATGTTATCTTTTCTGTTTCTGGCAGTTTCTTTCTTCCTGTGAGCGTGGCTGAAATTATTCATTTGGTGCCTTTCTAACCAAGGGGTGCTTATTCTACCTGCGGACAACCAGTTTAGAAATAGACTGTGGTATGATGATGTGAATCTTTCATTCGCCGGTTTGTTATGCTGCGCCCAGTTTCAAATGGGAATATAGTGAAGATTATGGCAAGTATCTATGGCCTAGGTGAAAAGTCTCGGCTTGACATCTGCGTGCTGGCATTTGGACTACAGCACTTTAAAGCCCAGGCCTAATTTTATGGCAAGAACCAACATGTGGGCAAACTGAGCATTAATCCAGATCTCCAGTGGCAATTTAGTGAAGACGTCCTTCAGCCTTGTTTCTATGCCAGGATTATGTGGTTCAAGTGGTCTTATCTTAAGCCCCTAACAGTGCCCTTGCATTTTAAAAATCACATTGAAAGTGAATTGATAATAAAACTGCAAAGATTGTCATGCCCTTATATAAAGCCGTGGTGCGACTGCACTTGGAGTACTGTGTTCAGTTCTGGTCACCACATCTCAAAAAGGATATTGAAGAGATAGAAAAAGTGTACAGAAGGGCAACGAGGATGATTGAGGGATTGGAGCACCTTCCTTATGAGAGGCTGCAGCGTTTGGGACTCTTTAGTTTGGAGAGGAGACGTCTGAGGGGGGATATGATTGAAGTCTATAAAATTGTGCATGGGGTAGAAAATGTTGACAGAGAGACATTTTTCTCTCTTTTTCACAATACTAGAAACAGGGGTCATACATTGAAAATGCTGGGGGGAAGAATTAAGACAAATAAAAGGAAACATTTTTTCATGCAATGTGTGATTGGTGTTTGGAATATGCTGCCACCGGAGGTGGTGATGGTTACTAACCTGGATAGCTTTAAAAGGGGCTTGGACAGATTTATGGAGGAGAAGTCAATCTATGGCTACCAATCTTGATCCTCCTTGATCTCAGATTGCAAATGCCTTAGCAGACCAGGTGCTCAGGAGCAGCAGCAGCAGCAGCAGGCCATTGCTTTCACATCCTACATGTGAGCTCCCTAAGGCACCTGGTGGGCCACTGCGAGTAGCAGAGTGCTGGACTAGATGGACTCTGGTCTGATCCAGCAGGCTTGTTCTTATGAAGAGGCAAATTATTCTAGGATCTCCACCTCTGCACTTGTTCTCATTGTCAGCACTCACATTCTGCTTCAATCTCAAATCTGTCTGTCATTAGTGGTGGCCAAGTCAGTAGGCAATAACACAGGCACCTTCTGTGATTTTAAATCCACAAAGCAACAGTTTTCTGATACACTACTAACTGAAATGGTCATCCTGTGTCCAGGCTAGATCTTGTCCCAGTATTCCTGGGGATGCCCAGCAGTTATCTACTGGAGACTTCTGTCCTAGATCCTTTCCCTGGAAGCAGGGTTGGAAATTGTAGGGAGGAAGGACTGCAAGAACTCCACTGGACATTTTTAAGACTGAGAAGAGAAAGTATATTAAAATATATTCGTCCTGGGGATTTTTGTAGGTCCTAATAACTAGAGATATAGGTGTTCTTGTAGTTTTCAACAAGAAAGGGGAACATCTGCCTTCCAATCCCTAAATGAAGAAGAAAAATTTGGATTCATACCCTGCCTTTCTCTCCTGTAAGGTGACTCAAAGGGGCTTACAAACGTCTTTCCCTTTCTCTTTCCCGCAACAGACTCCTTGTGAGGTAGGTGGGGCAGAACGTTCTGAATGAACAGTGACTGGTCGAAGGTTACCCAGCAGGAATGTAGGGGTGGGAAAATGAATTTGGTGGAGAAGTGGGGAATTAAACCTGGTTCTCCAGATTAGAGTCCACCTGCTGTTAACCGCTATACCAGTGGTGGTGAACCTTTGGCACTCCAGATGTTATGGACTACAATTCCCATCAGCACCTGCCAGCATGGCCAAAGATTCGCCACCACGGCACTATACTGTTCTGGCTCTAGTTGAGAGTGGGGACACCGAATCCTGAATTTAGGGCCTCGTCAAAGCTTAGGGCTTAAATTTTTCTTCTCGTGCCACAATATTGTCATAGTTCACGTCATTCTGTTGGTGCTGGGAATGACCACTGCCACCCCACTGAGTGGGGTTCTGTGTGGAAAGGAAGAGTGGATGAAACCTGCACCAACCTTACCAACTGGCAGGGATTTGGGTGGAGTGGATTTTGTGGTGGTCAGACCTGACGAGTCCTTACAGATAAAGTTTTATGCTGCGGCTGTTGTGCAGATTGCACAGTGTCACATTTGAGTTTGTTATCAAGTATAAATGTTATATGAAGTTCTATCATATTTTAGCTTTCTGGGTAATGTACCTGTCAGATAAACAGCTTTGTTTAAGCCAGTCCTGTTTTAAATACGTTATACTTTCAGGCATATGCCTTAACTTAAAAATGCAGCTGCTTGTGCTTCTTCGGTTATCAACCTGTATTAATCAAGCTCCGTGTGTGGGTTATGCAGTAGAGAGAGGTATAATAATGTCTCCTTGTAAATATGGATGAAATGAAATGGAGTAGGAATGAGTTTATCTCTTTATAAACAATTCTTCATCACTGAGTTCTTGACTGCTGCTGAAGATGTACACTTGGGGGCAGTATAGGACATAAAATCAGGTGCTTCCTTTCTTGGGTATCTCTCAACTTGCCACTTATGCCAGCAAGACATGTTACATAATCAGATTTCTGTGGCAGGAGGCATTGTTAAACACTGCACGTCACAATATTACAGCACTTAAAATAGTAATCAGAAAGCTGCCAAATGGGGCTTCAGTTTCTGGAAATGAAATGAGACCCATCTTTCACAATTACTTTTCCAAGGACTAGCGGTTTTTCGAGATTAAACTTTTTGTAGAGTGTAGAGCTAACTCTTGGTGGATAGTTGAGGAGCAGTGAGACATTATACTACAATTGACTTGTCTGCCTATCCTTGAATCTGCAGCAATTTGTTCTCCTATTCATGTCCTTTCCCGGTGAGGCACAAGTGGAGGGAACAGTGAATAATGCAAGGCAGAACCCTTACACGTCTAAAAATTGGGGTTCAGAAGCTATTTGGTATGCAGAAATTACAATAACTTGGTGCAATTTCCTCCCTTCAGCTTAATATCTTCTCACACTAAAAAGGTTCCCCAGATTATGGGTCAATTGACTGTACATCTTGATTTTGAGCCCAAGGCACTGGATGTAGCTTGATCGAAACGGCTTCAGTTTAAAGTAGTTGTTTCTTTAAAAAAAATTAGTTTCCCTCCACCCTTTCATTTTCAGCCATTCTTATTTCCTTGGTCTTGGGCCTTGTGTGGGAAAGTACTTGAATCGGTGGTAGTGAATATGTTACTGGCCCTAGACAAGGAACTGGGGGAGGGGAAGCTGATGATGGCCATGGAGGACATGTTGATGACAGAGGGTGTGAACCGGGAACCCAACCCACTTCTCAAATAATTCAACCCATTCCTATAATTGCTGTGCCTCGCCCAAGTTCATGTTTTTCCTGGACCAGGCTAGTCCAGTTGAGCCATATCTGAGAAACTAAGCAGACTCAGCCCTGGTTAGTACAGATGGGAGACAACCACGAAAGTCTAGGGTGACTATGTAGATGAAGGCAGTGGCGAACCTCTTGCCTCGAAAACCTTATGGGGATGCCATCAGCCAGCTGTGACTTGATGGCTCTTCCCATCAGCACCTTGGACAGTGGTTGCTCTTAGTGAAATATTTAAATAGTTTAAAATATATAAGGGGCTGTCAGAAAAAAATGCTTGAAAACAATGTACAGCTTAATGTACAATGTACAAATTACTTAATTTGTAGCACTGGTTTTCAAAGCTCAGATCCAGGGGAACCACCTTTTATTTATTGGTAATTTTTAGAGTTTCACACCTCCTTTAAGGAATGCGAAATGGTGTACATGGTTCCTCCTCATCTCATCTTCTCAATAACCTTGTGAGATAGGTTAAGCTGCGAGTCAGTGGCTGGCCTAAGGGATTTCAGTAAATGTAAGGGCAGTGTTGAGATTTGAATCTGGGTCTACCTGATCCTAGTGGACTTATCTAACCAGTGCACCAAACTTACTTGTTCTTCTCCCTCCCCCTGGAATGGTAGCAACTCCATTTCTTTGTCAGAGAAGTTGGATGAAAACATGTCTGGCATGAGACCAACAAGTCTATAGGAGTCGTCGTTGGGACTAGAATCTCCTCGGTTTAACTGAAGCGTTTCCCCTGAGGTGATGATAGTGGCTGTTTGGATTCATTTTCATTTCCGCTTGCCTATTTTGTACAGAAGATACTCGCATTTATGCCAATTTTGATGCTAATGTGGAAGCAGCTTAAAACCCCCAGTCTCTCCTCTCTCTTTTTTGTTCTGAATCTGGCATTACAATTAGCATGAAATAATTGAAATTCTTATCGGCTTGGAAGCGCAGAGTCGCCAGGTTGGAGATACTAAGTTGAGAATATTAGAGGAAATAACTATCACATCTCTCAAAACACTGTGAGCAAAGTAGGAAATGTTTGCAGTTCACTAAACAGAGATCTCATCTCTGTCCTTAGGTGCTCTTCCAGCATGCGTGCCTTTGTGTTTCAGCCCAAGAATTAAACCATACTTCAGCTGCTGTATTTTTCTAGAAATAACCTGAGCAAAGATAGGCATGTCTGTCTCTCCTGTTTCTTCTTATCAACAGCACCTAGATATAGGTGCAACTTTTGAAGTGTGTATGTAAGACTTATGAGTATGAGGCGTGTGCTTGGAGGACAGATGTCTTCTGAGGCCACTGCACTGCTTTAAGCTGCAGTGAGAAGGATCTTTTATGGGGGAGGGGGCATGAGCATAGACAGCATGTGACCTGTGGTGTGTCCCCTCTGTGTTTAGGCTTTCAGGAACACAAGTGGCTGTAAAACAGAGGCGTAGCTAGGAAAATGGAGCCCGGGGCAAAATCTGAGTTTTGCGGGCCCCCCCATATGGGCGGCCACCCTCCCACACCACGCCCAAACAATGTTTTTTGCACCAGGTGATCTCAAAGTCGCCATTACATTATAGAAAATGCCCCAACACACAAATCTGAACATACCCAGGGTTCCCTAGTTTAAACAACATTGAAAGTGATTCTATTTTTGAAGGGGGGGGATCCACCCTGAAACAGCATCACTTTTAATGTTATTTAAACTAGAGAGCCCATATTCTCCTTTTAAATCCACCTTAAAGGAAGAATCTGGGCTCCCTGGTTTAAACAACATTGAAAGTGATGCTGCTGGGGGGGGGGGGGGGGAATCCACCCCGAAACAGCATCACTTTCAATGTTATTCAGATTAGAGAGCCCAGATTTTCCTAGAGCGTCCAGATTCTCCTTAAAATGGGAACTGTGGCACTTCCTCAATCTGAAAAAATCACTGAGGGGTGGTCATGTTTGCCCCATAGGGGAAACTTAGGTGTGATCCATGAGTACATAAAATGTCCTAGATGGGGCACAGTGATTATATAGGAAGTTGGGTTCATAGAACTATGTATTTCAAACATTTCCTTTTTGGTAACACTGTCATTATCAAGAAAGCTATAACATATTCTGTGGACCCTCCTACCCACTGAAGAGGATTTATCTCATAGGGCATACAATCAGTTTCTGTGGGTCACTGGCTGAGCTTAGTAGACTTCTCTATTCCTTATGAGATGATTGTCAGATATTTTCCTGCATCTTGCAGTATGGCAGTAGCAGTGGCTGACATTCTGTCTTACATTGTCTGGCGTTCTTGATGATCTCCTTGAGGATCACCTATGAAGATCTCTTCTCACCATCTGAGCACAGTTGTAAAACCACCTCTAGAGGACTTCTGAGTATCTCCAGAAAGGCCAGTAGGCATTTTAAAGTGTATGTAGGAGGCAGCCTTCTGCTATGCATTAAACCTTGTGTATGCAGCAGATAAACATTTGAAGCATGCTACGCTCAAGTATTTCATGACTCCAGAGCTGCCCGAGGGCTCCTAGTCCTTTCTGATGTTATTAGGAGAAACTGTTAATAACTCTATTTGCATGAGATTAATATTCTGATCTGCTTATGTCAGAAATTTCTACTTGCAGCTGTTCAAGCTGTAGCTGACATTGCCTGGTACTCTGGGGAGACTCTGCATGCCTTGAAGCCAAAAATATCAGTCTTTTCCTCATTAACAAAGGGATGGAGTAGATGTATGTGTGTGTTTTTCTGTATGTACTTAGGCAGTGAGGACATCAAACCAGAGCAAAACTCTTATTAGAGCACCTAATTGTAGTCAGTACTTTTCCATCAGGAAATCTTGGCTATTTAATAAGAACACTCAGAACTTATACAACACTTTTGAGCGTTCAAAGGGCTTCCATCCTCTTTGTAATCTTTAAGTTCTTTGGTAAGGTATGCCAGTATTGCCAATGAAATGTGAAGGATGAAATCATGGTTTGCCTATGACCATTAGTGAGTTCACGGCGGAGGTGAGATGAGCGAATACAGCTCCTGAATGGCATAGCCTTCTGAACCCTAGTAAGGAATCTCCAGTCCCCAGAATGCAATTGTGGAGCTGACAAACAGTCAATCAGCTGACTGTTGTGGGGTTTCTGGACTGTGTGGCTGTGGTCCTAACGTTTTGCCTGCATCTATGGCTGGCATCTTCAGAAGCATGTCACAGTGAGATGTGTCAATCACATCATAAGAGAATGCCCTCTTTGTTCTTGAGAGCAAAGTCTGGGAATTATTAAACATATGAACAAAACTGATGTGGATAATTAATCTAGATGTGAAACTGTAAAACTTATCTCTCTCTGTCCTGTTTTATAGATCATGGCCTGGCACTGTTGTTTGTGTAATGTGTTTTGGTATATTGTTATTTTTATTGCTGCTGACAGAGCAATATTGTGCAGTGGTTTTAAGGAATTGGTTTAAGATTCATTGTATAAATTCTTTTTACTATATGGGAAGCACAAGCCATATGACAAATAAGAAGTAAAATTTGCCCTGAATTTCTTCCCTCCCTATCTATACCCCAGATTCGCAGCCATGATGCTCTACAACTCTTTCCTTGGAATATCCCCAAACTCCATCTGTAGATGTTGTATTGGTACAAAGCAACCGTACCTCTGGATGTTCTTCATAACAGCTTTGGTGATTCCATACCTCTCTGTTTGCAGCTATTAAAATTTTGTGTCTCTAGGCCAGTGGTGCTCAACCTTCCTAATGCTACGACCCTTTAATACAGTTCCTTAGGTTGTGGTGACCCCCAACCATAAAATTATTTGTGTCTCGGTTCCTAAGACCATCAGAAATATGTGTTTTCCGATGGTCCTAGGCAAACTCTGAGAAAGGGTCGTTCGGGCCCCAAAGGGGTCGTGACCCACAGGTTGAGAACTTCTGCTCTAGGCATTTCACCTGGGGCACTTCACTCTAGGCACTCCCTGTCTTGGTTTTTTTAAATCACTCTTTACCTAAATATGTCTGGATGTTTTTAATTCAATTTGAATCCATTGTTTTGAACTATACCTTCTACCAATCCGGTCTGATCTTCCCTGTCTCTGGGAAGCGAGGAATGCTTCTGCTACATGTCTATCATTGTATGACCTTTTCTCAGGCTCATGTTATAAATTCCATCTAAATTGAGTACTTAGAATGGTACATAGTGATAAAATATTGTTGTCTTCTCCAGTTATTTCTTGTAAAAGTGCTGCCCTCTGTTAATCAGACTCTTGCAGCCAAATTAGGTTTTGAAAAGGTCTCCCCCCCCCCATTTTATGACCATGAAAGAGAAGGGCTAGTGAAGCAGAAAATTAAAATTATTGTCAGACTGCAAGTCTTAGTGCTAACAAGCCACCTTTCTGTTTGTTGATCAGTGTAATCAGAGAGGTTACCACATGCTGTTTTCTAATTTCTGCTTTTAGAATACCTCTTAAGCATTTCAAACTTTTTCCTTGCTGCTTTATTGGCATGAAAACAAATAAATCCACAACACTGACTAGTTTGCAAGAATGTTTTTCATCTCACAACTAACATAACCTTTGTTAATGAAAGAAAAAAGTTATTGTTATTTGCTAAACCTTCCTTGCCTGGTCACCTATAGCCAATGGTTTCCCACAACAAACAATTACACACATAGCTATTCAGAAGCCCAAGTTTGGATTAAAATCTTGAAAGTCTAGGGCTTGAATTCTAAGCTCCTGAGTTTCTTGCAGGGGGCATTTTTGGATGACTTTCGTTAGACCGGATTCAGGTATAGGTATTCACTTAAGAAACCCTAAATGTCCAGTGAGTTTTCTATACCGGATCATTTAACTCCTAGCCAGCGGTATAACTCAGTAATGCTATAGGCTTAGTACACAAGTAAAAGTTATTAGAGGATCTCTGCTTCCATTCTAAGCTCTTGTTAATAAAGCATAATTATTGCATTCTTAAAATAGACTAATTCAACAAAGCATTATACCATCCATTGTTACGTAGCTAATTAAAAGAGAGCAGTTAAATGAGTAAGGAGCCCTGTGGTACAGAGTGCTAAGCTGCAGTATAACAGTCAAAGCTGTGCTCACAACATGAGTTCAATTTTGACCGAAGATGGTTTCAGGTAGCTGGCTCAAGGATGACTCAAGCTTCCATTCTTCTGTTGGTGAAATGAGTATGCAGCTTACTGGAGGTAGAGTGTAGGTGAGCGGGTGAGGCAAAGGCCAACCACCCCGTAAACAGAGTCTGCCTAGTAAGCCTTGTGATGTGATGTCACCCCATGAGTCAGCAATGATCCAGTACTTGCACAAGGGGACTACTTTACTTTAAAATAAAATTACATGAGTTCATAAAGGTTTCTTTGCCTAAAGTAAGCAGGCCGCAAACAAGGAACCCCTTCTCAGAAGAAGCTCTCGATCAAGACAACTTTTCCTATTTACAGGATTTTAAAGGCATACCCTAGTAATAGCTAACTGTCTCACTTAATGATAGTGCACATTCTTGGCTACATAATTATCTTATAACTTCAAACGCCATACAAGCTTATCTAAATTTTAACTAACTTTTTGGAGAGTATAAAGAATGTTAGTTCATTCTCGCTAAATTTTATCTTAATGAAATATTCTTTGGAAATAATGACTACAAGTTTCTGCTACTTTTGAATATCTTCTGACTGTCAACCGGTTCATGCATACTTGAATAATCACTTCTGTGAAGTTGGACATTTTTGCGGTTTCCAGATGCTCTGCATTTGGAACGAAACAAATTGTATCTGTTAATAATGGGCTAGATGGTTTCTAATCTACACAAGACCTTATAATTGTCAGTCTTCTTTACTCAGTCTTCTTTTTACTATTCTTCAAGGGCTTTTTTATTCTGGGTCTCTAGACTCCCTTATTTTCAGGCTTCCCTGAGAAGTCAGGTTTGTTCTGACTGTGTACCACAACATCTTCTATGACCTTTTTTGGTCAAGTGCAGCTGCTGTTCCCCTGTGTCTGTGGCCATATCCTTGGCTGCTCATATTTAATTTACAGCCCACCTGTATTCAAAGGTCTTGTCCACACACACACACTCTACTTCCCAGAAATGTATCCCCCATCTAGTGTTCCTCATTTTTGTTACCCAGATATTGAACTTGGTACTTATCCTTCTGCCCACTTTTCTATTGTGTTCAGATCTGTCCCTACCTTCTAGTGTTTACTGCTCCTCCCTATTTGGTATTATCATCAAATACTGCTCCTCCCTATTTGGTATTATCATCAAATTTAATGAGTAATTCCTTCACCTGTTCACCTGTTCATCCAGATCATTTATAAAAAAACATTGAAAAGTACTGGACCCGGAACCAATCCCTGCGGCACCCTATTGGGCACCTCCCTCCAATCAGATGAAATGCCATTGACAGATTGAGGATTCCACTTGACGCAGGCCATACATGCAGACTCTATCATCTCAAAAATCTGAACCAATGCAGATACTTTTCTTTGGCCAGATTCAGTTTTCTGCCATCTGAAATTCTCTGTGGAAGATAACAAAGTGTAGCATATTCAGATGGATTGTATTGAAACCATATATGGCATGCTCTGTTTTATTGTCCCTTTATTTGGAAATTTGAGCAAAGCATCCAACCCCTATTTTGGTGAATAGGATAGGACTTTCTGATTCTGCACAGTTTTTCCTTCTTTTGAGTAATTCCAATCTTGAAATAAGTGAGAAAATAACAAAGTTTTTGCAAGATGCTATGAAGCTGTACCAAGATAAGACTGGGAGATAAATTGTTGTTTACTTATTCTACCTGTAATTCATAATTATGATCTTGAAGATGATGTACAAGGGCTCACTAGAATGTTCTTTGAGCACTTTTGGGTGTACACCATCTGGCCCGGGGGTGGGGTGGGTGAGTAGATTTGTACTCATCCAGTCCCTCCAGGTACTTCTCAACAACTTCTCTGTCCATGTCAACCAACCGTCCAGACACCATGCTTTGCCTACTACCATCTCTAGATGGGTATTGAGTTTTTCTGCTTTCTCTCTGTCCTCTCTCAGAGTTTCTCTGTTTTTACCCAATTGTTTAAAAAGTTGGCTCTGATCTTCAAAAGTCATGCTGGAATAAAATTTTGTTAGATTTTATAAAGTGCCACAAGATTCTAGTTTGTTTTTGCAGACTCACCTACAGCTGCTCCACTGGTGATACTAGGTTAGTTTTATGATGCTTGCTGACAGCTTTCTGCTTACCATTAGGGGATCCACTGCCAATTTAGAGGTGCTGATTAAAAAGGATAAAGTTTGCTTGTCCAGAAATCTCAGGATCTTTTAGTCGCATCTCTTGTACCTCCAGATTGGATCACTCTCAAAGACTCTGGACTTCACAGTAAAACCTTAGCCATTATTAATAATAGTTCTGTTGTCTGTTCATTCATGCTCTCCCCTAAATTTATTGCTCATAAAGCTCAGGGCGTGCTTTTAATTCCAAATCTGATTCAGTGGACTTTGCACCAAAAATGCTGATCCAGTTAGCATTACCCTAACACCTTAGGACAAGGAGAGTTGGAAGAAATGTCTGATTTTTAGTAATTAGGGTCTTCTAGCAGCCAAAGGGAAAATGGTAATTATTTTAATGGTATCTGAACAGAATTAGGAATGGGAGTCTGTTGTGTGTCACTTGAATCAATGTTGCAGCAAAATTAGTGGTACATATTTGGTTTGCTTTAATGCGGTGCTGAATTGCTAAAATAAATATTTCTGCTCTTAACGACTGCTTGGCAGTCTCTGTTAAGTAGCTTCCCCTGCACACTGCTGTTGACAGCAATTTTAGAGAAAGTGTGCAAAACCTGGAAGGAAGGAGATAGCACAGACACAGCATATGCCTCAACAAGCAAGCCCTGTCCACTTGGAAAGGCATTGCAAAACAGGATTGCTGTTCTTATCCTCCCTCCCACCCTTTTCTACACAGGATAAGTACAATCTTAGAAGCTTTCTTCATGGAGGCAGCTGTTTCATATCCTGCTTTGATTGACAGCCCTGAGGATTTGGCATAAATCTTACATGTCGATGTTTGGTTGCTGTGCGTTTTCCCTCCCTTTTCAAGATGAATAAAAGCTGACAGCCCTTTCCTCCTGTGGCAACCACATATGTACTTGGAATCTTTTTCAGTTTTTTAATTGAGGTTATTAGGTTTTCCTTGTTCAGTGATGCACCATCTTCTAATCTTGGTTTAAAAGAGAAATTATAGACTTGTAGGCCCAGCACCTAATTTTTTTGATGGTCTGGGACAAGGGCGAGGTGAGGTGAGGCCCTGCAAGGTTTTGCTTGTGGGAAAGGCCCCTTTCAAGGAGCTCTCCATCTCCACACGCTCCCGCCTGGGTCAGGCATAGCCCTTAACTGGGTGAACTCAATCTAGTTCTAGAGCTTGATTGGCAAGGGCCCACAGCTCCCACCCCACCTCCCGAGCAACTTCCTCTTTGGTCAGGGCATGTCCACTTGTATGGCAGGATATGAAATCTGAAGACCCAGGCAGAGTGAACAGAAGAAACAATTTACTAAAGAAGTACAGCAACAATGGATGAAACAAAACAGTTGCATAGATACAGCAGGTTAACACAGGATATGTTGCAGGCACATAAAGTAAAACCCTCCAAGAAAAGAAACTGGCTGGAAAGTGATCAAATTTCACTAGTATGACTATCTGACTGGCTTTCTGCCATTGTTGTAATAACTGATTCCTTCCAGGTTAGACTCTCATTCATTTTCACATAAGGAATCCCTCCCAAAGTATCCTCATGCTGTTTCATGCTGCCCAATTTGTGCAAAGGTTTAGAAGTCATCCTAAACTCCAGTTTTTACCATAGAGGTTCAGGTAAATCCTAGAATGTCCTGATATGTGATAACATCTGTTTTGTTTACACAACCAGATGTGGTGCTGTTGGACACCGTTAGGGGAAATCCCACCCTGCTAGTCTCCTGGTGCCTGGGAAACGTAATCCTAAAGGAATGTTTTCTATGTGTGAGGGAAAGGCTGTCAGCCCTATAGACTGCTCCATAACTCAGCCTTAGAATTGTGGAAGGTTCCTGTCTTTTGATACTACCAATTTAAGATAATTCTCTATGGAGATGGGTCATAACTAGTAATTACCATCTGGAGTTGGTAATGGAGGATGCCTTTGGATGTTACAAGAAGCACAACAAACAGGCAGAAGGACAATTTGTGCTTCAGTGTATGGTGCTACTATTTTAATTTTCAGAAGGGAACTTAAGTGGGGAAGTATAGGCACATATTTGCATACAGCTTATAGGTTTCTCCTAGGTGGCCTCTGTCAGGATTTCTGATAACATTAAAAGCCATCCAATGGGATGGTGGGTGGATTCTGTTGGGAATCTGTGTGGAAGGCCATGTGTAAACATATCTCATGGTGTGTAGTATCACATAGGTTCAGTTTGTAGTTTCCCTTCTGTAAGGTGAGCCTCCTGTCTCCACAGTACTGACTTATTGGTAGGGAATGTAGTAAAGTTTACCTCACCACATGACTGGGTCACATGACATGACACGTGTGGAAAAGATTGTGGGGTTGAGTGTCACTGCTGTGTTGTATTTTACATAGCTTTATGTACAATATTTTATTTTTTATTAATTACACAATATTGTATTTATATTTTCTGTATTGTAAACCACTCTGAGCCCTACCTTGGGGGGTGGGATAGAAATCTAATAACAAATAAAATGCAGCCTACAGTGCCTTTGAAGTGGCTATTGTGTGATCAGTGGTTACATGTATCCATCTAATCTGCAATGTGGGTTCAAAATCGGTTTTATTTTCAGACACATTAGAAGGTCTTTGGTTGCCACCTGTCAAAACTGCTGCCGCACACGTCCAACACCAATCCATTTCTCAAAGAAAGTGTGCAGCAACAGTATGTAGCTGTGTGTACTCATATATACATGTGAAACCCCACCTGGTCATGAAGAGGTTGGGTTTCTGAATCCTGAGGTTATTATGAAGATTTTGCTCTTCTATGATTTTGAGAATTCTAGATAGTTCTTCACTCAGGAAAAATCGAAGATATTCTTCACTGTCTGAACACAACGAGGACATCTTTTTCTATAGAGGGAAAGGCCAAGGCATCTTTCGTCCTTTTTTCGCTGTGATCAGGAATGCTGGACAGAGGATCTGTGTTGGAACAACATGAGAGTTTGCTGAGATTAGTTTGTAGATTCTAAATAGTAAGAGCTGCGCAATCATTGATGGCTCACAGTATGTAACAGTAAAATCTGGATATCTCAAGATTACAGAAGAGGACGAAAGCACCAAGGGGGCATATTGTACTGCTTCACTTGTCAAATGTGTCATGGAATGCAAGGACTGAATGAAGACTTGAGTAGCTAGGGACCTGCTTATTGTTTATGTGGAGCGGGGTTCAGGTGGGGTACATCTGTTTGTTCCTGAGAAGAAGTGAAACATATTGACGGCTGGTGCTTCTTGGCACTCCCTGAAGTGTATAGCTACTTTTTTACCTGCTGCCTAGATTGGAACAATCCCAGGAAACTTTTGCTGCTTGATTCTTGTTTATCTGGCCCTGAGGGTAAGCAGCTGCTATTGAGATACCAAGAGTAGCAATGTGCTGTTGGTCACTCATGCTAGGAGAAAAGACACAGTGCTTTCCATTTGTGCCTTTGCAAGTGTTGCGTTTGTCTGGCTAGACTCTGAGAGGGCAAAGAGTTGCTGCTGTTGTCCTCCACTGCTGGTGCCCTTCCCTCTCCTGTGACAAGCCCAGTGGTTCTCAGCCTTTTTGGTATGGTGCCGTCCAAACTTACCCGGCATTTAAAAATAATGGCACATCCCCAAATCAATAAAACAGCAAAAGCTTGGGACATACTCTCATAGGTTTCACAATCCACTTCCAGTCAGGGCCCACTGGTTAAAGAACACATCACTAGTCTAACAGTTGTCCTGTACAAGGTGACTTGGGATCAAACGGAACTTGCCTTGATTAAGTCCGCTGTTACATCTCTGCCAGGATTGACTTAAGAGCAAGGCAAGATGATGACTGTTCACATTGATGGTGCTGTTTGTAATGAAAGATGAAAACCTACCTAAAAATCCTTTTTTTTAAAAAAAAACTCAAGTAAAGGTTTAGTGAAGGACAGAAATGGCAGGCCTCACTTCTAGCTGGCTTGCTTTCCTTTCTTCATCAGGACGTAACCTTTTTTCATGCAATGTGTGATTGGTGTTTGGAATATGCTGCCACAGGAGGTGGTGATGGCCACTAACCTGGGTAGCTTTATGGAGGAGAAGTCGATCTATGGCTACCAATCTTGATCCTCCTTGATCTGAGATTGCAAATGCCTTAGCAGACCAGGTGCTCGGGAGCAGCAGCAGCAGCAGAAGGCCATTGCTTTCACATCCTGCATGTGAGTTCCCAAAGGCACCTGGTGGGCCACTGCGAGTAGCAGAGTGCTGAACTAGATGGACTCTGGTCTGATCCAGAAGGCTTGTTCTTATGTTCTTAACCTGTTCTTAACCTGCAGGGACCCCTCTTTTCTTTGGTTTTCATTTTGTTTTGCCCCTTTTCCTATAACTGCTCTGTCACATTCAGTGAAGAAGTCATCTTGGGTTGAAGCAAGAGAGGCTGGTAATTGTTGACTGGATCAATGTTCATGAAGGAAGGTAAATGTTCAGGGTTTTTTTTTAAATCAGCAGGTAGAATTATAACTATTTATGAATGGAACATTAAGCCAACATGCCGAAATAAAAGAATATCCCCGAGGTATAAAACAGGAGCAAAATATTGCATAGATGGATCAGTAGAGGAAACATATGGCAACTTTCTACTTCCTGGCCCAAATCAATGTACATTGTATAGTACTCTTTGTTGACTGACGAAGGTAGTCTTCATATGTTTCTGAGAATGCCCAGGTCAGTTTTAAGAGATTATATGTTTATATTAAATTTAGGTTCAACTTCAGTGCTAGTGTATGGTTGATGTGCCAGACTACAATACTCTGCCATGAAGCTTGTTGGGTGACCTTGGGTCACTCACCATTTCTTGAGCCAAACCTACATTGCAAGATTATCGTGAGGTTAAAATGAGAGAAGAGAGACTTATGTGTCCACTGGTGTTTGTTGGATATCATTGATTCCTGTCATCCTGATCCTTGGCAGTTGTTGTGATTATTTTATCTCCTGTATTACTTGCATTAAAGATTGAGGAATATATTTTGGTAGCTAGTGACCCTGCAGGACAGATGACTCTTCGACAGAAAACTGAAATTCATATAAATGCTAGTTAATGAATATATTATGTCAGGGTTGTCGCCTGCCTGATATGGATTTGAGTTTTCCTTGTAGCCCCCCTACTCTTTACCCTGATGCCATTTCTGAATGCTCTCAGAGCAGAGCTGTTTCCTACTGTTAGAGATATGATTAATTCAAGATTCAGCTAAGGGTTAAATCTGTGTCGCATTGATTATGCCATTGCTATATTGGGCAAGGTCCAAATCTTAGATAAACTTGTACGTATGAGTTTATTCATGTTATTTGGAATTCTTCCATTGACAGATGCTTTTATTTGTGGTCACTAATTGTCTAATAGTATGAAGAGAGAGAACAGAATCATTCTTGTTTCTAAACAGAGTGAGAATTTAAGGGAAGCACAAATCTGGCAAGAACTAACCGAAAGTTGCAACAGCAAGACTTCATGTACAGTAAATGTGTGTTCAGTGCCGTCAAGTCACTTCTGTCTCATGGTGACCCTATGAATCAATGTCCTTCAAAATGTCCTATTGTTAATAGCCTTGCTCAGATCTTGCAAACTAAGAGACGTGGCTTCCTTTTTGGAGTCACTCCATCTCATGTTGGGTCTTCCTCTTTTCCTGCTGCCTTCAAGGCACTGAGAAATAGGTCAACAAAATTACTTTGCTGCTCAGACCAGAAGCAGAAGGTCTCATGGAAGTGTTTCCAGCCAAGACCAGCAGAAGCCAATGGGAAGATCTGGGCAGGGGACAGAGAATGAAACCTGGTAGAAAATATCCAAGAAGATGGGATGTCAAGTTGTCTTCTGAGGCCAGCATATGGTACAGTACAGGGGTCTGCAACCTGCAGCTCTCCAGATGTTCATGAACTACACATTCTATGGGATGGGATTTGTAGTTCATGAACATCTGGAGAGCCGCAGGTTTAAGACCCCTGGTATAGTAGCAAAAGGTCACCCCTTCTGAAGTTAATTATTCAAAATGTATGAATTGTAGGGATGAAGCAGGATCCTCTTGGAACTTCATTCAGCACCTTACAGTATTTCACATATCTGAAAATGGTGGAGGCTAGTAGTAGAAAACAAGAAGTAATGAGTCCCTATGGATCTGGCTACAGCTGTACAATATATGGCTATATGAATATGTGGCTATATTCTACAGCTGTAGAATATGTAGAATATGCGGCTATATGAAACATTGGTCTGATCCAGCACAATCTTCCTTCTAGACAAAGTCTAAAGTGAAAAAAATCAAAGTTTGTGAGGAATGGGGACAATTGGAGGTATCTGCTCTGAAGGATATTTGAGAAATTGCTCTTCAGGGTTGGCAGTGGGAGTCCATTATATACTAAGAGTCTTCTGTATCATGAAGTACTTTTATAAGTTCTGTGATGGGTGTTTGTTTATTTATGCCCTGCCTGTCTTACCTAATGTGGCTTACATGATTCTCTTCTGTTTTATTTTCACAACAATCCTGTGAGGTAGGTCAGGCTGAGAGTGTTGTGTCAGGGCCCAAAGTTGCCCAGCGCAATTCCATGGCACGAGTGAGGATTCAAAACTGGTTCTCTCAGATACCTGCTGAATTTCTACCTGTTTACCTCACCTTCTTGTTATATCTCTGCCCAGTGGTGACACCTGTAAAATTTTTACCTGTTCTAAGCATGTAGCCTCATATAGATAAAAAGGATGATGAACCTGACAATATGCTTGCAATTGTAAGAAAGTGGGGTAATCTGACTCCCATATATTTTCAGTGACCTTCTAGTGCATTTAATACTTGCCTTATGTTGTAAAGAACCTTTGTGAAGAGCTGTAGTTCCTGTCTGATTCTTTCCACTTCACGAAATCCCTTAGTTGGAGATGCTGAGACTTTTTAAAAAGTGAAATTCTGTTTTCCTTTCATCTTCAGCATTCAGTTTGCGTCACTCTCCCTTTAAAAAAAATGCAAAATGTAGTAAAGGGGGGGGGGTTATCTTTTTCTGAGATGCAAAGGCTGTCTTCTTTGACTTAAGGACCCCCTTTAAAAATCACAAGGCTTCATGCACAAACAGTGCCTGGAGGGTTTTAATCATTGCACTGTGCATGCATGTCTCATACCAAAAGTGGTCACAGCTCCTGCATTTCCACAATAGCAGCTGCACCAGCCATAGCCTTCGACGTTTCCCTTCAGACTGGTGGTATTTTTTCCCCTCCTGGTGAGGAACAAAAGTTGCCCAGAATCACCTTTTGGGATTTATGAAGTACATTTCAGCCTTCCTGGATTTCCAGTATGGATAACAGAGACTTCATTGTGTGTGGTAATGGTCAGGACTGGCAAAGTTCTTGGATACTTCTTCGGATTTCATTGCAAATATAAGATCCCTGGGGACGTGAGTGAATTCAGGTTTTCCTCCGGGGAGGATTTCTATTCCATTTGCCAATAATGCATCACAGTTACAAATTTAATGGCAGATCTCAAAGTATATAAAAATTTAAGCCCGGAAAAAGGTAAGGAATTTTTTTGTGTGATGAATGTTAGAAGTATACTGTCGAATGGTGGTGATACAGACATCTTTCAAGTCTTTGGGGAAATGGCATGAATACTTAATACTTTGTCATCTTAATGAATATTAAGTTCCCCTTTGTGTTGGACATTTACAGCAGGATGTGAGATGTGGTTTAATATTGCGGGAACAAAATATATAGTTAAGGATATTTTCTGTTTCGTTGATACAGAGCAGAATCTCTGTGCAAGATCTCTGTGCTCGCACGTAGAAGGAACGTGTTGCTGTCCCCTCCAGGGTTGCCCTAAAAATTATCTCTAAAGAATCAGGAAGCGTCTTTCTGTGCTATGGCATTAGTGTTTGTAACCTGGAGGAAAATCATTGCATCCCCGCACCCTTCACACGTGAAAATGAAAATGCCTTCCATTCACTGGGGTCCTGTTGATTTGATATAGAGTTTAAGAATGATTGCTCTTGTATAGACTGTGCAAACATGTTAATACTTCATTGTATGTAATCTTGAATGAAACATCCAATACTTGTTGACAAAAATCATCTGGTGAATTGATCAGCAAGGCATTTTTTTGATGGGAAATTGTTAATGTGTGTGATGAGCAGCTGAAACAGTTGATGATTTGATATACAATGATTCTACCTAATTGTACATATTGTATGCTATGGCTCATTAGCGGTGAAATGGGAGACTGAGCACATAATGTTAAATTCACAATTTTGTTTTCAGTTAGTGCAGTAAAAGATCATTTCCATTGCAATTAAACATCTCATTGACTACATGTAGAGTTGGGCACTCGGTTCCATATGTTGCTGGCTTCTCTTGGTGCAGAATGTTGGCTACACTGCTGATGCTTGCTGAGAACACCTTGTCGACACCTTTGTTCCTCCCTTGCATGTGAAAAGCAATGCTATTGTTCTAACTAAGCTGTGTAACTTTTATGTTGATTTCAGAATACAGATGCTCATTTCTGTTTGGGGTGGCTTGTGGTTTCTCTTGTAGCTTTGGGTGAGCTCAGGGTGGGCTCATTGCCACTTCTGGTAAGCTCAGTGGGACAGACTCTTTGCAGTTCTATGGCAAAGTATATGACAACATATGTAACGTATCCAAGTGGGTGTCATGTGCAGCTGTTGTGGTAAAGCACAGAGTTTTGTATCCCAGGTCTAAGCCCTGGCTTGTATCCCAGGTCTAAGCGAAGGATTTGAGTAGACGAGCTCCAAACATGGCTTAATAACTGTGCCACTCATAATAGGAAACGCTGTGCTGAAATAGCCAGTAGTGTAATTTATAAAATCTCTTCCTATCCCAGTACATATATACATCCATGCATCCTTCTAATTGATGGGTAGCAGCTTGAAAATAGCTACTTTCTTGACCACCTGAGGTGAGGAATTATTGTCTATGCTTAGTCCCATTGAGAAAGCTTTGGCAAAAATGGCATCCTTTTTGAAAAAGTGACAGCGAGTAGACTGATAAGCAGGCTGGTAACTTTCTTTGTTCCAGTTGCCTGGCTGGACTGTTGCATGAGAGAAGAAAGTATTTGGGAAATATTTTTCTGATTTTGAAAGGAATCTTGAGCCCTGTACACCTGACATAGCTATAAATGTGGGGAAGCGTCTACAATGCATGCACAGATAAACGTGAGTTCAGGCTAGAATCAAAAACACTAACTCAGATAGGACACCTCTCTGTCCAGATGTCCTTTAGAGAGGAAGCACATACACCAAGGGTTTGATTTGACTGAGTTCCAAGTACCCTACTTACATTTTTTGAAAATCACCTGTGTTTTATACACAGAATGTGAAGATCAGGCAGCACAGCAGCCCATCTGTTGTGTGTGCAGTATTTCAGAAGGTAACAGATATGTGTCTAAGTTGAATAATTGACTAGGTTTAGCTGGGCAAAGAGCAACTTCTTTGGAATGCTTTGAAGTAACAGAAAAAGGGAAGATACACAAAATTGGTTCAGCCGCAAAAGTTAACTTTTTGTATGTGACAGAGCTTGTGGCTTTATAGTGTGCACCTTCTGTGGAACATTTTTCAGGCAAAAACCTTTGCCCTGAATTTCATATTAGTTTTCACTGAAAATACCAGCATGTAGTGCCTAACTGTATATCCTTATGATATAGAAATCTGTCAGCACTATAATCATGAGAAGGTGTTTCACCTTTTTGCTTGACGACAAGAGACGGTTCAGTCACCCCATCCATCCTCTCAACTACAGATCATCCTGCAATTTTCCCTCATAGTTTTAATGAGTTAAGATGAATAATGTTCACTACTTAACTGTATCAGTTGGATTGTATATGAATACAGTCAAGAAATACGTATAGTTCTGATCACATCCCAGGACTGGGTTGTCTGCCAGATTTGTGTGAAGATCAGAATTATAAATGAGTAATTTTATTTTCTTCAGGTCTTCAAGTTTCCTTCAAAAACAGAATGGCAGCATATTTCACTTGCGCAAGAACTGTGGGTATAACTTCTCCTGATCAGATGGTAGCATTGCTGCACTTTGTAGAGAATTGCTAGTTCCTTTCTGTGGTTCAGTAATCACCAGGTGCATGTCCAGGGAACTACCTTTACCTTTTTCCAAGACATCAAACCCTCAGACATTTTAATGTATTTATTTCATTTATACGTCACCTTTCTCCCCAGTGGGAACTCAAAGGTTCTCCTTGCCTCTGTTTTGAGCATGTTGAGCCTGCAGACATTTTTTGGAATTTGATAAGGAGTACCATCATAAAATGTTGGAGTGGGAGAAAGGCCATTTTCCTGCCACTGAGGTATGGCCTTCACAAAACAACTGTTAATAAGAAAAGGATCAGCTCTTTGGTTTTACTGGATGTTTCAGGCTGTATGGCCATGGTCTGGTAGTTTTTGCTCCTAACATTTCACCCATGTCTCTGGCATCTTCAGAGGTATGAGAAAAGGAAGGGATGGCGGTCATTGTATGTGCATATTATTCATTTGGTGGTGGATGTATGTATAGTTTATAGTATTTAATACTTTCACACATTCACATATTAAATTGGTGTGGCAGCTGGAGTGCAACATGTTCTATGATCTTTAGAGATATGTCATGGCAAGATGTGTTTCCTCTCTTTTCTCACTGTGTCAGGAAAACACATCTCACCATAACATACTTCTGAAGATGCCAGCCATGGACATGGGTGAAACATTAGGAGCAAAATCTACCAGACCACAGCCACAGAGCCTGGGAAACCCACAACAGCAAGTTGATTCCGGCCATGAAAGCCTTTGAGAAGGCATTTTTGGTTGTAGTTTTCAAAGAAATGGGAGGATTTGCTTCCTTTGCAATGACAGAAAGAAGTTTGCCAAGCCCACAAAAATAAAGCCTGTGTTTTGAAGCTCTCTTTTCCTGTTTCATTCAAGACCCTCAGGATTTCCCCCACCCCACCAAAGCTCTAGGACCGTGGTGGCGAACCTTTGGCATTCCAGATGTTATGGACTACCATTCCCATCAGTCCATAACATCTGGAGTGCCAAAGGTTCGCCACCACTGCTCTAGAAGGAAGTGCATGCTAGGGGAAATATTGTTGGTCGCCACACTGGGAATCACTGTCTTAATCACTGTACTCATTCACACTTCACTCTTTGCTAACTCTAGCAATTCAGTAGTTCAAATTCTGCTAAAATCAGATGTTTGCACTGAGTAGAGGAGTTATTTAAATACTACAGCAGCTTATGGTGACAGAGATCTCGTGGCATTTGTCTTTTAGCAGTGTGGGTAACTGTAAGCAAGAAGTATGTGACCTTTGCTCATATTAATCACTTGTGCCTCCTTAATCTCTCCTGTCATCTTTTGTACTGTTGAAAGTAGACTGTAAGTTCCTTGTGGCAGGGACCTGTCATTTTTTTTTGCGTAGGAAAGCATGACGTGTATTGGTACTATTGTGCTATAATGTATATTTGAAATTGGTTTTTTTCTTTTAAAACAAGTCAGACTCAGGTGTCTTGTTCAGTTGTCAGTAGTTTTCAGAAGTTCCAGTTTACTCGTACAATGCTTACCTAGAGTTCTGTGGGACAGGAAGAGAAGAGGAATAGTCAGTAGTGGTAGGAGATGTGAAAGACCCCGGAGAACTGTTGTCAGACTCAGTAGACTCTGTGTTCATGTGTTATTTCCTAAAGAGGAATGTATTCCAGTTTAGCTGTCTCCAGCAAGCTTTTAACTGTGTATGTTGCAGAATTTGGTTGATATGTTCTCTTTTTTTAGACTGTCTAGGAAAAACTGCACTTGCATGCTCTCTCCAAAGTGAGTATCAAACCCTTGGATGATGGAGCTAGGGTGTGGCTGATTCAAGGCTCCTTTGGGTACCGGAAGTCTTTAGGTAGCAATTATTTCTTTATTTACAGTATTTATATTGCTGCATTTTCAGTGAGGTTCAAGGCAGATTTTACACTGTTCAGTCAGGGCAGCCAATAGGATGGGACATCCAATAAGCAGTGTAGTAGGATTTGGATTGCAGAAATTCAATTTACTCCGACACTGCTTTATTGTTGGGTGTTTTAGAACCTGGGACAATCTTGAGACAATGATTGTGGCAAAATCCAATATAGATGCTTAGTGTGAAGGATCAGTATAAAGGACTGGGCTTATGACTTCAGAAACCTGGTGGGGAGGTATGTTTGATACCTTACAACTTCCTGCAAGTATAGAAAACTAGTGCAGTAGGGGAAAGACTGTGCTGGAAATTCATTCTGGTATGCTAGATTTTGAGAGTTAGTGTAATGTAGTGGTTAAAATGTTGGACTAGGATCTTGGAAACCCAGATTCAAATTCCTGCTCGCACTGTAGAAGCTTACTGGGTGATCTTGGACTACTCACATGTTCTCAGCCCTGATCTTGTCTAGTATTCGGATAGGAGATCTCCAAAGAAGTCCAGGGTTGGCATGCAGAGGCGGGTAATGGCAGGCCACCTCCCAGTGTTTCTTTCTTCAAAAATCCTGTCAGGTCATAAGTCATCTGTGACTTGACACGGGGAAAATGCTAGATTTCTACTTACTGTGAGTTTTTTAAAATGTGTGGAAGTGTTGAGAATCATGTATTGTACTTACAGTTTGAAGTGTAATATTTTCTCTGTCACCTCAGGAGCTAGTGTAGAATAGTCACCAATATACCCAAGTTATTGAATGGGAATCCCTAGGTTGAAAACTCATGCCGAAAGCAAACTACCTCTCATTGGTCTCTTTATCTGCAACCTTTGGATGATAATGACTGCCCTGACAGAATTTTCGTAAGGAATTGAGCAAGGTAATAAATGCAAAGTAAAGTGGTGCTGAATGCTAAGTACTTTATTGGAGTGGGGCAGGAATGCGGTAGCAAGTAAAACCGGGGAAAGCAAGCAGGATCCAAAACAATGATCATTTAATCCTTAACAGCTTGATACTTACTACTACTAATAATAAATTGGAAAAGATGATGGAATACCAAGATCTGAGAGTGGAAGTGGAGAGGTTATGTCACAAACCAGCAGTTGTGGTCCCAGAGATTTTTGGCAAACTGGGTGCCATTCCAAAAACCTTGAACAACACTTGAACAACCTACATATTGATAAAATCTCCATTTGTCAATTACAAAAGGCCACACTGCTTGGATCCTCACATATACAACACTGATATATTATGACATTCTAGGTTCTTGGGAAGAACCCAATGTATATGAAGACCAACACTGGCTGAAGATCTTGATAGCTATGATTTCTGATGATGATGATGATTCCATTGGAGATAACACTTGGATTTTCATCTTACACATCATCTTTATGCTGGAGATGAAATTGGCAAGGTTGAATCTGAGCTGTAGAGTTTAGTGTCATACTAGGTTCTAGGAGACTCAGGTTCAAATTGTCACTGTGCCACAAAAGTGGCTGTTCTTTTGGGCTGTGTGGTTGTGGCCCGGTATAGTTGCACCTAACATTTTGCCTGCATGGATGGCATCTTATGGTTGGCATTTTCAGAGGCATATGTTTCTCTCCATGACACAATGTGGAATGATTGTGTGGTGGAGTATATTTTGCTCACGAGGAGCAAAAACTACCAGGCCCCAGCCACCCAGCCTGGGAACCCCACGACAGCTAGTTGATTCCAGCTGTGAAAGCCTTTGACAGTGCCACAAAACCTTTCTGGGTGACCTTGGGCCAGTCTACACACTTACAGCCTAACCTGCTTTCTATAGGGTGGTTGTGAGTAGCAAGTGGAGGAGAGGAAAATGATGCATTCCACTGTGGGTCCCTACTGAAGAGAAAAATGAAATAAATACAAAGTAGGACTTGGCCCAGAACTCTCTTTTTTCAGTTTATAAAACTAGTTAGTTTCTTCTCCCTTCAACAAAGACTTTAGCAGATGCACTGTAAAAGAGCTGGTAAAACATCCTTTTCACCCCAGTTTCCCTTTAACACAGGAAATTATGCCTCCCACTCAGCGTGAGCAGAGTCAGTGCCTTTCTCTTTGCTATTGAGTAACATGCATTCTCATGAACACTCAAAGGATTAAGAGACAAGGCTTCAAGGCAGTTTCTGGGCAGTTTTGAGCTCGGTATTCTTTCTGGGAACCAAACCACCCAAAGCTGCCTTTGTTTTTCTGATATAGACACAGTATTGGAGACAATTGGCTGGTCACTGACAACAAAGCAGCAAGACTATTGAGAGAGAGAAATGGGAAAGGAGTTCAATCGAGGTCTTTCAGTCAGCGGGGCTCTTGTACTTTCAGCTTCCCTTGATTGTAATGATTCCTTGGGACTTTCCCCCTCCAGCTAGCAAGGAATCTAAATGAACTTCTTGGAGGCTACTATTAGCACTGCTTCATGAATTGGAAACGTTGAGCTCTGATGTGTCCTTCAGAAGGGACTGCCTGGAAAATGGCATGTTCAAAACTATTATCAGGCGTTTTCTCTTCTAAACGGCTCTTCAGTTTTGTGCTGCTTATATAGGAGCAGACCTTTCATGCTCTATTTATAGATGAGTGTGCTATTTCCCCCTCTTTTACCATTGAGTCATGTTGGGAATGCTTTGAACATTATTATGAAAAGAATGTCTACGAAAATACTGCAGATTTGGAATCAAGGGCTGAAAGATTCCCTTCTCTCCTCCCTTACTATTACTTGTCTTTTATCTCATCAGCATGTTTTAAGTACAAGTTTAAATGAAAATAAGATTACATACATGGTTTCTGTCCAGTATATTTTGATATTGGCCTTAATCCCTAGAGCTCAGGGCTGCACAAAAACTCCGTGAGGGAGGCCAGGCTGAGGGAACGTGGCTGACCCCACAGATGTAAATTGCCACGTTGGTCATACTGAAACCCAAAAGCAAGTGCTTTGTAATGCCTGTTATTAATACTAACAGAAATAAGACAATATGCCCTGAAATCTGGCTGAAGTCATGAATTAGACGGTTATGTGGGGATTTGCACCCTGATTTTTTAGATCTTTGCCCTGTTTACAGTTGATCCTGTCTGGCAGATTTGTCTGGAGATTTCTATGTGATCTGGAACTTTGACAAGCTTAGGAACAATTGTATAAGAACTGGACATCATAAATGCCATCATCCATCAGCAATACCTTGGCCAAAGAAGATGATGCAGTAAAAGGGGAATGATGCATTAAAAGTGGAAAACTGCTTGGTAGTGAAGCATGTTAAGAAGTATGAATTCCTGTTATTTTTGCTCCATTCTTTGGTGTTCACGTTCAGGGATAGGATGGCCTGTTTTAGGCTCATGTCACTAGCGACTAGCTTGATGGCAAGTAACGCAGGCTTGAGAAGTCTGCTTGATCTTACAGACCCAAGTTTAAGAAGGTGGAATATCAGGCTGGATTCCAACAGTTTTTCTGCTGATACAAGGAGGAGAAAGGACTGCTATTAATCCCCATAAAAGTCATGCAGAGGATCACAAACCTGTGTGGACTGAAATCCCTGTGGGACGGTGCCACAGTAAAGAGAACACCCATTGTCTTTACTGGACACCAGTGGAAAGACTGGTTGGTTGTTAACCCAAATGAAGCTTGTTGTCTTCTATGTCAGATTTCTCTCAAAGAGTGTGTATGTGAGGAAAAGGAAGTTGAATTGCCTCAGGATTAAAATGGTGATCTATAAACATACCAGTTTAGAATGAAGGTGTGTGTGCCATAAAATGGAAGAGGGTGGACCACATTCCAAGTGCTCTGAGGCAACCTTCGAATTGGGTTTGTGAGAGGCGTGATGACCGCATGGTGACTTGCCTGCCTGGTGCGAGGGTTGCGGATGTCACGCTTCGTCTAGATAGGCTTTTAGACAGTGCTGGGGTGGAGTCAGCAGTTGTGGTCCACATTGGCACCAACGACATTGGGAAATGTAGCCGGGAGGTTCTGGAAGCTAAATTTAGGCTGCTAGGAAACAGGTTGAAGTCCAGGACCTCCAAGGTGGCATTCTCAGAAATGCTACCCGTTCCACGCGCAGGGCGAGCTAGGCAAGCGGAGATACAGCGTCTCAATGCGTGGATGAGAAGGTGGTGTAAGGCAGAGGGTTTCAGATTTGTCAGGAACTGGGTAACCTTTTGGGAAAAGGGAGGCCTGTAAAACCGGGCCGGACTTCATCTTAACCAAAGAGGAACCAGGCTGCTGGCGCTCAGCATTAAAAAGGTGGCAGAACAGCTTTTAAACTGATCCCTAGAGAAAGCCGACAAGAGCTACAAGGGTGACTTCGGTTCGGAATACAGTATCTATGGGGATGCAGACAGAGAGGGAGGTTTTTCTAAATCCAGTAACCACATACAAGCCCGAGGAACATAGCTTAGTAATGCATGTGACAAGGGATAGGTGTCTACAAAAGACTTGAGAATTAAAACACATAAATCCCAGGTTAAGGACAGAGACAAATACAGGTGTCTCTATGCTAATGAGTAGAAGCATTCGACCTAAAATGTAGAACTAGAGTTACAGAGTTTTGAAGGAGGGACTTTGATATAGTGGGCATTACAGAGAAATGGTGGAATGAGGAGAACCAGTGGGATGCTGTTATACCAGGCTACCGGCTCTATAGGAAGGATAGGACAGGGCGCATTGGCGGTGGAGTTGCCACTACATCAAAGAGAGCATGAGTATCACACATAAAATAGACAATGCAAGGGGAGCTGGTTTCCCCTACAGAATCACTGTGGATATCAATACCAGGATGTAGAAGGACAGTTTAATAATTAGGGAATATATTATGCCATCCCCCTGACCAAAGTGCACAAAAGAGGATTCTGAGATGGAAACAGAAATTAGAGAGGCCAACAAAAACAAAAAAATGTAGTAGTGTTAATGGGTGATTTTAACTATCCCTATATAAACTGGAAAAATGCATGTTCAGGTCATAGTAAAGGGAGAGAACATTCCTGGTTAATGCTAAATGACTGTGGCTTAAGAGCAGATGGTTGTGGAACCAACCAGGGGAGAGGTGATCCTAGATCTAATTCTATGTGGGACCCAGGACCTGGTGCAGGAAGTCAGTGTTGTTGAGCCGATAGGGAACCACAATGCTGTCAGATTCAGTATCTCAGCATGCTTGAACAAGTAAGCAGCTACTAATGTAGTTACATTAGCCTTCAGAAAGGGAAATTTCTCAAAAGATGAGGGGGGAATAGTGCTTGCAGGAAGCTGAAAGGGAAAATCGAGAGAGTCAAAACTGGCCCAGGATGCTTGGAGGTTGTTAAAAACACAGTAATAAAAGCTCGGCTGGAATGTGTTCCACAGGTTAGAAAAGGCAGCACCCAGTCCAAAAAGAAAGCCACCATGGTTAACAAAGAGAGGTTGAGGAAATTATCAGAAAAAAGAAAATGTCTTTTTTTAGAAAATGGAAGTCCAGTTTGGCTGATGAAGAATATGAGAGGGAACACAAATGGTGGCAAAAGAGAAGCAAGTTAACTGTAAGGGAGGCAAAAAAAAAGTTATGAGGAGCGCTGTGGCTGCGAACATCAAGACCAGCAACAAACGAGTTTATTCAAAAGTACATCAAAAACGAGAAAGCCAGCAAAGGAAGCTGATGAGCCCGTTAGATGACAAAGGAACAAAGGGTGTGCTAAAAGTATGGCAGGGAGATTGCAGGGAAGCTCAATGAGTGCTTTGCATCTGTCTTCACCCAAGAGGAGGTGAGGAACATTCCTGCACCTGAACCAAGCTTCTTAGGAGGCGAATCCGAGGAACTAGTGAAGATAGTGGTAGACAAGGAAGAAGTTCTGGCTGCCATTGATAAACTAAATGTTACAAAATCCCCTGGTCCAGATTGCATTCACCCAAGAGTTCTTAAAGAGCTCAAGCATGAAATTGCTGATCTTCTCACTTTAATATGCAACTTATCCCTGAAATCAGGCTCCATCCCTGAAGACTGGAAGATGGCCAATGTCACACCAGTCTTTAAGAAAGGATCTAGGGGGGACCCGGGAAATTACAGGCCAGTCAGTTTGACATCTGTTCCTGGTAAATTAGTAGAATCTATCATTAAAGATAAAATTATAAAACATGTAGAAAAGCAAGACCTGCTGAGAAAGAGTCAGCATGGCTTTTGCAGAGGCAAATCCTGTCTTACAAACTTACTAGAGTTCTTTGAGGGTGTAAACAGGCATGTGGACAGGGGTAAACCGGTGGACATTGTCTACTTGGATTTCCAAAAGGCTTTTGACAAAGTTCCTCACCAGAGACTGTTGAGAAATCTCAGCAATGAAGGAATAAGAGGGGAAGTCCTCCTATGGATTAAAAACTGGTTGAGAAACTTAAGGAAACAAAGAGTGGGTGTAAATGGGAAGTTCTCACAATGGAGAGATGTAGGGAGTGGTGTCCCCCAAGGATCCGTTTTGGGACCAGTGCTCTTTAACCTATTCATAAATGACCTGGAAGTAGGGGTGGGTAGCGTGGTGGCCAAGTTTGCAGATGATACCAAATTATGTAGGGTGGTGAGAACCACAAAGGAGTTCTTGAAGAGCTCAAAGCGGACCTTGATAAGAAATTAAGGTGGAGTAAGGCTCAGAAATGGCAAATGCACAGTTCAATGTAGCAAAATGTAATGTGATGCACATACGGGCAAAAAATCCAAATTTCACCTACACGCTACAGGGGTCGAAGTGCTATCAGTCACAGACCAGGAAAAGAGGATTTAAGCGTCTTAGTTGATAGTTCCATGGGAATGTCAACTCAATGCGTAACAGCTGTGAAAAAGGCAAACTCTATGCTGGGGATCATTAGAAAAGGAATTGATAATAAAACTGCAAAGATTGTCATGCCCTTATATAAAACAGTGAATGCGACCGCGCTAAAAGGTACTGTATGTCCAGTTCTGGTCGCCCCGCATCTCAAAAAAGGATATTGAGGAGATAGAAAAAGTGCAGAGAAAGGGCAGCAAAAAAAAGGATGATTGAGGGACTGGAGCACCTTCCCTATGAGGAGAGCTGCAGCGTTTGGGACTCTTTAGTTTGGAGAGGAGGCGGCTAAGGGGGGATATGATTGAAGTCTATAAAATTATGCATGGGGTAGAAAATGTTGACAGAGAGAAATTTTTCTCTCTTTCTCACAATACTAGAACCAGGGGGCATTCATTGAAAATGCTGGGGGGAAGAATTAGGACTAATAAAAGGAAACACTTCTTCACGCAACGTGTGATTGGTGTTTGGAATATGCTGCCACAGGAGGTGGTGATGGCCACTAACCTGGATAGCTTTAAAAGGGGCTTGGACAGATTTATGGAGGAGAAGTCGATTTATGGCTACCAATCTTGATCCTCTTTGATCTGAGATTGCAAATGCCTTAACAGACCAGGTGATCGGGAGCAACAGCCGCAGAAGGCCATTGCGTTCACATCCTACATGTGAGTTCCCAAAGGCACCTGGTGGGCCACTGCGAGTAGCAGAGAGATGGACTAGATGGACTTTGGTCTGATCCAGCTGGCTTGTTCTTATGTTCTTATGTTCTTAACTGTCAGATATCTCAGCAAATTGAACACAAGTTAAATCTCCATGGGCGTTTGCTACTTCCCAATGGCTGTTTTGCCCACTACTGCCAGCTTGACTGGCAGAATTTCTGTTTTAATTAACTGAATTTCATATGCTGTTTTTCAGCCATTTCAAAGTAGCTTATGTTGACAGTGGATGGTGGAACCACTGTGGAGAGAGGCAGGCCTGAAGCTCTTCTATAGGCCTTTGCTGTCAACAAAACTGATTCTGGTTAAAAGGTGGGATCTGAGCACAGCACTTTGAGATTTTGGTTGTTGGGGAATTTGTTTTCACCTTTGCCATGGCTCTGGACAATGTCAGCTGTGCTTAAGGTGGCAGGCTTGTGGTGTAACGGGGGCCTGATATGGTTTGTATTTGAATGCAAAAGGGAACTTGCCAACCATCTTCTGTGGCAATATCTTGCTACAAAGAAGGAGAGTTGGTTTTTATGCTCCACTTTCCTCTTCCTTTAAAGAGTCTCAAAGTGGCTTAAAAACCCCTTTCCCTTCCCCGCCACAGAAACCTTGTGAGGTAGGGGGGCTGTGACTAGTCAAAGATTTTCCAACAGGCTTCATGTGTAGGAGTGGGGAAACAAACCTGGTTCACTAGATCAGAGTCAGCTGCTCACATGGAAAAATGCGGAATCCAGATTAGAATCCTCCACTCTTAGCCATTACACCATGCTGGCTCATGATACCCGTGGATAGATTAAACTCAAGATTTCAATTGGCCACTTGATTTTGGGACCTTCCAAATCAGTTTTAATTTCTTTATCATGACCATCTTAATGGCAGAGGTGAGGTAACTACTTTTCTCCATTGACTTCTCTAGTTTTGAAAAGGTAGACTTCTCTACTCCATCTAGTACTACAGAAATCATGATAGATGCTGAATGGCCTTTGAAGTGCAGATGGGCTACAGGCTGGATTAGGACCATGATACTTTGTAGTTGGTCCCTGTGACTCCACAACACAACAACTTGCCTTATATTGAGTTGGAGCTTTAGTCCTTATGGTCTATTACATTATTTTTTCTGACTGATTGCTCCTTTCAGGAATCTCAACTCCATGGTATTGCCTATTACCTGGTCTTTTAAACTAGAAATTGAACCTGAGACCTTTGACATCCAAGTGAACACTTTATCACTGTGCCATGGTTTCTTGCCTAAACATTACACAAAGGTTCACCCTTAGTGCATTAGTGCAGTTGTATCAAAAGAAGGCCAAAGGAAGGAGTATTCATACATGCTACTCCTAGTACATTTGATCGACAGACCTCTTGGGGGGTTTGCTTCTATAACAGGGAAAAATTGTCTGTGTGTTCTCCCTGATTTGTTGATGTGCTGCAGTAAGTGAGCAAGTAATTTTCCTAAGAAGTAAGTGGAGTTGGAGTGCCAGAGGTTTATTTTACTGGAAAGTGTGTTGTTGTGTTCCTGCTTTTAGCACTGTTTGTTTCCAAAAAAGAAGAAAGTGTCAGCAATAATATATGCTGAAATCTGCAGCTCTTCCCAATATCTTGCATCATTCTGGCTGGATTTCCTGCCTCCACAAGGGCTCTTGCAAAGTCCGCAGAAGCTGGAAGTAGAGCAGATCCTGTGTGGATTGAGCCTGTAGAGATCTTAAGACTGAGCTCCCAGCAGCGAACCTCTTACTTAGGCAAGTAGATATACTTCTCCTGTATGTTTACCCTGTAATGTTACTATAGCACAAACTGAAAGCCCCTGCTGCAGATCAAAATCCTGAACTCTCTTGAGTGAGCTTATGCGAATGATAGAGGCTGGTGCAGGAAAATCCAGCATTTTTGTTGTTGTTGATCTAAATCATTGAGAGAGGCTGTGGGGGAATACACTCAAGATAGAAAACTGATGTCAGTTTCTATGCCTGAGTTTTGTCATAGTGCCCTGTAAGTACCCTTAAGTGTTCGAATATTATGTGCCCTCTGAAAAGAACTTTTCTGGTGGCCGAGATGCTTATGATTCTGCGACTTTTATGAGGTCAGCAGCCCTTGAGACCATGCAGTCGCTGATGTGTGTGTTTGTCTGTTTAAAGTTATTTGTCTTTGATTAGCAGCACTCAGGAGATAATCTTTGACTTTTCTCTTTGATGGCTTAATAACAAGTTACTCCACTTTTCTAGGTCCCTTAAGAATATTCTTCATAGGTAAGGCGTTGGCTGCACATTTGCAAGATGATACGCAAGAGTGGTGACATTCCAAGTTTTTTTCTATATACAGGTGAATTACCTTTCTTTTTTAAAAACAGTCTGAAATTTAAGGTTATGTTAAGGATTTTCTGAATGCAGGTTGTACTATAGAGAGTGTCATGGAAGCGGGAGAACTTTGAAACAAGGACAGCCTTTCTTCTTCTATTTGGCACCTAGGAATGAGTGCATGTGCAGTCTGCCCTGTGAAGGAATGTGTCCTCATTTCTCTTAATAGGCTGGGTGGGGTCTGGTGACCTTGTCTGCAGATTAAAGCAGGGGTTTTACAGTTACTATACTGCTCAAGGAGTGGGAGATGGTGACTTCTTTCTGTCTTATTGAATTCTTATCCCATACTTTCTCCAAGGAGCTCCCCATCTCCACTTTACTCTCACAACAACCCTGTGAGATAGGTTAGGCTGAGTGATTGGCTGGTCCGAGGTCTTCCAGAAAATCTCAGGTTCAGTTCTGACTGGATAATTTACCTTGGCAGATGTTGAGCGAGGAACACATACTTACAGTCTTTCTGCTGTCTATGACTGTATTTAATGAACTAAACCAGGGGTCTGCAACCCGCGGTTCCGGAGCCGCATGCGGCTCTTTCAGCCTTATACTGCGGCTCCACGTGGCTGGAGGTTGGAGGGTAGCATGGGCGTGGCCCTCCAGAGCAGCGCTGAAAGGAAAGGTGAGTGGAGGGGCTGAACCGGAGGCGGCTCCGTGTGTGAGGGCACCACTTTTCACATCCCCTCCACTCACCTCTCCTTCCAGTGCTGCTCTGGAGGGCTGGAGGGACATGCCCACGCTGCCCTCTGACCCCTGGAGGTCAGAGGGTAGCTTGGGCATGTCCCTCCAGAGCAGCCTCCATCCCCCCTCTGCCCCATGAAGCAGGCGACTGCCTGCTTCGTTGGGCAGAGGGGGTTTCCCTGCCTGGCACCGCTGCCTCCCACAGCGCGAGAGGTGGTGGCACTGGGCAGGCCACAGCCACCATCCCCCCTCTGCCCCTCCTGATCCATCAGGCAGACGGGGTTTCCCTGCCCAGCGCCTCCACCTCCCAACCCTGGAAGGAAAGGTGAATGGAGGGGCCGAACTGAAGGCGGCTCCGTAGATCTTCGAGGCTGTGGAAAACGGTGCTTCGGGGCTGTGGAAAACGGTGCTTCGGGGCTGTGGAAAACGGTGGAAAATGGCTCTTTGGGTGGTAAAGGTTGCTGACCCCTGAACTAAACTGATACTTACAGTCTTGCTAGCTAGATTGCCAGCTTCTTCAATGGGTCTCGCTCCTGTGCCACAGATAGAAGCTGGATCTGCAGATGCTAGTGGGTACTGATTTCTTACTCGCTTTAGCACCAGTTTACTGAAGTATGCAATTCAGCTGCCTGATAAAGGCAAAAGCCACGATTCTTGCATGTTTCTGGTCAGTTGGCAATCCAAGTGATGCACTGTGTTGAACTATGCCTGGTACTCCATGTTGTCTAATGAAGGCAGAGGGTTCCTGCTTGCTGAAGACCACATTAGAGAGAGACAACTCTCCTTGGGGGAAGGAGTTTTAAACTTTTTGGTTTCATTACCCAAAAGTCCCTTTCTTGGTTGCCACCTGTCTTCTTTCAAATGGCTGGGGCACCCTGAACATGGCCTCCAAAGATATCCAGAAGGGATGACTAGGTTCATAAGAGAGAAGGTAGCCTTTAAAGTAATGTTAACCTTTAAAGGTCAGTTCTAGCACCTTGAATTGGGCCCAGAAGCAAATCAGGAACAAGTATAGATGGAACAAGACTGGAGTGGCATGCCTAGAGTTTCTGCTCTCTTTCTAGAGTAAGTTCCTGGTCTCTCACACTGTAGTGATGCACTGCTGACCCAGCAGCACCGTGGTAGAACGTTGGGACGCCAATGGACCTTCTGACGCGCCTTGCAGGTCGCATCCGCACTTCCCCTCCTCATCCCCTATGAGTCACGCGGGTCATGAACTGTCTGGCTCAGTCATCACGGTGGGACAATGGTCTTGCCCCCAGGTGAGGATGATTAGGCTCAAATGCCACGCTCCTCTCCATCGACGTGAAGCCAGGTGAGAGATCATGCATCACTATGATGACTTCTCGGGTCTCCCCGATCTCCTCGGGCTCATCTCCTACCCACCTCCCTTTGCGCCCACAATGAGAGAACCCTAATAAAGCAGTCGTAGAGACCAGCACAGGGCAGGATTGTCAGGATCCAGAAACCGGCAGCTTCCTGTTAAGCTGGCGGCTCTCCACCAGATGAAACCTCCTCCGATCGCCTATTCCTTAGCGGCATTTACCCTCTTGGGGTTGACTACAAGCTGGTGCTGCAAAACCGGGAATCACCGAACCGCCTCCACCCTGCTCACGTATTCGCCTGGGAAGACTGGCGATACCGAAGTCCGCTGGATCACGATCTAGGGACCACGTTCCGGTAATAAAGCCCATCCCTTCTGAATCGGGCGCATCCAGAGACACGCAGCGTCCTAGGGACACTCTGGAATCCGGCGGAACACCCGGTGAGGTATGGGGAGCACTACCCAAAGCAGGGCTTATGACAAGCTGCGTTGTGAGGAACTGAAAGGATTAGCGAATGTGACAGGGTCCCCGTAAAGAGAAGGGAGCAGCTAAATTGGTTGAGGAGATTGAAGCTCAGTGTCCATGGTACCCAGAGGGGGGACATTGGAATCTTAAAGGACTGGGGAAAACATCGGGCACTTCTTCAAGATTACGCTGGGGCCTCGTGGCGCCCGATGTCGGCTGCTACTGACGCGGAGACAATGTTTTGTCGCCATCAACCTGCGGGCCCTCGGCTCCCTTGCTGTAGGCCGCCCTCCTTCGATCTTTCACCTTCAATTTGCTTCCCGAATTTTCTCATATCCACTAAATTGGGCGCCTCGTCCTCCTTCTGCCCCTCGGCTCATCACTCCAATTCAAACTCTCAGCGGCTCCAGCCAGCCCCTCACTGCTCCGCCTTCATTTTCGAAGCCACTGCCTCCGTCCAGCGCCCGCGTAATGGCACGGCTGGGTTTCAAAACTCTCGCTTAGAGCGTGGTACGCCGATCTGCAGAAGAAAGAAAACCCTGGCGGAAATAAAGGCGATGCCGGTGATTCTTGCATTGTGCCCCCGGTCCACTTCATACAGATAATACTCGAGGGGAGGAGGTGGGCGTCATTAGGCGAGTTGTCGAAGTAACCGCCTCTTTAAGCTATAACATCCTCACTGAGCTCCGCAAAGCGTGCGGGATCTAGGTGTCACCAGCCCCTATGTGAGAGGCATGCTAGAGGCATGGGTCGCGTGAGAACTCACTTAATGGTTCGGACTCGACTGGAAGACTCACCTTCCGCATGCTCCTGGAGCTTCTCCTACACAATTTGTGATCCTGAGGGCGAAGTTTCGCCGGCAATGCTTTTGGCAGGGCGGCCGCCTCGGTAGCGCTTCTACACAACAGCTCAAACTTTGCGACTTTTGATGCCTTCAGTAACCCTAACAATCCAGATCGTCTCTGCCGGTGTACACCCTTCACGTTCACCGCCTTCTGAATCTTCTACAAGGCGCTTTTGAAGAGATCCCCAATGCCCGGACCCAGCCAACCCAAAGTTTTTTCTTGCGAAGCACCCGGCAGAAGCCTCAAAGGAGCCCTATGCTGAGTTTGTGAACAGGCTCCAGGAGGCCCTCAAGAGAGCAGGTTGACGACGAGGCCAGAGGCGAACTCTCATAGCGCCTTGCCAAGGAGGCATCTCGGCTGGAGTGCCGCAGTAAGCGATCACAGGCCTAGGAAGGAACCCTCGAAGCCAATGGCGACATGCTCTCAAAGCTTCTGCCAGGATATCGGGTCTTTAAGCCTCTTATCAAGCCAACCTTTCTAGGTCCGCCGCCCTGGCTCAGCTGCCATGAGACAGCCCGAGGACGAAGTGTCTCAATTGGGCGGCAAACCGGAACATTTCCTCGAGGTAGCCAGGCTGCCCTGGAGACCTACAACCCTGGCGGAGGAGGGTCTCTCCCAGAGGGCGAAGCACCCCCAGGAAAGTCTAGGGGTCGTGGGCGCCTCCCAATGCCCGCTGGGGAGGGCGGTTTATCTCAGCCCGGAACCAAGATCCGCAGACCTCAAACCCTTCCCCAGACTCCCCATACGAGATCTTAGCTGCTCCAGCTCGATATAGTGATCCCATCCCCACCCGGAACCCATTAGGCTGGTCTTTGCCAAAAGCTTCGCCGCTGAACGGGGTTGTTCATCATCCCAGGGGTCATGGCACTTTATGCACCAGGGAGCCATCCACATCCAAGGCGTATGGACAAACATCCGCCCAGAAACTGCCAGGATTCACGGAACACCCTGCCTCTATGCTCTCGCGGAGTCTAATCTAAGTTCAGCTAATCTAGAATCTCGTTGCTCGCTCCCCTCTTACCGGTCTATACTTCCTGCTCTGATAACCCCTTCTACTTCCAAAGTCACCATGCCTTCCTCGCCAATGCTCCCAGAATGGTACGCATTTCAAAATCTCTGCAGAGTCCACAGTCCGCACAGAATTGCAGCAGAAAGGAATGCTGACGGAAGAAGGACTGCCCGTTTGTGAGCCCTCCTCAAGAATGCCCCATAGCCAATCTACAGGACAATGAGGCATGGAAAGGGGAAGATGTCTTTCGCACAATGGCCTTAAGCCAAAAGTCCTTCCTCGCCGTGAAGAAGAAGCCCCTTGGCCCCTCTCCAGCTGTAAGGTCTCAAACCAGATCGCATATACCTCTGAGCCTGTGCAAAGCCCTCCCAAACTCAAAAGCTCCCAGTGCATGGCAACAAATCGTCAACGCACCCTCATGAGAGAGCAAATCTCAAATCAGGATTTTTTAATCCTCCTCGTTACTTTATATATTGCTCTGTATGCCTATATTAGCATGTTCTGTATGTCTTGCCCCTTTCAAGAGACCCTAAAGTTTTTTTCCCCTCATAGGGATTTTTCCATTGCTTCTAAGCTATGCTCTTGTGCTTCAATTAAGTTTTTCTCCTTCTGATTATATTGTGCGGCAATGCCTTGAAAGGCTTACTTCCATTACAGCATCCGCCTTTTAGCGGGACACAGCTTCGTAAGGTGCTCCCCAGGATCGGGACCGATGGGACTCGCTGCCGGACGCCTCCATCTTAGTTTAAGCCTTCAAAACTTTTTCTTCAAACCTCTCCTTGAACCTTTTTTCCTTCGGTCCATCTGAGCCTACACTGCCACATTGGCAAGTGGCGCAAGTTTTCTTGGCGATATGAAGCCGAAATCGTTTTCAATGCTCCCACATTCTCTTCTGCTGAGGGGCTCCCCTGGCTAGTCACAGAACCATGGGGGGGTCTCAGCCACACCTATCTTTACACAGCCTCCGGCTGTGAAGGTAGGAAGCGAGCTCAAGCCGACCCAAGAGTCCCCTTCACGGGAGGGGAAGGTAAGAGCTGACTTCCAAACCCCCCCCCCCTTCCCCTGCTGCTTCCTTTCTCTGCACACCCTCCCTCTTTCCTAATGGGCTGGCCGCACCCCACCTCTAGATCTGGGATCTGATAAAGGGTTTTTGCAACCCCTCTCAATTTGCTCTAATGATCAAACCTCCAAGCTCCAGGAACTGTTTTTCTTTGCATCTACTCTATGTCTTTCTATAGGCGCTATATTACGATATGACTATAATTGTGAATTGTTCAAGTTGCTTTTGCAAAAAAAAACCCCACACCTTAGGCGGTGGTGGGATTGTTTATAAAACAAACATCCGACCTGGATATGACCTCTCCCCTTCTCCTCTAAGCCTTCGGCAATTCCTGCCTTGTATCTCTTTAACGCCTTGAATGTTGCAGTAAGTGATGGATTGTGTGAATGGGCCAACTGGGTATAAGCCTAAAGCTTGGCCAAAGCCAGTAACCCGAAAAAAAAAAAAGGGGTAGTTCCCCCCCCTATTGACCCAATCAAGGTCTCATCCAGCAGACCATATCCAAAGTACTCTTCTCCATTCTCTATCAAAAGTGCCCCCCCACTCAGGGCTCGGGCTTTCCATTGTCATCTATAAGGAAACGAAGTGCTTCAGCCAGCACGCTGTAAAACCCTGGGGGGGAGGCGATGCCACGCTTGTTTTTTTCTCTTCTATACAGGAGTCCAGCTTCATCATGCCAGGCCAGCCCCCATCCAGGAGATGGAGGCGGGGCCTCCCTGGAGGATCCGGACCCGCCCGCCCTGTTGAGAGAGAGAGCCAGTCACCCTCCAGCCTGGGCCAAGATGGGAGAGGAGGAACCTCTCTGGAACCAGTGGCATTCTTACCCATTCTTCCACGGAGATAAAGCAGAACCTGCTGCCATTGAGGGCCAGCTATGGCTCAGCAGGTTGGCAGCTTGTGGTGTAAGCTGCTCCTCATCTACAGCAGCCATTCTCTCTCCTCTCTGCGCCCCTGGCTGAAACTTGGAATTGCGGTGCCAGGAACATTCCTGATAGATTAACCCTTGGAACTCTCGCTCGTTTTCAGCCGCTTGAATAATTGTTGGAACACGCCTTCTCTCACAACCTTGCTGCATTGAGAATCACTGAAATCCTGCAATGCTAAAGACTATCAGTAGCTCTCCCTAGCTCTTGAGAAATCCATGGACTCTAACGTCATCGCTCTGTAGCTTTGGTAGTCAAACAGCTTAAAGAACCATGCATTGGACGAATTATGCAACCCGCGGGTTGCCTTCCTTCCGCCCATCAGTCTGTCCAGCCTATGTATCGCTTTAGCCATGTTTTGTTGTTTAAATTTATTGCATACCCTAGTTTTGAGTTATGTTATTTGTTATTGCTGCATTTCCGCCTCGTCTGTCTGCGGGGACTCTCTGCTACCCCATAGGCTCCACCCCAGGAAGCTCCTCAACGCCGGGCGCCCGCCGCCCGTAGCTCAGCTCTGCTTCGATCCTCATAATAGAAGCGGCGGTCTGCCGTAGCCCTCTCCAAAGGCGGAGCCTCGTCCTCGCCGCAATTCCTTGTGGGGAGCCCCCCGGACTTGTTTTCCTGTAACACCAAGATCTATTGGTCGGCTGGCCTGTGCCCTTCGCGAAGCCCGTCAATCTCCTACCCATTGCTCTGGGCGGCTCTGGCCTCCGAAAGCAGCAGGAACTTCCGTCAAGTGACCCTAGACAATCGTTAACGCTATTGATTACTTATTGTTATTACATCACACCAAAGTTGTGGTGAATGTACATGAATATGTGTTGTTTTAATCTTTCTGATAATTCCCAAGTGATTCTTATGAGAAAGTAAAGCTGAGGGCTGCAAGAAGTTGTATCTAATCCTGAAGTATGATGTTTTGCCCCATTGGTGGTCAGCCCTCTGGAGCTGGCTGCCGGACTCGGTTGGTTGAATATTTGTGTAACAGCCTGGCATTGGTTTAATTATTGTGCCTCGTTATGGGATCTTGTTTGGATTTCAATATTATTGTCTTCAATATTGCCTGTAGTATTGCAAGAAGCCCCTCAAATTTCCCTTACCCGCAGCCAAGTTCTAATGTTATTAACAAGCAGCTTGGTCAGCTTGACCAGATAATGGAGGAGACAAGCGTCCCCTTTAAGTAAAGCCCCTTAACATTTCTCGGGTCCCCTTTTTTCACCAAAATGTAAGGAGGAGATGTAGTGATGCACTGCTGACCCAACGGCACCGTGGTAAAACGTTGGGACGCCAATGGACCCTCACGACCTTGCTGATCGCGACTGCGCCCCCTCCCTCATCCCCTCTATGAGTCCACGGGTCATGAACTGTTCTGGCTCAGTCACCGGGCGAGGGACAATGGTCTTCGTTCCCCAGGTGAGGATTAGGCCTCAGGCAGCTTAAGCCTTCCTCTCGCCGCGTAGCCAGGTGAGATCATGCATCACATGATGATCTCCAGGTCTCCCGGTCTCCCCGCTCATCTCCCTACCCACCTCCCTTACACGCCCACAATGAAACCCTAATAAAAGGTGCGAGAGACCAGCACAGGGCAGAGTTGTCAGGATCACGAAAACCCGCGCTTCCTGTTGCTGATGCTCTCCGCCAGATGAAACCTCCTCCGCGTCTCGCCTATTCCTTAGCGACGACCCTGCGGGGTTGACTACACACACCATCAACAAAACCGAGATAATGTTTCAAGTCATCTCTCCCTACAGGGGGATGGTAGGTTGACTTGTCTTTTGTTCCAGTAGTTGAGTTAAATTTTCAGAGCAAGAGCACACACTTAGAATATCTTTTCTTGGCTAAGACATGAACTATCTATGTATATAGTGAGTAGTTTGTTGGTTGATCAGGATCAAGTATTGTTTACTCTATCAGTGAGATTTGGGGCCACATGCTGAGGTATTTCACATTACCTACTACGTGAACCTATGAACTTCAAGGCAATGTACATGGTAGGAAAGATAATTTAGTATACAACTACTAAGGAAGAGTGTTTTTGGGTGGACGGGGGACCGGGAATACCCCTTATTTATTTGATTTATTTCTATTCCACCATGTCCCCTTAAACATGAGTTGAGTAACTGAGCAAAGAGGAGTTGCAAGGATCAAAAGTGAGACCCCTTTAACAAAATGAATCAAGCCGTAACAGCCAAATCTGAAGCCACCACCATATGCCCTTTGAAACAGAATAACCTTACATACCTTCTTAAATGTAGCCAGTGAAGGCAGTGAAGGCATCATCTGCAATTCTAAGGGACTGGACCTATCTCCGAAGAAGTCTGTGACCTTGCCGTTACTGAACAAACCATCCTAAGGAAGAGTGCCACAAGGAGAAGGCCGCCTGAAGAGTATAGCTGGCACATGGGAACATACCAGGAGATACAGTTCAGTACACGTTCATTTGGAACTTCTGTTCTCCCTTTAGTTGAGCAATTCATCTATTGTGCCACAGTAGGAGACGGCTTCCTGCTATGTTTTTGTAATGAATGTAGAGTTCTTCAAGCATAAAGAAGAATGACAGGCAGAGCAGTTGGGAGAGGCTTCTCTTTCAGGCAGGAATAAATGGTTACAATTTTCCAGTTCTCTGCTCCTAACTTTTTGCAGCATGAACCAGTAACAGAACAGGTAAATAGGTAAATTTAGTCCCCTGTTCAGGCACTGGTTCATTACTGACCCATGGGATAGCTTCACGTCATGATGTTTACTTGGCAGACTGTTTATGAGCTGGTTTGCCATTGTTGTCTTTAGTCATCTACACTTTAACCCCAGCAAACTGGGCAATCATTTTGCTAACCTTGGAAGGATTGAAGGCTAAGTCAAGCTTGAGCCAGCTACCTGAAACAGACTTCTGTCAGGATTGAACTTAAGTCATGAGCAGAATTTCGACTGCAGTACTGAAAACTTTGCGCCATGTGACACTTAATAGAACCAATATAGCTGGTAAAAAGTGCCCCATTAATGTCTAGTTTGCCTCATTAGCATGCAACGTACATGATATTCAAATTAAGCTACCCAGACTTGGGGGAATGGCAGTCTCTGATAAAACAATTTATTCTTTTAAGAACATGCACAGGATCTGTTTGATGGTGCCTTTGCAATAATCTACTTAGAACTCTGCAGTTCTTTCAAGCACATGGCTATAAGGGTCACGAGGGATGGCAGGACAACTGTAGTGGTTCAAAACAGATTTACTTTTTGCTAACAATATGAACTATAGAACTGTTAACAACTAACCAGAAGCTCCCTGTCTTAACTCTCTCAGGTCTCAGTTCCAACTGCTATCTTGAAAAAACTCCACCGATAAGCTCAAACACTTAAAGGTTCCACAATAGAAGGGAACTTTTTTTTGTAGAAGACTGCAAAGCTCAAGATTTCTAGAGAAACTGACAAACTGAATTGGAAATGAGGAGACGGTAAAATGTACTTGCAGTTTCTTCAAGGCTCTTTGGCCACATGCTGAACACTGTTCGCTTTGAGCATTTAGCATCCTCAGCTGATAGAAATGTTACCTCTTGCACTTGTTCATTCTTGTCAGAGATGTCAGAGGTGCAAAGGGTCTTTATTGAAAAGCTGTTCCCCTTGTCCTAGTGGTGATTAAGCTGTGTAAACTCATTAACCGTGTTTGTTTAATAAATCTGCACTCTGCCCTGGATAATGAAGTGGCAGGAACAGCAGAGGGCTTATAAGGCGGCTTGGCAGTTAGCCACTTTTTAGTGTTGAGTGCTTGTGACTCGTGCACTTAATAAAGGGTTGCTACTGATGAAGAGTTTTCCTAGTCAGTATTAGAATGCAACCTGCCGATTGCATGCCCGGTGGCTCACAAGAACTGCAGAGCATGTGTTTGTGATCGGGGAAGTCCTACAATTTAAATTTCATTTTAGCAACAAACGGCCTTGCAATCATGGTAAGGTGTGATCCTCTTCAGCCTCTATACATGGTGAAACAGCGTTTCACACGAGCGAATGTTCCGCTGGTGGAATACTCTTTCTTTGTAGCGTCGTAAAGCTTCTTGCATCTTAGGAAGCCTATTGCATCTGTGCCTTATACTTGATTACTGGTTTGAAGAGGATTGGTTACCGGAGAAAGCTGAAAAAAAAACCACCCTGTACCAAAAAATTAAGAAACTTTTCCTCAGAATGCACCTTCCTAATCATTTTCTTCTAAGTTGGCCCTTAGCCTCAAGGCAAACATAGCATTCAAAGATGACTGAAACTGTTGTAGCAAACCCTTGAAAGGGAATGGAAGGGACTCTGACTCAGTGGCAGAACATGTATTTTGCATGCAGGACCTCCCAGATTTAAACCAGATTTAAAGACATAAGATACCAGATGGTGGAAACTACCCCTTTTCTGCCTGAAACACTGGTGAGTCACTGCAATCAGAGTAGACAGTTCTGAACTGGATGGACTAATGAGTTGACTTGGTCCAAAGCAGTTCCATATGTTCATGATTTACTCAGAACCTACAAGGTTGTGCTGGAAAGAGCATTTCAGGTTTCCCGAGGTGAATAAGAGCTTTATAACCTCTACTTAATGGAGTACCCCTAAGCAGGTCTACTCAGGAATAAGTCCCATATTATTCAATGGAGCTTACTTTCAGGAAAGTATCCTTAGGGTTGCCACTTGTTAGACTATTGTTGGAGGGGGGGGATGTATAGGGAAAAAATCTGTTAACTTCGAAATAAAAGTGAAAACTTGGGTGCTGTGTGGTTTCCGGGCTGTATGGCCGTGTTCTAGCAGCATTCTCTCCTGACATTTCGCCTGCATCTGTGGCTGGCATCTTCAGAGGATCATCTGAAGATGCCAGCACCAGATGCAGGCGAAACGTCAGGAGAGAATGCTGCTAGAACACGGCCATACAGCCCGGAAACCACACAGCACCCAAGTGATTCCGGCCGTGAAAGCCTTCAACAAAAGTGAAAACGTCTGTTTTTTATGGATAATTACTGATGTTTTGTTCTACCTTTTTGTATGAAGTAAATGGACTTAGACTGGAGTAAATCTGCTTAAGGTTGCACTATTAATAAATATTGTGTCCCAGGCTGTGGTAAAGAGACACAGAACGAATGCAAACGATAGCATAACTGAAGCATCATTGCTGTCTGAGAGAAGTACCTAAAAGCCCTCCCACCTGTTTTAACCTCACATTAATACATAGCAAAACAAAACAAACAAATAGATGTACACAAATGGCTGCCTTGTCCCCGAGCTCTTTGAAGTAAGATTCCATCAGGGAACATTGGTAAAGTCTTTTAAGTTTTGTTACATAATAGGTCAAAAGCTTGGGGGCAAAATCAACCAGCCATTTCACTATAGGAGTGGTAAGCTGAATTATATTCTAGATATTACTGCTGCCCGAAAGGGATTTGGATCAAATGCCGCCTTATGAGCAAAAGAAGCAAATAAGATTTACTTTGGAATGCTGGGAAAGCAAGTAGCATTTTGCTACTGGAGAAGAAATCACTGCCAGGGATTATGTCCTCAAGAATCTTCATAAAGTTTATGCCTTTAAGCCTATGCAAATTATGACCTGCCAAGGTGAATGCAGCTCACTGGCCATGTGTTAAGTGTTTGGCAGCCCTTCTGCTTTGCAGATCAAAGCAGGAGACAAAAGAGGATATTGAAAGCTCCTGGAAAGCCAGGAGACCTGCCTAAATGGACATTGTTTGGATTGGCATGTCACAAGATGAGCAGACCTGTTTGGAAGCAAATGTATCCCAGAACAATCCCAGTTCAAAAATCCTCTACTAAACAATGCATGGTACAGACTCTCCTCCATTAGTCTAACAGACTGTGCTGATCACCAGTTATATAGGAGGAGCTTTATAAAGCTGGGAAGTTTCTTTCTCCAGTCTAAGAGAGCACCTTTTGTAAAAATAGGTGAGATTTGTTTTACACATCCCACTGGTTGAAAGGGGTCAGTTGTAGGCTTAGTTCATGCCATGGGAGTTGCAGATTGCTGCCTTTATACTTTATCAGTGACATTTGAATATACACATCATGTGACATGGGGGAATCACATAGAATGTAAACATATTAGCTTGACTGTCCTCCAGTGATCTGTGGCCATTGGATTATGTTTTCTGATTACAAATGGTCTGACATTTTTTGTGCTTGTGATTTTTTGTGTGCCTCTGGCCTTCATCTGGGTTGTTAATGCATTTTTAAGGTATTTAATTTAGAAGTATGGTTTATTTCCCTTTCTTATAATTACACTAGTATTGTTCTGTAGTGCTTTTTAATGACTATCTGATCTTCCATTCAATCAGATGATTGTAACAATTTCATAAAAGCTAGTCACTGTAAAACCTTTCCTCCTTTTAGATTGTAATTTTAAAGGTTACTTTTTAAACACACAACACACACACACACACACACACACATACACGGCCTTTAATAGAGGAGCATTTTTAATCAGTTTGTGAAATCAAATTTTATTTCTAGTTGTAATTATACAGCAAATAATTTTACAGTTTCTGTTACATTCTCATGTCTGGTCAGATGAGTAAGAAACTCATAAAACTGCCAAGTATATCTCTGTCTTGTTTCTCTCTTTTCTGTTTTGAGAGATGGTCTTAATGTGAACCATAGTCCCTGATGAATCAAAGGTTTATTCACTATTATTGTGTCCTTTTACATTATCCAAAAGTTTAGCATAGCACACTGAAGTATTTAAGATATAAACAGTGAGAGCAAGTATAGTTGTTGAGGATATGTACCAGAAGTTCCATCTATGTCACCAGATAGAAGCCTAGAAAGGTTACCTTTGTTCCCCACCTACCACCCCAAATACCAGTTTTTTAGCTATTATTGCCCTGATACTACAAAGATATTGGCTGAATTTTGTCCTGCTTCCTTCATTCCGTGCATTGGACTGCTGAGGTCTTTGAGTGCTTTCTAGTCTGCTGGCACCTTTGAGCCCCCAGTCAGGGCTGCTATTCAGCTATAATAGCTGCTGCCTTTGGGAGAATAGAGTTTGTCCTCCATACTGAGTTGACCTTCCTGGCTCAGGTTGCTTCCCCTCCAGATTTCTACAGTCAGCATGGCTGGTGGTGGTGGTGGTTCTGGGCTGCCTGTTGTTAGCTTTGATGTCTTCTCCTTTCTCCAAAAAACCCCACCCCTTCTCAGGCTAAGCATGGTGAGCTGGGTGTCCCTGATGGCCAGGTAAAAGGTGCACAACCTGCTGCTCTCTGCTGGGAAGAAAGGTTCTTCAATGGCTTGATCAGAATAGTGGAGGGGATAGAGTTATCACGCTTGGTCTGTTTCAGATCCCTGCTACTTGACATTTTTGACCCGATGCTGTTTGTTAATCTTGCCTACAAATCAGGTAATCTTTTTGCCCACTTCCCTGAGGCATGAGGTGTAAAGGCAGTAAATAAATAAAAACACCCAAATCCTCAACACTGTGTTACTCAGGATCTTAAAAATGATTCAGATTGTTCACATTGGGCGAGAAAATAATGGAAAGCATGCAACGTAATTCTGCAGATAAAGTGCCTGGATGGTATTTCTCCTGGTAGTCATGTTTGAGCTACCTTTTTTTGCTCGCCACCCGTTCCCCCCACCCGCTTGTCACCCGTTCATTTGTGTGAAGTTGAGGGGGGCTTTTTTCAGCACAAAAAATGTGCTGAAAAAGTAGACTTATATGTGAGTACATAGGTACTTTAGAGCTTTCTAGACTAAAAATATTGCTGTATGGATTTCTGGGTTCCCTTCTTTCCCATGTCTCATTAACATGTGTTAACGCTCACTTCTTGTTCATCAAATGCTCATCAACAAACATGACAGCGGGAGATGTATCTCTCTTTCTCTCCCAATTGTTCCTGTGATTCTCATGAAATCTCTTGACATGGCCAGTCATAGAACAATAGACTTCTTAGAGATCTCACATATGCCTTTGATGCTCATCACACACATGGGAGGGGGAAAAAAATAACACCACTACGGAGCATAGAGTATGATTATTCCGTATAGTTTTCCTTCCTAGCTCTTTCTTTTTAGTATGAAACCTTTTCTCTAGAGAAGATGTAGCTGCTGCACAGCTTATATTAATGGCTTTCCTCTGTAGATTTCTTATTCTGATAAATGGCAATTATTTATATAACTTTGGAAGCAACAGTGAAACAAATCATTCAGTACACTTGAATACTTGTCCTTGTCCTTGTATGGTGCTAAAAATGAGTTATCAGTAATTTTGGTCAACCTTTTCAGCTTAGGGCGCTCTTAAGAAAAAGTAGCTCAGACTAGTTTCTAGCCCATGCTGGCAGGGGCTGATGGGATTTGTGGTCCATGAATATCTGGAGAGCTGCAGGTTGCAGACCCCTGTTCTAGCCTCTGTGACCCACGGTGATTGGAGTGTGCTCAGCTGACCAGTCTGGTTCTTAGAAATTGAATCTGGAAATTTGAAAACAAAAACTTACTGTTTTTCCCGCCTAGAGCTTTTAAAGGGCACCAAGTAGCCATAGCTGATAAAATATATTCACATTGAGATGTGAAAAATGTATTTTTGAGGAAATCTGTATTTTTCACATTGTAGGGGCATGCCGCCAAACCCTGTAGGAACTTCTCCCTTGACTTATTTGCTACTGCACTAGGATGATCCCTTTGCACACTTAATAATTTTCAAATGTTGATATATTTCAAATGTTGCTATATTTAAAAACTGCAGCCTATGCGTTACTCAAAGGAAGGCATTCACTGCTTAGAAATGGAACTTGCACTGGAAATGGCTGTGGAGGGGTCAGTGTAACAAGCACGTTATCCGAATGACTCTGTAATACTGAGCATCCCTCCCAAGGCAGTGAGACGTTAAAGACCAGATTGTACACAAGGGTAGATTACAGATGGAAGATAGTATTGGCTGCTGCAGCTGTACGGATTAGAGTGCTTTTTGAATGCAAGGTCCAAATGTGGCTACTAGTCAGTCTTGCAGCTTAGGGGTCCCTGTCTGGCAGCTTTGATTTGTAGAGCTCTGGGAAGCATCGCTTGTCAGATGAAAGGATAAATATTGCCTGCCTGTAAGCTTCCGAGCAACATCTGGACTTCTCATGCTCCAATGGCTTCCAGCCTGGCATCGGAGGTGTACCATGTGATGGGAAGTGTATCGACTTCGCAGGGGTGCCACCTGGCCCAAATGGGTTGGTATCAGTGTTAGAGATCTGGACCCAAAGTCTTTCTCTGTCAAAGGTGGACCCAGAAGACAAGGACCCTGTTGGGAACGAAGGCTGCCACTGGGATGTGATCTACTTATATGGGAAATTTTGCCGGCGATCTGATCTGTTTTGCGTTAAGAGATTATTTGAAAGTGGATGAGTAATTATTTTTGATTAATGCAGGCATGGGTATCAAATGGATGCCATTGTAAAATAGCACTGCTAATTATTTTAGTAACAGATGCTTTAGCGCAAGTCATCATTAAATGGCAGGATTCTCGTTTAATTTCAGCTGTCATTCAGAGTGGCAGTATGGTCTTATGTAAGTTTTCCAGGAAATATGTCACACTGAGTTCACTGGAGCTTACTCTGAGGTAAAGGTAAAGAGGTTGGTAGCTGCGTGGTGAATTCTTGTGCATGCTTATTTGGATGTAAGTTCTGCTTTGAGCAGAATGAGACTTGCTCCTTGAAAAGCGCAACATTATGGCTTTATTTCTTGCCTTTGATGTTGAAACTTTGTTGTTAAGGTGAGGGTTGCGTGTCCACAGGAAGGGAATGGTTTCCAGTGAAAGTCGACCAGGATGTTTTGTGCTTGGCCATTTTTGATAATGCACTTCTAGAGTGGAGATGAAATGAACCGTTGCAGATTTCTGAAAAGTTCAAAGATTTGGTTATTTTTAAGCTGGACACATCTGTAGGCACAACTAGAACATAGATTATAGCTTGTTTGCTTTATTGAACCTGAATGGAAAAATCATCTTTAATTCAGAGTTTTGGTTCTCAGTTATTTTCTGTTATTAAATGAATGAAACATTAAAAAATTGTGGGGGGGTGTCAAGAGAAATAGTCATGAACTGCGCATATGTGAGATGGACATTATAATATATTGACAGCAATAGTAAATATGTAGGTGGGCGTTGAAATGTTGTATAATGTTTAACAGCCTGCAGTATGATGTCTGAGATTCATTTGGGCAAATTCAGCTGTGTCTGTAAGTTTGCACATAAACCTCCTGCCAACTGTTTATTTTTATAGATGCCAAAGTTTCTGTTGTAAAAATAATTAGCATTATCTGTTTTAAAGCTACATTCAGTTGATGGCCATGCCTGCAGTGCAGTACCTTTTATACTGCACCTCTTGTTTTTCTTGTTTTTTTTTAATGTTATGAGAAACGTTTTAATATTAACTAGCAGGCTCAGCCAGTTCATGGACTAGTGGCTGGTTGCTGTTTCTTTAGGGTTTGTTTGTTTGATTAGGCCAGTTCATCCAAAGAGAATGTACATAACAGTAAGTCCTCTTTCCCAACCAAAACTCTTTTTTTAACCAAATAATATTTAGTGAGGCTAGTCTTTAGAACTAGTAGTTTGTTATTAGGCTGAGATGACCAGCTTGACTGCAAAAAAAAATTAACATTCCCAGTCTATTGGTGATCAGGATAAAGGTCTAACGACTTTTTGTATTGTCCCTAAGTTATATGCCCACTTTTGAATTAGGTTTGTAAAGAGGCTTTGCACTCCACTGTTCTTCTGTTCCTTTCTTGTCTTTAAAAATCATTTCTATTTGGAGGACATGCCTAAGAGGGCTTAATGGAGATGAGTTCCCCATGTAACTTTCTCATATATTCCATATTGTTGAGGGTTGTACTCGTATTGTTGGGGGCACAAGATGTAAGAGGGTGAATTTGACCCATCTTTCCTATTCATACTTGTGGATTAAGGGGGTGACTTAATTTATTTTGTTTACTGATTAGGATTAGTAGTTACTCCAGGCTGATCAATATAGAGAACTATGAGATTTGGTGAATGTAAGATATTACTTGATCCAAGACCCTGAAGGGCATTTTGAACCTTTAGGAGTTAAGTACAAATGGTTATGATCTCAGTGTACCCATGTGTGATACTGTATTCAGAGGAGAAGTTGTATCTGGTAGAATTGCCCTTTCCAACTTTGAAAGGTATGGGAAACTTTTTGGGCAACCCAGCAGCTTTCCCAGAACAACTAGAGCAGAATCCAATTCTTTGTTCTTTAGCATGCTGCTTGACCTTTACCACATAACTCACTCCATCACAGACACTATTTGTAACAACACTTAACTGCAAGAAAGGGGGCTGAGCCATTTAAAAGTGTCTAGAAACAAAGGAGGAAAATGATATTTGGAAATATGGTTCAGTAGGGAACCCAAATATGGCTCTTTGAAAAAGAAAAAGAAATCTTAGGTTGAGAGACATTGGAGAGAGAGCTGAAATGCCGGAATGTGAAAGGAATGACAGTCAAAGATTTTGTTATGAGACCAGGGGAAATGAAAGAAGGGAACAATTGCTAGCAATCCCCATGTGAACCATATAGTCCCTATGTGAACCCCATATGCCAGTACAGGACACTAAAATAATAACATAGGGTAGTCCTGTATAGTCTGTGCCACTTCTTAATAAAGGACTGACAACAACCTGTGTTTGGGCAGTAGAATAGTTTTATTAAAATGTGAATTATTAGTAATTGTTCAGTTACGCCAATGGGCTTTCTTGCTTTTTTGCTGTTGTTGCTTTGAATTTTGACATTTAATTATAAAGGCTGCTGATGTCTTCTTTAGAATGGAATCCTGGACAGATGTGCAATGTGACACCCCCCTCTTCATGCTGAGTTTTCTGCTATAAGGCTAAGCAAAAATGGATCATTTTGAAAGAAAGGCTACTTAATTTAAAATGTTTAGCCTAATGAAATGTTACTTGTCTACTGCAGCTGGCAAGCACTTTTATTGCAGCACAAGTTAAGTACATTTATATGAAAAATAGCCATGACTGAGTCAACTATAGAAGTGCAGTTTACTTTTTAGGGGACTTCTGTTCATTTATTAAAGTGGTATCTCAGTTTTGTTGTCTTAATACTGACGGAAATCCTGCCATTTAACAGACATGTGACTATTCTGAGAATTAATATGCAGTATTGAGAGGAACAGAAGTGAACTGAGAACAGAATCTGAAATATTGATAAGAACAGAAATGTTACACATGTCAAAGTGTAACATTTTTCTTTATAATTCAAATAGCTGTTACCAGCACCTGATTTTTGTAGGGTTAGCAGAGCTACCTTCAGATATCAAAGCCTTTCGGGGGAGGGCGATATATACATTTAATATACAATACAATATACAATACGAAAAGAGCCTAATAATTTTATAGTCTTTCCTTATAGATTTAACTGGAGCTGTAAACTTGTCCCATGTACATCTGGGAAGCTGTTGAGATGTGCTCAGTTTGCTGGGAAAGTTGTAATGTGTCTTTCAGGCAGAAATGAGGATCAGTCTGTATCTGGAGCATGCATAGAAATTTGTTGTAAGAGGGAGGTTCTGCTCTTGACCGGTTCAAAGACTTACTCCTCTGTGTTTTCCTGTCTATCTAGTGCATCTGTCTAGTTTTATCCTTGCAACAACTCTGAAGTAGGTTAAGCTGAGAGAAAGTGACTGTCCCAAGATCATCCCAACGATCATTATGGCAGAATGGGGGATTTGAACCCCTCTTGCACATCCTAGTCTGATTCTAACAACTACATTACAGTACACTGGTGCTCTCCTACTTGCCATTCTTAGATGGAAGCCATAGAACATATGGACCCTTCCTCCCGCTAGACGCATAGGTGTCAAACTCGCAGCCCTCCAGATGTTATGGACTACAGTTCCCATCATCCTCTGCCAGCATCATGCTGGTAGAGGATGATAGGAACTGTAGTCCATAACATCTGGACGGCCGTGAATTTGACACCTGTGCACTAGAGAATGTCACAAAGGCATGGGGGCCAGACTGGCATAAGGCCAAGACACTGCTTCCCACAGAACGGATTCCTCTCAGAGGGTTTTGGGATCTTTCTTGTGTGTCAAACCTAGGTAGTAAGGCAGTTGACTGTTGTACTTTTTCCATGGCCCTATGGTGTGCCTGACTGGACAACGGGACTATCTCATGCCCACTGTGTCACCCTAAGGTGATTTAATCAGTACTCTACTACTTACTCTGTCTGCATCCATCCCAGCAATCAACCAGTATTCAAGAGAATAGTCCAGGCATTCTCTGAGGTCCTGACAACTCATCAAGCCTCTTATCTTTTATGTTCAAACCTCTGAACACCTTTTTTCCTCTTTATCTTAGTCAGCTCTTGTATGCTTTGCATGTGTATGTTCATTGCTTAAAATATCATTCTTTAATAATTATTTTTATTCTTTAATAAAACTATATTTTAATAATACAACTGTCTTTTCATTGGACAATTTTCACCCAGGACTATCCTGGTATGCATAGGTTATAGATCTCAGTTACTCCCCCCACCCCACCTGTCTCCCTCGGTCTACAGCTAAATTCCCCAACCAAATTGAAAGCTGCCAATTTTGGATAACAATGTAGCACCAGTTTGTGCCTACCTGCTTAATCCCTAGCAGCTAGAAAATACTTGTAGGATTCTGTGGAAGCGGACAAAAGGGATTATGATCGTTCTTGTCAAAAGATCAATGCAGTACAAATTGAGCTCCATAATTTAACTATCATCTGAATGTGCTAGGCAGGTAAGGATGGGCTTTAGAGAGCTACAGGAGGACTGAATGCAACCCTTGCCCTGTTTATTTGGGAGCTGAAAATGCAGTTGATACGTGTCACTCTAGGCTCCCAGCTCCCAGCTGTGATGCATTGGGACCCATGTCTCTGGTTATGTAGCCAGAGGTGCTAAACAGTTGTCAGCAATCCTGTGGTTGCTCACTCTACTTTTTTCTGTTATGACTGGGAGGGGACTAGAATACAATATAGTAGTGTGCAGATACACATGTGCAGGGATGTGCACATTTCTAAATATTCCACTATCAGTTGCACTATATACTGCATCATTGGATTTTCCACATTTTTGGCTGCTTCAGTGTATCATGTGCTTTCCTCATGCATTTGCACTTTTTATTTTTTGCTTCAATTTATGTGTGTGTCCCATACCCCCCCCCCCCCAATACTTTTGATATCACTTTTACCCTTGTCTTTTCTGGAAGCTGATTTCGAATAGCCTTTTTCCTTCTGCAGTGGTAAAGAGTGGTTGGCTCTAATCTGGAGAACTGGCTTTGATTCCCCATTCTTCCGCATGGGAGGCAGACTTTAATCTGGTGAACCGGATTTGTTTCCCCGCTGCTACTCAGGAAGCCTGCTGGGTGATCCTGGGCTAGTCACACATCTCTCAGAACTCCCTCAGCCCCACCTACCTCATAAAATGTTTGCTGATGTTTGTTGTGAGGAGAGGAAGGGAAGAAGTTTGTAAACTGCTTTGAGATTCCTTATGGTTGAGAAAAGCAGGGTATAAATCCAAACTCTTCCTCTTCTTCTATATTTGGAGCTTGATGGTTCCTTCCTTCAACCCCTTCTTTCTGTCAGCTATGAGTCTGTAGTTGGTTCTCTTCATTTTCTTCCTCCTTGTTTTGTCTAACCCTTACCCACCTACGAACCACTTTTTGATGACCAGACTATAGTTGTAATCAAACCACTTCCCTTCTCCCTCCCTCCCTCCCTCCCTTTCCTGTTTTTGATTTTTAATCACTATTTTAGTGTTTTTATGTCCAAAAAATGCAGCCATGATATTGATGTAGCAATATAAGCATGCACAGAAACATAAACCGTAGATGCTGACACCACTGATGATGCCAGCATCCCCACTTGAAAATCCTGATTATTTAAGTCATGTGTGGAAGAAAGTGAATTGACTGTACAACTGTGAAAATGAAGAAGGGCAGGTATACTGAAGAACTGTGCCCAAACCAATTCCAGTGCTTATGGATTGACTTTCTAGAAAAATTAGGAGTAAGTCGAGGGTGCAGAGAAGTTATTTTGCCCTCCGGATCTCAAGTACTGAACGTATTTGGTATAAATTGTGAAACCGTATAGCCCATTATCTGCCCAGAAAAAATGGGCAATGTATTTAGACTGAAATTCAAGACTTGCATAGCTGTGTTCCTGGATACCATGTTGAGTTTTGGACTGGTTCTTTTGAATACCTGGTTCCAATGCTGTATCATTCATTTTCAGAAGTGGTTTGTTGTATACCATGGAAGAAGGATCTCTTGTACACACAGAACCAGTAATGTGGTTTTTTGGATTCAACCAAGGAAACCATCACTACCTGCTGAGAACTTACTGTGCATGAAATTTTTATATCAGTGGGAGAGAGCTTGTGTACTTAAATGTTGTTATTGACTAGTTGGTAAGCTGGAAATGTAGCCATGAGGATGCAGATTTTGGTCATGTGTTCTAGTTATACCCTGTTGTAAAGAAATTCTGGAATGGTATTCTTAGAGAAACAAACTACATAATGATCCAAGATTTTGGCCTTGTGCCCTTTGCCAAAAAGATGTTCAGAAAAGAGTCAAAGGACATTTAAGGAACAGTTTGTGATTTTATGACTGCAGCAAAAAGTGTTGCTAGCACACAATTGGAAAACAATGGAGGCTAATCTTGAACCATTAAAGTCTGAGAAATTGCTAGATTATCCAAACTCACTGAATTTGTTAAACTAAGAGATGAAGGGGCTAATCAAGTAAGTTTTTCAGAGAGCTGGAGGCCCTTTTTAATTTGGGAATAAGAAACTACATTTAAATGTTGATATATTAATTGTGCCAGTTTCTTATAGGTCACAAAGTATGTACTGGAATCCAGCCTGTAAGATATTTTAGAACTGTTGGGAAAGCAGACAATAGTGATTCTGATATTTCTAATTAAGACTGCATTGATTAAAGAATTAATAATTCAGGGATAAAGTTAACTGTTTAGTAATTATGGCTATTATGGATTTTTATAGTTTTCTTATTTCACTGATTTTGATTATGAGTTTGTTACAGCCGCATCGAGGGGGAGCATGTTGTGGTAGTAGTGTAGGTTCACATTGACACATTTACCCACTCTGCCAGTGCCTATGCCAGCGGGAAGGGTAAACAGGGTGGTGGGCAGGTGCCATGAAGCTGTTTAGTGCCCAACCCAGAAGAGGCTGCTTGCCCCAGAACCACACTGGCATAACTGCCAACAACAGCATAGCTGGAGATGGGCTAGGGGCATTCGTTGCGGTGGAGCCTAGGTAGCTTGTTACCTTCTCTGTTCCTCTGCAATATGGATTGGGGTTGGTGCCGGGGTCAGCCATGGGTGCTGACCGGCTGCTAAGCGATGCGCTCCTCTTGCTTGTCCATCTTCTGCCTCAATAATAAAGGGCTGCGGCCCAATTTAATTCCAAGAAGTGTCTTGTGGTTATTTCACCAGATGAAACCTCTGCATATCTGGGCACAATTATAACTTTATAATGATATATTTAATTCTGATACTATAACTGTCTTAAGTAATCCCCTGATTTCCTTCACCTAAAGTGAAAACAAATGGGAATTTTGTCATAGTTACTCTGTCAATAACCCTCTGTAAAAGCTCAGCTGAGTAAAAATGTATCTTTTAGTTTTAATGTGTTTTAATCTTCTTTTTCAGTTGAAAGATGTATGAGTGTAATGCAGTCTGGGACTCAGATGGTTAAATTGAAGAATGGTGCCAAAGGCCTTGTGCGTCTTTTTTACCTTGATGAGCACAGAACCTGCATTAGATGGAGGCCATCTAGGAAAAGTGAAAAAGCAAAAAGTAGGTTCAGTTTTTTAAATTCATATCTGCTTGGGCTCCATTGCTTGACACAAGGAATATTGCATGCGTTATATTGCCAGCAATTGTCATCTCCTTTTCCAACCTTGACTGTGGGCCTTTCCCCACTTACCTTAAGCCCTGCGCTACTTGAGGAGAATAGCGTGGGGTCCCCTGGCACTCCCCATGAGAGGGGAGGCGACAGCGCAACTGCCCCGACGCTGCCGCTGTTGCGCCCCCTCAGCGCCCGGCATCCCTGGCGCTCTTGCAAAGGGCGCCTTTTGATGACCCCGCGCAGAGCACGGGGTCGTGGGGACACCCGGGCGCACGCCAGGGATCATAGGGGGGATCATGCTGAGTGGGGAAACGCCCTTTGTTTAGAATGGCTTTTGGCAGGTGTTAGCCTGTGGTTCATACTGGGTTGGATCCAGTCAGCTGGGTTGTCATGTTTTTGTTCTGCTGCCTTTCCCCTCAAAATATGAGAGTGGTCTATAAGGTTCTTCCTTTCTTCATTTCATCACAGCAAAACAGTGAGATAGGTCAGGCTGAGAGAAAATAGCTGGCCCCAGGTAAAACAGAGAGATTCCTGGAAGAATGTGGGTTTTAATCTGGGATCCTTGGATCCTTCTTCATTGCTCACACTGGATCCAATGAAACACATGTGTAAGGCTGTTCATAGAACCCAGAAGAACAAACAACCACACAGCCCAAGAGGCTGACTGAGGAGAGGTAACAGTCCGGGGCAGGGGGGCGGGATCAGCTTTTAGAGCACTTACACTGCACGGAGGACAAACTCAGAGCTAGGCTGGCACCTCGGAGTTCTGTGGCACCTAACCCTGAAGAACATGTTCCCCGCAGAACCACACTGTCTTAAAGCTCTACACTGATTCTGCTGGGGGCAGGCTAGGCACGTTCTCGGCAGTGGAACCAGCTTTAGTCCACTTCCACTGGGATTTCAAGCTGGGGTTGCCTCCAACACAAATCTTAGACAGTTTAGTCCTATGGAGGAGAGTTTCTGGAACTTGCTGCTTCCCGCATTGCCTGGAAACCTTCTGGAGGCAGCTCAGCAGTGGTGCCATCCCTGGCTGCTGGAGCCCTCTGGGTTGAACTGTGAGAAAGGTCTCCCATCTTCCTCTTCCTTTGGCAGAGTAGAAAGGTAGGGATGACGTAGTCAAGCTTGCCCTTCTCACTATCCCAGAGTTCATGGCATTTTGTCTGTGTGGGTCCCATGATCTCCACCATCAGCCTTTTGGACATTTAAGAGGATTATTTCAGGAAGGGCAGGGCAAGAAAGTATCAGCAGGTTCCATCCTCATTTATCTGTATTAAAACTTTCACAAAAATCCTATAGCTTTGTATGCAACATTTAAATGCTGTTAGACAAGAAATCATGTGCAAAGCCCTTTGAAGCAGACTAGTATTCCACCTCCTAGACTACTGTTTCGCAAACTGGGGTCTACAGATATATTCCAAGAGGGCTGTGAATTCGTTGTACATTCAGATGGTGACCGCTTCTCAAGTCTGTCTTGCTTACATTAAAACAAAGCCCTCTGAGGTTTCTAAGAATGAGGACAGGACCACCACACCCCAAGGAAAAGGGGTTAGAATTGGCTTCCCTCATGTTAACTTTTACGATTGTCCCTGCTTGCAGTCACCTAGTTTCCTCAGAAAGCTAGATGGAAAAAAACCGTTGGTTCCCAGCAAGTCCACCAATAGCTTGTCTCTAAGCTGGCTGAGTAGCATGTATAGTTTAGTTCTATACATTTCTCATAATTACCTCAGGTATAAAACTGAACTTAAAAAAAAATCATCACAGCGTTGCTGAGTTGCCACACTGCATCTAAGGGCAACAATAGTCAATAGGGCTCATGAACCAACTGTAAGAAGTTTTGATTTTTGGGATGCCAGTCCTTCTCTATTGCTGTGGGGAGTTCTGATTCCAGGCTCCTTCCCTCCTCTCAGTTTCTTCTTAACTAATAATTTTTTTTGCTGTCTTTCTGTTGAGCAGTGAGATTGATATTGGAGATTGAGTCAGGGCCTTCAGAGTTGTTGACCTATAGCATCAGCAGCTCTCTGAGCCCTGACCTTGTAGTCCGTGTACAGATAATAAAAAATATTATCTTACACTGTCACAGGATTTTTTTTGAGGATGGAAGGGAACATAAGCCCCTTGAAGGCATGTGAAGCTTGCTACTGGTGAGGGAAGGGGAGGAGAAGCTTGGGGGGCAGGGTCCATGAAAATGTCTAAATCAAAATGAGGCTCCTTGGATTGCTAAAATTTGAGCACTGTGATCCTAGAGTATCTTGATAAATACTGAAAAGAATGAGTTCTAATTAAAATGGGGATCGGCTTGGAAAACAGAGACCGCTCTCCCTGACTGTTTGAGCTCCTCTATTTTTCTGGTTTCTGGTTTTTCTTTTGCAGTCATAATTGATTCAATTTACAAAGTCAGTGAAGGCCTGCAGTCGGAAATATTCCACCGCCATGCCGAAGGTAACTTTGATCCAAGCTGCTGCTTTACCATTTATCATGGGAACCATATGGAATCACTAGATCTGATCACCTCTAATCCAGAGGAAGCTCGGACCTGGATCACTGGACTGAAGTACCTGATGGCTGGGATTAGCGATGAGGACTCTCTTGCTAAAAGACAGAGGACGCATGATCAATATCCTTTCAGGATTGTGTTCTGGCTTTCAGTTTGCTGGTTTTCTTTGTTCTAAACTGAGGTGATTCTTGAGGTAAGATTCCCTCAAGTATGCTTTTTGCTGATTAATTGAGGCTCCTAGTAATGTCCTCTCATGAAGTCACATAGCAATTTTGTTGGGCTTTACACCTAGTTGAAGCCTGTCCTTTCAGCTACTCGCTTATTTTTAGATTTGTTAACACTCAGAAATAGCTTTTCAATACAAGTTTGATGTTCTGAGAAGTGGACAGGATTTCTTGAAAATTGTCATCTTAATAGCAGTGGCTTAGCCAGGTAGTCTTCCATTAGGCTAACATGATGTGACTATTACTTTTTATTGGCAGAAACAAGGGTGGTTGGGGGAGGGACACTAGATGTCATGTCTCAAAATTTCTTGGAATATGACAAAAATCTATTAGTGTCTGTTGAACTGTAAAGGAGCAAATTGAAGCTGGGTCTAGGTCCACTAGATGACTAATAGCGTAATTTTGCTCAGGCCGATGAACAGACAAACAAAAGAGGGGGAAAAGCAAACAAAAGGGAAATAAGCTAAGTAACAAACACATGGCAAAACACACTACAAATTAAATTAATGGAGATTTTAAAAAAACTTTGCAAAGAAGTTTGGATTCATAGGGGTCTTCAAACTATGGCCCTCCAGATGTTCATGGACTACAATTCCCATGTGTCCTACCACTTGGCCATGCTGGCAGGGGCTGATGGGAATTGTAGTTCATGAATATCTGAGGGCCATAGTTTGAAGAGCCCTGCACCAGAATAATTTCTGCTCCTGAAGTGACTTTCTTCCCTTCTTCCTCCTGCTACATCCTCAAATGCCTCAAACTCTGGCCCTTTCCGCACGAGCAGAATAGAGCGCCCCAGGGATGGCAAAAACGCCATCCCTGGGGAACTGTTTGCACAGGAGGCCACCCCAGAGCGGCGTGAAGCCACCACTTTAAACCTTGCAAAACTAGCAAGGTTTTTGCAAAGCAGCGGCTTCCCGCCAGTGTGGTGCAAACTGCACCACTGGGACGCCGCCACTTTTCCCGTTGCCTCCACTGACCTGCCTGTCCAGCATCACTCTGGAGGGCTGCAGGGACCCACCCATGTTCCCCTCCGACCCCTGGAGGTCAGAGGGCAGCATAGGCGGGTCCCTGCAGCTTTCCAGAGCGACGCTGGAAGACGAGGTCAGTGGAGGGGACCAGAGGAGAGGCGGCTCTGTGCGGACCCGCCTCTCCAGCTGCGGGGGAAGTCAGGGGCTGCTTGTATGCTGCGGTGCGAACAGCCTCAGAGCCTCAGAGGTGCGTTTCTGCACGTGTGCGGAAAGGGCCTCTGTTTCTGGGGGAAAGAACCCCATAGGAAGACCAATAGAAACAAGATTTGATCTACAGCAGCTGGGGGACATTGAGAAAGTCACATTCTGTGGGTGAAAATTATTCTGTCCAGGCTGTGGTGCATCCCAGTCATAATTGAATTTAAGCTTCTATGACATGGGAAACCTGGTTTCTACACCCAGACCTAGATGTAACGGTCTGGGGAAAGGGTAGAAGAGAGTCTGCAAAAGGGTAGACTTTGCTTTGCACATAATTCTTGTTTCCATAATTCAGCTTCAACTGTCAGAAGATAGAGAAATGCTTACCAACCTTTTGCGGCAAATTACAAGCTCCATAAACCCCTTCTGCACTTTCTATATTTATCCCTGACTTTTGGAGAGGCTGCACGTGGCTGCCATGCATTCGTTTGTGCTGAAACATTCCTTCAAGCCTTGTTTGCGTTATCAGTTCTGGCAGATGGGAGGCTGGAGGGCGAAAGGGCCCCTGTAAGAGTGCCAGTTGGAGTGAGAGAAGAGCAGAAGCCACCAGGGGACAGGGATTCACTAGACGGTTGAAGCCAGAAAGGGAAGAGGACTAGTAGGACAGAGATACCGTGAAGGTAAATGGTTGACAAGAAGAAGAAAAAGGGAGAGTGGGGAAACTGTTGGGCTAAACAAGGGAGAAATAGCAGTTAAAACCACCAAAGAGATAGAGTGTTCTCTGTGAGGCAAGGTTAAAAATGGTTGGATTTTTTGTGTGGAGAAAGAAATGAGAGAATACAAGAAATATGCTGAAATTGTGTCAAAGAGAGGGGGCTGTGTTAATGGTTAGGCTACCTCCATGATCCTAAGGGGTGATTTTGAGAATGTTAACACTCCTCTGTGTGTCTGTATAGTGAAGCTTTGGTTCAACATAGCTTCAGAAGGGACAAAATGGAGTCCAGGCAGAAGACAGCTGGCATCTAAGGAGGGCTGACTCAAACACTAACCTTGTCATTCCTCCCCACACCCTTAATGGAATGCAGGCTGTAGAACAATGGGTCTCCTGCCAGAAACTACTAATCCCATCAGGACTGATGTCATTTTTTCCCTCCAAAAAGACCCTTTGAATAGATCTATTACTAATGTACCCCTTGCAGCACCCATCCCTCAATAGAGAAAACCATCAACATTTTGCCTTACCTTGAAACCATTTCCTAAGGAATTGGATTCACATCCCACTGCTTAATGTGTCTTTTTGTTAAGACTGGAGACCACTGTGCAGAAGTTTCTGGGAACACGCAGAACACTCTGATAAATTGCTTCCACACATTGGCTGATTAGCCACTGCTGACATTCCCCAGCCTCACCCTGCTGTGGCAGGAAAAGTCACACCAGAAGTGCTCCTACTTTCCCCGGGGAAAGTGACAAGCATGCGCTGAGCAAGAGGAAGTGTGTTTGGACAAGAAATTTTGCCCCAATGTGCTTCCTCGCTTGGCATGCTGCAAAGAAGGACTGCGTTGGGACAAGATTTCTTTCCCCGCCATGCTTCTTGTCCTACCATATGCCTCTGCACCAGTGGGTAATCAAACCCAGGTTAGTTCTATCCATACACTCAATGCCATCCTTCTCTCTGAGTCAACATGCACTAGTCATGCATTTCTCTCTCTGCTACTTGGCCTTCTGAACAGGTAACATATCAACCCAAACCAATTCCTTCTCTGTAACCTTCACTCCACTCCCTATTTTCTTAGACTCTGTATGTTTGCAACACTCTTGGCTGTTTGTAATATCTTCTTCTTTTCAATAAACCACACTTTGTTTTATTGAACAACTACTATGCAGTGGTGTAGTAGGTTAAGAGCAGGTGCATTCTAATCTGGAGGAACTGGGTTTGATTCCCCGCTCTGCCGCCTAAACTGTAGAGGCTTATCTGGCGAATTCAGATTAGCCTGTGCACTCCCACACATGCCAGCTGGGTGACCTTGGGATAGTCACAGCTTTTCGGAACTCTCTCAGCCCCACCCACCTCACAGGGTGTTTGTTGTGAGGGAGGAAGGGCAAGGAGATTGTAAGCCCCTTTGAGTCTCCTACAGGAGAGAAAGGGGGATATAAATCCAAACTCCTCCTCCTCCTCCTCCACCACCACCACCTCCTCCACCTCCTCCTCCACCTCCACCTCCTCCTCCACTACTACTACTACTACTACTACTACTACTACTACTACTACTACTTCTTCTTCTTCTTCTTCTTCTTCTTCTTCTTCTTCTTCTTCTTCTTCTTCTTCTTCTTCTTCTTCTTCTTCTTCTTCTTCTTCTTCTTCTTCTTCTTCTTCTTCTTCTTCTTCTTCTTCTTCTTCTTCTTCTTCTTGTCTTTCTTGTTGTTTCTGGGACTAATCTGAAATACACAGGTGGAGACTCCTGTTGTGGTCCACCTCTTGATAAGCTGCTTTCTATCCTTCAATTGCCCCAAAATAATTATTAGAAGGCAGAGCACCGATTTGGGTAAGAGCTCGATGGTGGAGCATCTGCTCAGCATGCAGAAAGTTCCAGGTTACATATACGGGCATCTCCAGTAAGGGTTGTATTTTATCTGATATGAAAGATCTCTGATACCCTGGAGAGCTGCTGCCAGTTTGAGTAGACAGTAGTGATGATGATGGACCAAAGGTCTGATACAGTTCAAGGCAGCTTCCTGCGCGCGTTGAGGTTGGAATTTTCCTCTCATATAATGCTAGAATTGTTCAGTGGCACAGGTGTCACCTAAATAATCTCCTTTGAGAAAGATTCAGGTCATATGAAAGCAAAGATTCCTTCAGACATTATTAACTTACATAATTCACATGCCCACAGGCCATAGCTTAAATGATTTTTTAAGAAAAGGGATTGGAGGCATTTTTGGAGGAAGGGGAAAGACATTGGCTAAAATGTCTTTTTTTTAGAGATAGCATATCTCTGACTCCTGAAACTTGGGAGTAAATGGCAAGGTTTGCTTGTTTCTCAAACCATCTAGTTGTACTTGACATCTGAATACTGGTCAACCTGGACCTTTAGCATGCTCTACCAAGATGGTTGAACTGACCTAGTTGAAGAGGCCTTGTGTGTAAAACACAAGACTGTTAATGGTATATTACTGATCACTATTGTAACATTGCAGAAGTCTTGAGCCTCATAAAACCAGATACATCACTAGAAGGGAAAATAACCAGACTCAGACTTACATACTTTGGTCATGTGATGCTATCAAATTCGCTAGAAAAATCTATGATGCTCGGACTTGTCAGTGGCAGGAGAAGACCTGGACGCCAAAGAACATGACAACTAGATACCATAAAAGCTGATACAGGCATGAGCATCAACCAGCTGAAGGAAGCAGTACTTAATCAAAAAATGTGGAAAGAGCTTGCATATCGGGTTGTCAAAGGTCGAGAACGACTGAATGGATAACATCATCATTGTAACATTCCAACTTAATTCTAAATCAGCATTTATTATAGAATTGGGGATTTCAGGCACTTTCTTTTATAAAATGGTTTACATCAAGCAGGAGGTGGATTTAAAATAGCTAATGCATGGTCCAAAGTAGTCCATGGTGGCCCACAAACCGTGAGGGATTAATCAAGGTTGAATCATCATATCCTGTTTGTTGAGACCTAGACTTTTACCTTGAATCTTCAAGTTCAATATACTTGTTAAAACATAACATTACTGTTTAACTGGCTAGTGGAAAGTGGCCAGCTAGCTAATTTAAAGACAGAGGCAGTTTATTTTTTTATCCGCAATAATTCTTTGTCTAACGTCATTGAATAGGGTGCAGCCATCTGCAAATACAACTTTGATTTGTAATAAACCAGACCATGGTGACCAAATACTTTAACAAAATTGCTCCAGAGAATGTGAAAAGTGGGTTTGATGCCCAGGTTTTCTGGCGGTGACATGAAAGTCAGTATCTGTCAGTTCCATCTTCTTGCAGCAAACCTCCCCCAAGCTACTGATAAGGGTCTCCCCCTCCAAGAAGTAACATTTTTGAGAAGTTCATTGGGGGTACAGTAGAAGGGAGAGGTGGGTACCAGTTCTGCTGGTACAAGAATTGGTACATGACATTTCGTTCCAACCCCTCCCCTTTGTTTTGAATTTTTTTTTAGCAAAAACAACTAACTTGTAAGGGCCTCAGACACGATTCTGAAGTGGTGGCCTAGAAATATTATACATAAATAACGCTGTCTTAATCTCTGGGGGAAATGCATCACGTGCTGAAACTTGAGACATGCGCCATTTATTTATTTATTCTTGCTTAACATTTTTCAGTAAATGAAAAATGGACCTACAAACCTAAGATATAGGAAGTTTACTCTTTCCTTAACGTACGTGCACTTGGGTGAAGCAGACCTTTGAGGAAGCAGACAAGAATGGGGATGGCTTGCTAAATATTGAAGAGATTCATCAGTTGATGCACAAGTTGAACGTCAGCCTACCTCGGCGAAAAGTAAGACAAATGTTTCAGGTAAGCTTCCATTCTTTCCCTAATTGTCAGACTGTTGGAAGTAGGAAGTTACCAACCAAGATTAATGAATAGACATGTCCCTCCATGTAATTGTGTTCCCAGAGAGGAAGACAGGCTAATCATGCTATATCATATCAGTGTCTCACTCTGGCAGGACTGCTGACATCTGGCAATGTCTCTCTCCCAAGGGATTATAACATTTAATGGATTGCAGACTGGACTCTCAGATTGTGGTATTCTTGGTAAAAAGGGCTTAATCACAGTTAGACCCAGCGTTCTTTGAGCACTGTTTGCATTTTACTGTGCCCTTTCACTGTTTGTTTTGCTGAAAGTAATTGGGCTCCTTCTATCATTGTGCAATCAGAAGCCAGCAACTTTCCAATAATATGGCCAGTGCAGATATTAATGAGATACATTAGGATTTCTGGAAAAAAAATCCAAAACTCCTGATGCAGTTTTAAGCTAACTGTGCTTCTTCAGAAGTAGCACCTTGGTGATCAACCTGATTTTCAGGGTCAAAGCTCTGATCAAGGTAGTTTTGACTCTTGAAAACCGTTATCCCAAGATTCTTGTTGGTTATATAAAAGTCATGCCAAGGTTTTGGACTCAAATCTAGCACTTCTAGAAGGATAAATTTTTGTCTTTGTCTTCTTTTTGTCTATTGCTCTTCAGAAGATCTAGATTCAAATCCCATGGCAACTTAGAGACCAACAATATTTTCATGTCAATGGTATCTGATAAAGAGAGCGCTGATTCTCAAAAGCTTATGCTGTCAAAATTTTGTTGTTCTATAGCAGTGGTGGTGAACCTTTGGCACTCCAGATGTTATGGACTACAATTCCCATCAGCCCCTGCCAGCATGGCCAATTGGCCATGCTGGCAAGGGCTGATGGGAATTGTAGTCCATAACATCTGGAGTGCCAAAGGTTTGCCACCATGGTTCTATAGGGTGCTAGGTCTTCTCCTCTTTGAGTGGCTTGTACTTAGTCCTCAGTACGGAAAGCAGACTTTCTCTCAGTTACCACAGAACCCTTCGTACATAAAAGGGAATGTGTTTGGGAAGAAATGTTGTGAAATGTTTTGTAAATCCCAAGCAAATCCTCTTAAGCAGATGCTCAAAGCTTTTTTTTCAAAGCAAACCATAATAACATACTGTAAGTACTCTTTCTTCCCCGAGGACTGCCTCAAACAGCAATCAAGAATGTGTTTAGTGTTGAAATTTTGTCTTCATGAAACCCTGCTGTTGTGGTCTTGCCATGATCTCCAGGAGCACTTTGGCACAACCCTGAAATGGCTGCAGCTGCTTTTTCATGTCGATTGAAGATTCAGTCATGTAGTATCATCGGGAGCCAATTAGACCTTAGAGGAAATAGCTGGGAGGGGATCAGATGTTGTTTGCAGAGCTACGAAATCTACAAAACCTTGGCATGACTTTTCCTTGAAATCAGTAGATCTTGGCATGGCTTCTCTGTTGGCATGGCACCTTAAGCTGGCCTCTTCCTGTGCTTGAAGTTCATTGGAGTATGGGGGAAGGATGTGGCTTTAATAGTGCACCACCACACCCATTTAATTGGAGGCACATCTTATTGTGTGAAATTTATTCTTGCACAGATGGGGTCAAGTTGTGGGTCATATTAGGGTCATGTTGTGGGTCACTGTTTTTTAAACTGTAGAACTCCTTACAGGAGGGAAAGGCCAGGTGTAAATCCAAACTCTTCTTCTGCTGCTTTTGAGCGATTGGAACTTTCTCCCTCTTCCCCTCCAGAGCCAAGAGCAGGCTGGTTTCCCACCCAAATGGTCACATGAAAGGAAGGAGGCACAACACTCTTCCCTCTGTTATTTATTTATTATTTAACAAATATGTGGAAAAAAGTAAGGTGAAATGAGGAGTTGCAAATCCATGAAATCAATCAAGGCTCTTGAGGGATACTGAAGATGTTCATTAGTCACTCAGGTTCTTTATATTGGGAGGTTTTTAAACCTGTGGTTTTCCAAACACTCTCTTTTGAGTTCCGAGAGTATTTTCTGACTATTTTTGGTTTCCTAAATAGCTGATTCCTTAATTTCAATATCCAAGCCCCTTTTCTGGGATGCTCTCCCTCATTCCCCAGTTTTAACTCATCCTGTAGAGCCCTAAAGGATCTCTGACCACTTTAGAGTTCTCTCCCTGTTCATCCGAATAACCAAAACCCTTTGCTGAAAATCTCTCCCTCTCAGCACAGCTGATGCTAACCAATCCCCTAGCTTGGAGCAAGGCATCACTCATGTCTCTGATATGTGCCCTTCTTGCTGCTGGTTCACTCTAAAGGCCAGGCATGAATTGGCTTTGGTTCTTCCTTACTTTGATTCCAAGGTTCAGTAGCAACATCCCAGTCTGATTCCCCAGTTCAGCAATTTAGTGTCTCTTTTTGGCGCTGATCTCTATCTCCTTGACACTGAGACCTGTAGCTACCTTGGCGTTCATCTCAACATTGTCAGTCTCAATCTCCTCCTCATCAAAGTGCCTGTCATAGTTCTAGTTGGAGTCCAGGAGTCTCACATTGGAGTACCCTAACCCCCACCTTCCATTGCCTTTGTTGCTCATTGGAGATTCTGCTGCCTCTGACAGTTCACAGTTGTTACAGTCCAAGGATCATATCTTTGAGGTTCCTCTCCATCCATTGGATCAGGGAAAAAGACAAACTTTTCTACCACATTTGTCTTGTCAATCACAAGGTTTCTATCAACCTTGCCAGTCTTCTTACCCTTGCTGTTCAGAGAGATATATACCGCCCCCATGCACTCTGTGTCACAGCTCTTGTCATTGGTTAAGGTCATCTGCCCAGTCTTCTTTGACATTGAAACAGGATAACTCCATTGCTTCACCACATCTCTGTCAAGATCCCATCACCAGTCACTTTTATGAGTCTGAGGACACTTCCATGCCTTTTCCTAAAGATGATGTTGGTGATCCATCTTCAGTTTTTCCTACAGAGGACCTCAAACTCTATTCAGAACAATTGGTTCAAATGGCTAATGCCTAGGAATTATCTATGTTCAATTGGATCTGAGGTCTATGGTGCCAAAATGGGGTTGATAGCCCTTCCTTTAATTAGGAGCATTCGAGAAATAGTAGGGACTATTCTCCACCACAGTGTCCCTTCTCTGCACCTGATCATGTGGCTGATCCAGTTCAAACAGCAAATTAGGCAGGGTGGCCCATAAATTTATAGCATTGCAAAACCCCTCAACACAAAAATCCAGTGGTTCCAAGTGGACACACTTTGTCAGTTGGTCATGGTGCCAAGTTCTATGACCTGAAACCTGTCCTTTCTCTGACATTTTTTATATGTATTTAAGAGATACTGGTTTAGCCACTTCTATCAAGTTCCAATCTTGCTGCAATTTCTGCATTCCACATACGTGTTGGTCCTTGTTCTGTATTTTCAGCACCTGATTCCAAATTTTTGAGACGTTTAATTAACCTTTACCCTGTGTCTAAACCTCCTCTGTTTTCAGTCTGTCTTTGGTATCAGATTATACATAAACCTTTTGAGCCTCTGGCAGCATCTCTAACTTAACATTTTTGTCTTACATAGTTGCCTTCCTGGCTGGTGTCATCTCAGCCAGAAGTGTGGGAACCTCTGAGTAGACTCTTCATTCATTAGATTTCACCCTGATAGGGCAGTCCTACATCCTTGCTTAGAATTTAGCCCTGAGGTGGTATTTCATTTCCATATATCCCAGGACATTACCCTGCCAATGCTTTCCCCTAGATCCTCAGCCATGGATGAATATTCACTCTGTACACCTTTTTTATTTGTTGCAGAAATTCTTTTTATAAACACAAGAATTTATTTATCTGCTTTAAAGGACCTCAAAAGGGTAACGCTGCTACTTACCAAAGCATTTCTAGATGGGTCTTTTCTGCCATTTGGTTAACCTACGCCAATGTCAAGGTGGATTGTCCACTTCAAGTTAGGGCACAATCCACTAGGCCCCAGCTGCATGTTTTTGCCAGATGTGGTCTGCTCCATCCATGTTTCTTTGACACTACTCCATTGATGTGGACTCCTGGAGAGATGCAGCTGTTCGGAAGTGATGTTGCAGTCATTATTTTGATGACAAGCTCACACCCATCTCCATGGTACGTTGAGCTACTTTTTCATGCGGGACTGCACTGAAAACATGATGATGAAAACTAAGTTGCATTTACCAGTAACCATTGTTCATCAGGTGTCTTCTGTGCACACATACATCCCTCTCTCCTTTTCCTGCTGTTAACGGTATCCTCTAATGTTGTTATTCCTGGCGAAGGGAAAACTGAGAGAGGAGAACTCTCCTTGTTTTTTTCATGTGATTGTTTGGGTAGGAAACCAGCCCATTCTTAGCTCTGGAGGAGAGTGCTCCAAACACTCAAAAGCTTCTAGAAGCCTTTTGGTCAGATATTTGCAGCTGGTCCTTGCCTATGTGGTCCTCGAATGTCCCTGCACAGAAGACACTCAATGAACTGCAGTTACAGGTAAGTGTGACTTTGCTAACCACAAAATCAAATCTAGACATGGAATGGCTTTTGAATGAAGTGATGTTTTGAAGCATTGATGCAATTAAGATGCCATGCTAGTCAGTTGTTAAAAAAAAACTTCGTCAGGGTTGAAGACCATGAACCACAACCAGACCGTGGCCTGCACCAGACCATGGCTTGCAAATCATGGTTTCTGCAATGAGTGATTTGGCGTAACTTATAAAGTGACAAACTAAACTTGCACCAATCAATCTGCCAACAAGAAACTGAATTCAAGATGCTGAGAGGATGGAAGGTGACACCAGATTAAAGACAGTAAATCATGGCATGTGCTGGTTGTACTTTAGAAGCTTGAGCCATTGTTTGTATTGTAAAGTGTAATTGGTACATATGATACATATTGGTACATATGGTACATATGATAGCTTTCTAAGATGTCTCACATGGAGGCTGTTCAGCAACATCATTTCCGGCAGTAAATATTTTGCTTGGCTTCTTTATTCCCTTTGACCCAGCATAGATGTTTGATTATGCTTGTTCCTCAGGAGGCTGACACCGATGAGAACCAGGGAACTTTAAATTTTGAAGAATTTTCCGTGTTTTACAAGATGATGTCATTAAGACGTGACCTCTACTTGCTGCTTCTGAGCTACAGCAATAAGAAAGATCACCTCACTGTCGAGGAATTCGCTCAATTTCTGAAGGCAGAGCAAAAGGTAGGAAAATTCAATATAGCAAGTGGTTTGGTTCTAATGCACAGCAGATATTCCCCCTTCTTGCTTCAGAACTTGTTTTCCTTGTTTATTTTACAAGTTCTTTATTTCCTTGCTGGTGCACATTTAATGATAGCACTAATAGACATTCTTAAGGCGGGGGGCAGAATCTTTAGAAGACTTCCTACTATAGCCAGCATTCTGAGCATTTTGCATCTTAAATTACTTTGATTTCAAATGTGTTTCCAGCCATTATTTGTCAGACATTCAAAGCTGGCAGGCAGGTAATCTATCCTCAAATTATAGCTGCCTTATTCTTATAGGAGTCAACTGCTCTGATACTATTTTATCACTGTTGACGTCATCCTGTTGCCATTTTAGATGCTTATGCTTCATGCTATAAGACGCTTTTTATGAAACTGGAACACAGAAGGCTAGTTACTGGCCTTCCACAGTGATGAATTTCCCAGAATGAAGGAATGCAGTAGATCTTGAGGGTTTATAGCAAGCAATGGCACAAAATTAGCCTTTTTGGAGTCACCTGTGATGATTCTGGGCTGTGGGCCACTCTAGCACCTACCTTTCTTTCTGGAAGTAAAAATTTAGCGCCCTGCTATTTGACATGTGATTGGAAGAAATGCCTTTTTTGCAGTTTTTAACAGTTACTTTAATCACATGGGTGGGGGGAAACTGAAGGATTTATAATACCCCAGGAAAATCCACCTCAAAAATATTTTTGCATTTTCATCACATGAATCAGGCTGCTTTCTGTAACAAGGAGAGAGAGGAACTTTGTGTTCACCAGGGGTCTGTTATGTGCCTCACAACTATGCCTCAGGGTCACAGACTGTATATACATTGCCCACACCTGTTAGAAATAATTGGTATTTTGTTTCACACTCATTCCAGTTTCAGCTTGTCATCTGTCATTTGTTACCAGTCTATTTGTCAGCAGTCAGCTGTCCAGGCTCTCTGCTTGACCAAACCTTTGTACTGTAGGTATGTTTGAAGTGTACTCGTGTGAGACAGGTTTTTTGTCTGTATCCATTGCTTCACCCTGGATCAGTGGCTTTAGAAACACCTGCTATCCATTCACGGAATGGTGTGCATGCTCAGCATTGTGACCTGCCTTCCAGAGACAAAAATGGGTTCAAGGGGAACAGGGAGCTCATTAGACCTTAAAGTTCTGCCAGTGAGAACAGAAGATGTATGGGAAGTGCAAAAGAGGATCAATACAAGCTCTGTAGTAATAAGAAGTCACTGGAGCTTGAAGGCAGATGCCACCAGTGCAGGTTAGTCCAGGAAAAGTTGTAAGACAGGATGAGCAGAAGAGTCCCAGCTGGCACCTGTCACAAAATTGTGTCTAGAGTCAGGAGATGGAGCCTGAATAAAACATTCTGTTCATTTAGCAGTGTTTGTAGCTATTGTAGTTTGCTTAGATTTCTCCTCAGCCGGGACCCAAAATTAAAAAAAGAGAAGCGAAGAAGAAGAAGAAGAATATAATTTAAAAATGAACAAATACCAAAGAGTACATTATGCCACATTTTGGTTTAATCTTGGATCCATTGAGCTGCCTCACCTGAAGTAAAAGCCAGAAACCTAGATCTCTTTGGCTCATGCCATTTTATTTATGCCAGGAGGCTCTTGCTTCTGGTCACACTCAACCTTAAATACCTGCAACAGTCAAGGAATGAGCCCAGATCTTGTTCAGCTGACGAATGTTTTCCCAAGGATTCCCAACCTCTGCTAGAAGAGCCTATGGCTGCATCCAGGCTTCAACTGGGAACACTCACGAAATATTTACACCAAGTGGTTCATGAACGATAGGAGCTCTGAGGGCTTAAACCATGAATCTTAAAGCCTGAGGATGGATTTATCCTTAAGAGCTATAAAGTAAGCCTTGTTTTTTTACAAGTACAGAAAAAGAGAGAAGCATGCAACGTAAGCCCAAGTAGATTAGCTTAATTTTGTCACTCCATGACATGTGTTGCACCAGCCTCTTCCACAGTCCAGCTAATATCCTAAATTCTGATCCAAACTGTTTCCCATTTGATGTGGAGTAGTTTCCTTCGAGGGTAGCTTTCTAACCTGGAGCTAGGCCATTTCAGGATTCTGTAGCATCCTTACAAGTTTTATGGCACATCAGACAAGGCTTAAGAGGTGAAAAAGAATCTCAAGGACTTCTGAGCAGAGGAGGGTTGACTTGTGTGGACAGCCCACCGTACATTTGTACAGTCTGGGTTAGTTGCCTCAGGAGTCTGAGTCTTGTGCTTCCTCATCTGCTATCCATCAGGCTGGGCTGTGCATGTAGCAGGGCTGGGCACAGCCTCCATTTGCACTTCTTCCAGTTCAGTACCTGGGTTTGTGCTCTCAGTCAAATATGATACTCCTTAGTCAAAATCCCAGCTGTTGAAAGGGATTGTGACAGTTGAGTGCTCTGTGTACACCTAGTGGAGATAGCTGCTTTTTTGTGTTCTCCCCTCGGGAATAATGTCAACAGGAAAATTTTCTTATGAAGCTATTTTAGGACCTTCTTCATTATGTAAAAAGGACAGATTCATACATTTTTGCCACAATTGTGCTGACATCCCAGAATATGTCTACAGTTGTTTTTGAGTATTATAGAAAAGATGGTCAGTCAGTCTTTGTTATGGTCCACAACCCATGCAGAAGCAGAGTTAATTACACACATAAAATCTCTGTGCATATCCATTGTCTTAGTATACTTTGATTTCTCTTCTAATTATGTTTATCTTACATAATTCATCTTAATATATCTAACATTGATCCTCTTAGAATATCTAACAATTTAAGGATAAGAGTTTGAGTAAATTATGCATAGGTAGTTATTTTGGCCCATATTTTCATTGCAGGAAACAGACATTTAAACTGGTTCTGGAGGGTTTTTTGGGCTGTGTGGGTTCCACCAGACCACGGCCACACAGCACGGCCACACAGCACAGAAAACCCTCCTGAACCAGTTGAATCCGGCCATGAAAGCCTTCAACAAGACATTTAACTATTTTTCACCTCCCACCAATAAAATAAAATTTTGAGAATATTCTGCTCAGAGAATAGTTATTTATTCACTAAAACAGATTCTGATAAATTCAAGTGTACTTGTACATAAAATCTGGGGTGAAATAATATATAACCAGTGATTTAGTGAGGTACTCAGTGCCAGAATAAAATATACAATTCTATGTATCTTCTTGTGAACAAGGCAGATGATAGCATATTCAATATAGCTGATGTAAACATATAACAGTTTTCTTGGAACAGTTGATATATAAATGGACATTGATATTGGCTCATTGGATCTAAATTGAATGGATTGGGAGAACACCTTGGACTTACACAAAAGATGAAGTCAGCTATATTGGAAATGTGGGGACCCTTCCTTTGCTGTTGCATATGAAGAGCTTCATTGGAAGAGCTGCTTCAGAAGTGTTTTTTTGGTGAACAGATGCAGGCTTAGACCAGATTAGGCTTCATATGACAGGAACATCGGCATATGTTGTATCTTGCTGATTCCAAGAAGCCTTGAGGAAATAATGAAAAAAAGTTAATTGTAGCCAGTTTTGTACCACATGAGCATTTGCTAGGAATAACATTACAATCAAACAGAAGCTTTCACTTGAGCCAAGATAATCAGCGTTTCACCAATGAAGAGCTCTTATTTCTGTTATGCTCTGAGCTGCCAAGAAGTTTCTTAAATTTGGTTAAAAGTTTTTCTACGAGTCTGAGCTGCAAACAGAGCTTCCTATTTTATGTTTCCCTTGAATTACTGAATTGAAGAATTGCTTCATAGGTTCTGAGCACAGCATTTATAAATCTAGAACTTTAAATGCAGTTGTCCTAATCCAAAATTGAACAAGGGACATATTTATCTTCCCATCCCACACAGTTGCACTTCAAGTTCTCAGTTTATTCTCATGTCACTGGTATATGATCCATCTTTCACTGTCCTCCATCTTCTAAAATGAAGTAGCTTTTTTTTGAGCACAGCATGTTACTGGAGTCTCCAATCTATAACATTTACTGGGCAACTATGTGTGAGAGAGAAATCTATCATTGTAAAGTTAAAAGGAATTGTTGATGGGCTCTAACTTGTCTTGTTAAAGATTGCTTTTTGGCTTACCACAGCATTTTTTTTAGAATATTTGTCTGAGAGGTATCCTTCAATTGCTTCTAATATCAGTTCAGGTAAAATTTTGGACTCTCATTGTGGGCATTGGTTTGGTTGCTGTTAATTCTAGACTTCTAAATTCAGCCTGTTTACTTACCATTAGTGAGTTGATTGATTTCCAGAGGAGAACATCAACTCATGCTTAGTCAGCGGGGTTTTAATTGAATTTTACTTTCGCCAGATCCTGCTTATTCTTGCAAGAGTGTTAATAGGTTAAATTAGCAAGCCTGTTTAAAGCAATATTTACATTGCTATAAGTGCAGCAGTCTTAACTGCCTGCTATGTGTGGACGAAATGCACAATACGACTTGCCACTTACGAAGCTGAGGCAAAGATGGGCTATTGGACCTGATGCTGGTTTTTCTTCGTTAGATTTACAGGTCTTGCTCTTCTGTCATTGATCCAGTAAGTCTGGCTAATTCCAGAGAATTATGTGTAGTGCTGAGGTTATTCTTTCATTCTGTCTGTGTCAGGTGTATTTATATTTGTGATGGTCTGAAAAGCAATAAGTTATAACATCTATACTCACCTCATGAGCTGAGTCCAGAAAAGATTAGCACAGTTTCCATAAATGGGAACCATTGTATCTGCAGAGGCCATTAGATTATTTTTTCATTCAGAACTGTTGGCCATGAGCCAGGTAAAGTTGATCACTGTTGAGTTCTTTTGATTTCCAGAGGAGAACGTTAAGTCATGCTCAGTCAATAGGATTTAAATTGAGTTTAACTTTGGCCAGATTCTGCTTGTTCTTGGAAGAGTTTTAATAGGTTAAATTAGCAAGCCTCTTTACTGAATATTTAAATATTTATTTAGCAGGATGCCTCATTATGAGTCATGCATTCTTTCACATTATGAACCCAACTCATGTCTCACTGTAGCTAAGGTGCTTGAAAAGGCTACCTTTGCTAATTATAGTAAATGGAGTGATGACATAAGCCAGTGAAACTCGATCAGTGAACTCCTGAGTTTTTACAATCAATGTGTGTGCACTGTGGAGATTAGTCTGCTGCAATTACATGTAGTAGCCACAATTTGATCTGTATTTTGCTTCAATTACAACCATTATGGATTTAAGAGACCACGGTTTCTAGGCAAATTTGAGTTCTGATGCCTCATGAAGGAAAGACCACAAAACATGTCCAGTGTCTAATCTTGACATTTGAAAAATAGGCACTGATATAATGAGGGAGATTGCTACTGATACATGGAAAACTCAAAGCTGCGTATTGAAAGGGTAAACTATCCTTTTTCTGTACACAAAACTGTGATGGACAGGAGGCTTGTGCTCAATACCGAATTTACCTGCTGGTATCAAACCCAAAGCTTTTATACTTGTTACTGTAAGAACATTTTGTAACTGAATGGAAGGTTCATATCTCAAAACCAGCCTGGCTTCCCAAAATCATAAGAGCCTTTGTGGATCCCCTTGGTTTAAAGAAAGGGCCTGTCACACAAAACCCAACACTGCAGAAATACCCTGTGCAAATGTAAAAATAATTTCAGTCTCTGAATCAGATTTTGTAATGTGTGCTCCCTGTGGGGCTGTCTTTGAAGACTATTCAGAAACATCCACTGGCTCGAAATACTGCACTCAGATTACAAAAATACGTCAGGGAGACTGAACTTGAAAGAACAGTAACGTTGTCATGAGCCATCTTAGAGATTCCTCTGGGAACCCGCATACCACCCAGACCCAACTCAGATGATTTGAAAACATTTTAAATGGCTTCTCCAGCTCTATGGATCATTGGAAAAGTTGGCCAAATTACCCAATCAGTTGCTTGGGATGCATCCAAGATATGGGGATGGAGGGAAGAATGGGCAGAGAATTTTTTGTAGTCCTTTGATTTATAAATAACAAAAATTCAGAACAAACCTAGGGATCTGGCCTGGCTGCTTTTCTCTTTATTATTAAGGAACAATGTTAGAATTTGGTCCATCCAGTTATATAAGTTTTTTGTAAAGGCTGTGGTGGAGATTACAACTACAACTATTATCTTCCTTATTTCGTTCCTAATTGTCTGCGGCCATGTTGGCACAGTGTCTCAGGGGTTGGGTGGGAATCAGTGCTCGACAGATGTAGTGGAATGAAATGCCAGACTTCTGAGGTAATGACATACACTCTGTCGTTTCATTTGGCAGGGAGGGAAGTCATATTTTGAATGTTCTTCTGTGTTAAAACTCCCTGAAAAATATCATCACACCAAAGAGCAAAGTTTGCCCTAGCCCTTCACATAGTATTCTAGTTTTCCATTTATAGTAAGGTTAATGTATAGCATCTTTGAAAACTGAACTCTCACCCCTTCCTTCTAAAGTGATGCAGTCCATTCTACCCCGCCTCACCTCATTCTGCTGCATGTATTGATAAGACCTGAAGCTGGTGTGGAAAACAAAGTTCCTGTTGATGAATCTTGTGTGAGCCTATTCTTGGGCTTTCATAAGGGTGAGAAGGTGACATTATTTGATCTTGGCTGGCTAGTATATTTAAGTATGATGTGTGCTCCAAACATATTCATTATCATTTGAAGTTTAACAAGCTATGCTAGTTTGCAATAGTCATTACCAACAAACAAAAAGAGAGAAGACATCACCATTCTTTTAATGGAGGTATTTTTACATCCAGCTGGCAGGCAACATAATCGTGCTGTTCTAATGTTCTTCATTGATATACTGTGTGTGCTAATACAGAGATACAGTATTAATTGTAAAGATTTTGTAGGAAGTTTCTTTCTAGGGAATAAATGCTTCAAAAATAGAAAAGAATGCTGAGATTTCCCCCCTAGTCAAGAAACAGAGGAAGGCAAGCACAAAGGAGATTTAATGAATGCTATAAATGAGGTCAGTTTTGGGTTATGAAATCTGAGATATTAACAACAGGCATTTTCCCCCTCTTAGTATCCATCATAGTTGTGTGATAAACATTGTGCATTAAAATACCATTGAAATCTAGCTGGGTTAAGTGATCCCTGACACATGCTGTGTACTGTACCTAGAAACAAAACAAAATAAAAACACCCCAAGAACAAAAAAAGGCTTAATGGTTTTATTATCCATTGGTATCTTGTTAGTACTTCTACCCTGCACCAGCACCCCACACCAAACATCTGGGACATCAGAGAATTTGTTGTCACCTGCAATCTAAGTAGTATATGAAGAATGTTACTGTCCCAATCCAGAATTCCATGTACACCGGAGTACCCAGAGACTCCTTTTTTAATCAGATTTCCTTTAAAAAAGACAAAATACTTTAAGTCATGTACTCATACCACATACAAATTGTGTGCACTAGTTGTGATCAAGATAGCTTCAGAACCAGATGTTTAGGTGGGGACTCCAGGGATTTTATCACTTTAAACTTAGCCTTATACAATTATACAAAATTTTGGATCAATATTATTGTCAGGGTTTGATATACAGAGATACAAGAGATGCTGGTGCCTGGTGGATGTTGTAAAGAGCAGTTTTAAAACTGAGCAAACCAAGCAAGGGCTGAGTTGGCTCTCCAAGACCTGCAGCTGACAACATTGCTGTCTAATGGGTGGGAGCTAGCTGTGTGGTCCTCATTAGGTCACTGATATCGGGAGCACGAGAGCTTGCGGCGGTGGAGGCTGCAACACCTATTTGCAAACGGTGGTGATATTGAGAGCCTAAGTCAGAGACAGAGGCAACAGCTGCAGTCATCATGGAAGACCTGCACCCGTCACAAACGTCAAAGTCTTAGGAACATCTGGAGACCTCGACCTGAGACAGAGGAACAGCAACCTGGAAAGTTGGCAGCAGCAGATGGCAGCAGCGATTGACCTTAAGAACTGGAGAGCCAAAAAAGACGAAAGGGAACAACCACCATAGCTTCAGAGAGATGATGGGGAAAACAACGAACAGCCATCAGAGCCGTAATACCCGACAGAAGGGACAGCAATCGATCAATTTCCTGGGGTATGGTGGCCCAGAAAGTGGTGAAGGAGTAATAATGGAAGCCATTGTACCAGAACTGGTGGGGTTAGAGACCTTGATTGGTTGATCCGAAAATGTGGAGGACTGAGTTTCCCTGATAAGTGAACGCAGGAGGAAAATCCTGGGGAAAGGCTTTGAGTGGGCTTGGGCTTGTCCAGAGCTGATTGGCTTGCCTTTGATTAATATCAAGAATCCCATTGTGGAGTTACTGTCAAAGACTTTCCTGGTGCAACAGCACTGAGTGCTTAGTACCTCACTGTCTCTGAGCCAGAAGAGCAGTGAGGGTCACTTGCTACCCCTGGGATTATGTTTATTAGTTGCCCACTATTAGGTTGTTTTTTGTTATTGTCTGAGTGTTGTTAAATTAGTTTTAGTGGGAACACACAGTAGGCTTAAGTTGAAGGGTTGAGGTTGAGGTCATTCACTTACCCACTGGTATAACATCAGTCGCCTACCTCCCGACCACTTACCATTAATGGTCAGTTGGACCATTGTTGTAAACAACTGCTATTTAGCATTCCCCTTTTCAATTATGTTAGTCCCTGGATCATAATGTATTGGCTGAAGGGTAATTACCACCATCATAGATATATAAGAGGATGGGTTTGGTTGACCTGATTTTAAAGCTAATTTTATGTTTTGGTTTTTAATTGTATGTAAGCTGCCTTGAGCCTGGCTGTGACCAGGGATGGGTGGAGTATAAGTTTAGTAATATGAAAATAAATTAAATAAATAATAAATAAATTGGGTGGCTACATTCTGCTAGTGAATAGTTCTTACTGCTTACAGGCCTGTTGCATCCCTTTACAAGCATTTCTGTATTACTTTTGGTCACCTTTTCCCCAAAAACTCATGATAAATAGTGCATGTAAGAGCAAGAGTATGATAGATGTATATACTTGTGCTGACAATAAATACATTGAATCTGTTACAAGGCATCAAATGTTAAAGGCTTATACCTGTAAAATCAAGCAATTACTTAGCCTCCCCCCCACCCCCCATATACAACATGGAAACCAAGAACTGGGACAATTCTCTGCTGTGTTTTAGGAACAGCGGATTGGATCCTGTTGATCTATTCCAATAATAGTAGCAGTTTTCTCCTTCCACTTCTTGCCCTGGTGGAAAACTTCTTGTAGTAGAGGAAATCACTGCTTTTAGTAGAATGGACCAGTGGTGGGATTCACCAGGGTCGCACCACTTCGGCAGAACTGGTTGTTAAAATGGTGCTTGTAAACGACCAGTTATTAAATTATTTGCATCCCACCACTGGAATGGACCCATGGGATACAACCTAGTATGGGGGGAATATATATGGGAAAGCCATGTGCTTCAGCCCTAAGAAATATTAAACTGTGAGCTATTACTAAACTCGCTTTTTCTGACAGCAAAATAGCTGTTTAAATCCAATATGATTTTAGTTGTGGTTGATGATTCTCTGCAGTGTTGTTCTCCCTATTTTGAAATTCAGGATGCTGAGCAAAAGGACAAATCCCCAGCTTTTTAAAAGGTCACTGAAGAATACTGTTCCTGACAGTGGTATTCATGGTTGGCTGCATGCAGACTGTGGCCGTGGGATTTCCAACTAGATGCTGAGGCCTTCTGTACATTTTGACATGTTGGTCACAGAGTTTGACAGATGAAAAGGTATTTCATTGTTGTCTTTGGTGCAGGTGAATAATGTGACGACGGAGTATTGTCTGGACATCATAAGGAAGTTTGAAGTTTCGGAAGAAAACAAGAGTCAAAATGTTCTGGGCATAGAAGGTAACATCTTTCACTGTCAGTAGATATAGACTGCAGGTTATATTGCTGTCATATGGGGAAAATGTCTTGGTTAATGTTTTCGTGGCCACCAAAATGTGAATGCATCCAGTGAAAATTCTGGGTATTTCAAATATTTGTGAGAATATGGATAGGCTGGAAATGTATACTGCTACTAATAGAAGTAGTTTATAGTGCAATCTCTATGCGACTATGGATTTTGTGATCAAGAAGAAAAGGAGGAGGAGTTTGGATTTATACCCCACCTTTATGTCCAGTAAGGAGAATCAAGGTGGCTTACAAACTCCTTTCCCCTCCTCTCCTCACAAGAGACACCTTGTGAGGTAAGTGGGGTTGAGAGAGTTCAAACAGAACTGTGACTAGCCCAAGGTCACCCAGCAGGAATGTAGGAGTGCAGAAACACATCTGGCTCAGCAGATAAGCCTCTGCCACTCAGGTGGTACAGTGGGGAATCAAACCCGGTTCTCCAGATTAGAATCCACTGGCGCTTAACCACTACACCACACTGGCTCTCATCAAGATAATAAGTGTATGCTCATTCAGCTGGGTATTCATATACATTGTATATAAGGCTGAAATCCTATCTATCAGCTGTTTGGGAGGTAGCAAGGAGTAGGACTGGCTTAAATTCCTTGTTCACTGCCAAGCATTAGATTTCAACTTCTTATTAATGGCAACATTTGTTCAGCCTTAGCTAATGGAACAGAACTTGGATATATAGCTCTATGTTGTATCTGGAAGAACAGAGTAGTTTTTCAGACCTAAAACATTACCTATGCAATATAATTTTCAGGGTGGTCATTTAGTTCATCCTGACAGCAGCGCTGATGACCTTCATTGTTCTATTTGCTAGTGGAATGATTTTGTTGATGGGAACTGCACTAGACAGTGTTGCGTAAATCTGCACATTGGAATTGGAACGGTGAAGCTCTCCAGGGTCAGAGAGAATTTTTCTCGCTGACGTCTTCTCTAAAAGCCCAAAGAAAACAGGCAGTCTGAACACAAGCTTAATAAATATGCTTTGTAGTTTACCTTGTCCCTTATTACGGAAATTTCCATACGTTGGTTTGCTTAAATCTCTTCGTGGTTGTGGGAGACTTTAGAAAGGGTTGTAGCCATTGTACCACCAATATTTTTCCTTTGTTGCTTGAGTTTCCTTTTTTAAAAAAAGAAAGGAAGGGAAAGGGTGATGCTAGTAAAGGAAGATCCCCCCATCACTTTTTACTGTCCAGAATATATTGTGATAGGTGCAGACTTCTCATCCCAGCATGTCCAGCTGTCTTGCAAAAAATCCTGCTTCTAAACATATATATATACAAAAGATTCCAGCTTTTTTGCATCTCATTACCCTGTGGGGAGAAACTGGCATGTATTCAGTTTACAGTGCAATCCTATGTAAAGGATATTCCAGACTAACTCCATTGAAATGAATGGGTTTAGACTGGAGTTGTTCTCCTTAGGAATAAAGGTGGGTCCTGGAGGTAAAAACTTGGCAAGTCTCTTGCTGTACTGCCTTTTTGGTTGTTTGTCTCAATGTTTTTAAACCTGTTGCATTGCCATTTTTTGAAGTTACTGAATTTCTATTATAAGTCAATTAGTGTGCCTAGTTGTCACACCTTATCAGTTCACATGATAGATGTTGGAGATCATATTCTGGCATTAAATGTCGGAGGAACATTGGCGTAAATGGGAATGAATTTGGAAAAATCTTCCATTACCCTTTGCCTGACGTCCTTTGATGCCCTAACCTTTGTTCCCATTGTTTAATGAAGACCATGAGCATTCAGGAGGGAAAATTGTTACCCTGATCCACCCATTTCATGGAGCTGTGCAAGCTGTGATACAAACATGCGGCTTCCCTAACATGGGGGTTAGGGTTCACATGGTGATCACAATGCTTGCCAAGGCAGCCCACAACTACCTCCTTGGTAAGTGAGCTTGCTACTCTGACATGTGAGACTACACAGAAGACCTGACTATGAAAACAGAGTTGCACTTAAACTGTGACTGTTGTTCATCTGCTGTCTTCTGTGCAGGCACTCATCGTCTCTCCTTTCCTTGCTGTGGGCTTATTATTTGTACCTTATGAATGCTCCATGGCAGTGAAAAGAGAACTAAGGAGGAGTGCTCTCCCTGCTTCCATGGAACATGGCTGTGATCTTGCGATGGAGGGGAAGGGGAGCACTACAAAAATGCTGATTTTTCTAGAAAATTAGAAGTCTGTTCTTTGCAGCTGGCTTTCACCCGTGCAGCCCAGTGCATACCTGCCTAGAAAACAGCAGATGAACAACAGCTACATGCAAGGTAGATGCAACTTTTTTTGGGCTAAACAGGTTGCCTACTGATAAGGGCAGTCCTCACCATTGAAAAGAAAATGTGTTGGAGCAGTTAGATGATGAACAAGAACTGTGACAATTTTCATTCAGATCTCCACACAGCCATAAGACTGACAGGGTGACCCGAGACCAGTCATGTGCTGCTGACCTAACCTACCTCAGAGGCCTCTTACGAGGATAAAACTGGGTGTGGATGAACCTTGTATCCCATCTTAAGCTTCTTGGAAAAAGACTACCAGAAAATAATAATGGAATAGCTAATTTTGCTCTAATGTTTCTGTGCTGTTTCTTAAAGGTTTTACCAACTTTATGCGTAGCCCTGCTTGTGATGTGTTTAATCCGCTACACAGTGAGGTGCATCACGATATGGATCAGCCTCTTTGCAATTATTACATTGCTTCTTCTCACAACACATATCTAACTGGAGATCAGCTTCTGTCTCAGTCTAAAGTTGAGATGTATGCTCGAGTCTTACAAGATGGTTGCCGGTGTCTTGAAGGTATCCTTTTTCTCATATTTTTGGGGTGGATGTTCTCAGAGGTTGGACAAAATACAAAAAGAGCCACTTAACCCTACTTTATTCCCCATCTTCTAAAAGGTATGACAGACAGTACTGATTGTTCCAGAGCTAGATGTGGGCATTTGGCTAAAGCCAAACAGGAAAAAAATCTGAAAAGTATTTGGGGGGGGGTCGTTTCATCCCCCCTCAAAAGGTGGCAGTTAAAAGGGATTCAAAAAGTGGATCCAGCCTCTTCAGACCTGCCACCAACGCTGCTACCTCCCAACTCCATGTGGAACTGGGAACCAACAAGCAGACACAGACTGAATGTTGGGAGCCCAGCATTCAGCTCTGCATCTGCGTGCTGCCTCCCAGTTTCCATGTAAAACGCAGAGGCAGCAGACATCGAGCTCTAGCTTGAGGAGGGCCTTTTAGATTTACTTCAGTTGCAAAACTCTCTGTATTCATGGGAACCCCTGATGTAGCAAGTACTATTTTTAAAATCTGAATAAAATGAGTGATTTCCCACTACATTTGATAACCTTAGAACAGGCTTTTCTTTGCCACTTGACATAGCATTCTTCATGCCATGTAAACGAACACACCTGCCCCCCCAAAAAACAGTGCTCTGATATGGCTTATTTCTTTTATCTTTATTTCATCATCGTTGTTGGTCAATAATAAAATATTGTTGATTATCCCATCTCCAGCTACTCATTTTGCAATTGAGGGAAAAATGAAGAGCACCAAAAGTCCTTTCAGGAGGGCTCGAGATCTAAAAATATACATTTCATTAGAATGCAGTATAGTTCTTCAGAGGATTTGCTTTGAACAATCTTTCATCAAAAGACTATTGCAAAAAAACCCCCCTGAAATAAAGCTTTACGATTATTTAATGAAGTGCTTGGCTGTATCTAGAAAGTTCTTAAAATAGCATCTGTAAAGATCACATGTATGCAAATCTAAACCTTTTTCCAAGATCAACTGAAACGAAATTGGTTTAAGAGCCTTTTCATATGCTTTTGAAAATTCTAACTTCAAAGCAAACAGATTGTATTGGGCAATCAACAACCCCTCCCCCGTTCATATATGGACTTGGCTTTCTGTTTTGGAGAAAATTGGGAATCTGTCACTGTTTCCATTTGCACGTACAGCTATCTCACAGTGCAGTGCAGTCCAGTCCTAAACCAAGTTACACCTTTCTAAATCTACTGACATCATGTAAACCATCTAATCTGGTTTCATTTCACTGACCATTTTATATTAATTATGCACACAGTATAGTCAGTGTCACAAACATAGATGAAAAGGATAAATATACAGTGGCCCAGAACTGTATATTTATTCCACTGTTCAGATAAAGCTTTCTCATTCATTTTGTAGGAGGGAGCATCTTTCTGCATCTATCTTTTTAACTCTGAGATTGAAGTGAATGGGGCAGCTCTAGGGGACATAGCAGCTCCATGGGTAATTAGATGTTCCAGAGGATTAGTAGATGCTGAATTTGCTGATGTTTAATTTCAAAGAGTGTAGAAATAAGTATTAGTGGGGCAGATATTACTGGGGCCGATAAGAGGACCTTGTACATAAGTATCTAAATCCCCTTGAGATCTTAGGACAGCAGGATTTTTAGAGCAATGTGTGAAGGAGCGGTTGGCTTGAAAATCTGACTGCCTTAATTGGGGCAGTGGGAAGAGCAGTTATTGCTAAGGAGATAGCTTTCCTTCCATCTTAGTTTAACCACATTTTTATACAACTCAGATCTCCTTTTAGGTCAATGACTGGGTTGTCCAAGGGCCAGTTTTGTTCCATGTATATTCAGCGAATGTTAGCCAAGATTGCTATCAAACAGTAGGCAAATCATCACATTTACTTTACACAAAAAATATGAATTCCTAATGCATGCAGCCACAATCATATCCAGCTGAGTAAAGGACCAGTTAGGTTTTTACCCAGCCTTTTGTCATGCTTTCCCCCTTGCTAATTATATTTGATGGTAATAATAGCATAACACCCAGCTTTAATCTTTTGCCAGCGTGAGTGGTAGATTATGGAAGATGAGATTTGTTACATGTAATAAGAGAATGTCCATTTACTCAGCAGGACTTGCACGTACCTGACTTCTTACGAGCGCCCAGAACAGTGCTGTCTTCCTTTTCTAGGAAAAACAGCCAACTGTGTCCCTCAAGAGGATGTTTGTTTAATGTACTGCCTTCCTCTCTTAACAGTTGATTGCTGGGACGGTCCAGATGGGGAACCGGTTGTGCACCATGGTTATACTCTTACTTCCAAAATCCTGTTTAAAGATGTAGTGGAAGTGATCAACAAAAATGCCTTTACCAAAAACGAGTAAGTGTAATAGGGATATCGGATATCCCAGCAGGTTATGCAAATAAGTAGAGTTGCTTCCTGAAAAAATCCTATTAGTTTTCGGTCAGTGTTGTGCTTCTATTGTCAGATTAATCATTTTCAAAATGTGTGCTTTAAATGGCAAAAGCAAATTGCATTCCACTGATACAATCACATTCATTTTATTTGGACAGTAGAAATGAATACTGACTTTTATCCTGTGGTCAGTGAGAGTCATTTTTACAGGTTTCCTTTTCCTGCTTTGTACCCTGCCATACCATTCATGAGGATACTCCTGGTTCCAAAAAGCAAAATTTTAGTAGTGCAAAGTGGGAATGACAATTTTGTGAACGCTGCACCCATCACGGTTCATTGGATACAAGCCTGTGGGGTTGAAGAAGCAGTCTAGAGAAAGTGAAGTAGATTGAAAACTTTCTCATCGTGTAGCCTGATCCTACACAGAAGTCAGCCTTACTGAGTTGTGGTGGCCTTTCTAATAAATTGGCATAGGGATGCTGCTGTAAAAACTTGAAGGCAAGTTTGAAGCTGCACCCCCAAGTTAAATACTGTACCTTTCTTTTACAATGGCACTGCTGTATGTGAAGTCCATGGATTGAGCTGCAGCTGCAGTAGCGGCTAATGATGGCAGGAAGGAATTTCTTCACTGTATCCTTTCTAGTCTTACCACCTTGCCTGCTTCAAGAGAAATAGCGAAAGAGGCAGCTATAGTTACTTTGACATCTCCTAGCTATATGTCAGGGTAGCACCCACCCCTTTGCATTTTATAACAGCAAGCCTGGCTAAAGAATAAGTGATAGGACCAAGGGAACAGAATGCTCATTCAAAACATTGTAGGATATCTGTTGATCCTCAGGATATCCAGGCATTAAAGCTGACTGGAAACCAGTCCTTGCTCTGCCCTTGTAGAAGAGAGAATGCAGACAGATGAAGTTTAGACTGTGCTACTTTCTCCTTGTGGACTGTGGGTCTTTGTCTTCCAAGCATGAAGACAGTCTGCCGTCCCAGGAAAAAAGAGCCATTTATTTGAGAAGAGTGATCATATTTCTATTTATTTAACATGACCAATATAGTTTGCAAATAATTCACACTCCTCTTCCTAGTAAAAACTATTGGAGATCACAAAATAAACCAATATCATAAACACAGCCATGAAAAAAACCTGCCCAGTTAAAGCCTCACATTGGAAAGTACCACAGGAAACCCATGTTAAGACAGTTAATTTCGTGTTGCCCAATAGAATTCATTAAAACTATCCAAAGCCATTAAAAACCTGTGAGAACCATTAAAGGCTGTTACTTGCCTCCTAGGAAACAGAAATTATATAGCCGGCAGGGCCTCCAGTGGAAAGAGGTTCCACATGGTTTGGACAATGTTTGAGCAATCTAATGTCTGCTTGTGGTAGAATTCAAAGGAGGATTTACGTGCATAAGGAAGTTTGTGAAATAAGAGGCTTGAAACTATATTCCCACTTTTCACTCTTCTATTGAAAGAGATGTACTACTTAACTAATAGCAAGTTTCCATGCTTTCTTGGGAGGTTTTCCAGTCTCAGGAAGATGATCATGGCATTAAAGAATTATAGAAATCGAAGTTGTTACCTAAACACATATATAATAATTATCATGGAAAAGCCCATGTATTATAAGTTGCAGGTGAACTGCTGACACGTTCTTTTTCCCCGTTAGGTTTCCGGTTATATTGTCTATTGAAAATCACTGCAGTATTCAACAGCAAAAGAAAATTGCTCAGTACCTCAAGGAGATTTTCGGTGACAAACTGGATTTGTCTTCTGTGAGCACTGGAGATTCCAAGCAGCTTCCCAGTCCTCAGAGTTTGAAAGGCAAAATCCTAATCAAGGTAAATGGTTACAAAAAATGTTATGCGTTGAGTTCACGAGAGATGCATAGTCTGTTAGATCCTCAAGATCTGGCTTATATAAAATTACTTCAAAACTAGTTTAAAGTGTGGCTGCTTCCATTCCTTCTGCCCTTAGAGCACTATTCTGGGGTGATACATCTCCCCTGCTTCCTACTCCACCATTGTTGATCACATGCCCCCTTTTCATCTCATCTCATATACCTAGATGGTGGCAATCTGTTGCTACGTTGCATGATCTTTATGGCCATTCCCCTGGGATTGCATCCATTGCTCTTGCTGTTGGGACAGGGATGGAGGAGTCAGGTTCAGTTGCTGTGCCTCAGATGGGATGGTGTTCCAGTAATCCCTTGAACTGGTTATCACTGAATGCCTTTGTTTCCCTCCAGCATAATTAACAGTGACTTTCCATTGTTTATACACATGTTGGAAACAAATGTCTTTCTGTGAAGTGTTGGACTACAGGGAGCATTGAACATGTAAAGTGTGAACATGGGAAATAGTCGGACTTGAATAACTTACATTTGAGAGGGGACAAGAAAAGGAGTCCCTTCTCAAATAGTTCAGTATCTTGCTTCCTAAGTTTTGATTGGTGCTACTCAGCCTTCCTCTTCTCTGCAAAGATTTGTTAGGCTAGTGAATGGTTTCAGATCTTTCCAGAGGCTGTGTTAGAATGTCCCTTCCCCAACTGATGCAATGGAAAGAACCCGAGAAGACTGAAACAGAATCTGGTAATATTGGTCAGAGGATGAGGAAAGCACCACCATCCAGAACCATGAATGGGAAGTTCCCAGTGAAGAGATAGAAAGAAACAATGGTGCTTTTTTCCAGTGCTTCTGCCTCATATGCCATGATTGCATGCAGGCTGGCAGATTCAAACTGGATTTGGATCTGGATTCTTTTGTTGCATTTTTGTTAGCAAGCCTATGCTCTTGTCCCTTCTTTTAAGATCTAGCAGTTTTCCCATTATTATGGTATAGACGGGAATGTTTGTAGGTAGAAGGGCTGTCTAATGCAGGGGTAGGGAACCTGCGGCTCTCCAGATGTTCAGGAACTACAATTCCCATCAGCCCTTACCAGCATGGCCAATTGGCCACCCCCCCCCCCCCCCACCCCCCCCCCCCCCCACCCCCCCCCCCCCCCACCCCCCCCCCCCCCCACCCCCCCCCCCCCCCACCCCCCCCCCCCCCCACCCCCCCCCCCCCCCACCCCCCCCCCCCCCCACCCCCCCCCCCCCCCACCCCCCCCCCCCCCCACCCCCCCCCCCCCCCACCCCCCCCCCCCCCCACCCCCCCCCCCCCCCACCCCCCCCCCCCCCCACCCCCCCCCCCCCCCACCCCCCCCCCCCCCCACCCCCCCCCCCCCCCACCCCCCCCCCCCCCCACCCCCCCCCCCCCCCACCCCCCCCCCCCCCCACCCCCCCCCCCCCCCACCCCCCCCCCCCCCCACCCCCCCCCCCCCCCACCCCCCCCCCCCCCCACCCCCCCCCCCCAGGCTGATGGGAATTGTAGTTCCTGAACATCTGGAGAGCCGCAGGTTCCCTACCCCTGGTCTAATGCAACCACACCTAGAGCTTGTGGTAGAACCCTTATGGTGCCTATTAGGGAAGGTTGAGTTACGCCCTCACCATTATGCTGGCTGTAAGTGTGGTGCTTTGCTTTTTGATTATGTTTATGAAAACAAATGAAGTGATGTACCACTTAGGTAGAGGGTTAAAACTCCCAGCTGTCCCTTCTATTCAGAATCGAGTCTGTTCCTGTCTGCTTAGTCTTGTCTGGATTTATCTTTCTCTGTTTCTACTAGCCTATGACAAAATGTTGTCAACTAGCTTCTATTGAGATCAATAGTGGCAAGCCAGTCCCATACAGCTAGAGTGTGATATTGGCTTTACCTGGTACATTTTATTTCCTCCTCCTGCTTTGAAAAGTGATATTTCATAGTGAAGTAGTGATTGCAAAACATATGAAATGAGCATTCTCTGTAGTTCAGTGCTGTTCGTATCTGTATTTGCCACTAATAAAAATCACTGATGTAGGTGAGCACTTTTTGTGAAATGTGCTTTTAATTTCCTGAGCACCGGTCTCTGTCAGACCTTTTATTAACAACACACATCACAGTTGAAGTGATCCTGAACGATAGTTTTTTGTCATTATAAATTGCATTGCTAATCCAACAAATCAATCCTCTACTCAGTATAAAAAGTACTTGTTGCTTCAAGGTAAAGCCCCATTAAAGCACCAGAAAAATATGAATGAAGATAAATGAAGAAGTACTTTTTTCACTAGTTTTGTGGTTAGCCACTTGGGTAAATATTCCCTCCAGGCAGTAACCAGAGCTTGATGACTAGATTTAAATAATTAATGGGTATATACAAGTGGGAGGGCATGTGATTTCATGGCCATTCCTTGGCCCTCTTCTCAGTCAACCTCCATTGAGAGGACAGGTCAGTTTGTCTGGTTTCTGTGTTGTGTGTAACTAACAGCCCCACTCTGGGGAGTGGCATAGCTTTGCACCAGCATGTTGCCCACTCTGGGCCACTTACTCTGGTGGGAGGGGGTAGACGTGCTGGCATCTGTGTGTCCTGCAGCCCTGCTGTCACAAAACCTGGAAGTTCAGGCCGCAGCAGGGCTGCCCTGGTGTCCTGCTTGGATGGTGGGGAGGATTGGACCAGAGCATTCCTGGGGGTGGCTTGCTCCTGAGATTTAGGGCTGGTTCTGCAGTATACTGGCCCTTGAACATATGCTGTGCTTTTGGTGGTGGATGTCCTTTAAACCCTATGGGGCTGTCCAGCAGTGGCAGAATTTCAGGTCTTCCCCAATCTCCCTGCACTGCCAGAAAGCCCTACTGAATTTCATATGGAACAAGAGGACAAAAATGTAGGGAACATTTGATCTCTATTGAAAAGACAAGGTATAAATGAAAAATAGATAGTTGTGCCTTCCTACTCTGTGAAATATTTGCAGAGATTCTTTTTTCTTCCTTGCCCACATGGGTGGCTTCCTTGGTTTTTTAAAAAACTGCTTGATTCAGACATTTCAATGGTCAGGACTCAGCCGACACACAACAGAATGTCAGCCTTAACCTTCTCATTTTATGGAACAGAAAAGCCTGCCAGAGGCAAAAATAAAACAGCCTCAGTTCCTTTGATGCAAAAGGCATGCTGACAAAAAGGGCTGCTCAGACTGAAATGATGGGGAGGATGGGGGACCATTGAATAGCTGACCTCTCCATGAATTCTCTGTCAAAGGCTTGTCTTCTGAAGGCTTTGTTATTCCTGCTGTTAAGATGGCCAAGCCTTTGCATATATTTTTTAATTGACCCTGTCGTACTCTACTAGAGAAATATGAAAACCTTGGAGTTGTCAAACCATGGCAGAGTAATATTAGTATTATTATTGTATCCTTCAGATACCCCCCAGTATTGTCAACCCAAATGTTCTATGCTGAGATTGCATAAGGCCAGAGGTTGAAATGTGCAGTTTTGTTAACACTGGTAATTGGAACTAATTTTCCTGGTTAGTAGAATATTGCAAACTATGTGCAGCAGATGTCGTGGCCTAAGGAAGATGTTGCCCAAGAATCAGGGGAGAGGGGAAGAAAGAATCAAAGGACTTCGCATAGAACTTCCCACAACAGCACTTTGTTGGTTCAGGACCCTGGACAGCAGCCTGATTGGGTTGAGATACGGAAAGGAAAAAGCCTTCATTTCCCATACCAGGTTTTCCTTTTTTTGCTCCCTTAAGGTGGCAATAATATGAGGGTTTCAGGGCATGTGATGAGAAAAGTACATAAAAGCAAAATCTTTTATTTTGATAGAAACAAGATAGAAAGACTGGCTGTTGTGGGTTTTCAGGTCTGTGGTCTGGTAGTTTTTGCTCCTAACATTTTGCCCACATTTGTAAGCTGGCATCTTCAGAGGTATATCATGGTGAGATGTCCTTCTCTCCATGACACATGTCTGTAGGTACCAGACCGCAGCCACACAGCCTGGAAAACTCACAACAGCCTGTCGATTCTGGCCATGAAAGTCTTTGACAATACAAGATAGAAAGCCTTTGGGGTGAAATTGGAGTTGACACATATAGACTTGAGAGTCAAAAGAACTCACAGAATCTCAGAAAGACAAAAAAAGCATAAATGTATAAACTAGATGAATAAGTTCTCTAGCAATCTAAAATTTTATGTCGGTTGATGACCACAAGGGTTCAATCTTCTCCATATGTCACCATGATGACAAGGTTAAAAACACCCAGGAGTTGATTGGGCTGGACTGAACGGGACAAGAGAAAGAGCAATGGTTAGAGTCTCTTGTTATGTATTAGATGAACTCTTAGGCTCAGTTATTTGATTGACTTAATTCCCATGGGAAACTGTTGTATATATCCCTGTGGCTCATTCAGGGACCAATCCAGAGGTCTGAGGTAAACCATTCCCAAATGAGTCTGCTATGTGTTTAGGCTATTGTGTACAATCATGTGTTGGGGTACCTGTGTCCCTCTTCCCAGATGTGTTATCCACCTGTGGCCATCAACCAACAGTTCTATTTTAGATACAGAGGAATGCGATTTTAGGGAAGGGTGCCTGTTCCAGTCACCACAGCAGGATGCTGAACAATCTTTTAAAAATTATGTTATAGTAAAAAACTGGTATATGTTATATTATATAAAGTGATCTCTCACTGTTCTAAATGGATCCTGCATGTTGGTTTTCTTTTGTGTTTGCGGACCTGTTGTGACCCATTAGTGTCTTAAACATTTAACATACTAATTTACAAGGATACCGGCCAACCTTAGGGCATATCTGTCAGAAGCAGGAAAACTGAGAAATCTGTTAATTTTTTTGCTGCTCAATAGAAGCTGAAAGGAATTATATTTAGGTAGTATGAAAGCCATTCTTATTTTATAGCTCAAATCAAGTTCTGAAAGCAACAAGGAATTTTTTTTAAAGGTTTTATATATTGCTGGGGGTGTTGTTCACATTTAAATTGTAATAATGCTAGGGAATTGACATTAGATGGGAAAGATTTCCCACAGCACAGCACTCAGCATTGTCTAAGTCAGGGGTCTGCAACCCACGGCTCTGGAGCCGCATGCGGCTCTTTCAGCCTTATACTGCGGCTCCGCATGGCCTGGAGGTCGGAGTGTAGCGTGGGCATGTCCCTCCAGCCCTCCAGGGCAGTGCTGGAAGGGAAGGTGAGTGGAGGGGCTGAACCTCTCTGGCTCGGTAGATCTTTGGGGCCATGGAAAACGGGTCCAAATGGCTCTTTGGATGATTAAGGTTGCCAACTCCTGCCTATAATACAAATTTGCATGATACAAATTTGGAAGTGATTACAAAACATTTTGAAGAAGTTGCAGCCTCTCTTGAAAGACTGGGCAACACTAAGAATAGGGAGGAATCACAAGTATAGGAAGCAAGTTACATTTTCAGAGCTGTCATGTGATTCATTTATCCAAGACTATACCATTTCAGTCTGGATGCTTTCCCATTTAAGAAGTAGCCTCCCAAGAAAAAAATTGCCTCTTCCCTGAAGTTCTAGTTTTCTGTGTGCAAGGATACTATGTGGGGTGGACTCATCAAACACGTAATTTGCCACCTGAAATCTGAAATATATGATCTTAGGAATGAGCTATACCTAATGATATTTCTAAACTTGTTGCTTGGTTGTAAAAAAAAGGGAAGGTTTACTAGGAAGCACTGCTTCCAGGAAAAAAACACACATAGTAATATTGGTGAATTCCAAGCTGGCATCTGTTAAATGCATACTTCTGCATGAAAAACCATGTTTTTTAAAAAAACAAATATCACTTCCAAGGCTCAAAAACCAAAAGTAACACTTTACTCAAAACTATCAAGACCTGATGAAGTGAGTGCTGACTCATCATTTAAGTGGACTTCTGCTTTATTGTGCTACCACTGGACTAAGAAAGCAATCTTGAACAAGTCAACACAGAATTCTACTCAGGAGGTCTATTCAGTGGAGGTTATTCCAAAAACGTTTTCTTAAAAATGGCAGTGTAACACAGCTACTCCTCTGGAATTACTATTAAGAACTGGTGTGTATGCTTCTGAATTGAAGCAATATTTTCAGAGTTTCACAAGTGTTCTATGGGGATTTTCATAGATTATATATTTGGCAAATTATTTGAGAAAAGCCTTAAGGTTCTGGTTTCTTACAGGAAATAAGACACTAAGGACATGTTCACAGACTTCCAATAGTTAAAAGATGTCCACCTAAAGAGAGGAAGTGCTTGCTTCATTGTGCCTCTTCTACTGAGGAGGCAGCTCTTCTGTAATTTCTGCTGCCGTTAAGGCACTATTACTTGTTTTCTTTTCAGGGTAAAAAACTACCTTTTAGCCTTGCTGCAGATGCTGAGGAAGGGGAAGTTTCTGATGAAGACAGTGCTGATGAAATCGAAGATGACTGCAAGTTAAAGCTTTCCTATGTAAGTATGTTTTTGATCGCCTCCTTTCCAGCATGGGCATCAACCCGCTTTGGAAAGCGGCTGCAGTTCAGTAGCAGAGCCACGTGCTTGCCATACAGCTAGTTCCAGGTTCAGTCCTCAGCACCCTGGTGGTGAGATCTCAAGATAGCAAGAGCTGGAGAAGATTTCTCCCTAGTGAACTGCTGTAGGTCAGAATAGCCCAGCTGCTAGTCTAATTGAGCTAGATGGAGCGGCATCTTCATATAGTCATGTTCATTTCATGAACAGTTTAAAATGCAGATTGGGTCTTTGTTGGCCCATGTGGATTGTTAAATCTAAGATTTTTTTCCCCTGGGTTTTACTTGGCTTCATATGCTCTCAACCAACAAGATCCTTCATCATATTAAGGAGCGGTTATTTGACCAGGAATATCAACTTCAATGGCTTAACTGGCGAAAGCAAAGGAGTCGCAATGATGTTCCCCTTTAATTTTAATAGTATATCCAGGGGAAAAGAAACCCGGGGATAGCCGAAGTTTTCAAAACCACATACTAATCTGTGAAGGCCCTAAAGCACAGGAGGATGGAGTGAAGTTTACTTTAAGAGCAGGGGAACCAACACATTTCCTCACACACTACCTCTAGGGAGATTTATGAAATCTATACACAAGAAGCGCACTTTTTGTCCAACTCAGGGAATTTAGACCCAACTTTTTTCTTCAGGCCCCAACTTTGGCAGGCCCTTGCTCTGTTAACTCCAAATTGAATTATCTCCTGAATAACCAGGCTCCTATGCTACTGAGAATGGTGGCCAATTTCCTGATTAATACTCTGAATTAACCTTCTGGGTTCTCTTTCTGCTTATATTATCTTTGCATATTTTTGTATATTCTTTTTAGTCCTCTTACCCTGTATAATTCTATTTGCTGATTTTCCTTTTGATGCCTAATAAAGGTTTCTGACTGACTGGATCCTCCCGACACATTCCTCTTCATAACATCCCTGTATTGTCAAGATCTAGGTTTTAAGGTCTTCTGATAGTGACTACTGGTGAAATTTTGTAAAATGCCATGTTCATTCATGGAGCTGCATTACCAATTTTGTTAACAATACAAGACTTTATATTTTCTTCTTGCTTTGCTTGGTTCTTGAGTTTTTCCTCATTTCCCCACAAAGCTCTATATTTATAACTTGATTCTACAGTCTGTGCTTTCAATACTCATCCCCCCCACCCAAGCTGTTTTCTTCTGGCCATTCCATTTGGGTTTAGCGCATCCCGCCCAACCAATGTGGACTTTTTTTTTTTTTTTAATTTCTTACGCTCAGTGGTAATTCAGCATTGCTGCTCCACTGTGAAACAGATGTTACATTCCATCCCAGAGGAAGCCATACATGTCTAGTTCAACATTTTCCACATGGCCTCAAATATTTTTATAACAGTATGGTGCAAATTGTTGGTCATACTCTGCACTGGCAACATGCCACTTGATTGATTGTGGTCAGAATGCTACTCTGTGAATTTGTTTTGTTTGTGATTGGTCATGTTGCCCTCTGTGTAACTCTTATATTTAGCAATATATTTTCAAAAAAACGTCTCCTTCCTCATTTGCATTATCCACTGTGGCATAAACCTTTTACAGGCAGATTTGGGAATTTGCAATGTTGCTTATTGCAGAGTCCCATCAGGTTTGGTTTAGTGAGAGCAGATGCTCATAAGAGTTCTGCTCCTTCTCCCCCCCCCCCCCACATACTTTTTTTGAGTAATGGCTGTTGTGTGGCAGAGTTCTTCACATTATTTGGCATTTAGCTGTGGAAGGTCCAAAGTGTTCCTTGCACAAAGTGAAATTAACACAGCGACACTGAATAATAATGGAGAAACCTTGATGGTATTGCATTTTTCAGAAGGCTGCACAGTGCTCAGTCATTCTTGTGCACTGGGAGGTTGCTTCCTACTGAGCGAGATGACATAGCTTGGGATACTGGAAGCACTAAGCAAAATAAGTGCATGCAGCAACCCAAGCAAATGTATCCATTCAGGGGAGACCGTGGAATGCTGCCTAGAGAGCAGGGTCTGGAACACTCCTGTGCTCACCTCCTTGCTTCACATGTGAAAAGGAATGTGGGGCATCAGCCTGGACAGTGGTGGTGAACCTATGGCACTCCAGAAGTTCATGGACTACAATTCCCCTCAGCCCTTGGCCATGCTGGCTGGGGCTGATGGGAATTATAGTCCATGAACATCTGGAGTGCCATAGGTTCGCCACCACGGGCCTAGGGGGACTGAACTGGCTCTTAAACTAATCACCTAAACATAAACAGCACCGAACTTCACAAGGAAACATTATGCAGTCCTTTGGTTCCTCTCATTGCTGTAAATAATTGAAAGACTCTGAATTTCTGCTACTTATAAACATTCCAAGATTCTTGACTGTTTCTATGAGTTAGGGATTGAGCAAAAAAGCCTTGCTATTTAAAATCAAGATGCATCTAGTCCAACATTTAGTTTGCAATGGTGTCTGGACGCAGAACTTTTAAAAACTAGACTATTCTCAGCTGGCCAAGTGAACCTTTTGCCATTAAAAACCATGCTTGGGGTGATCTTGAGGGAACTATTTGCGCTGCTTCCTGCATGACTACTACTATGTCATAGATGTAAATTATCATTTGGTATTCAGCCATCAAAAATATGGGAACCTTAAAGAAAACCCTAAGCACTGGATTCTGACTGTAAGCATGATGCAGCTCCTCTACTGCACAAGCAACTCTCAATTCAAGCCATGTTTTCCAAACCACTATTAACTAACCCTGTTTTTCAGCAGCTTTATGGTAAAGTAGTAGAAGAAGCACGTGTGTGTGTATTTGAAGTCATGATATTAGATCTGTTTGCCAAGCGCTGTTGGTGGTGGAAAGGGCCGTCAAGTTGCAGTCAACTTATGGTGACCCCATAGGGCAGTGGTGGCGAACCTTTGGCACTCCAGATGTTATGGACTACAATTCCTATCAGCTCCTGCCAGCATGGCCAATTGGGTTTTCAAGGCAAGAGACATTTGGTTTGCCACTGCCTGCCACAGCAAGGTATGAGAGAGTTCTGAGAGATCTGCAACTGGCCAAAAGTCAACCAGCAGGCTTCATCACATCCTTTATACTGGTGTGTGACTTTGTTATGGAATAGAATCCTAAGGTCCATCTGTTTGGCTTTTGACAACTGGCAGGGAGACCTGATAGTATGTAATAGTGAATGATATAGGTCTGGTCCTGTGAAGCACAAGCCCCCTTTTAATTATGCAGTAGGCTTTTCTGCTTCTTGGCTCCTCCATTGCCTCTTCTGAGAGATGGGGGAGGGTCATCCAGAGCTGTATGAAATATTGTATCAGGAGTTGTTACTGGAAGACTATTGGTAGAAATTGGAGAAATTCTTTCCCTCACCTTTCCATTTATGTAAATGGAAGTCTTCGCTTGTACAAGAGGCTTGCCTAAGATAGTCATTATATTTTTAAGGGCAGTGACTGAATCCCCCAGAAGTCAGGATCAGAATTCAAAATGATCTGGACAGTAGAGATCCAAAACTAACAAAATGAATTTTAGCAGAGATAAATGTAAGGTACTACACTTAGGCAGAAAAAATTATATGCATAGGTATAAGATGAGTGATACCTGGCTTGATAACAGTACAGGTTAGAGGTATGTGGGAGTCCCTGTAGACCATAAACTGAATGTGAGTCAACAGTGTGATATGGCAGCTAAGAAATCCAATGTGATAGGAGTATAGTGTGTAGATCAAGAGAAGTAATAGTACCACTCTATCCTGTGTTGGTCAGACCTCACCTGGGATACTGTGTCCAGTTCTGGGCTCCACAATTCAAGAAGGGTATTGACAAGCTGGAGAATATCAGGAGGGCAACCAAAATGGTAAAAGGTCTTAAATCCATACCCTAGGCCTATGAGGAGCAACTTAGGGAGCTGAGTTTGTTTTGTCTGAAGAGGAGAAGGTTAAGGTGACATAATAGTTATGTTTAAATATTTGAAGGGATTTCATTTTGAAGAGGGAACAAGCTTGTTTTCTGCTGCTCCAGAGACTAGGACAAGGAGTAAAGGATTCAAAATACAGGAAAAGAGATTGCACCTAAACATTAGGAAGAATTTCCTTATGGTAAGGGCGGTTCGACAGTGGAATGCTCTGCCTTAGGGGATGGTGGAGTCTCCTTCTTTGCAGGTTTTTAAAGAGGCAGAATGGCTATCTGTTAGGAGAGCTTTGATTGCATGTTTCTTCATGTCAGAGGATTGGACTAGAAGCCTCTTATGGTCTCTTCCAACTCTGTAATTCTTTGAATTTTTAGACACCTGAATGCTTATATTAATAATGCAGTAGTTCCAAAAGAACTTGTGCGGACAATCAGTACTTCGGCACAAACGTGTCTGACTAGTTTGCTATTTTAAAATCATTCAATGTTTCCATTGGCAATTTTTGATCTGTTTCAGAGCAACGGCACTACTGAACACCAAATAGAATCTTTTATAAGGAAGAAACTTGAATCTTTGATAAAGGAATCTCAGATTCGGGATAAAGAAGATCCTGACAGCTTCACTGTGAGGGCACTGTTAAAAGCAACCCACGAGGGCCTAAATGTGAACCTGAAACAGGTGAGATTTCCCCACAGTATGTTTCAAGTCAAGCATTGTTGAGAATTGTGGTGGAATTAACATTTTTTCTTGGTTTATTACCATGCTATACACACGCTAGATTAACCAAAACACACACACACCACCCTCAAGTGTAATTTTCAAAAATAGTTAATGAAAACTACACATTAAATGCAACTAACTTTCTTTTTGGGAGCTGGTCTCAGTTTTTTTCCGTCTCAAGCATAGGCTTTCGAAGAAAATGTTGCTGTTGATAATACTGTCATCCTGTAAGCCCATGTTCATCTAGAAGGTAATTTCACTTGTGAACTGAATCCAGCATCACACCTGGGGGCCTCCTTTGGTGCAGTAGTTTAAAAGTATTAGTAATGGGGCCATGCTTGGATGATTAACATTTGAGAGAAGCTGAAATCCAGTGTCCTGTTGATTTATTTGACATTTAGGATATTTTGCATGTAAATGAATGCTTTAAAGAGATATTGCTCTTTTCCATGGGACAGAGCTTGCTCAAGATAGAAATTTCTCCTTTGCAAACAGCAAATGAAAAGACCTATGTATGCTTGCTCCTTCAAGCTGGTATTCATTATGCTGTTGGTCTGAGTTCATTCACGTGTGCTTAAAACAGTACTTTTGAGTTCTTTCCACATATTATCCTCCCTTTAATTTACCTGCGGAGACCAGCTCAAACATTTCAAAGAAATGGTGAGAGAAGATGGTGTGCATACCTTTCCCCGTTCATCAAGGTCCCATCTCAAGTGAACACATATCCATTTCCCTTGTGTAGAGCGTCCAAGAGATTCCATCCTCCAGTGCACAGGTGTCAAACTCACGGCCCTCCAGATGTTCATGAACTACAATTCCCATCAGCCCTTGCCAGTATAGCCAATGCTCATGTTGGGAGGGACTGATGGGAATTGTAGTTCATGGACATCTGGAGGGCCACAAGTTTGACACCCCTGCTCCAGTGTATAACCTTAAACTTGAACTGGAAAATAAGTATCTGAAGTGCTGGTTAGAATTTGTCAAGCTTGACTAAGCCCAGAAACAAAGGAGAAAAGTCTCTTGCCCTTCACAAAACAAAACAAATGGAAACACATTTCAGCCACAGGCTGCATATTGCGTAACGAGGACTTGTGCTGTGAATAGCTGAGGGAATATTTTTCAGCGCCTTTTCTGCACTTCAGACAGATGAAGGGATGCGATGTTCTGGCAGCAACACTAGATCCTGCCACCGACCATCAAACTGATGACCCAGGGAATCATCCCTATCATGAATCTCAGGTGGCCCAACAAAACATTGCACCTGTCTCTGTGGCTGCAGACATTTGAATCCCATTTATTTTAAGGATTTCAGGACTTGGACGGTTGATATGTTTGTCCATGTGTATAGCGTTTTCCCTTCTAATGCAGAGTCATGTTTTGGGGGTGTGCATGTGTGTTCTTTTTCCTTGTTGGGGTACCAAAAGCTCACAATAAATGATTGCATACAGATAACATTGTTTATTGGAACCACGCAAGAGTCCTTGCCCGTGTGATGCTGCAGGGGTAGTATATGATTCATTGTGTGGTAAGAACAGAGGAAGTGACTGTACCAAATGTTGAGTGGTGACTGTACCACCACTTACTGTTTGTCTGTACAGTTCTTCATGTTTTCATGGTTGCATCATTCAGAATCTTTTGAATGATCACAAAAAACAGCTGCAAAACTAATTCATTAAGAAAGCCTGAAGTTATCAAGTACCTGTGCACATATGTGTATATAACACATGCACACTGAAATTTTTTTTAAATAACATTTTACATTTGTTATTGTTAATTATTGCAGTGCTTGCTTGTTGTGTTGTAATCATTTTATAGTTACTCGCAGGATGGATAAAAATCAATGAATCTTTTAAATAAAATAATTGAATTTTGTTAATTTAAATAGGATTTTTAAAAATTTAAATCAGATTTTTAAAAATAAAATGCCTTTTGAGGAAAAATCTATCTAAAGATAGTTTAAATGGTTTCTTCTGCCTTGTTACATGGCAGATTTATATAAACCGAAAAGAAAAATTTCGAAGATTGCATTGCTTACATGTAATGATGGCTCAAGTTGAATCTATTGTACAGATTACTACACTGTCTCAGATTTAAGGAAATCAGATCCAGATCTTATTCCTTTACATTTACCCAATCTCCCCGATTTAATTAGATTACACTACTTGTTGGCCAATCCTGATCCTTCTCTCAGTATGATAGTGGCAGATTTTCTTCTGGAAATTACTAAACGCCAGTAGATTTCCTTCGACCTAATATTTATTTCCTGTATTGTATATGCTTTTTAATCTGTTTTTATTATTGTTGTACTGTCTATGCCAATAAAGGCTTGCTATGTTTAAATGGTTTCCTTTATAAGATACGTTATAGTCCAAAGGTTACTCATCATGAAATGACTAGTTCTTAATTATGTAGCATGGAGCTGTATATTCATGCAAGATCTAAATTTTTTTGGTAAGTGAATTTCATTAATCCATTCACAATGTCATGTTTTTCCAGAGGTTTATGTGACATTATTTTGCGTAGTTTTTCTATCTGAAAGATATTATCACAGATGCTTGGTTTTGCAGTTCTCAAAACGTTGAATTTGTGTCTGCAGAAATAGTATGCCTCATCTTCACAGCCGAAATGTTATAAAACAAACATTCAGAGTTGAGAAAAAAAACCTTAATCCCATTGTTCCTTTGGAAATCTATGTATACAACACTTTACCATTTAAATGTTAAGTTCCAAGAAGTTCAATGAATAGAATAGAAGTTTGGAATGGAATAGATCTGCAGAAGGAGCTAAGTGTGAGGAAGGAAGGGCAAGTAGCAAAAATGGAAGCAAAACCTTGTGAACAGAATCCCCCAACAAATCTTGGGATCTTTCTTTAGATTATTCTCTTCTTGAAGGATAAAATCTATAATGTATTTTAATGAATATTTTAATGATGTTCCTCTACCTTATGGGTAAAGCAGGCATGTGTGCAAAATGCAAGCACTGCAGCAAAGAAATGCAAGGCATAGTGGCTTGAAGATGATTCACCTCACAATAATTTCATAATTATCTATGTATTCCTAAAAGTATAACCGAATCAGTAATTTTTTGTAATGAAACTGTAAAACTAAAGTGAAAAGTTATTATGATTATTATGTGATTGTAAACATTATACCAGCAAGAATGAGTCTTTATGTAGAAGACCATGATTTAACTCTTATCTTACGGATTAGGGATTTAAGTTGTGATCCATCCTGTCACTAGCATTGTTGGGTCCCATTTTTTTTAGGAAAAGTACATATAAATGAAGTGCAATTCACTCTTGGCCTCAGTAGTTGTTGATACTAGTGGAAACAGTGCACAATAGTCTGCAATGATGGATTATATTCTGTAGACCCATTTGACTATCAGTGATTCTTCTCAGATATAAAGAGCCTTCCCTTGATGGAAGAGGCTGATCCACTGGGGGAATGATCAGCATGTTGCTGTAACTTAAATGGAGAGAGCCTCTACTGCTACAGAATCATAATTTAATGTCTGATCCTTAATCCCCTATGTCATTAATATTATTATCATAATACCATTTACACCATGCATACATCCCATTTATTTTGCCTGATTTTGCCTTTTGTGTTTGGTTTCTGGGTTCTTCCCTAGCTGTGTATCATAAAAAGTGTAATGTTTTGTGCAGTGAAGAATGACTTTTAAAATAAATGCTTTTGCTAAAAACTGCTCCTTATTCCTAAAGTGTATTCATTATTCACTTTGTTTCCCCAGAACTCTGACATGAAAGATGCCAACAAGAAGTCACATAGTAGACTAATGAGCAACTTCGGTAAACATAAGGTAAGTGAAGCTAGAACATTAATGTATTATCTGAATGGTTTTGATATATAACCAGTCTCACTAAGAAACCACAGAAAATCTGCAGCTTCAAACAAATAATAAGTTGTTCCACTGTAGTGACAAATTTGTGTTCGTAAATCATCTTTAACACATCAGGTGCCCAGAGAATGCTGAGGTTTTCAGTGGTTTCCCAACTGTGGTTATAACGTTTTAATTTCACATTTTGTTGGAGCTTTGGAATTGCTACTTTGCACATATTAACACCAACTTTAGAACTTGCTTTTTAATGTTTTCTTAAAGCTCAGATACATGTTGTGCTGAGATACATTCAGTATAAGTAAAGTTCTTTGGCTTTCAAGGAACTGTAAGAAAACTTAATGAGTTGTATTATTCACTCAGTTCACAGATGAATTCCCCAAGTCTCTCTCAGCAGTGCTAACGGGTACTACTAGTAGTAATTGAAATTTCCAACACACTGATGAGATAACAACAGTATATAGCAAGATCCTTATTAGAGAAATTAGCCTGTGAATTGACAATTACTGACTACTTCAAAGGCTGCAAAATATTTTAATAACGTAATCACTTCAGTTAATTGAGTTAATTAGACCTGTCCCATTTTATTCATATCTGTAGGAAAAATAGAATGAATATTCTCCTTAATGACACTGGCAGAAAAGCGTTGAAGAAACAACAGGCTCATTGTTAAAATACTTTGATGTTGCACACGTCCAGCTGCATCAGGGGCCCCAAACTTTTTTGAGACTATAGGCACCTTTGGCATTATGACCCAGCATGTTGGGTGCAGCCACAAAATAGCTGCTGTATCTTCCCTTAAGTCACACAGTGAAGATTCTTGCACTGAGATAGCAGCTGCTGCCAAAGCAACATTTTTTTAAAAAAAATCTGCATAGCCAGTTGGAGGCCCTGCTGTGCAAAACCTTTGCCTGGGCCCACCCACTTTCTAAAAACAGTTGGTGGGCACCAAGAAAGGTGTCAACTGTGGTGCCCATAGGTACTGCGTTAGGGACCCTTGAGCTATATAGATATTTATTGATACTGTTAGTGGGAAACGTGTCTTCCTGTGTGTACACGGATCTTCCAGTGTAATCATAGAGTGGACTGCTTAGCATGTAGAATGTCCCTAGCACAGGGGTCTACAACCTGCGGCTCTCCAGATGTTCATGGACTACAAATTGGCCATGCTGGCAGGGGCTGATGGGATTTGTAGTCCACGAACATCTGGAGAACCGCAGGTTGCAGACCCCTGCCCTAGCATGTCCACTTAAGGGGACATGAAGCTTTATAAGACAGCTTCTTTCATACAGAGAGATGTCCACAATATTAATATGTTTCTGGCTTCTCAAGCAGAAAGCAGTTAAACCGAGGTCCAAATCTCATAGCACATCTGATGATGAGGATTCTCAACAAAACTGTTCTGGAAAGGAATCTGGACAGCTGTGCAGGTTGGTATCCATCATCACCCTCCTGGTCATCTCCCAACTAAAAGCATGTCACCATTTTGGTATCATATCAGTGACACAGGTGCTTTTGGATTAGTCCAAAAGGAAAGCTGTATCGATCGCCAAAATCATGGAGGATTAAATCCACTCTCCCTTCCCCAATCACCCAAATGCAAATCAGAACTATGCATGTCTGAAATTAATTTTTTAAAAACTGAGAAGTCAAGTCTAGTAATGGCTGTCTTAATGTCTCTCACTTAGTCTCCTGAGACACCAAGAATGCTGGAATGCATTTTGCTGGGGCAACCCTACTCCAACAATCTTGTTATTAATCTTTCTTTTCTGGACTGTAAATAATTGTTTTCAGAATAAATAATGGCAGTGCTGGGATTTAGCTGTAGGTGAGTGAAAGCCAAGTAAATAGTATTTCAAATCCTGTCTAAATCAATTATGGTAGGAAATATACTAAAGGATACAGAAATTTATTGCAGATACAAATTCCTTTTCCGGCTTTCTACTTCAGAAATTTCTTGTGCATCTTACCTTTAGTCAATAGTATAACTGGTCTATGTCCAGATGCTGCTGTTTCTAGCAGACAGATATTAAGTGGGTATGCATATGAAAGATATAAAGTGTTAATAGAATGTAGAATCTTAGCAATAAACCCTCTTTCTAGCAAGCTTATTTCTCCCCCAGCCCTGTGTTCTTTAAATATTCGTAGAGTGCCCTCTAGTCAAATAATAGCTATGGTTATATGAGAAATGACCCTTATGCCTCTTCGTGGATTCTTCTGAGTTTTGAGACGACAGTAAGCATAGTATGATAGAAGAAAGTAGTAGCTTACTATTGTATCTATTTATGGGCAAAAAAGATCCTATTTTAATTTTTTTCAGTAGGTTGGGTCGACGGAGAAAAACGATGAAGCTGTGTCGTGATCTTTCTGATTTGGTAGTGTACACAAATTCTGTGGCGGCTCAAGACATTGTTGTTGATGGTAAGGCATTAGGTGAATCTGTTTTTGAAGAATGTACGCACCAGGAATTTCTGCTGCAAAACCAACGTTTTGAATGTTAGTTGTGCAAGAGCATAGAGTTACTATTTGATACCTTCGTTCATTCATTCTGGTTTGGCTTGCATCAGGGAAGCTCCCAGTGGTTTGTTCCCAAAGGCAGGAGTGTGAAAACTAGTTATAATGATGAGATCATTTTATAGTCTTAGAGATGGTGAAAACTCAGCAAACATTCTCAGTCTGGAAGTATCTGTGAACCGCAGTCAAACTATCCTATTTTCAAATTAAAAAATGATGGTCATGGGGCATTTGAAGGCACTTCACACTTTCTGACGCACTTGGTTCATCTGCAGATTGAAAACTCAGAATACACAGAAAACTCAGAATGTCTGGATCTGTTTGTGTAAACCCACAGCTCAAGATGCAAAAAGCCTACATATGCCGCATACCAGTTGGTAATGGAAAGGGCTGTTGTCGCAGCTGACTTAAGGCAGTCACATAGGATTTTAAAGGCAAGAGACATTAAGAGGTGGTTTGCAATTGTCTGAAGATGTAGCAGCCCTACACTTCCTTTATATTCTTCAAATCAAGTACTAACCAGGACCAACATTGCTTAGCTTCTGAAATCAGATGAGATGTCCCTGCCCACGAACACACTCTAGATAGGGCTGTAAGTTTTCTGGAGACAATATAAAAATGTTACTTAATATGGGTGTGGGTATGGCCCATCATAATTATCTGTTCCATTCACACCACAAAGAGAATTAGAACTGTTCCACATACATTCCTTTTTGCTAAACAAAATTGAGAACTATCCCAAAACCAAGGATCTTCCATCATACCACTTGAAGTCCACTGGAACAGCTTGGTTTTCCCTTTTTCTTTGTCATGGTTAGTGTCACCATTCCACATGGATTTCTGATTTGGTTGATTATCTTCCCTGTGGAGTGCATACTGTTGTTCCCTCCTCTTCAGTCACAGTTTTCCTCCCCATCTTCACTTTCAGAAATTCATTAAGTGTTAACCCATCATTGGGTTTACATGACCTCTTGTCTTCTCCTCTCCAGTTTGAAGGTGGTCCTACTGGCCATATGCAGAAACTTAAGCCAAAGCCGGAGAAGTAGGTTTCCACCTTCTTCCAGCAAACAAACGCACCGGTGGAAAGAAAACAGTACAGCAAGAGTGAAGAGGCTACCCAGAAGGGGAGCTATGAAGCTTTCAACAGCAATTTTTTTAAGTTGAAAAGCTTTTATACAAATACCCATGCTATGTGGAAGTTAGACATTCTGAATGTATAAAGTGGATCTTTGTCCTTGTTTTCCCTGTCCTTTTTGAGCTTGCATTCTGCCTCTACTGACTGCACTGAATCTTAAACCCCAATTGGCAGCCTTTCGTTTGCTCATAATCCCCAGATTATGCTCTGCAAGAAGTGGTATTGCTGCACTGGAAGCAACATTTTTATTACATCTTTTCCACCTTGTCTAAAAATTAGAGTTTTGACAAGTAACGCCAATAAGCAGCTCTCAGTTTATGAAAATAACATGATTCCACCTAGCAGCTTTAAGCTCAAGGTTATGACAAGTTTCTGCTTCAGGGCAGTGTTTAATTAGAGTATCTGTCTGGGTGAGGCTTTCTGTGTAAGGGTGATTGGGAGAAAAATAACAGAAGTATCAAGGGTAGCTATACTGTCTCAATATTTTGAATAGGGTTACCAAAATGCATTCAAAGCTTGTTTCAATTGAGAGTGGATCAATGGCATATGAAGGGGGAGGGATAGAGGCGTCATTCTCCTGGGTCATGTGGGGGGCCCATTTTGACCACATGCCCCCTCCCTCTCTTCCCTGCCCCTGCAGACCTGGTAAACTTCTCTTCAAGCATGTCAAGGCAGTCACGGGGGTGGGGGGAGACAAGGCCAGGGAAGAAGCATGACGGGGGGGGGGGGGATTTGGCTGGAGGCTGGGCACAGGTTCTGTAAAGGTATGCCACTGGGCTGGATAGGTAATGGAGTTAGGAGTCAAAACATAAGGAGCAAGAGCTGTCTGTCCTAGAATATTGTTACAGCACTGGCCGGAAAGGGACTGGAGAGCTCGATGATTGAGCTTGCAAGAAACAGCAGTTCTATCTTGGGGAATTAAGAATTTGGATTATGTAGAATGAACCTGTTGGTCTATAACCAGGGCCATGCGTATCTTGCAATTTCACACAAGTACAGCAAGAGTGAAACTTGGAACAGAATTGCTGATTTTTATTCTGACCCCCACCCGCCCCCGGCAAGCAAAATAACATACAGTTAACATACTTAAATGTTGTTGATTTCAGTGAGAAATTAGTGAGACAAAAATATTGGATTAAGGTCCAAGTTTTCAAGTCCTTATGGTCTGTAGGGCAGATTTGAAATTACACTTTGCATTTTTTTAAAAAAAGAAATGACATCTTCTGTGGTTTGTGAAATATTAGAGTCTGATTAAGATTTCTATTACACAGGGTAAGGTGTTTTAGTGCCGTTCTTTTTCATAACCTAAGCAGATACATTTGATTCTGTTCTTCTTTCTGTATGTTAAACTAGAATCCCACACACCATTTCCACTGACTGAAATCTTTCCACCAGCAAAAATGCTCTGTTGCATCCAACCCAAAGATCCATTTTTCTTCATGCAGAATTTGAGTTAACCTTGGTTTAAATTAATGAGTTTGAAACATGCTACATGCACATCCTTTGTTGTATATTCACAGGTACAGAGAATAGCTGTCTTACTCACTGCTCTGATATCTGAAAAGTTTGGCTGCTCTCTTGAATCAGCTATGTTATTACATATTCAAATCAAATACAGAAAATCCGTGAATCTAACAATGTTTTTTTAAAGTCCATCCTTTTTCTGAACTACCAGTGAATGGAATGTTATTCCATATTATGATTCTAAGAGAATGTATTACATTGAACATGTGGTCTTTTTGATATGCAGCTTCAGATAGGATTGGAAAATGCATTTATGAATATTTATAAACATGAACCTTATGCAGCTTATTTGAAAGGAAGGCAGAGATTTTTGTGAATGCTTTTGCATCCCCAGTATGATATCATTTTCAGAGATTGAGTGGGCAACAGAAGAAAATTGGGTGGAGGACATATCAGCAGATTGTCTTGGCATCTGTGTTGATCTTCCTGTTGAGTTGCTCTATGCTGCAGCAGCTTGCTATAGTAAAATAAAAAGTCAGCATGCTGTCTATTCAGTTGATCTCGCCGATGCTATAGATTTGGCTGGCTATGTCTCATTGTGAAATCATGTTCTCAGTTATCCCTGATTGGCTGGAATCTTTGAAAATTTCATAGTAAAAACACATTAAACAATGGAAGGTACAATTTGTCAGGAACATTTTTGTCAGTTTGAAAGTCGGTTTCATCCCAGAATTATTCCTCTGTAAAAAGTCAGCTGTTCAGAGTGTTTTTAAGATTCCCCCTTTCTCCCCTGAAAACAAGATATTTATTTGTTTTGATTTGTCTAAGTTTTGTTATGTCATATGATTCCAAGCATTCTACAGTTTTGCAATTGTAACAAAGTCCTCCTTTAAACCATATATCAGAATGAAATCTGAAAATGTAATATATATTGTTATACTCCTTTTCTAGCAATTACTTATTTTTAAATTTGCAGGATCTTTTGGGAACGTGTTGTCCTTCAGCGAAACGAGAGCTCACCAGGTTCTACAACAGAAAGCAGAGCTGTTTATGCTTTATAACCAGAAACAACTCACCAGAATTTATCCATCTGCATATCGAATCGACTCCAGCAATTTCAACCCTTTACCATATTGGAATTCTGGTTGCCAGCTGGGTGAGTTGCCCCTGTCTGGCATGACATCTGTGGAGCCTTCTGACAATGTTACTTGATGCCGACTGTTCACATAGTGGGGGTTATGATCATGCATCTCCATCTGGCTAAACACCTTCTTTGGTTGTGGCAATGACAGTGCAGTGCAGCTGTACTCCAGTGGCAGCAACTGGCCTTTAGCCTGCTGGCTTCTTGGAACCAGCAAACAGCAGAATCAGAAATTGGTATGTCCAGCCTTGGGAGATCAAGATGCAGAAAGCTCTTCATGCCTTTTTGGTCTGAAGCCCCAAGGGAAACTGTTACTGTGAGAGAGAAGTGGGTGGTTTACTGTTTTCCCCCCATACTCTTTCCTCCTAATCCAAACTGTTGGCTACCATGAGACCATTGGCATATGATGATGACCCTCAGCTGCTTGTAAAGTTCTGACAGTTGTGTTCATCATAGATCCTAGCAGGAAATTGGGAAAATTGAGCCCCTCCTCCCTTTCTGGGCCAGACTATTTTACCTTTGGTAGTTTTGTCTGGGTGAAATTTCAACCAAGTGTGCATGGTGATTCATTCTGGGATGGGAGTTATTAATAAAGCATGGGTACTATTCTAATAGAGATTTGGAAGCACTGTTCTTTGTGCAAAAGCTTCTTGAACATTTAGCCTTACTGGGTGTGTGTGCGACAATTACAATATTTTGTGTGACTGGGCCAAAACAGCCCGAACATCATCATCCAAAATGGGAAAGGATACTAAGCACTGTACTTATAAAACTGATTATTTGAGATGTCTGAACTTTAATAATGACTTTCAAAAATCTTACTAACTCCACAGTGGCATTAAACTACCAGTCCTGTGGCCGTTTGATGCAGTTGAATCAAGCCAAATTCAGAATGAATGGCAACTGTGGCTACATCCTGAAACCTCAACAGATGTGCAAAGGTAGTGTTGGATAAAGTGAAACTGCTACATTTTCATTATTTTATAAAGTAATAATTCAGTGTGTTTGTTAATATAGTAATGGCAGTTTCTGGATATTTAACTGCCTCATTAAGAAAAGCCAGTGAAAGCAGCAGAGGATTTTTTGTTTACAACCATTGCATTAGCTAACTAATATAAATCTGTGTTGAAATCCACCACTATTAAACTATGTGATTCAAATACTTGCTGCCATTTAGATCAGAAGTTAGACACCCAAATAAATATGCTGTAATGCTCTAAAATTCATAAAGTATGAAGAATGGAAATTATTGCATTGTTCAGTCCTAGTGTATCTCAGCTTCCATCCTCACTGGATGAGTGTGGACTTTATGGTTGTGTGCTTAAAATGTTATTTTCACATATTTACATCTGCTTAGGTACATTTAATCCAAACTCAGCAGATCCACTTCCAGCTCTCCCTAAGAAGCAACTTATACTCAAAATTATCAGTGGGCAGCAGCTACCGAAACCTCCAGATTCCATGTTAGGAGACAGAGGAGAGGTACAATATATTGGTGATGTGTGGAAATTATATTGATAAGTATGGGTGAATGACTGATCTCTGGTGTATGAATAAGCCAGAGATCCAGGAGGAGGGGTTTTTTTTGGAGGGGGGGCGGGAGGCATGAAGTCGAGGGCCACTGGGAGTGTGTGTGTGTGGGGGGGGGATGGTTGTGAATTCCCTACATTGAACTACAAAACCCTTGAGGTCCCTTCCAACTCTTTCTATGACTCTAAACACCTAATCTCAAATTGCTTTAAGGATATTATGGTTAACTATTTGCATTTGAATTTTTCCTGCTCATAATGGCTATTTTAGCTATTGTTTTACACTTCTTGCTAATTTGCAACATGCCTGTTGAAATTGAAAAATTGAAACAGTTGAAATTGAAAAATATAGCATGCTTTACATATTAATAATTCAGGGATAGTAGTTTCCCTCAAAGAAAACCTTAGGAAATCATCATGTAAAGAACCCTAATGGTTGGAAATTTCTAATGAGCTAAGAGAACCATTCCCTTTCATTTAAGTTATTATGAAATTTCTAGAAAAAACCTTTATGGTCCTTAAAACATTCCTTTTTTGAGGGGCACAGAACACTTGACCCTACTCCCTCATTATTGCATTTTCTTTTCAATCTCTTGACATTTTCAGAGAAACCTCAGGGATGAAAAGATTTGTTAATAAAAATTTACTGCTCCAGAGAACTGTGGCTATTATAGACTTATTTAAGCTTTTGCTCTGGAATATGTACGAAAAGAGTTATTTAAGGTAGGCTGTGGTAAAGATTTTTGTTTAAATCCTGATATTCAGGACAGCCTGTCAGACAAGCGAAACAAATTGCCCATGAAAGAAATTGGGGGGAATCTTTTATAGAAGCACCTGGATCAAGATCCAACAGAGTATTGTGTCACTCTGTATTGTGCCGGACTAAGCCCTGTAATCGCTTGCAACAACACAACCATACGAATTCATACTCATTAAAACCTGTTTTTTTTAATTGGCTATTGGCTTTAACACAGAACTTGTTTCACTGCAAGGAAATAAATTCAGTTGAATTGTACTCAGTTGTTCTGTTGTCTCTTTTAAATGTGCATTATATATTGCTCTGTTTCATTAAGCAGGCTTTACTGAAATTCTTAATTAGACCAGTGGTCCATTTGGTCCAATATAGTGTTTCACAAAGAGACCCGCCAGTTGTCCTGAAGGGCTGAGCAAGCAATGAATAAAGGCTGAGGTCCAGCACTGGTATTCACAGATTCACTACCTCTGTATATGGAGGCTCCATTTTCTCACCATATCTCATAGCCATTGATCTCACCATTAATCTGCCATTAATCTAACTCCACTTTAAAGCCATCTTTGATTCTTGCCTTGAGTAAGTGTTTGGAAAGAGAAAACATAAATGTTTTAAATAAACAAACATATTATACTAAGTGGCACCATCTCCTCCACAGCATCTCAGACGGAGTCCTTTCCCAAGCCTTGTAAAGTCATTTAATTGGAGATGCAAAGATGTATACATGATGAGTCTTATTTCTGCTTTAAAGGCAGTTTAGTGAGGCTAGGACAACCATTTAAACAAGATATTGTATTCTTCTCTTCTGTTAGTGGAAGCAGATATTTCCTTGTCTTCCCCCCAGAAGTCTTCTGTGACCCTTGAAAAGGCACTGGTAGGGGGAAGGAACTCATCCCATAAACTGTATGGATTGGAGGTCAGCAGTGAGGGGGAACAGCTAAGACCACCCTCTCTCCCTCTTCAGCTGACAAAATGGCAGTAGGATACAACCCATAATGAACAGAAGTGGTAACCATCAGCTTAAAGAAATACTTGCAGTAGTAGCACAACAGAAATGTTCTAGAATTTTTTAATTAAATGTATTTATTTTATAATAATATAATTTTATTGTCTTATATTATTATTCATTATTATATGTTTATTAAAACTAATGAATCTGAACAGCTAAAGGAATGAAGGGCTCTTGCCAAAGGAGTACATCTGAATACATGGATGCCTTTCTAGTTTGTTCCCAGAATCCTGCTGATTACTTTTAGTTTCTTGCTCTGGGAGACACTTGTTTAGTAGGTGGGTGGGTCATGGTTTGGCTTTTCTAAATTCAGACCACAAGCTAAAACTATTAATGTCCTGCTCGTAATCTTATTAATAGTTCAATATTTGAGATTCTGGATTTTTTGTGTTTTAAAAAATGTCTTGAACAGATAATCGATCCATTTGTTGAAGTGGAAATTATCGGGTTACCAGTTGACTGCTGCAAAGACCAGACCAGAGTTGTAGATGACAATGGTAAGAGATGAGGTCTATGGCCCCTTTTTGCCTGACTTTCTTTATTATCCGTTTGTATATATAAAACAGAACATAGAGCTTCATGGCATAGGTAGGGCATTTTCATGGTGTATCCACTGCCTACAAGTATATGGTCCATAGGAATTTGGCTCTTGGTATTTCCATGTGAAGGTTTCCTGTTCCACTGCCTTCCTCAAACTGCAGTTTCTCAGAACTGTTATATTAGTAGGAGAAAGGACACCACCTCTCTAGTCAAGCAACTGAACTCCTTGAAATTCTTAAGAACATGGCGACATAAGCAGTCATTAGCTGACCTCACACTGACAACTAAGTGTCGGCCCCCTTCCTGTTGTGAATGTTGCCAGATAACAGAGTTTCATGATGATTCTTGATAGGCAAAGGTGTCAGATTTGTATATTTGGATTTTTTGCATGATCCTTTATTTAAAAAGTTGATAAAACGGTGCTGTAGGAGCAACATAATTTGTGAACTGTCCCTGCATCATTTTGCATTTTAATTATTTCCTGAACCCCATAGGTAAGGGATGTGGTAACATTTTCAATAATTTGTTTGAGTTTTAAATCATGAATATCCAGTGATACACAGTTTTATGAACTTGCAGCAAGCTTCAACAAGTTGTACATTTTTGGTGGTAGATGTATTCCACAGACATTATTTGGCCCAGAAGAAACAACTTTCCTATTACCACAAGATAACTCTTAAAGTTTTAACGTAGACATCCTGGGTGGTTTGTTCAGTGAATGTCTAATTTCCCTCCAAAGGTTATGTGATGAGAATCTGCATGGATGGCTACATCCTGCATTCCCCAAAACTCATGTGTGTATCCTTTACTTCTCAGGGTTTAATCCTGTTTGGGAAGAAACTCTCACTTTCACTGTCCACATGCCTGAAATAGCATTAGTTCGGTTTCTGGTTTGGGATCATGACCCAATTGGACGAGACTTTGTTGGACAAAGAACTGTGGCTTTCAGCAGCCTGATGCCTGGTTAGTACTCTTTCCTTGTCTTGGCTTAAAGACCTATTGTGTGTGTGTGTGTGTGTGTGTGTACATTAAAGCATCTTTCTGAATAATTCAGTTATAATAAAGCCTTATCACCTTTGTTAAAAAGTCCTGCTTGAATAATTCAGTTTTGCACAGTTTGTGGAATGCATTCTTGACCTCATAAGGTAGGGGTCATGACAGAGAATGCATGTTTATGGGCAGTTGTTGGTCTTGTCCATTTGCAGAATGGTGCTGCAGAAGGCCTGCTCAGATAAGCAAAGCTGGCCTGGTGGAGCATAGGAAGTGAGGCAATCCAGCAGATATGAGTGTCCAAAGCCATGAAGAGTATATGACCAATACCTGGAACTAATGCCAATAACTGATAGGCAACCAATGGAGCAACTGCAGAGTGGAACTAGTGAGCATGATCTGCCCAGCTCCTGATAATAGTCAAGCTGCAGCATTCTGCAGCAACTGGAATCGTTGAGGAGAGACCAATGTATAGTGCATTGCAGGTCAGCTGTATCAAGATAGGGGCTCATCTTCCAGGCTAAACTAAGTTTGTGGAAAGCATTTTTTGCAGCAGCATTAATTTGCTTCTCCAGTAGTAATGTTGGATATACTATCATCCCTATGCTCTTGACTGTGTACACAAGGGTCAAATGAACTTCTTTTAAGGTAGGAATTACAATGTTCTTTAAGAGTTTTAACTTCCTAACCAGTATTACCTCCATCTGATCAGGATTTAATTTTAATTTATCCGCTCTTATTTGTTTCACTATAGCAGGCAGGCAGTAAGTAATTCAGGATCTCTGTTACATCATCAGAAGAGTTGGACAAGGAGATATAGAGCTGATTGTTGTTAGCATATTGGTGGCAGCCAACCTCAAAACCATGAATGATTGTTCTAAGAGTTTTATATAGATGTTGAATAGAATGAAGGATAGGACTGTGGAGCTCCATAGAACAGGCCCTACAGTGATGAGAACTCATCTTCAACAGCAGACTGTTGAGTCCTGTCAGTGAGGAATGCTTTGAATCAGTCCATCCCATAATACCTACTTCTGCCTCCAAACCCCTGAACAAGATGGCATAGTCCACTGTATTGAAATCTGCAAATAAGTCTAGTAAGAGTAACAAGGAGCCATGACCAACGGCTGCATTCAGGTGGAGGTTATTGAAACCCCCAGGGCTGTTTCTGTCCAGTAGCCCAGCCTGAAACTAGACTGAGAAAGGTCCAGATCAGATTAATTATCCAAGAAGCCCTGGAGTTGTAAAGCTATTAATCTCTCAGCCACTTTGCCCAGAAAGGGTAGAGTAGAGACTGGGTGTTGATTTGCCACATCATTTTTCTGTACTTGAGCTAGGAGCTAGGAGTGATAGGCATGAAGAAGGTGAAGTACTGAAGTATATATCTACACTGGAGTTGGAAGCTGTGAGCAGACAAGCAATGATGATTGGTGCACTCTGAATGGAAGGGGGAATAGAAGGGGCCTTTCTAAAAAAAAAAGGAGTTTACGAGTGAACACTTTAAGACAAAACAACATGAAAACATAAAGTTCTAACAGCAGCAGCACAAGGATAGTTGATCATAAAATCAATAATACAAGTCACCATAAAATAGTCACACAGGGCTTTGCAGTTTGATTCATTGTAAGGCAAAGTTTTGGATTCAGTGACTCCCTTTGCCAAGCTGAGTCCAGCGATCCTTCTGGCTAGTCTTCCTAGACCTATGGGTAGAATTTTGATTATATAAAAATGTGCTTCTGTTGTTTTTTTTAATGCACTTTCATCAGGCTACCGTCACGTTTATTTGGAGGGACTGACTGAAGCCTCTATATTTGTCCACATAACCATCAATGAAACTTATGGAAAGGTAAGAGGGAGCTATGGGTTTTCCTGCATTCATGCTTTGTTAGAAACTACTCTATTGAAAGATTATCTAAATACCACCTGTTTGAACTATAGCTATGGTTATAAACAATGACCTTCCCAGAGTGGCTGATAAAATATGTTCTAGTTCCCACCCCCCACCCCCCAAAATAACACAATCGATACTTCTAAAACTGTCCTACATTATAAGAACAATTAAAGAAAAGACAACATATTAAAGGAATGTAGCATTTTAAAAAGGGACAAAATATTTTAAGAAGCCACATGAAGTTTGATCATAAAACAGGTGTTCTCCAGTTCACTCTTCTCATTTGAAAAGCCAAGGAAATTCCTATTTTTCACCTCAGATAAAAGCTGTTGGTCTATGTTTTTAGTGCCATCCCACATGCCTCCGTGTGTAGTCATTCTTGTTCTTCACATGTCCAACATCACAGTCAGGCCTGGCTTTAAATGCAGTGCAAAACAAACAATAGGAATTTACTTGTGCAGCACTGCACGTGGTAACCTCTTTATTTAAAGAAGGCTCTCGGCCATTGTGCATGCAATGTTGATGAACAATCTCTGTGCTCACCCAGACAACAAAATCCTTGGCATGCTAACACTGCACATGTAGACCTTGTGAAACCATTAAGCTGGTGATGTTCAGTGACATACATGTTTGCTTGTCCAGTGTACTCTGTCCTAGGAGCATTGACTTCAAGCATCTGCACATGAGATGGCTGAATGAATTCCATGTCTTCAGGCTTGCAGCATCATATTTTTCCCAGTGCTGAAAGCTGTCCGCGAATAAGAAACCAGCAGGCAGACCTAGAACTGTTGTCTGTTTTGTGCCAGCTTTTTTTTTTCAGGGAATAACCGAGGAAACCCTCAACAAGTCATCTCCTAGAGTAGACTCATAGTCTGAAGTGGTTCCAACTCTTCTACCATCTCAGCAGTCTCTTTCCCCTGCCTGTTCCCATCTTACCATCCTGTATGTATGGACCCAGCCATTGCTGTTTGTTACTTCGCTAGTCAGTTGCTCTCGTCTCTTGTGGTTTCAAAGCTGAAATGTCTTGAGTTCACATTTGAATTATTTCATATCAAAAGCTGGACTTCAATACCATCATAAGCATAATAGACAAATGGATTACTTGAACTGCATATGAATATGACAGTGTAAAGCGATATGCAGCTCCGTGTTTCACATTAAATTGCCCCCAGTTCTCAGCAGTGATCCTCCTTTCCCCTTTCAGGAGTCCAACTTCTAAAAACACTGGCTTTTTTTTCTCCAGGCATTATGTTTGCTTGTTACACCTTTCCCTTTTGAGCCGCACTGCGATGCTACAGAATAACTCAGCAGGGTAATGGGGAAAAATGGAGGTAGTGAATTACCATGGCAGAAAGGGATTCTACACTATTCTGAAAGTGGAACTCAGCTCCTCCCCACCATGGCAGCCATGGGAGAGGATGTCCCAACAGATGCTCCACCCCACAACCAACCTCTCCTTGACAATGAGTTATGGTCAGAATGAGCATGACTTCATGTGGATATTGAGGCCTGTCTGCAATCTGTGCAGGGAAAAATCCCTATGTGGAAAGAGCCTTCAAGTTGGATTCATCATTTTCTTGTTTTGGAACCTGACCCTAATTTTGTCTGTTCTGGTTTATTTCACCTTCAGTGAGCAAACAGCAAGCAATACTGTGTCAAGTTGCAGATTTCCCAGGTTTATTTTGTCATCAGTCTTCCTAGTTTACAGTCTATTTCATGAGATATTGGTTTCTTACAAAGATATTACTGGGAACTACAGCATACCGCTCAGGAATCTTGCTAGATCAAAGCAAGAGATTTGCTAGACATTGGGTTGCATTCAGACTACACTGGCAATTTCCATTGATTCCTCCTTCCTACTACAAACTTCCCTCCATGTCATTCCTTCGGGGGCCCTCGCCTCCTGGAGCAGTATCTCCTGAAGATCAGTGGGCTGCAATGGAAGGTGTGGAGGCAAAAAAATTCCATTCTGCCATTGGAAATCACATAAAACAAGACTAACAATTCATTCCCAAACAATTGGGTTTAGAAGGATAACGTTCTGTTGAGGATTGCCCTGTGAATGAACTTAAAGGCTCTAAACATATCCACTGTGCAGTGCAGTTCTGCTTAACACTGCACTGTAAATATCTCAGTCCCAGCAGTGTACATCCTGTTCTGTATTTTGGAAAGTTAGCTGACATTTCTGTTGTGCTTACTCATCTCCAAGGAAGTTGATTTAAGGGCAAACACTTCTTAGTCATTTTTCAGCATGAAGATTTAATAATGTTTCTAGATAGCATTAAATAACTTTGAATCATGAGCTCCCTCCCTCCCCAGAAACCCAGAGCTGAGTCAGCAACATGAGCCTCTGTCTGTGTTTTGCCTAAATAATACAATTCAGATTGTGGCGGACATGGTTTGAGTTGTATGGAACAGTGTTTGGCCGCTAGACTGAACGGAATGCTTCTATTTGTGTGTTTTTCCCAGCGTTTCTCTCCTATTTGTTTTGAGGTTGGGGCTGCTATTTTTATTGTTGTTCTGACTTATTCCTTTGACTAACTGTTTTATCCTTGGCTCCTTTTTGATTCCTGCAGTGGTGCTGCATGACATAAAGCTCTGATGTCTGACTCAGGGCCTCACTGAAATAAGAATCAGATAAATGGATACCAAGAAGCAGCAAATAATCTTCCAATCTCTAGATTTGGAAAGGTTGTCAACTAAAATCTACAAATGACAAAAAAAAAAGGAATGGTTTGTTCCTAGAATGTAGGGTAGATTATTTCTTTCCTTTTCTATAAAAGGCATCATTATGACCCACTTTGGATCCTGGCTGTCTTGTAGCTAGAGAAGAGCATTTCCATTGTAGGAAGATAAATACAGATTAAGGAGATGAAAGCCCTTTCCTAGCTGAGAAAAAAAGATCAGACACATAACAAGGTGCCTGAGAAGGTTATGCAAAGTATTCTTCCTTGACTGTTTTGCAAGGGACTGGCTGTTCCTGGGAATGGCCTTATTATTTACTAGGTAATCTCTGGGAGCTGCTTTCAGCATTAGGGGTCAATTTGGGGGCCATTTAATGCTGGGACTGTTGCTCAGATGTGGTCATTCGAATGTGGCAACACCAGTTCAGTTACAGTCTTCACTTTCCAGCAGCGATCCATGTGAGTACAGTGTTACTTTTTACTGTGCTCAAGCCAGCAATGATCGTGAATGGGGGATGCACCAACTCAGACGTTACTTTGTACCCAGGAATCCTCGGGCCATCCCTTGTGAAGGAAACAGCAGAAACATTCCGAGCAGCCCTGTGATTCAAAGACATATCTACAACAAGCGCTTGAAAAAGATTGTTTTTTTTCTGTGACTGCTTTGGAAAGAAAAAAAAACCCGCACAACATGTTTGCTTTGTTTGCCTTTCAGTGGAGTCCCTTAATCCTCAACCCCAGTTATACTATCATGCACTTTCTAGGAGCCACAAAGGTAGCCTTTATGTAGCATGCACTTCTGCATTTGCAGATATCTTTGATGGAACCGTTCCAAACCGCATGATCTGTAGCTAGCGTGTCACTTCATTTCTCATCAAGATGTTGATACCTTGAGCTGCTGCTTTGAAGTGGCCCATGTCATAAAGCTCCATGCCTCTGGGCAGGACAGCCTTTCGCCTGAGGCATTTCTTGCAAGCTTGTCATGTGTGATTAAGAAGCCTCTTATGAAAGGTCCTTTGCCGTCATGGCAGGCTGCCTTCCAGATGAGGAGGAACTCTTTCACATGCATGCATGAACTCATGGTGAGCTGTGCCTGTATTTTCATAAACAGATTTTACATGTGGGTTTGTTTTGCTTTAATATTTTTATTCCTTAGTTTGCTTGGGGTTCCTTTTCATTCGTTGCTCAGATAATGTATGTAAGCATCAGTTTAGGAATGCTTTTCTACATAACAGTTCGTATTTCCAAAAATCTGCAATATATCTTCCCCCCCCTGCTTTTTAATTTTTTAGAACAAGCAGCTGATAGGACTCCGAGGGCTTTTTAACAAGAACCCCAAACATAATTCAGTGGAAAACAGCGGTCACTACGTTCGGAAAAGATCGATTGGGGATCGACTTCTGCGACGCACAGCCAGTGCTCCAGCAAAAGGCAGGAAGAAGACCAAACTGGGTTTTCAGGAAGCCACTGATCTTAAAGAGAGTGTACCTGAGGCAAGGGATTTGAAACCCAGGGATGGGGTTTTAAGACGTACCAGCAGAAGTTTACAAGCACGTCCCATATCTATGCCAGTTGACAAATACCTTTTAGTGGGTTTACAATCAGAGGATCAAGAAGCGACTAAAGCTGAAAATACCTCTGGTAAGTGGCCTGCAATGAGATTTTCGTACCATTCATTTTGAGAAGTCTTCTTAAGTTCAGTTCGCCACCCTCTACCAATCCGATGCACCGTCACTTGGGGATCAGTCTAGTTGAATGCGGCAGGACTTTCTTCTAAGCAAATGTGCATGGTGTTGTGCTGTATAACTCCAAAACTCATGTGAACTGCAATGTTGATCAATATTGATCATTTCCTTACCTCTCTACAGTCCATGACATCACATCAGGATAGCAGGGACAACAGTGATGGGCAGGTAGCTAACTATTTAAAACATGCATGATAAAATGACATTATAAAACCATTAAAATCAAATGCTATCCCAAACATATATCATTAAAATAATGTTTTAAAAGAGTGAATATGTACAGAACAGTTAAATTAGGCACAGAACAGTTAAATTACATACAAAACATTTAACAGTTAGGAAGAAGAGCTCACTGAATGAATTCCAAGCAAAACAAAAAAAGTGTTCACCCTCCTGGCAGAAGACAGCAATAGATGGGGACAGACAGATCTCCCTGGGGAGATAATTCCTGAACGTTGTCCCTGAATTCAGAGACCCAGTTTTCTGCAAAGAAGCATATGGAGCTGCCAGTCGGTTTGTGATTTGGCAGAACTTTTCGCAGGCGGCCGTTGTCATAGACGATTGTCATCCATGTAAAGCTTATGTGTGTGGCTAACAGTTATGGTGACCCCCCCTCCCTCCGAAAAATGGCTGTGCAAAGTGCCGCCACTATATACCGAAAGCATTAGTTTATCCAATCAGCAGCTGTTCGGTGGTTATTGCTGATTCACAAATTGCTGTGCAGTTGTGGGGAAAGCGGAAGCATTTGAGTTGCAGTTTCAAAAGCTCCGCAAAGCTTTGGCACAGGCAAGGATCTTGGCTTGCTAAGAGACTGTCCTGTATTATATGTTGGGATATGCGTTGTGCATAAAATCAAAGAAAATGTGGGGGTAATGAGCATTGCAAATACTTTGTTGTCTCTCAGGGTTGTTCAGTTTATTCAGCTGGCCCGAGTCCCCAGCCTGACTAGAGCAGGGGTCTGCATCCTGTGGCTCTCCAGATGTTCATGGACTACAATTCCCATCAGCCCCTGCCAGCATGGCCAATTGATCATGCTGGCAGGGGTTGATGGGAATCCGTGAACATCTGGAGAGTCCGTGAACATCTGGAGAGCCGCAGGTTGCAGACCCCTGGACTAGATCCTAACAAGGAACTTACTTCGCCAGCTTTGTTCTACCCCACCATGTAAATGGGATTTTGTTTTGCTGCCACCAGCGTGCTCAGTTTTAAATAGAATCTTGTTTAGAGATCTGTACCTAGGGACTTCAAATAGTCTTTTACAGCCTTTTCTTCAAATTAAGTCATGGACATGGAGGAAGCCTTGAACATCTGACTTGTTCAGATCCAGGCAGGTATTTTCCCACTCTTTTTGTTGGCAAGTGTGGGCACATTAAGACTTTATGTGGGCACAGACATTCTCAGAACATTTAAACATTGTATTTTCAGCTATTGATTACAAATAGAAAAAAATATATAGTGGAGCAAAAAATTGTCTAACTGCTACTGAACGAAAAGGAGAAAATGCACAGTAAACACATCCTCTCTCCCTAGGTTTCAAATTTACCACCCTATGATGGTGAATTAAGAGGTGGGCAGAATAATCTTCAAGTTTCCCCCATTCCTCTTTAAAGATGTCTCTTTCCCAACCATTCCTGGCTTCTTTTCATGGGGTCTTCCTTCCATATCAACTCCCAAGTTCTCGTCTCTCTCCTTCCCCTCAACTCCAACTCAGCCTCCCCAAACCTCTCCTAGCAAAGGATGCAGTTTGTTCTGTAGGTCATCTGTGACTCCTCCTATCCTGCCTGGTGGAAAACTACTAGCTTTTGCAATGCTCCTGGAGACATAATTTATTAGATGCAGACTGTAGTGCCACAGGGAAAGTTTTATTGGATACCACTTGAACATGTAAACTGACTACCTGGCAGACTTTAAGCTAGATAGAGAAACTTGATCTGTAACCTTCTGTGTACCTAGTTTTAGTGTAACCTATGATTGTCCAGAGAATGCATATTAAATGTTTGCTGTACCTAGTGGTAATATTTACAAAGGTACCTGTGAGTGAGTTTAATTTCACACAGGTGGAAGCAGGAATTCTCTCTTGAACTTCCTGTGTGCATTAGAGCCTGCAAAAACTGTACCTCAGTGACTTACCAGCCTTTTGATTGACTGGTGAGCATCTGTCAGTGGATCTGGCCTTCCTGAGATTCTACTACATTAACAGTTTGCAGGAGTAGGTAGCCTTCAGTGAGCATGATAATGATCAACCTGTTTAACACAAACTAATTCTCTTAGATCTTAGCAATGTAGACACAGAGATATATATCCAACTGCTCGTTTTATGGCAGAAGACTTTGCCCCCTGCTTCTCTGCCAGATTTTTTGCTGACATCCCCCCCCCCCCAGCATTTTGCCCCAATTCAGTTTATGAAGAGCCCTGATTCCCTGAGATAGAATTTCAGTGACCTCAGTTTGCTGCTCAATGAGAGAAGTGGTGGGACATAATTTATTCTACAAACTTCGCTCTGCTCTCTGTTCTTTGAGTACAGCTCAGCTTGCCTATCTATGGACTTTTAAAGATTTCCAGTCATTTGAGGAATTGTTGGGATTTTAAAAAACCAGAAGCTTTTAAAAAAATATTGCTCCAGACCCAAGTCCATAATGCATGGAGTCCATCTATCAGATGTGTAACTGAAACATACCTCTTGTTTGCAGATGGTGTTTTAACAGAGTTGTTTTGTTCTATCTTTGTTTGCCATGCTTCTTTATAGTACAAATCTGAATAGGAACACAACTGAAGGTAATGCCATATGTCCAAACTATGGTACCTCATTGACATTCTTTACAATAAACATTACATCATGCCCATGATGTAATGAAACATTAAAGAAAAGCTTCAATGATGTGCCTGCAACTATATTTTTTCCCATTTCTTCATATCACTTGGATAATTTATACTAAACTTGCACAACCCCATAATTAAGTCCTTTCACGTATTGTGACTAATTTTGCATTTTCCATTTGTCTGTCTCAAGGCAAAAGTTATAAGTGGGTAAGAGAGAGAGAGAGCGCGCATTTCTTCTAACCAATTTATTTATTTCATTTAACAGAAAGCAAAAATAATACAAGCAAAGAGCAAATGAATGTAAAAGAAGCAGTGTCTTCTTGCATTGAGAAAGTTTCATCTTTTACAAAGTGTGCATCTCCGCCTAAGGAGGTTGCTTCCAAGACTGGTCGCTGTGCAACTTCCCCTGTATTTGAAAAACCAGCATGCATAGACTTCGGAATAGCTGAAACCTATTTCTCTACCGAGTATTGGAAAAGTAATATTTCCCGTGAGACTCTTCATCCAAAAGAGGGACTTGAGAAAGAAAAAAATGAAGCCACGTATTGTATGCCTCAAAAGACATCTAAGGATGCTGTATTATACAATGAAGAGAACAAGTCCGTATCAGGAATTCCTGTTCCTCGAGAAGAGCATGATACTGAGAAGTCTCATATCGTTGTCCATAGTGCTAGAAGTACTTTAGCTGATATATCTGCTGTTACATGTGATTATGTCAACAACTTTCATTCCACACAAGCCATGCAGGATGGTGACATTTCATACCTTATTAATGAGGTCTCTTTGACTAATGAGAGCGATGTGGGTAGTTCTGTCTCAGCCCTGATAGACCAGTTTGATGTTACAGATAAGCAAACTAATTTAACACTTGGTTCAAGTTCTCCTGGCACAAACAAAACGATCAGTAGTGTGAAGTCTGTATTTCTATCACCTATATTACCAAGTGATCCACATACAACGTTTGACCCCACGGCTCCCAGAAAAACTGATGATGTGTCATCATATTTAACATCACAAGTGACTTCGTGCTCCAGCCCAGAAACAACCGAATGTTCTCTCTTTACAATTGTCCATGAGGCCTCTCTTTCGCCATCTTCCAGTCAAGAAACAGCAGGCAAGCTTGCTTGTAAGGATATAGCACACTGTGTAGGAGATACTTGTGCAGTACTTTCTTGCCTTCCACCTGCTGGTGAACTAAAAGCAAACCCCAAAAGGAAATGTGGGACAAACTGGGACTCTCTTGGTAATAGCACCTCCTGCCTTTCTGACAATTCAGACTTAGAGGACGCTACGGTTGTCCCTTTCACATGCGTGAATTCTACAGGAAGCAGTCTAATGGAAGTGGATGGAGAACTACAAGATCTCTTGATAACTACATATGAATATAAAAGAGAAGATATGAGCCAGCTTGCTTCTCCTATGAAACTCAAGTCTAATCATGATATTCTGACCTACCAAGAGAGACTGGGTCAGAATATAAACAGGGAGAAACTCTACAGTGCTCACATAGGTGAGGCTATCAAGTGTAGGAGTGAGAACAGTCAACATTTTCCTCCTTCAGAATATCAGAGGGTTTCTCTTACATACAAAAATTATTTGCAAATCCCAGATACACAAAACAACTCCTTAGGCATCTCTCAAAGACCTAACATGGACTCCACTCCTATGTCCTGGAATGCTTTACCGTATACTTCTACTGCTCCAAAACAGCCAAGTCCTTGCAAATCCAAAAGTCTTGGAGACTTAACCTCAGAAGATATATCCTGCAATTTTGAAAGCAAGTACAAGTACATTAGTAGAGGTTTTATTACATCTGGCATGAGAGACAAGATGGTGGCAGCTCTGAAGGCAAAGAAACCACAGTCTTCAGATTCTCTGTCAGAACAGCTGCGAAAACTATTGTCTTTTGATCAAGAAGATGGTCGGCAGTCATTTTGTTCTAAGCAGAATGACGATTGCCCTAAAATGTTGGTCCGAAAGCTGTCATCTAGGAGTCAGAGCAGAGTGCGTAACATCGCCATTCGTGCCAAGGAACGGCAAGAAGCCAACAAGCAAAAACTTTCCAATGCTAGCAGCAATGTAACAGGGGTAGTACTTAGAAGTAAGCCCTCTGTATCTCCACACATGATCAATAGACATTCCACTGGCTCTTACATTGCAAGCTACCTGAACAACTTCAGTGCAGAAGATCTGGAAGGCCGAGGTGTCCCAGAAGGTGCATGTACGTCTTTGCACTATGGGTATAATGACCGGTTTTATACAGATGATTCTCTTCTGGAAACAAAGCCAAGTGATGATGACAAACCAGAAATTTATTTCCTTCTGAGACTGTAAATTGTATAAATGTATATCTTCATTGTTTACACGCTTTCTCACTGAATTGTTATCAGTAAACAGTGCAGCCATTAGCATTTAAATTACTCAGAAATGCATTTTTTCTTCTCCTGTTTTGCATCTTGCCATGAATTTATGTCTCCATTTCTTTCAAAGTGTGTGTAAATAGAAGCTGTAAAACTTTACGTATCTGTACTTCCCTGTTTTGAAAACATAAGGCATTAGTCAAGGTGTGGTTGTTTGCATGCAGTCATGATGTCCTGTATTTGAAATATATATACAACCAACAGTTACCAACCAAAAGTTGCAGACTTTTTTCCCCTGTTTACCCAAATCACTTAGCTACATTTAGGACTTTTTACAAGGGTCTGTCTTATGGCCACTATGATTAATTATTTTTTTTTACCACTAGTTAAATTTTTTTTTGCAATTACAGAAACTGTTAAGAAAGTGTCCTTGGAAAACTGCTGTAATTGCTTTGTTTTACCAGATGATCATAATATCAAAAATGATAGGAAACTAAGTGGTGTGCAAAGGTAAAAGCAAAAGTCAGATCCATTCTGTAGACTTATGATCTGTAAACTGAACAGGTAATGAAACTGAATATAAATTTTACACTCAGCATTGTTTATTTGTCTTTTGAAATTTCAAATGCAGATTCTAATATTTAAAGAAATAATTGTAAGACACCCCCCCCCCCCAAGTCAAGTGGCCATTGTGGGTTTTCTAGGCTGTGTGGCCACGGTCTGGTGTTTTTTGCTCTTAATATTTCACCTGCATCTATGGCTGGCCTCTTCAGAGAATGTCACACAGTGAGATGTGTTTTCAAAAGATGTCAACCATAGGTGCGGGTGAAATGTTAGAAGCAAAAACAGTCAGGCAACAACCATGCAGCCTAAAATCCCTAGAACAGTCAGTTGATTCCAGCTGTGAAAACCTTTGACAGTACATCAAGGCCAGAAGATTTAAAATGCCTTCGTTGCTGATATAAGGAAACACTGCCAATTTCAGTGGCACATTTAATTTGGTTCATATATAGAGTATCTGATAACCACCTGGACCATCATGTGAAGGAATTGGACCAGCATGTGAAGGAGCTACCTTTTTTTCCCTCCAGTGTTACCACCTGTTCTGCATGTGTAGTGGCAATCATACCCCACTGAAAAGAAAGAAAATGATCCACTGTTCACACAAAGATATCTAGTGCATGCAGATCCTTGAAGACTTTTGCATCATGCATTCTATTTCACTTGCTTGCTGGATTTTTTTCCCCCATCTGGATTTTTCAAGAGCTCCAATCTGCATTGTCAGTTTATATCACTAAGACTGGTCGTGGTTTTATATCCTGTGATCTCCGTGCCCTGTGAACATTTGGTTGATTTGAAACCAACATGGTTGATAAAATGTCCTGCTATACACTAGAGTAGCTGTCTTAGATGAATGCCTTCTAAAGTGCTGTTGAGGTACTGCCTTCTCCATTTGGGTGCGTGGCTGTGCAAATTATCTGTTCCTGGGGGACTACAGGGTTTGCTCCAGTCATCAACAATGAATTAAGGACAAGCTCTTTTTTAATTTGTGCTAAAAGAAAATGTTTGTTTTCTGTGATTAGAACAGCCCTGTAGCAGCATCTAGTGACAGAAATCAAACACTGAAATCTAATAAAAAGCATGGAAAATCTGACTTTCCTGTGTTTCCCCCATTCCTGAAAGGGAAGTTAACTTTTTAAAGCGTACAGGAATTCACTTTAGTCCAGTGTAGATGAAACCTTCCCTGTCTCTGAACTATACTTCACAGTCTTCCTTTTTTCTTGTCCATTCTGGCTGCTAATGAATCTATTTATTATTACTCATGGTTGAAGGTGATAGGGAAAGGAGTTTGTAGGAAAAGAGAGAAAGAAGGATGGTCCCAAGCTGGAAAGGCAACCCTATGAGTGTATCCTACAAAAACACACTCAATTCATTATCATCTGGACACTTGTCCCACAGCAGTTTTAACATTTTTTGGCCTCTCCATTAATTATGAATCTTAAAATGAGCATCAGTGAGACAAGGAAAAATTATCAGGGAAGAGAGTGTGTTCTGCATTCCCTCTCCTTCAGTTGTATAAGTAATTAAAATGGCGGGAACAAACTGATACATAGCTAAGCCATATTTGGTCTACATGTAACAGAAAAAAATATCTACGCTTTTACCATCCTGTAATTTTGAGACAAGGGCTTTTCAATTTAATTCTCAAAAAAAGTGATTTTTGTTTATAAAAAAGGAAGTCTTCCCTGCAGAATAATACAGCTTTGTTAAGGGGGATTGTTTGGATGTTGTGAGTTTTTCAAGTTGTATGGTCATGTTCTAGTAGTCATGTTCACGATTTTGCAAAACAAGACAGTAAAAGGAACCAGAGCAGGCTGGGTGGCAAGGTCAAGAGAGCGAGGAGCTGCTAGCCCACCAGGTTTCTGTCCTCTTTGGCAGGGGAAGGTACGCGATGGCGTTGCGAGGGGCCAGAGCTCTCTTCTGACCCCTCTGCTGTCTTGCTGAATGGTGGCACGGAGCGGACCTCTTGCGCTGACCGTGATTCCATCCTAGGTCAGTCTGGTGAGGCCTAGAACACGCAGTTCAAAAGGAAAGGAAGCAGGATCGGTCCAACCAGCAGTGTGAGGAGCAGAACTTGTGAGCGGGGCAGGGGTAGGCTGTGTGTTTGTGTGCGAGAACCCACAAATGGCTTCAGAAGCTGCAGAGAAAGCAGAAGTGGGCAAAGGAGGCAGACTGTCCTGCCCCCAAACCCCCTCAGCCCTTGGCAACAGAAGCTGGCCGTGAGCCCCTCGCCCCCTTGACCAAGGCTCGGAGGGCCAGCTGGCTGTCCTTCGTCCACAGCTGTGGCCAGATGCAGGTGAAACATCGGGAGAAAGTACTACTGGAACACAGCCATACAACCCAAAAAACTCACAACATCCTAGTGATTTCAGCTGTGAAAGCCTTCAACAATACAGGAAATGTTTGGTTTGTATGATTTTTTTTTGTTCACTGTAAAAGACATGTACCTTTTACTGCCTCTTTTTTTTTGTAATACAGGACATTATTTGTATCCATGGAAGAGCAACATTAAAACACATTTTTAAGCACCTAAGTGCATGTTTTTTTGAAGAAGGAACAAAGTTGAATGGGTCAGAGAAGTGAATGGCAGTTTATCATAGCAATCCTTTTCTTGTGGGTCATATTTACTCCTCGTGGAAATGACATTTCCTGCTTTACAAAATGAACAATGCTTTTTTTAATCATTCTTAGAATCATAGAGTTGGAAGAGACCACAAAGGCCATCAAGTCCAACCCCCTGCAATGCAGAAACACACAATCAAAGCATTCCCAACATATGTTCATCCAGCCTCTGTTTAAAAACCTCCAAAGAAGGAGATTCCACAACTCCCTGAGGCAGTGAATTCCACTGTCAAACAGCCCTGACTGTCAGGAAGTTCTTCCTAGTGTTTAGGTGGCATCTCTTTTCCTTCACCCTGAATCCATTACTCCATGTCCTAGTCTCTGAGGCAGCAGAAAACAAGCTTTCTCCCTCTTTTTTAAATATTTGTATTAATTTATCAATCTATTGATTATTATTTTTTAAATTAAAGAAATAAAGGCCACAGGCAATAGAAATGAAAAAAGCGGGAAGTAGTTGGCAACAGGGAGAAGGGTGAGGGGGAAGTGTGCAAAGCAGCATGAGGGAGTGTGTGGGGGTGTGTGCGTAAGACCCAGCAGGTTGGCTGCAGGCAGAGGGAAGAGGTCCTGGGCAAAGCTGTGCCCACTGGCAAATCTGTCTTGCTCTGGCAGTGAAGCAAAATTATAAGTGGATTTGCTTGCCGCAGAGATAGTGGAAAGTGAAAGTGAAACAAACATCTTCTGCAATCAGCCTTTGTGTTTTTTATTTTAAAAAAACTACTACTACTACTACTACTACTACTACTACTACTACTACTACTACTACTACTACACTCCAAGGTAACCCAAAGTATGTTACAATGACAAGCTGAATTTGGTAACCTTTTTGTGTTATTACTCTTGCTGTTAATGTGGACTGGGAGAAAAAGGGCATATCAGGCTGACCACTGAGAATCCATACTGAAAACCACCCTGGCTTTCAGTTTTTACCAGGCATTGCTCACAATTTACAACCTATCAGCTTGGTTTAAAAAAGGAAAGACTACCTGGAACTCTTCGCTGATGGCCAGTAAAATATTCCAGGAGTTATAGGACCATAATAGAAACCAAGGGATGACCTAAAAGTACATTGTGTTCTTGTACAATATTTGTCTAGACTTTGTTTGAATGAATAGGCTAATATTTGTCTTGAATAAGGACCATCTTACAAGAGATAAGTCCTAAAATCTTGAAAGACGCTTCAGGAGACTGAGACTAGCCTTTCATTGGATTTGATGGAAAGAGATTTAATGTGTCTTTGGAGCTGTGAATCAATGGCAAACATATCATTCCTCTGCAGAGTTTGACAGCCTTATAGGATTATGGGCTTCTCATTATACAAAGCCAGCAATAAACTCCCTAAGCCCAGTGATATATCTTCAAACACTGTGTAAGAACAGAAGCATTGTAAAAGTTCAGTTTTGGACCATACAGCCTTAATAGAGGAAGTTTATTATTGTGGCTCTTAAAAGCTGCATTCTTGTAACTAATTTGTGTTATTTGACTTGTTAATTCTAGAGTCTCCTCCTGGATTTCAAGCTGCAAGATCTAAATACAAATCCTACTTCTATCCTGCACCAAATGCTTTGAAGTCATTATCTCACTCTGTAGTTTTCCAGGGAAATGACATTCAACGAACTGAGACCTGTTGGGGTTTTTTTTGCTGAAATACCAACCCTGTTTTAGGATTCACTGGTGTCAGAGATTGAATGATCAAAAGCTCCTTTATGCAAATCCTAAAACACACCAGCCTTCTTACTACTATGCCTGTTTTGTATGCAGACAGAATTGTCTTGTACGGAAGAGCATTCAACCACATGAAAATTTGCCATTATCTTGCTCTGGGCATTATCTCAGTGGTAACTCAGGTCAAGGTGATGAGATGTCTGACCACCTCTGGTACAGTATAAATGAAAAACACATTGGAGGCAAATCAGAGGTCACAAACTTCTGGAAAGAAAAAGCACAATGATTATAGTTGAGGGTGGGGAAGACAGTTGGCTTGGGCAAAATCCTCAGGGAAATTTACTGATACTAGAGTGGATCCAGCCATGCATTCTTAAGGAGCCTTTTTGAATATCAATGATTGTTCTTCCAACAGAAGAACCACTTATGAAGGTGCTTGGATTGAAGGAAAGCTTCAGATTAGCCAAAAGGAACAAGACGAGGTAAACATATTTAAAGAAATAAACAAACTTTGCTCGTTGGAGTGGTAGGAAAGATAATATCCACTCCACTGACTGGGAACCAAAGAGTTTCATCAGAGGCTGTACATTTATTTTGAATGTTTGACCATCTATTCCTAACACAGATGTTCATGTCATCTGGCAAGCATCTGTCTAAATACATTCTACAGCAGATGGCCTTAAATGTACTTAAAAATCCCAGTAGTCCCATGGAAGTGCAGTAGTCCCATGGAAATGCATATGCAGAAAATCTTTCCCATTGCCTGTAAGATCCAGTGATGAAATTCACCTGAAATGCCATACACCAGGGGTGCCAAACTTGCGGCCCTCCAGATGTTCATGAACTACAATTCCCATCAGTCCCTTCTCACATGAGCATTGGCTATACTGGCAAGGACTGATGGGAATTGTAGTTCATGAACATCTGGAGGGCCATGAGTTTGACACCTGTGCCATACACAGACCCCACCCCCCAAATTGTTTTAATGATTATTACACTTCCAAAAAATTTTTTTGCTTCAGTGTTTATTCTCATTTTTATCATGGTACTGACAGATCCTTTATCTTCCATTTAGTTCTCTGTTTGCCAGTTGTGAAGGTGGACATCTGCTGTAGAATACATTCTTTTGGTATGGGGTAGTTTTTACTTTGTTGAGAGGTGGTAGCATTGCATGCATGGAAGTGCCTAATGACAGAGGAACATGCTCCACAGCAGAGGAGCCAGGTGGCTCTCTCTTGCTATCTGCCACCGACCTTGGCGAGCATTAGCTCCAAAGACTGTTTTTCACAACCTCTTGGGGAAAACGGGAGGGGGCTGTCAATGGGGGATAAAGGGAACTGTGAATGCCATCAGAACTGGCTTTTCCAAGTATGGTGCTTCAATACCTCTTCAATAAATGCTACTGATCAATATTTCAGAGTCCATTCATTGGCTTAAGGTTCCGAGACTTAACACACTGCAGAAGCAAAAGAAAGGCTGATCCCAGCCATTCTGTTCAGAGAAATGGTTAACATTCTTGTTTGTTTCATTCATTATGAACTAATAAACCATACTCGTTATACAGTAATGCTGAATAACTGATGGTTCTATTACTTAACGGTGGAGGAAAGTACCTGTCACAGTTGACTTATGACAACCCTACATGGTTTTCAAGGCAAGAGACCGTCAGAGGTGGTTTGCCATTGCTTGCCTTTGTGTAGTAACCCTAGACTTTGGTGGTGGCTTTTCATCCAAGTACTATCCAGGCCCATCCCTGCTTATCTTCCAAGATTGGATGAGATTGGCTACCCTGGGCCATCCAGGTAGGGCACCAATAAATGGTCTTCAAACAGGAAACTACTGTCGGATTCAAGCATGACTTAAGGTGGGTTGTACCAGGGCACAACCACTATGTACATACATAAGGAAAAGAGGTAAGAAGTGGGCATGTTTGGATTAAGGAAGATGTGGCCACAGGATAAAGCTGTTGTCACCAGCTTGAATGGCTTGGAAAGGAAATTAGATGAAAGAAGATGGCTTTATCAACAGCTACTGGTCAGTATGACTAAATAGGACCTCCGTGTTCAGAAACAGGGCATTGAACAGTTTCTGGGTGGAAAAAAATGGAGGACCGGTTCTCATGAACATTTGGCTGACCACAACGAATATCTAGGTCCGGGGTAGGGAACCTGCGGCTCTCCAGATGTTCAGGAACTACAATTCCCATCAGCCCCTTTCAGCATGGCCAATTGGCCATGCTGAAAGGGGCTGATGGGAATTGTAGTTCCTGAACATCTGGAGAGCCGCAGGTTCCCTACCCCTGACTAGGTGGAAACAGGATCATGGATTGGATGAACTATCAAATTTAGTAAGATTTCTGCAGGGCACAACTTTGGTATGAAAACTATTTCTTCTTATGCTAGGAATAGGCTTAGATTACTTCCTCAAAGATTCTTGTATCTTTTGCAATAGCTTCCTAGCAATAAATGAAGTTCTTGTTAAATTCAATACCCATAGGGTGACATTTGATGCGTGTAGAAGCATGTTGTGGTTAGGAAACCCAAGCATCCTTGAGTCTCAGAGGAAATACAATATGACCAAAAGTGAATCAGAATAATAATTAAAAAACACCACAGGATAAATTAAGTCTGAAAGTAATACATTTTGATAATAATGATGCTGGGATGTGAAACTGAATAGCAATTTAGGAATAAAAACCATTATGAAGTTTTGAGAGTAATTACTTTACTGGCATCTGTAACCAAGAAAAAACGATGACGTTATACAGTGTTAAAACATGAAAATACTTGGAGTTCATCTTAAGCAGATCTGAACAATTAAGTATTGTGCTTAATTTGTTCTAGTACTTTGATGGGAAACCTTGTGCTTCCAGGGGAAAAAAAAATTCCTGAGATTAGAATGACAACTTCTCTCTGTCTCTCTCTCTCTCTCTCTGTCTCTGTCTCTCTCTCTTTTCTATAAAGCTGGGGCAAAAAGAATATTCTTTTGGCACTGGGGATTGATCTCATTTTCTCATCCCTTGCAGACAGGAACAGACATTAATGGTAAGGTTGAGAATTGTGCAAGGGATTTGGCAAATAAGAAAGATGAACTTTTGGGAAAACCTTGCCTGGCCAAAGGAAACCCAGTACTATGTACTTAGACTGGCAGCAACCCTCCAGAGTCTCAGCTGACTTGGGGTGACCTTATAGGGTTTTCAGGATGTGAGATGTTCAGAGGTGGTCTGCCATTGCCTGCTGCTATGTGAGCTGAGAGAACTGTGACTGGCCTGGGTCACCCAGCAGGCTTCACATGGAGGTGGAAGGAATCCAACCTGGTTCTCAAAATGTCCCCCACTCCTAATCACTACACCACACTAGTTCTTTAATTTGACAGTTACAGAACAGCAAAAAGGACACACAGGGAAGAACTGGGAAGGAAGGGCTCTGTGAGGGTCTGAAGTTTGCATTTGGGGGAAATCATCCTGCTTTAAAGCTTAGCATTGCTCCATGTGGGTGCTTTCTTGCTCAGTTTGTAAGTAAGTACAAAAGTATGGCAAGAAGAACAGAAGAAGAGTTCTTTTACATCTTTTCTCAATTGGATTTTTACATCTTTTCTCAATTGAAAGGAGTCTCAAAGCAGCTTACAATTCCTTCCCTTCCTCTCCGCACAACAGACACCTTGTGAAGAAGGTGGAGCTGAGATAGTTCTTTGAGAACTGTGACTAGCTCAAGATCACCCAGCAGGCTTCATGTGTAGATGTGGGGAAGCAAACCTAGTTCACCAGATAAGAGTCCACCACTCGTGAAGCCATGGAAACTAGATTCTCCAGATTAGAGTCTAGTGCTCTTAACCACTTCACCACAGGGTCTCAAGGATCCTTTACCATGCAACCTTCTCTAAAAGTTTGTCTCTAGAACTTCCTGCCACTTGAGAAGATGGGCAGCATGGCACAATATGTTTTACAGAGGTAAAATTTTTCAGTCACTGTGGATCGCTAGTGAAGATAACAAACTGAATTGTCAAAGGCTTTCACAAAATGAATTCTGTGTCAATTGGTTATTGTGGCATCATACCTTTTCAGAATCTTGATTATTGCAGTTGAAAATACAATTAGTAAGCCCTTTACAAGTGTTAATTAGATCTGCTTCTTATGTTTCCCACTGCATGATCCTCGATTAGATTGGAACTTAAGTTTATCCTTCTCTTGTCATCTTCCATGGTTAAGATTTGTCTTTGCCCTCTCTGAATGGGCAAGGATTTCTCTTTGATCAGTTACTGTTCCAAACTGGCCTCCACCACACTTCCACACTTCTGTGGCTTTTAGCTTTAAGCATAAAGAATTGCTGTGAAGGTAGAATCATAGAGTTGGAAGAGAGCCCAAGGGCCATCAAGTCCAAGCCCCTGCAATGCAGGAACACATAATCAAAGCACTCCTGACAGATGGTCCTCCACCCTCTGTTTAAAAACCTCCAAAGAAGGAGACTCCACCACACTCTGAGGTATAGTACATTCCACTATCAAACAGCTCTTACTGTCAGGAAGTTTTTTTCTGATATTTAGGTGTACTTCATGCATCTGACAAAATGTTTTCTGACTGACAAATGCTTGCGCTTGAGTACATTTCGTTAGTATTTGCAGTGCAGCTGGATTTTCCCTTTAATTCCTGTTAAAGTCTTTTTGACCTAATAGAAGCCAGTGTGCTTTCAGCGGCAGCTATCTTCTTAGTGCTTGTCAGTGTGTTTCTAGATCCCCCTTTGCTCCTTACTCAAGTGCAGGAGTCTTGAAACTATGGCCCTCCAGATGTTTGTGGACTACAATTCCCATCAGCCCCTGTCAGCATGGCCAAGTAGCAGGGCTGATGGGAATTGTAGTTCATGAACATCTGGAGGGGCATAGTTTGAAGACCCCTGCTCAAATGAAAGAATCATTCCTGACTTTCCTCTATTTCATTGGAGTAGGGGGTGAATCCATGAAAAAGCACCCATCCAGAAACAGCTACATTCATCACAGAAATATCGAACCTCATGAAAACTGGAACCTCCCAGGGTTTTAGGAGTAATTCCACTTTCCCCACCATGGCAGCCATTTTTTGTGTTTTCTACATCCCAAAAGTGTCAGCAAGCTGGAGATCCTTGACAGACTGAGATTGCGGAAAGGAAGCAATGGAATGTGCTGTTGTTCTGCAAAATCTCTGGATTTCTGTGCCCACCTGCAAATTGTTTAAAAGAACGAAGTGAAAAGATTGCCAAATTATGTGCCAGCCTCACTTTTCATTTAATGCATATATTTGCTATTCAGTAGCTAAAAAAACTAAAAATCACAGAATAGGCAATTACTCCATTTCAATGAAGAATAGCAGTTTGCATGCTATGTGAGAAGCCAGGTCTAAATTAATTTGTTGGCGCTCTCTGAAGAAGCTCATTAATTCAGCATCTCAGCCATATTTCTAGCAAATCTTTGTAGTAGCACAAGCGGCAATGCTGGCACAAGACCGAGCTAGTATTGTTAAAATGTTCCTTTTTCTGTTCTGACAGGATATGTCCTGGTAAATAAAACTGGCAATAGCAACCATTTCACGTACAACATACTCCATAAGGAAACTGAAATTTTGCTACATAAAATGTGCTGTTGAATAGTTTTTAGACTTTTAATTTTTTTTATAAAACATTCAAAAGTAAGAGTCTTATAGAAAGACTTATAGAAAAACAACACATCAACTTATACCAATTCTATTTCAATGTTTGTCAGGTAGAAAATTTAATATTTGTGGTGTCTGTCTCTCCATCCATCCATCCATCCATCCATCCATCCATCCATCCATCCATCCATCCATCCATCCATCCATCCATCCATCCATCATCCATCCATCATCCATCCATCCATCCATCATCCATCCATCCATCCATCCATCCATCCATCCATCCATCCATCCATCCATCCATCCATCCATCCATCCATCATCCATCCATCCATCCATCCATCCATCCATCCATCCATCCTCTCTCTCTCTCTCTCTCTCTCTCTCTCTCTCTCTCAGGATGTCAGTACAGTTTCAGTCAACAGTCAGCTTTTGCCACAGACAAATACTAGCAAAGGAACTTAGTTACTTGCCCAGTCGCCCGAACATCCTGTGCTGATCCCGCTGCCATGCAAACACCACAGGAGCTGGGCTGATTTATTTTTCCTGCCTTGCCACTTGCTCTCTCTACCCCTGCGTATGCCTCCCTGGTCTCCCCTTCTGACATCACGGTCCTCTCCCCACACACCGGTGTCTTAATGTAAATACCCACAGTCATATTCTTCAAAATACACATTTGCTTTTACAATCTTGCCTGCCCATGATCTCGGCAAGCTGCAGGGCTCGCTGGTCATCTAGGGTCTTGTCACCGCCTCCTCCTCCACTGCTGCCACCCCCATTTCTCCCCATCTCAGCAAACAGCAAGCTGGGCATCATCCTGCTGGAGGGGCAGGATAATGCCTTCCTCCTCCCCCTCCTCCTCCCCCTCCCCCTCCTGTGCTCGGATCAGTGGCAGTGATGGGGGGGCGGGGGAGCCAAGGCACAAGAAAAGAAGCTGAAGTGAATGGCCAGGTGGTGGCAGCAGCAAAGGGAGCACCCGGCAGGGACCTTGTGGACAGTTGTAAATGCAAATAAACCAAGCTTGTGCAAAAGAAACTGGAGTACTTCATCCCGGTTTTAACTTGATTCCTGGACAGCCATGCGAAGGGAGAAACTAGGATAAAATCAACCCAGTATGATCCCGGGTCTACTCCGTGTAATTATGCCATGCAGAAAACGCCCATTTTACAATATCTAGATTTCAAGTTTCTTAAGAAGCTGGATTTTTCTTCTTGCCGTCATGATTTTGAATCCTAGTTTACTAGGAAAGAAATCCCAGCATCCCAATTCTGACATCACAATCATTTGATTGAATACATAATTGTTAATTTTAATCAAAATTATTTAAATAATTTTTTCTGTCTATTCATGTGCCTAAATCAAAGTGCAAATTAATTTGTTACTATTGCCCATCCAAACATATTGATTTAAAACTGAATGGTGTTTTTCTGCAGCCTCCAAGGACACTCATAACTCTTCATTTATTTAGCTTAATACTTCTACTAGTTTAGAAAAATTATATGCACTACATTGGGTTTTTTTTTTACTGCCCATGGCCCTAGGTCAGTGATGGCAAACCTTTTCGGGACCGAGTGCCCAAATTGCAACCCTAAACCCACGTATTTAGCGCAAAGTGCCAACACGGCAATTTAACCTGAATACTGAGGTTTTAGTTTAGAAAAAACGGTTGGCTCCGAGGCGTGCGTTACTCGGGAGTAACCTTGGTGGTAGTCGGTGGCTTTGCTTTGAAGCAACCGTGCAACTCTTCCAATGGGTGAATCACGACCCTAGGAGGGTTTACTCAGAAGCAAGCCCCATTGCCAGCAACCGAGCTTACTTCCAGGTAAAGGATCGCGCTTTAGTTCTTTGCATGAAAATCAATGGGGTTTAAAAACGCTTAACAGGGTTACCTACACTGCTTCCCCAAAAGTAGGTCTTAGGTTTAATGCTAATAATCGAGCCCAGGCCAGCCTAGATGTGTGTGTGGGGGGGGACTCTGTTTGCATGTGCCCACAGAGAGGGCTCTGAGTGCCACCTCTGGCACCCGTGCCATAGGTTCGCCACCTTTCACAATCAGTAGACATGAAAATTTTTGGTGATAGGTGCTTTTTTCATTCTACACTAAATACACTGAATTATCATATGTATCAGACTATGATTGATGAGTAAAAGTAAATGCTACTGTAGAGAGAATGACTGATGAAGGTTTTATCCCCACCATTTGTTCTTTATAAAGAAAAGCAGCTTTTCATAAGTTTCTAATGAGGTCATGAGTTCAAATTGAAGAGATTGCATGGCTGAACAAAGTCTGCATTTCCTCTTTAAAGCAGGTTATTTTAAAAAGAGAACCTGTATCTGAAACAAAAAAAAATTTAAGTTACTTTTTATGCATGCTGATAAGACCTCCTATACCAAGATGTTTTTAATTATAGCTCCAACACTGAGTTATATTCAAATCCATATATTTGCAGTGATATATGTGGTATATATTTGCAGTGATATATTCTCTAATAGGCTAATAGGACCTCCCTGGAACTTTTCCAGGTTGGGAAAATAGCCTTGGTTCAATAAGATCACAGGGCATTACAGATGGCGGAGTTGTATAGCATGCAAAACATGTATTGAAACAAAAGAGGTTGTGTACAACCCCCGACATCTGTAATACTCTGTGATCTTACTGAATAGAAGCTACCCATGGAGGATCATTAAAAAGTTGAGAGTTAGAGTGGAGGCTGACCAAGTCTCCTTATTATCTACTAAATGTAAAGCTATAGTAGAGAGAATCACAGCATAATTGCAGTATTCTACATTTAGTGAAGGAATTGGGAAGATCATCTATAGATATTGGCCTTTAGTACAGGAGCTCCCGAGATGTCAGTTACCTCCATTATTAGGCATGAGGTGAAACAAACCATAGGAAACTCAATCATTAGAGCAGATGTGAGACAATTAGAACACAAGATACCCGAGACCACAGGGCATTACAGATGTGTGGGTTGTACAGTACACAGAATGTGTATTGAAACAAAAGAGGCTGTGATAACAGAATGTGATTTCAGGAAAACATTACAAACCTTTTTGAATTGTAACTCCTTTAATGTGGTATATTTGATAACATGTTCTTGTAATATATGCTATGTGGGCCAGGCAACAAGGAGATTAAGAATGCACATTTTACAACACTTATCATGCATCAGAAACAGTGTGATAAAAGTGCCGTTGGTATCATATTTCTTGGAAAAACATCATGCTCTGGACTCACTTTCATTTACAATATTGCAGGTGGTTGACAGGTTGGGGGGGGGGGACAGACTCTGTCTGCAGAAAGACTGAAGCAAAGAGAAGCCTACCATGTCTTCAGATTAGATGTAAGCACCCTGTGGCTTAAATTAGTCCATGGATTTTTCATCATTTCTGTAACTCTACAGCTGTTAGTCATTATGGCTGCTAGCAGGACCATAAGTTAATGGGAGAGGTGGGGTTTCGTCCTCTGAGAACACAAGTGGGATGTAGGAGTGAAGCTGTCCTAGGCTGTTATGGTGTGCAATTAGACTTTGCTGTTGACTTAAACCGATAAGGCATAAGAGAGAAAAATAATGAAAGATGTTATTGTGTGCTTACAGGGGAGGTGAGTAAGAGAAAGAAATTTATTCTAAGAATATTTAATAAACAATGCTAGTAAGTGTGCTTCTTTACCTTTGAGTGTAATATTAGTTGGGTTTCATTGTAAGGGATGCTATATTGATTTATATTTATTCAATGTTATACAGGTTTTGAGCCAATCACAATGAAGTCAAATACAACTAGGGGTTGACCACCCATTATAAAATAATTTCTTTATCAGCAACAAAGTTGTTCTTTTTATGATTTCTGGATATGCAACAATTGCTATGTTTGGGAGCTTGTGTGTCACACTGTACTGATGTTGAGAATGTTGCTGGCTACTGTAAATCATAAACACAGTTGTGTATATCGCACTATTTGAGATAAAACATGACTATGGGTCTGGTTATTATATTCTCTGCAGAGATATTTTATGTAGATTCTTTAATCTGATTTTGGAGACATTAAAAAGTAGATGGATTATAAGTCCGCTTGTTTAGCCATTTGGTGCAGATTGTAGTGTTGATTAACCACTGGGAGGTTGGCGGCCCTACTGAAGCCCTTTCTTCTTGTGACCTGATCCATATAAGACACTATATACACAGGAATTGAGGCGAACCCATATGAGACTGTGTTCATCTGGCTCAGGGTGGAGGCCCCAAATGCATTTTGTGTGCTCTGTGACTCTTTCATTCACATTCTGTTCACTGCATTGGCCAAGCGCACAGAGCTTCTCTAATCCAATTCCACTGAACATTTGCCGGTACTGAAAACTAGGCTATTTTGCCCCAAAGACGCAAAAATCATTACTATATAATTTTAAAAATCAAAATAGCCTTTCTCAGAATGATGAAACTATTGACGTGATGGTGTTTGCGGCTCACAAAGCCAGGAAGGAACCTGGCCTATATTCTATACGTCAGCTCTCAGTTCTATGCTCTGCGAATTCTAATTCATGCTCTGCGAATTCTAATCTTGAGCAACAGCTGTTTTCGAAGAGCTTGATTTATTTACCTGTCTCTGCAGAGCTTGTTAAATTCTGTGCTTGTTTGGATGATTAAGTTTCAGGTACTGCCTGTCCCCCAGCTGTGCTGAAAGACTGAGTGCACGGTTTAGATCAGGGGGATCATCAAACATGCAGCCCAGGGGCTAGATCCAGGCCCTTGAGAGGCCCAGGAGTCAGCTGAGGCAACCTCCCTCACACTCCTGATCTGATCTGATCATGCAAGGGCTCTCCAGGCCAGATCGGGAGCAAAGGGGGTTTGCCTCAGCTGACTTGCGGGCCTGATAAGCCCCCTCAAGCTGAGTTAGCCACCTCATCAGTGCCAATTTGGGCCTGGGAGCCTGCTGGGGGCTTGCTAGCTGAGGCAGCAAAACACATACACATATACAGTCTTATATAACATCCAGCTGGGTTGATTGTATTATAGACATATTTTCACCTTGGCCTCTCGTGGGCACAGTGGGAGTGGGTTTGTCGCCATCTGCTATTGTTATTGGTTCCTATTTTATGGTTGATTTTATTGTTTTATCCTTTTGTTGTTCACTGCTCTGAGCCCTGCTTCATCCCCTGGGTTGATTGTATTATAGACATATTTTCATCTTGGCCTCTCGTGGGCACAGAGGGAGTGGGTTTGTCGCCATCTGCTATTGTTATTGGTTCCTATTTTATGGTATTTTATGGTTGATTTTATTGTTTTATCCTTTTGTTGTTCACCACTCTGAGCCCTGCAGGGGAGAGCGGTTTATAAATTTAATGAATGAATAAATGAGTGAATGGATAGATAAATAAATAACAAATGAGTTCGACACCCCTGGTTTAGTTAGAACTCATAATCATGGAGTCAGAGTAGGCTGCTCCAGATGAATTATACTGTATGTGTAAATTTGACTTAGGATCTGGTTATTATGGTAATGATAAAATTATAAGTCAATATAGAATTGTGTGTGGGTTCTGGGTTTTATATCTGAGAAGATATTTCAAAAGGGAATGTATGGCCATTATTCAGTCAGTTACTATCTTTCACTTAGATCTTATTCAGATTTCCCAGGGCCCATGGGTCTGGGTTGTTAATTGTCTAGGAACTCAGACATTATTTTATCCAGAGGTCACTTCTGTACCCAAATACCTTGTACCCAAATACCTTAAAATCAGAATGCTTAGTTTCTGGATCTTTTGTGTTTAAAGGAGCCATCCTTGTGCATACACAATCACAGGGAAAAAAATAGTTTTATGGTTTAGAAGAGCTTGTTGATTAAAATTAGGAGTCCTGCTTTATGCAAACACCATGCATATTCTTAAGGAAAAGTGAAGGAGGAACAAATCAGATTTATTTAAATGAGTTTGTTCATTGAACTCCTGCAATGCTCTGAGTTACCTTCTTATATAACCATTAGAGGTAATTAATTACTGAATTACACAACTTGAAATTCATCCACTCTCTCAATTATCTACCGTGACTTCTTATTAAGGGTCTTTAATTCTTCTTGCAAGTCCAACAAATCTGGGGCATGCATTTAGAATTGTTTGGCTTTTCCAATAACCTTTAGTAAATGAGTTTCCTCTGCTAGTCTACCTGAACTCATACATATGTACAATGTGTGTGTATTCATTTGGAACATTTTTACCTGCCTTTGTCAGAAACCAGCAAAAGGAAAACTTCCAATGCAAATGACTATTTATTTTTTTATTTCATTCATATTTACCCTGCCTTTTTCCCCAGTGAGAACCCAAAGCAGCTTATATCATTCTCCTCTCCATTTTATCCACACCAAAACCCAGTGAGGTTGGTCTAAAGTCACCTAATGAACTTTTATGTCACAAGTGGGGAATTCAACCTACGTCTTCCAGTTTCTAGTTTGACACTCTTCAAAAAAAAAAAAAAGAGGATACTTGAAGTGAATGTATGACGTATGGAAACAGCAATATCCAGTTTCAAATATTACTGAGCAAAGACTGGCAGATCAAAGACAATTCAACGTATGACAAATAAAATTGTAGATCTCTGTACTCAGCTGCTGCAAAAAGATTGCCCAGACTAAGTACAAACAGAGGCACAACTCAGTGGCCAATATGATTCACTGGAATTTATGCAAGAATATCATCAGGATGGCTAAAAACTGGTGGGAACATCACCCAGAAAAAGTAATGGAAAACAAGAAGGTTACGATCCTGTGGGATTTTCTAATCCAAACAGACAAAGTATTGATGTATAACATCCAGACATCACATGACCGTGATCGAGGATAAGAAAGCGACCATCGTGGATGTAGCAGTACCTGGGGACAGCAGGGTTGATGAAAAAACACGAAAAGGTTACTAAAGATCATGATTTGAAAATTGAGGTTCAGAAACCACGGCACAAACCATCTGAGGTTGCCTCAGTGGTCATCGGCACCCTGAGTGACATTCCGAAAACATTAGGGCTGCACTTGAAACATCTTCAAATTGACAAAATCATTATCTGCCAGATTCAAATGACAGCCCTGCTGGGATCACAATGTCCTAGGCTTCTGGGTCAGGCTGAAATTGTAATGAAAGGGCTTCAACTAGCTAAAGAATTGGCAGCTGTGATATCAAACAAAATTAATAATAACAAAACTCTGGCCAAAAAAGGGAATAAACTTATAGGGAAAGAAGAGTTCCTAGCCCAGATTCTAAACACAAAGCTAGTTTGTTTCCTGAACTTCATGTGTAACCAGAGGGAGCAAGATGAGAGAGAGAGAGAGATAGTGTCATAGAGGAACCAATCTCCAGCCAGGAGGGGAATTTAAACTTTGTGTGATAGAAGAATTCCTGAATTACTTCAGCAGTTCTGAAATGAACCTACAGTTTGGGGATGGCTGAAAGGGATGGCTGAGTGAATACTCTATTCCTTCTAGATTTTGGGCACCAGAGTTTACACATGAACCTCTGAACACAAGTATGAGTCAAAGTTGTCTAACAACCAGAAAGTCCACCTTGTTTCAGAGAATGTAGAAATCTGTAAGAAACTGAAATCTTATCAAACAATCAAGTGCCATCTTAGCTGTACTGTTAATATCTTGAAATTTGTATATGTCTGCTTTTTTCTCTAACCAAATTTCCCTCCCTCATCCTAGTCTCTTAAGGAGTTTAATAAAATTCTAATGTTTTACAGTTGAACTTTGAAAAGCCTCTGGCATGATAATCTCTGAGAACCAACAAAGCAGAGAAAAAGTTCTTTACATTCAATTATACATTTATTTTAGCGTGGTACAGGGTAGACAATTAAATAGCTTTAAAGGGGGCTTGGACAGATTTATGGAGGAGAAGTCAATCTCTGGCTACCAATCTTGATCCTCCTTGATCTGGGATTGCAAATGCTTTAGCAAACCAGGTGCTCTGGAGCAGCAGCAGAAGGCCATTGCTTTCACATCCTGCATGTGAGCTCCCAAAGGCACCTGGTGGGCCACTGCGAGTAGCAGAGTGCTGGACTAGATGGACTCTGGTCTGATCCAGCAGGCTCTTTCTTATGTTCTTAAATACCACCCCACAGAATGTTATATATAATGATGCTGACCAGCAAGAAGATTAGAAGAAGAGAATATCAGAATTAGGGAAACTTGCTGCTTTTAGGTATAGGAGAGGTGGCTTCTAGACTCTTCAATCTTTTCTCATAGGAGAGTTGTTCCAACCCCTTAATCATCTTGATTGCTCTCCTCTGTAAACCTTTTCTAGCTCTGCAAGTCCTATTGGAGATATGAGTACGAGAAATGCATACAATAGTCTGAATGACATCATATCATATATCTATTCAGGGTCATTATTGGCTATTTTATTTTCAGTTCCTTTCCCCAGTTCCACATAATTTATGAGCAATTAAATATTACCAACCCCAGCACCAGTCCTAGTTGGGACACTAGTGCTTTACTTTCCTTCATTTCAAGAACTGTCTCTTTATCTCTACTCTTTGCTTCCTTTCATTTAAACAATTTTTAATCTATAAGAGGACCTGACCTATTATCTCATGACTAATAAACTTTCTCAGGAGTCTTTAGTAAGGCAATTTGTCAAAGGCCTTTTGAAGATCCAAGTGTATAATGTTTATTTGGTCACCATTATCTTCATGCTGGTTCACTTTCTTAAAGAACTGCAAAAAGTTGGTGAGCCAGGACTTCCTCTTTCAGAAGGCAGACTGATTTTCCTTAGCATGCTTTTTTCCTCTATGTGCCTAATAATGCTATCTTTGATTGCAGTTCCTGCTAATTTGCCTGGGAGAGATGCTAGGCTAACTGGTCTATACTTCCCTTGTTCTTTTCTGAATCCCATTGCTACTTTCCATTCCTTTGATAGAGAGGCTGATTTTAATGGCAAATAGCATAAACCGCTTAATAGGTCAACGAGCTCGTTTGAGTTCCTTAAGAAGTCTTGGGTGTATGCCATCAGCACCTGGAGACTTATTCTTTTTTAATTTCCCCAAATTCATCACTTATCTCAATTTGACGCAGTTCTTCAGACTTCCTTCCTGAAAACAGTGGCTGTGGCCTCCACACATAACATTTATTCTCTGTCTTCTCCATGTTTTCCTTTAGTAGAGTTGCCAGTTCCAGGTTGGGAAATACCAGCAGATTTTGGGGGGTGGAGTCTAAGGAGGACACGGGTGTAATACCGTAGAGTCCAGCTTCTGAAGTAGTCATTTTCTCCACATGAGCTGATATTTGTCACCTGGAGCTCTCCAGTCACCACCTGGAGGTTGGCAATCATATCATTTAGTGATCCTTCTACTTCTTGGTCATCCAGAAGTCCAACTGCTTCTCTAGAGACAAATGTCTTGTCCTCCTGACTCTATGTAAAAGGCTTGAGGAAGGGTAGTAATATGGCTGATCCAAGTGTTCATCAGGTACTATTTTTTTTTGGGGGGGGGGGGTAGATACAAGAATCCCAGAGTGGAAAAATTGAGTCATGCCTTGACACAAGTAACAGTCTATACAGGTGTCAAACTCGTGGCCCTCCAGATGTTATGGACTACACTTCCCACCATCCCCTGCCAGCCTGGGAACTGTAGTCCATAACATCTGGAGGGCCACGAGTTTGACACCTATCTGTTGGACTTCTGATGGTTTTACATGGGGTTATAATAGTTTTTGTTGAAAATAGATGAGTCCAAGATATTTGATGATGTGCAATTTTCTTAATTGTTGTGATATTGCTGTCTGGGTATTGTAATTGGATCTATCTTTATGTGTTTGCCTAAAGTAGCACTTGAATTGGTGTGTGTGTGTGTGTGTGTGTGTGTGTGTGTGTGTGTGTGTGTGTGTGAGAGAGAGAGAGAGAGAGAGAGAGAGAGAGAGAGAGAGAGAGAGAGAGAGAGAGAGAGAGGCTTTTGACGAACAAATGTTAATGTTCTGTAACGACTGCCTTTAAGGAAAATTACCATTGATAGAACATAACATTCCCCACCCTTATTTCCTGTTAAATTGCCTTTACTTTTATGCACATTTCTACAGTGAAAACAATGTCTGTTATTGTCCTAATAGCCTCCCCCTTGCCCTGCAGCCTCCTGATATCAGTCACATACAACAATATTCACAGTAGCCAGGGGAGAGACACTGTCCAAATTAGCCTTGTCAATAATGGTGACAGACAATGGAAGCAGCTGATGACTGTCCAGAGTCACCAGCTTGCCTGGACTCAGTTGATTTAACAGGCACAAAGCCAACTATGAACTGGATAAATGTCTAGACTGATTGTACAGCAATTGGTTTTTCAGGTTTGTTATGCAGCAGTGATAGCTGGGACTAGAATGCTGGAGAGAATCCCTTGGAGCTCTTTCGCTGTTATCAGAAGCTTGCAGAAGACTCTTCTCCCACAGTGTAGTCATCCCCGCAGGGTCGTCGCTAAGGAATAGGCGAGACACGGAGGAGGTTTCATCTGGTGGAGAGCGTCAGCAACAGGAAGCGCGGGATTTCGTGATCCTGACAACTCTGCCCTGTGCTGGTCTCTGGCACCTTTTATTAGGGTTTCATTGTGGGCGTGTAAAGGAGGTGGGTAGGGAGATGAGCGGGAGACCGGGAGACCTGGAGATCATCATGTGATGCATGATCTCACCTGGCTGCTACGTGCGGAGAGGAGCGTAAGCGTCTGAGCCTAATCCTCACCTGGGGGCAAGACCATTGTCCCTGCGCCCGGTGACTGAGCCAGACAGTTCATGACCCGTGACTCATAGGGGGATGAGGAGTGGGGGTGCGGTGCGACCAGAAGGCCGTAGGTCCGCTGGTGTGCCAACGTTCTACCACGGTGCTGCTGGGTCAGCGGTGCATTACTACATCTCCTCCTTTTTTACATTTTAGAGGGAAGGCCGAAATGCAAGGGGGCGATTTAGGGGGACGCTTGTCTCCTCCGCTATCTGGTCGAGTTGACCGAGCTGCTTGTGCAACATTAGAACTTGGTTGCGGGGCAGGGGAAAGTCGAGGGGTTTCTTACACACGTTACAGGCAATATTAGATACACATTGAACAAAACAAGACCCGACGATGAGGCATACAATCAAACCAATGCAGAGCTGTACGATAGCACTCAACCATCCTCCCGGCAGCCAGCTCCAGAGGGCTGACCACCAATGGGGCAATACATCGTACTTCAGATTGGATACAACTTCTTGCAACTCACGCACTTTCATATGAGTCAACTGGGAATTATCAGAGAGATTAAAGCAACACATATTATGTACATTCTCATAACCCCGGTGATGCAATAACAACAAATAATCAATGGCGGCACGATTATCTAAAGTCGCTTGACGAAGTTCCTGCTGCTCGGAGGCCAGGGCATCCAGAGCAATGGAGGTGGAGTTGATGTACTTCGCAAGGGCACAGGCCAGCCGGCCAATAGTCTTGGTGTTACAGGAAACAAGTCCCGGTGACTCCCACGCAGGGAAGTTGGGTCGAGGGAAACACACTCCGCCTTGGCTAGAGCCGCTGCCGCTCCGCAAGTCGAGGGGATATGAAGCGACGCGGCTGTGCTTGGGCTTCGGGTGAAGCCTGAGGCAGAACGATGGTGAGGCGGTAGCAGAGAGTTCCGGCAGTCACAGGCGGAAATGCAGCAACAACAAATAACATAACTTCTAAAATTAAGGCATGCAATAACTTCAGCAATAGTTGGTTCACAGTAAGCAATGAAACATGGCTAAATGATACATAGGCTGGGTGATGTACGGAAGGAAGGCAACCCGTGGTTGCATACTTGTCCAATGCATGGCTCTTGCTGTTTGACGACCAAAGCTACAGAGCGATGGCGCTAGAGTCCATGGATTTCTCAAGAGCGTAGGGAGAGCTACTGATAGTCTTTAGCCTTGCAGGTTCAGTGATTCTCACGAGCAAGGTTGTGAGAGACGGCCTGTCCCAACAATATCCAAGCCGCTCAACACCGCGGATAGTTCCACGGGTTACTCTACCAGGAATGTTCCTGGCTGCAATTCCAAGTTTCAGCCAGGGCGGCAGAGAGGGAGAGAGAATGGCGACTGTGGATGAGGGGCAGCGACACACAGTATCAAACTCTGAGCGCGATCTCCGTGGAAGAATGGGTGTGCTGGCTCCAGAGAGATCCCTCCCATCTCGCCCAGGCTGGGGCAATCGGGCCCTTTCAACAGGGCGGCTGGGTTGATCCTCCAGGGAGGCCCGCCTCCATCTCCGGGATGGGGCTGGCCTGGCATGGCGTAGCTGGACTCCTGTATGGAAGAGAAAACAAGCAACGCTTTTCCAGGGGTTTGCGCGCTGGCTGGGTTAGTAGATGACAATAGAGGACCTGAGCCCTGAGTGGGGGCCAGCAATTTTTTGAATGATTGATAGAGAACCATACTTTGGATATGGTCTGCTGGATGAGACCTTGATTGGGTCGATAGGGGACTACTCCCCTTTCTTTCGTTTGTTTTGGCCAAGCTTCCTTAGGGCGCAGTTGGCCCATTCCGACAACGATCACTTGCAACATTCAAGGCGTTAAGAGACACAAGGCAGGGAATTGCCCGAAGGCTTAGGAGAAGGGAGAGGTCACATCCAGGTTGCAAAGAAAACAGTTCCTGGGCTTGAGGTTTGATCACACGAGCAAATTGAGAGGGGTTTGCAAAAACCCTTTATCAGATCCTAGATCTAGAGGTGGGGTGCGTCAGCCCATTAGAGAGAAGGAGGGTGTGCAGAAAAGAAGGCGGGGTTGGAAGTCAGCTCTACCTTCCCTCCTGTAAGGGGACTTTGGCCGGTTTGAGCTTGCTTTCCTACCTTCACAGCGAGGCTGTGTAAGATGGGTGTGGTTGGGAGACCCCCCGCACTGTGACTAGCCAGGGGGACCCCCACCAGAAAATGTGGGAGCATGAAAATAATTCCGGCGCCACGCCAATGTGGCAGTGTAGGCTCAGATGGACGAAGGAAAAGGTTCTCAAGGAGAGGTTTGAAGAAGAGTTTTGAAGGTTTAAACTAAGATGGAGGCGGCTTGAAGCAGGTCCCATCGGTATCCTAGGGAGCACGCATCGCAGCTGTGTCCCGCCGGTTAGCGGATGCTGTAATGGGCGAAGCCTTTCAAGGCATTGGTACACATAATCAGAAGGAGAAAACTTTAATTGAAGCACAAGAGCATAGCTTAGGAGCAATGGAAAAATCCCTCTTATGAGGGGAAAACTTTAGGGTCTCTTGAAAGGGGGCAAGACATACAGAACATACATAGGCATACAGAGCACATATAAAGTAACGAGGAGGATTGCAACTCTGATTTGAGATCTTGCTCTCTCTGAGGTACTGACGATTTTGCTGCCACTGGGAGCTTTGAGCTTAGGGCTTTGCACAGGCTCAGAGGCTATGAGATCTGGTTTGAACCTTACAGCTGGAGAGGGCCAAGGGGCCTTCTTCTTTACGGCGACTTTGGCTTAAGGCCATTGTGCGAAAGCATCTTCCCCTTTCCATGCCTCATTGTCCTGTAGATTGGCTATGGGGCATTCTGAGGAGGGTTCAAAACGGCAGTCCTCCTGGATAATGAGGACGGACTGGGCATAGTGCCAGAATGTTACGTTTCTTCCGGGCCAGCATTTCTTTCTGCTGCAATTCAGTGACTGTGGACTCTGCAGAGATTTTGAAATGCTGCCATTCTGGGGCACTGGCGGAGTGCATGGTGACTTTGGAAGTAGAAGGGTTAGCAGAGCAGGAGGTATAGACGGTGGGGGAGCAAGCTGGCAAGACCAGCCCAATGGTCTCCGTGGGGATGGGATCACTATACCGAGCTGGGGCAGCGAAGATCCTCATGGGGAGCCCGGGAAGGGTTTGAGGTGCGGATCTTGGTTCCGGCTGGGGAGATGCCCGGCTGGCCTCCCAGCGGGCATTGGGAGCGCCCGGTCTTAGACTTTCCTGGGGGCCTTCGCCTCTGGGGAGAGACCCTCCTCCGCCAGGGTTGTAGGCCCCCCCGCCGGGCAGCCTACAATTCCTCCGGAAATGTCCTGGTTTGCCGCAATTGAGACACTTGTCTCGGGGCTGTCTCATGGCAGCGGAGAGGGCGGCAGCTAGAAGGCTGGCTTGATGGGCGAAAGACCCGATATCCTGGCAAGCTTTGAGCATGTCGGCCAGCTCGGGGTTCCTTCCTAGGCCTGTGGACCGCTTATGCGGCACTCCGCGGAGGCGTGCTCCTTGGCAAGGCGCTTAAGGAGTTCGCCCTGGGCCTCCTCGTTGTCAACCTGCCTCTTGAGGGCCTCCCGGAGCCTGTTCACAAACTCAGCATAGGGCTCTTGAGGCTTCTGCCGTATGGCGGAGAAGCTCTGCGTGGGCTGGCCAGAATTGGGGACCTTGACAAACGCCTTGTAAGCGCACTCAGAGGCGACCGTAAGGGTGGCCTCAGGCAGGACAATCTGATTGTTGGGGTTACTGAAGGCATTGAAACCGTAAAGCTGTGCGGCGGTGTAGGCGCCGCCGGAGGTGGCTGCTCTGCTAAAGCATTGCTGGCGGAACTCGCTTTCCCAGATCACAAATTGTGCAGGGCTCAGGAGCATGCGGAAGGTGGTCTTCCAGTCGTCCGGAACCATTAAGTGATTCCTCGCGATTAAGTTCTCTAGCATGCCTCTCACGTAGGGGCTAGTGATTCCTACGCCCTCGCATCGCTTTGGAGCTCAGTGAGGATGTTATAGCTATAAGGGGCGTACTCGACAACCCGCCAACAATGCCATCCTCCTCGTATCTGTGAAATGGATGGGGCACAATGCGAGAATATCGGCATCGCTCTTCCGCCAGGGTTTCTTTCCTTTGCAGATCGTGGCTAATTACGCTTCTGGCGAGTTTTGAAACCCGCCATTACGCGGCACTGACGGAGGTGCGGTGGCTTCGAAAATGAAGGCGGAGCAGAGAGGGGCGGCTGAGCCGCTGAGAATTTGAAATGGGCTGAGGAGCAAGGGGGGCAGAAGGAGGACAGGCGTCCAATTTAGCTGGATAGAGAAAATTCCGGGGTTGAAATTGAAGGTGAAAGATCGAAAGGAGGGCTGCCTACGCAAGGGAGCCATAGGTCTGCAGGCTGATGGCTTACATAACATTGTCTCCACGCCAGTAGCAGTGACATCGGCGCGCGAGGCTCTGTGCGAAGAGTGCGCCCGATGTTTTCCCAGTCCTTAAGATTCAATGTCCCCCCCTCTGGGTACCATGGACATTGAGCTTCAATCTCCTCAACCAATTTGCGCAGCTCCCTTCTCTTTACGGGACCCTGCCGCATTTCGCTAACGCTTTCAGTTCGCCAACGCACTTGTCATAAGCCCTGCTTTTGCAAGCTCCCATACTCACCGTGTTCCGCCGGACGAGAGAGTGTCCTAGGACGCAGTGTCTCTGGATGCGCCGATCCAGAGGACAGGCGATACCAAACGGTGGTCCCTGGATGCGCCGATCCAGCGGATCTTCGGTATCGCTGCCCTTTCCCAGGCGACGGTGAGCAGGGTGGAGGTTCGAGGATTCCCGGGTTTCGGCACCAGCTTGTAGTCATCCCCGCAGGGTCGTCGCTAAGGAATAGGCGACACGGAGGAGGTTTCATCTGGTGGAGAGCGTCAGCAACAGGAAGCGCGGGATTTCGTGATCCTGACAACTCTGCCCTGTGCTGGTCTCTGGCACCTTTTATTAGGGTTTCATTGTGGGCGTGTAAAGGAGGTGGGTAGGGAGATGAGCGGGAGACCGGGAGACCTGGAGATCATCATGTGATGCATGATCTCACCTGGCTGCTACGTGCGGAGAGGAGCGTAAGCGTCTGAGCCTAATCCTCACCTGGGGGCAAGACCATTGTCCCTGCGCCCGGTGACTGAGCCAGACAGTTCATGACCCGTGACTCATAGGGGGATGAGGAGTGGGGGTGCGGTGCGACCAGAAGGCCGTAGGTCCGCTGGTGTGCCAACGTTCTACCACGGTGCTGCTGGGTCAGCGGTGCATTACTACACACAGATGCCTCAATAAGGAGAAAGAAAAGGACTCATGAGTGCTCGTCTTGGTTTCTCTACACTTAATGACCTCAAAGCATGGCAATTTCTTCTGGGGACAAATTGTTAGAACTGAGTCAGTTTATGGTAGTCCAGGAGAGTGAAGGATGCAATAAAAACTACAAGACCAAGTACAGTTTAATAGTCCAGTACAGTACACGGCTATCTGGTTTAAAGCTTTGGGTGTAGATGGTTAGAATTCAGCTTAATTTTTAGTTAGACTGAAATCTCAGAAGCCCTTCAGAACTGATATGAGTATGTATGTAAAGTGTCATCAAATTGCAGCTAACTTACAGTAACCCAGTAGGGTTTTCAAGGCAAGAGACTAATAGAGGAGGTGTGCCGTTGCCTTCCCCTGCATAGCAACCCTGAGATCAGGCTAGCCTGGCCCATCCAGCCACGGTCAACTGATACAACAATCTTAAAATATCAAATGGATAATTTGCATCCTGATCTTTTGCATTCAAGTTGGACACTCACGGTCACTGAGAAGTCATTTCCAATCAGCTGGATTTAAGTAAATTTGGATACAGTTGGAGTAATTTGGATTATGAAAAGTCCCAACAGTAACTGAGGCAAAAGCAATAGTTCGCGTGCTTCCTTGTTGCTTGGCTGAGAAGGATTTCTCATTCTCCAAATATTCTGCTCAGTAGCTTAGTAGGGTTAAAGCCAGGTGAGAATGAACCCCATACTACTTTGAATCTTTCTAGTCATCTGGTGCTTTTCTCATATGCAAGCACCGGGTCATTATTGACTTAAGGGATGATATCACATCCCAACATTTACTAGACAGAAAATCTAATAGAATTGGGAGGGAGAGAGAATTGGCTGGCGATAAGAGGCTTATGGGAAAAATTAAGGAAATTTAGAATAAAAGGTGATTGCATAATAACTCAATGGCTAAAACTCCATGAAATATTAAAAGGGAAAACTATAGGATCAGTATATAAGTATATGGTAGAGGATAAAGAATTTATGATAAGAACTTTAAACCAAAAATGGGAGAAAGATAATATTTTAGATGAAGAAAAAATAGAAAGAATTATGGATAGTATGAAGAAGTTAAAGATTGAAAAATATGTGGAACTAGAAAGAAAGATTTTACTTAAATGGTACAGAACCCCAATACAACTAGCCTATATGATTAAAGGATTAAGCCCAAAATGTTGGCATTGTGGAGAAAAAGGAGCATATTATACTCATATGTGGATAGAATGTAAAATGGTGACAAAGTTTTGGGAAAATATTTTGAAATATGTAGAACAGTTAGTAAAAGTAAAAATTGATATAAACAATGATTTATTAATTGTGGGGATAATAGATGATATAAGAGTGAATAGAAGTTTGGAACCAATGTATAAAATAATGATTAGAGCAGCACACGCAGTGTTGGCGCTGGGCTGGAAAGATAACAAAAAATGGACAGTTTCAAAATGGATGGAATGCATATGGGAACAAATACAGTTAGAGATCTTTGAGAGACTGACAAAAAATAAATTATGGAAAGAAAAAATGGAAGATATTATGAAACTATGGACAGTGTATGAAAAATGGATGGAAGAAGCCGGATTTAACAAAGAACTATGGAATAAGAGAATAAGAAGAATGAATCTCCTGCTGCTTGCATAAAATAATCAATAGAAAAGGGGGGGAGGGGGGAGAAAATGGAAAAATGTATAGATGAAATGAAAATATTGATTGTAACAAATGTATGAATATTCTATACAATAAAAATTATTAAAAAAAACATTTACTAGACAAGAGTACATTTATGGGATGCTTTGCCATTGCTTTCCCCAGTCATCTGCAGTTTATCCTCAGCAAGCTAGTACCCAAATTCACTAACATTTGAAGGACAGAAGGCTGAGTCAACCTTGTACTGACTACCTGAAACTGACTTCCATTGGGATTGAACTCAGGCCATGAACTGACTTTGGACTGCAATACTACAGCTTACCACTCTGCACCCTGGGGCAAAAAAAAAAAAAAAAAAAAAAAAGGACCCTAACTGGATGTATATTTATTTCATTTACACTCTGCTTTTCTTCCCAGTAGAGGCCTAAAGCAGCTTAGTTCCTCACCACTGACAAAGACACAACACAAAAATTGTCAGTTCCTTTGTGAGTGTAAGATTTTTAAGAAACGAAAAAGAGTATGCTTTTTCCTCAGCTGTCTCGAATATTGATGACATGGCTATAAACTCTTTAAGTATGTATTTCATTTAATGCCTACCTTTCTAATGCTTATTTCCTTCTTCCCTCTATTTCATCCCCACAACAACCCTGTGAAGTAAGGGTTGCCAGCTCTGGTTTGGGAAACACCTTGGCATTTCAGAGGTGAGGAGGGTGGGATTTGGGGACGGGAGGGACATCAGCAGGGAGAATACCATACAGCCTGCCCTCCAAAATAGCCATTTTATCCAGGGAACCTGCTCAAGAAAGTCTCCAGCTCTCTTACAGGAGAAAAATCCTTGCAGAAGGCCCTGCCGGCCATGGAGTGCGCCAAACACCCCCAGAGCAGCCGAGGGCAGCCCCAGCCATGTCTTGATCCGAGGGGGGGGGGCGGCAACCCGCTGTTTGGGAGGGGGGTGGTGGCTACCTTGTGTGGAGTAGGCTAACAGGATGTGTCTGGCCCAAGCTTCCATGGCAGAGTGGGGATTTGAATCTGGACCTCCCAAATCCTAGTCTAATTCTCCCAAAAAGAGTACAAATTTTCCAAGTGGCCTATTATGGACTCCAAAATGGACACTCAAAGGATATGCCACCAGAGAACAACCTTCTCTTCAGTCTAAGCCAGGGTGAAGAGCTATATAAGGCCATCTGAGGACTCCTATTTGAGCTGTAGCCCCCCCCCTTTCCGCTGCTATAGTCCACACAAATTACTGAACGGCTTTCTTAGCTGAGAAAGACTTGACTTCCCTGAGGATACTTCTATGCGCTTTGACATCAGCCTCTCTCCTAGTCCATTTAAATTAAAAGTGCAGATGATGAGAAGGGTTGGAAGTTGTAGGACTGTCAGCTTGCCAGCATTTGCCAGCAAGGATGTTAAGAGGGTGAGAGCAGGCTTTGGCCATCAGATAAAGGCACCCTTTGAACGATGGGGATATTTGACCCTGGTGGAATAGAGCAATGGGCAAACAGAAGAAGATGAAGAGTTTGGATTTATAGTCCACTTTTCTCAATCATAAGGAGTCTCAAATTACAATTTCTTTTTTTTCCTCTCTCCACAACAGATGCCTTGTAAGGTAGATGGGGCTGAGGGAATTCTGAGAAAACTGGGACTAGCTAAGGTCACCCAGCAGGCTTCTTGTGTAGGAGTGGGGAAACAAACCTGGTTCACTAGATTCGAGTCCACCGTTCATGTGAAGGAGTGGGGAATGATTTTCCAGATTAGAGTTCACTGCTCTTAACACTACATCACACTGGCTCTCACAGGAGAATGATAGGGTGAAACAGCTCGTATTGAATGGTGGCAGGGAAGCTCACACTTGCAGGTGTGAAATAAGTAGTGACAAAGGAAAATTGTTTGTACTGCTGAAGCAATTTGGGCATACAAAATGGGATTTGATATTGAGGGAATATTTCTAACCTGGTCCTCTTCCACCTCAAAACCAGTGGTTCTTTTCACTGAGAAAAGGCGAGGAAAGTTTATCCCTCATATGCCTTCAAGTTGGACACTCCTGGTCTAGAACTCTAGATATATTCTCTGTGTTATGTAGAAGCTGAAACTAGTCTTCCTTGTCAAAGGAAAGGGACAGCAAAAGACAGATTTGCTAGCAGACAAATTCTGGAAGAAATATATTCCTCTACTTAATCAGGTTATACTGTGACACGTATCAGCGTGGCTTCACTGAGATGTCTGTTTAAAGATGCTGTAGCTTACCTGAGCCCAAGAATGATGGGAAAGGGTGAAGCCAGGAGACTGGGTCACACTTAAGAGGATAGAGCACAGTTAATATGTAATTCTACTGAATAAGGCAGTATCACTCACTGGCAGTCTGCACAAGGACTGTGTCACTGGTTGAAAGGGAACAGCAGAATCCGTGCTGGAGGCACAATAACTGAGACACTAGAATATCAAATGCCTCTTTAAGTTGATGCCTCTTTGTTGTGGTAATTCCCATTCTGTTTCCTGTTTTGATCACTGAGTGATGGTTTGCTTGATATCTGGAAGTTCTTATTTCATGCTTGTCAATACCTGAATCAGATGGGGGAAGAGGAGAGGACGGGATTGCTCTTGCTGTCTCTGCTTCTTACGTCTAAGTTGGAGGGGGGATTCTGTGGCATTGTACCCCACTGAGGTCACTGTCCTCCTCAGGATCTGTCCTAAATTTCCGCCACTGCTGGTGTCCAGGGTAGGACCTACAACCCAGTCTTCAGATGAATGCTGCCGGGGGGGAGGAGGGGTTTGCTGGCAAGAATAGCAAACATGTTCCTGTTCCCTTCTCACCAAATGCAGATTATATACTGTATAAAAAGGGCTTATTATATGCAAGAAAAATATTTATTTTTTTCCTGAATGTGAGTAAAACCCTTATCCCACTGAAAAAACAACAACACTGTCCTCCATTAAGAACACAGCATCTCCCTTCTCCACGGTCTGTATCTCCAGCACATGCAATAAGCCCTATACAAGCAGGCTGTACTGCTATAGAATGGTTAAGCTAATACGAGCCACGTTTACAAGATTTCCACTTATAATGTTGCCATTTGGTGTGAAACAATATGCTCTAGCTGTCACATCATCTGTTCATTCACACAGCTATTGCATACAAATGATTCCGTCTTGCACATATACAGATAGGCTGTGCTGAGACACAGTTTGACAGCTTAAATTGAACAGGAGCCTTCTGATCTGGTACAGTTTTGCATATATTGCTTCTGCCAAGGTTTTCATTGGGGGGAAAAAGGCTTCATGTAATTCAGATGGGGAAAAGGCTGGCAGAAGTGACAGATTTGCCCTGCAATTTTGAATCTTGGAGACCTCGGCTGTATATGCAAAGAAGCCCACGCACAGTAACAGACAGGGCTGACAAGTGGGGATCTCAAAACAAAGCTGGGGTGCAGAAATCAGCTGGTGAAGCTTTTCACAACTTGGAAGGTGATGTTAACACCTACTAATTGGTACAGATTAGCTGGTTTAACATGTGAGGGTCCTAGAAATAAGGCTGACAGATTGTAGTCTTCGGGGAGGGGGTTGTGCTTCATCCAAAACTGCTGTGGCTACTCCAACCTATTTTGTCATTTTTTTCCTCTAGCTGCAGTAGCTAGGAGGACTTATGGGGTCAATCCAGAGATGGGGGCATTGAAACAGCTTCAGGGAGCAGCATGGCCCCATGCTGAAACATTTGTCCTGTCCTCTGGTGCGCATAGCAAATGCGCTGGTATCCAACTGCCCCTCAGCTCTGCACTGGTGAAACCTGGAAGTCAGGGCCACCACAGAGAAATGGTGGTGGGAGGAGAGAAGACTGGGGTGGTACTTTATCTTTAGTGATGATTGGAGTTTTTATGTAGGTATCTATCAGTGTGTGTAGGTTTTTTATAGACTGTGTGGCCCAATTGTTGGTTGGCCTTGCAGATGACGACGACATCTAGAAATAGTAGTTTCCCCTCATTTTCTTTTTCCATCACCCAGGACCAAGAAGGAGCACAATAAAAACTCTGGTAGATCATACAAAAAGAATCTGCAAACCCCACCTCTTTCAAGACGAACTGAACCACCTAAACTGAGTTCTACAAGCCAATGGTTACTCAACTTCAGACATCAGAAGAGCTCGAAGACCAAGAATAAACCAAAGGAATAAACCACCCAGAGGGAAGATGTTTTTACCATTCATCAAGGGAATCACGGATCGAATAGGAAAATTGATAAAGAAACATAACCTCCAAACAATCTTCAGACCAACCAAGAAAATTCAACAAATGCTACATTTAGCAAAGGACAAGAGGGATCCTCTAACTTCTGCAGGAGTTTGCTGCATGCCATGCAGTTTGCAACTCTGTTGAATTCAGAGCTCAGGAAAATCAGTTTCTAGGCCCCCTGCTGGCATGTCAGCTTGTGTGCCTTACTGTGTTGTAAGATAGACATAATTTCACTCATGAAACTTTTATAAACGTTTTGTGTTACCATCCAAAGAGGTCTCCAAAGCCGTGGCATATGTACTTGCTAAACACAAAGTACTGTATAAGCTATGACTTCATTTGTTGTTTGTCGACCACAACTTCCTTATGTGTCTTTCCTTATTTGTCTTTCCTTATTTGTCTTTCATTCCAGGAAATTTTTATTCCTAGTTTCCCAGTCTGCTATGTGGGATGCACTCTTGCTGTACTTGTGTATAGGAGAAAAGACAAGACTTTGGACTGGAAAGGCTTTAGGTGTGATTGGAAAGGCTTTAGGTATCCAGCAGTGAGACAATTTAATTTGATCAAATGGGCCATTAGCTGTTAAATGGCCCATCCTCCAGCCTCTTGCCATGCTAAGTTCTGTCCTGTCAATCATACACTGTGGGGGAGGTTCAGACCATGGACTGTCTGAAACTGGTTGCATTAGTTTACAAAAAGCAAGCTTTGAAGGCACAAATGTGCAATTATTACAAATGAACACTGGGTTGTATTTGAGTGATCCTCAGAGCATGTCTTTCTCAGTGCTTTCAGGTGGCCAATAGGCCATAGGATCTCTGAAGAAGGTCATACAGATGCTTTTTTTCACTGTTCTTTCTCTTCACGCTATGCCCTGGGAATGACTCCAAGTAATATTAACCATTCTGTGAAATGTTTATCTGCTGGAATCAGGCATGTCATTGTTTTTAACATTCACCACTTCAGTTCTTAGCACAGGATATTTTTTCATCAGAAGAAATGATAGCTCCAGCTTTGATATTTTCACCATTCCAAGATCTTGAAATGGAGCACTAACTTAAGCAGGCTGAGGTGATAGAAATGTCGGTCACAGGGATCAGTGTGGTGCCACACCACAGTGCTGGAGTAGAACAGAGACTTGTACTCAAACCTCCATTCAGGTAGTGGACTCTTTAGGTTGACCATGAGTCAATCAATTTGAGTTAGCCTAACCTAACTTACATGGTTAATCTGAGAACAAAAGGGCAAGAGGGGAATCCTATTCTTCACACCAAACTCCTTGATGGAATGATAAGCCAATATAAGTAGGGACTCCCAATATTTGCAATGAGATCCCATCCCCTCTTAGTTTTCTCCCCTTCCCAATTACTGCTGCCATGCTGTCTGTATCTCTTGCCCCCATTCAGTGGGGTATAGTATCATAGATACCACCTTCCATTTTCTCCAGGTGAACTGATCAGTAGCCAGAGTTTGGTTGTAATAGTGGGAGATGTTCACCCATGTTCATTCATATCAATGAACATGCATAGGTTAGAGGATGAACCATGAAGTTTTGATTCTCCCCACCTTCTCACACATTCTTCTCAGAGTAGAATTACCATTCTTCTCAGAGACAACAACCAGAATAAATCAATAAGAGGGGAACCCTAGTTCAGCTCCTCCCATGCATTCGTTCTGCTCAGCATATTGTCTGAAAAATGATATAGAAATGCACAAGCAACTGGAATGAAACCATGTTTGTCATGTATATTTAGAAGGGGTCCCTGACCTGCTCTCATCAGATCTCAGAAGCTAAGCAGGGTTGACTCTGGTTAATCTTTGGATGGGAGACCACCAATACTATGAAGAGGAAGGCAATGGCAAATTACTTCTGTTGGTCACTTGCCTTGAAGACCCTAAGCTGTAAGTCAGCTGAAATTTGACAGCATTTTACCCAAACATATTTGGAGGGAGACTGTGAATCATATCCTGCCCTCAATGACTGGGACACTCTTCTATTTGAAATATTGTCTCCAGCTTTCTTTTACCATTCACATGTATTAATTATGTTTTTAGGATAACACTTAAGAATAAGGAATTGGAAACCAGAAACCAAGTCAGTCTTTTGGCTGAGCTTCAGAAATCCATTTCGGTGAAGCATGCTTTTGATTTTCCCTTCCCATACAGTAGCTTCTATTAGCCTCTGAACAACTTGTAGGATAGAAGCGAGGGAAGTCATGCAGGTGAAGCATAGATGCCTCTTTGGAAGTTAAAATACTTGAACTATTTTCTGCTTGACCTTTTCCACTTGCAAGATTTTGGCCTGCTTAATAGTTTTACGAACAGAAATAAGGGTCTGACCTGCTTTCTGCCAAATTGCAATTGTATAGCTGTGGCTTAATAACATATACCATCTGGAATCCAGTTGCAAGCAAATCCACATGCATTATATAACTTGAATTGGTTTATACAAGAAGAAGAGGATAATATATCCCGGGTAAGCCTTTTAAATTGGGATAAGTACACTGCCAGGAATTTGTTCCTGTTATCTAGCCTTGCTAAATTTGGATAAATGCATAAGCATTGTTTTCAAAGAGCTGTGGCTTATTTAATGCCGTACAAGATCATTCCTCGCTTTGTTTGCAGAATGATTCTTTTTCTGCTTTTATTTCTAATGTTTGCATTCAGTGATTTAATTTTTTAAAAGGAATGTTGCTAGGACGCACACTTGCTTTGAAATCACCCCTCGAACTTGAAGCCCTTTTCTGCAAGTCAGTTGGTCCTATTTTACAGGAGAACTCTGCACATGCTTAAAAATCTCTTTCTGTATATCATTTTGCATATTGCACTCTTAGGCTGTTTCCGCATGGGCATTTAATGGCGGCCTGGAGACGGCAAAAATGCCGTCTCCAGGCCGCCATTTGCTCAGGAAGCGCTCTTGTTGGGGAAACGCCGCCTAGAAGCCGCTGCCAAAAGAACGGGCAAGCGGCCCGAGACGCGATAATCCCCACCCGGCATTCATTACCTTGTCACCCGGGCCTTCCCTGCACGCCGCCGAGGCACTGGGATTACACGCCTCCCTGCCCCTGCGCTTGCTGGAGCGAGGCGGCAAGCAGGGAGCCAGGGGGGGGGTGTCCCCAGGCCTCGGCGACGCGCCGGAGGCCCAGGGACATGCCAGGGTGTCCGGGTGCCGGCACTCGGCTGCGCCGGCTTCCCGGCTCTTTCCAGGACCGTCCGTGCGGACGGTCCCAGCGTCGTTGGGTTGGCGTCGGAAAGGCCGACCCGGCCGTTTCTGCATTCGTGAGGAAACGGCCTTAGTTTCTAGCACTGAAAACAGCATGTATTCCGAAGCTCTAGTTCCTAATGTACCCCTGTTTTTAATGAGTTGTTGGTTTTATGCCTTAGCTACACTTGGAATTTTAGGAAAGACAGTACATGTAGTCTAACAACACTTCTAAATTCTGTTTGGCTATTCATAGTTAGGAAGTAGTAAAGCGAAATGTGATTTTGCAGCAAAAATATTACAAAATAGCTTCTTTGGTTACTGTGAAAAATTGGGAAACCAAATCCAGAATTTAGACAATTAATGAAAAGTTCCCCTGCTACATTGCGACTTCAATGTAGCAGTGGTGTAGTGGTTAAGAGCAGGTGCACTCTAATCTGGAGGAACCAGGTTTGATTCCCCGCTCTGCCGCTTGAGCTGTGGAGCCTTATCTGGAGAATTCAGATTAGCCTGTGCACTCCAGCACATGCCAGCTGGGTGACCTTGGGCTAGTCACAGCTTTTCGGAGCTCTCACAACAAACACCCATAGCACAGGGTGTTTGTTGTGAGGGGGGAAGGGCAAGGAGATTGTAAACTCCTTTGAGTCTCCTACAGGAGAGAAAAGGGGAATATAAATCCAAACTCCTCCTCCTCCTCCTCCTCCTCCTCCTCCTCCTCCTCCTCCTCCTCCTCCTCTTCTTCTTCTTCTTCTTCTTCTTCTTCTTCTTCTTCTTCTTCTTCTTCTTCTTCTTCTTCTTCTTCTTCTTCATAAATTGTTGTCATTCCTAATCTCCAAGGAATGTAAACTGTGAAAGATCACATGGTTTATGAGATCATTCATTGGTAAAGATCTTCTAGGGACATCTGCAAAGTTAATTCCAGTAAACTTGTGGAGAAAAATGACCCAAGAGACCAAAAGTTCCTTAATTTTTCTTTGTGATTTCCCCTCTCTCTTTTGCCTTCTGGAATAACAGAAGAGCTAAAAAATCAATATTTACAACATTTAAAGTTGATTAAGCTACCAGAATACTATATAAAAGAGCTGAAACTATCAGGTTCTCTATACATGATGGTGATGACATTGAGGCAAAAATGAAATAAAAGATAGGTAAACAGTTGGATCATTTTCATGATTACTTGCTGTTCCTATGAAGTACAGCCGCCCTGAAAGTACACAATTCCCCTCAAAACCAAGGGGTCCTCTACATGTTACAAACTAAGACTTTAGGCTGGACCCACCCAATTTCCTGTCCAGTCTAACCCAATTTTCCTCCTTACTACAGGATTTATCCTGTGTGCTGTGTGTGCAGGTTCCATGAAGTTCCACAGGACTTTTGGTGGTCAAATGAGGCCCTCTTTTCCCTTTGTTACCAATGGGAAAGCTGGTTGGATCTAACCCAATATGCACATTAGGAAGCCATGGCTAAGCATAGTTCCCTGTTGTATCTATACTCATAGAGTGATGGAAACTGCATATAATTGCTTCACAAATGAAAGTGCACTTCAAATCTATTGGTCCTTACTGATATCCTATGACAGTGGTGGTGAACCTATGGCACGCATGCCAGAGGTGGCACTCAGAGCCCTCTCTGTGGGCACGCGCGCACAGAGTTCATCATGTAGGGGGAGTGGAAAATCACCCCCCCCACACACACACACACATATCTAGGCTGGCCTTGCTTCTGAGTAAACCCTCCTAGAGTGGTGATTCACCCATTCAAAGCATTGCACGGTTGCTTCACCAAGCCTACTCCTGAGTAACACGCGCCTCGGAGCAAACTGTTTTTTCTAAACTAAAACCTAAGTATTTAGGTTAAATTGCCATGTTGGCACTTTGTGACAAATAAGTGGGTTTTGGGTTCCAATTTGGGCACTCGGTCTCGAAAAGGTTCACCATCACTGTCCTATGAGAACTGAGCAGATATCTAAAAATGGTTGGATGTTGTCTTCCAGGGAATCTTATTCACTATTTCTGATCTTCTCATTGAGGAACCAGTGACAGGTTTCCAGAGGTGCCAGTGTTCCATAGAACAAAAACCTCTGCATAATAATATTCAATGGAACAAATTTTTAACTGGACAGTTTTTGGGGGTGGTGGTGGAGGTGTTACAACACTCGTCGCTTCATCTTAACCTAAAACATTTTTAATGCCAATTTTGTTTAATTAAAAACCAACAAAGATCCAACATCTTCTCCTTTTTACTCCCATGTCTATTTATTGGAATGGCACAGGGGGAAAAAAACACAGCCTCTTAGACTTGAAAGGGACAAGTCCCTGTTTGCATGAAGCTTCGAAGTGGGTCTGTTAAGTGCCTCAGAAAATGCCATTATCAACAGGACTTATGAATCATTAAATTATGAGATGTATGCTCTGCATTAATATTTCAGTACTTTGAGGAAGATGTAAAGATACATGTGACAAGGCATGGAAATTGCATCTCAGTTTGTATCTCCTGTGTGGTATGTTGTGTTCAAAATGGGCATAATTACATAGGAATATAATTAGTATTCATCTGGAGTAAAACGTCCTCTGGTTATTGCAGTGTATGAACTTTGAGGGTTACAGAACTTTAAAATAGCTAACAGGAAAAACATAGCTCCTGTAAGCTCAGCGAATGTTACCAAAAATACTGTGGGTTTCAATGGACACTGTCCCTGATGCAGAATTTTTTATGCATAAAAAATGTGTAAGGATTCCATGGGTTGGACCCAATGAAGAAACATCCATTTGTGCTAATTTGTTTTCCTCAAGTGGAAATGAAAGAAAAAGACTGAGGTAGGTGTTTGTGTTAAATCAAACTTAGTGTAAACCAGTTTGTGTATCTGCTTGGCCAAGATCTTATGCAAACAATTTCTGGGCAGTGGGCACCAGAATATACAAGGAGGAAACTGCTAGGTGTTGCACAAGTTCTTGCACAAGCAGAACTGTACTAAGTCCACTTATGTTTCCACCTGTGGGATCGAAGCTCACATTTAGGGTTAACAGGTCTCCCACTATGGCAAGAGACTTCCTGCTAGTAACCTCCCCTTGCTGCCTTTGTTCCTTCAGATGGTGGAAGAAAAAAATCACTGGCATTGTGTGAAGTCCAGGGAAAACCCCAAAGTGACATCATGGCAAAACCTGAGTTGGATGCCCCCCCCCCCCTGCCCATGGGCGGCCACTCCACCATGACCAATTTTTTTTTTGCACCAGAACATTGGTGCCTGCAGGGGGTGCATTTTTAGACATATCAGCACCAGAATTTCAGCATATCATCAGGATACTGTCCTTAAGCTACTCCCCAAGTCTGGTGAGGTTTGGTTCAAGGAGTCCAAAGTTATGGACTCCCAAAGGGGGTGCCCTATCCCCCATTGTTTCCAATGGGAGCTAATAGGAGATGGGGGCTACAGTTTTGAGGGTCCATAACTTTGCCCCCCCCCCCCCGAACCAAACTGCACCAAACCTGGTGGGTATCATCAGGGCAGTCTCCTGATGAGACTCTGAGCTTCTGAGACTGTGCCTTCAGAAATGTCCCCCCCCCCAGCCTGCAACCCCCATGGACAGCAATGCAGAAAACTCAATGCAGAACAAAGATTCTCGGGCAAATTTCTGGGATGTTCCTGCAGGGGACACATTTTGTGGATGTATCGGCACCAAAATTTCAGGGTATCATCTGGAAACTGTCCTTATGGTACCCCCAAAGTTTGGTGCAGTTTGGTTTAGGGTCCATAACTTTGGACCCTCAAAGGGGGTGCCCCATCCCCCATTCTTTGCTAAGGAGATGGGGGCTACCCTTTGAGGGTCCATAACTTTGGACCCCCTGAACCAAACTGCACCAAACTTGGGGGGTGCCATCATCTCCAGATGATACCCTGAAATTTTGGGGCTGATACATCAAAAATGCACCCCCTGCAGGAACATCCCAGAAATTTGCCCAAGAATCTTTGTTCTGCATTGAGTTTTCTGCATTGCTGTCAATGGGGGTTGCAGGCTGTGGGGGGCACATTTCTGAAGGCACAGTCTCAAAACTTTCAGGGTCTAATCAGGAGACTGCCCTGATGATACTCCTCAAGTTTGGTAGAGTTTTGTTCGGGGGGGCAAGTTATGGGCCCTCAAAACTGTAGCCCCCATCTCCTATTAGCTCCCATTGGAAACAATGGAGGATAGGGGCACTCCTTTTGAGGGTCCATAACTTTGGACTCCCTGAACCAAACCTCACCAAACTTGGGGGGTAGCATAAGGACAGTCTCCTGATGATACTCTGAAATTTTGGTGCCGCTAGCCTAAAAACTGCGCCCCCTGCAGCCCGAAAATGGAAAACCACTAAAATACCCAAAAACGAACCCAGCATTTTGATGCCCCCCACAGGGTGATGCCCTGGGCAGCTGCCCACCTTGCCCAATGGGCATTACGCCAGTGCTAGAAATGCCATGGTTTTACCATGGAGTTTCTGTTGATTTCTAGAGTAAGATCTTGACACTTCTGGTCTCCTCGAGAACTGATATCATATTGTGTATGATGATGGTGTCCATCTCCTGCTATGTGTCAACCATTGACTGGTAACCTGACCCATGTAAAGGAAGCAGATTCAAAGATCAGAGGTGGGTGATACAAAAGCGAAATTCTATATGCTCCTAAAATTATGACTGGATAGCATGCTTGAATTTGCAATTGGACAGGATGGGCTGCAAGATATCATAATGATGATATCTTCCACAGCATCAACTTTCTGCAGCATTCAGAAAAACCCAGTCAATGTTGGTCTGATGTTTGGGGGTAATCGGCAACAAACTGCTGTCTAATTGTAAGTAGAACATTGGTATAGTAGAAGTCAAATCTTGTTCAAATAATGAATTTTGGGGGCACATTGAAATCTAATTGCGTATAAACCTCCTTGGATTTTGGAACCACACACCTGGAATGACAAATATAAAATTTGACTTTCATGGAAGTGTAAGATTTTTGATATAAGTTTTAACTTGGACGAGCATTTCAGTTTTTTCAATATGCACCAATGAACATGTGTTAATTACAAGATTGATTCCTCAAGAAAAAATTATTGAATTTATGTCTTGTTAAAACATCAACAACATGAAGCTGTTCCATGTGCATGTCAAGGGATAAGCATAGGTTGGGATCAAACCCTCTTCTTTCTCTCTACATGATCAGCCCTATGTTCATAGGCACGCAGACTCCACAGCTTACTGACTTCTACACAGAAGCTAGGGCACATGGTACATAGCCATCTAGTTTCTCCCCCAACCCAAATCTCTAGGGTCCCATGTCTTACATTGCTCAAGCCCCAAATCTTACTTTGGGTGCTGCTGGGGTCTGGGCATGACTGGCTAACAGATGGCCAAGGAGAAGTTGCACAGGTTGTGTAGGTAATGACTGTCAGACTGTCCAGGGGTTGAGGCAGATGGCATTGGAAGGCAGAGGTTGAGTCATCCAGAGGCAGTGGCTAATGAGGAGGCCACACACACACTGCTTCTCATGGAATTACACTTGTTGTATCCAGACAAAGCTGCGCCAGAGGCCGCTTCCCCACTCACCTTTTGTTGCGCACTACTTGCTCCAAGTAACGTGGGTTCCAGTGGCACTCCCCACTACCGGAGCGGTGACAATGCAGCCGCCCCAATTCTGCCGCCCTCGCGACCCCTCAGCGTACGTAGTTTCTGTTCCTGTTCGGAATAGCGCCTTTTGGGAAACCCCGCGCGACTACCTGCAGTGGGGAGCGTGACTGCGCACTCAAAAACACCCAAAGCCTCTGCTTTTTTTTTAAAGTGAGGAAACGGCCTAAGTCAAGGCTTGGATCAGCCACCCTGTTACCAAGATCAGCACCTAGAAGATACTTGAATCGCTCTCAATCCTCCTGTAATGCAGCTGTTTCCAGTTTCCAGTGTGGGGGGAGGAGCGCTGGAAGTGCTCCGTGCACAATGGCCCAATTATCTTCTGACCCTTCCTCCTGTGTATCTCCTCCTACTGTCTGTGATCTGTTTATTTTCTCAACTGGTTTCAGAGCCTCTGATTTTTTATTTATTTCTTCTGCTTCTGGCTCCTCTTCCACTAACCCTTCATCCTCAGAAGATTTGTCAAGACACTCTGGTGGTTTGGATCTCTGCGGCATTTTATCATTTAAACATTTCTGAGTTCATGGCATTTACCACTTGTATTCTATGCTTGTTTTAATCTTCTTGCAGATATCTGACCTGTCTCAGTCACCATGTCAAATGTCTCTCTGTGTGTGAAACCTAAGAGCGGGGCACAGCAGTAGTTTATACTTAAATTTCATTTTGCTTTGAGAAATAGGTCCTTGTTTGCCATCTGCTGGTGGTTATTCTTTGACAGATTCCTGCAACTTTAGTCAAATACAAACACAAGATCTGTGATCCAGGATGCCAACTCTGAGCTAAAGAATTCCTGGAGGTTTGGGGGTAGAGGGAAGGGTTTGGGGAGGAGATGGAGTTCATCAAAGTATAATGCCATAGATTTACTCTCCAAAAGCATCAATTTTCTACAGGGAAACGGATATCTGTTTTGTGAAGCTCAGTTGTAATTCTGGGAAATATCCAGAATGTCTTGAATTTCAGAGTAGCTGGCAGGGCAGGGAAAGAACCTTAGTCAAGTCCAATCAAGTCAGCAGTGCCACCTCACCATGGTTTTTTTGAATAAATATTTTTATTTTTCACAAAAACATAACAATATTAAAACAAACAAAAGAATAAGAACAGAGAGCAACTCTTAATTTCAATTCTAAGTATAAAGAGACCCAATAGAGTTACACAAAAATATGCTATGAGGGCATAAATTGATCAACTGGTGTCAAGTCACTGTTGTTATTATTTTCTACCCCCCCACCCCACCCCCACCCCCAAATCTAGTCCCATCTCACCTTTGGAAAGCCCTGCTCTATAAGGTTCACCTAGCCCTTACCCTGCTTTTTTTCAGCTTTTAGCTAAGAATTTGATCTTTAATTTTTTAAAATCTGCTTTTAACCTGAGATCTGTTATAAGAATAATTTATGCTTTTAAATATTTTATACCCTGGGTTTTGGCCTTGCTTTATACTCTGGGCTCTTTTGCTTTCTACACTTATTGGCTGGATGCTTAATGGTGGTTAAGTTTAATGATATACTATTTTTAATGATTTAATATTTTTTATTTTATGTGACACTTGGAGCAAGTCTTTAAAGAGGCAGCATGCATGCTTTATAAATAACTCACACTAAACTACATGTAAAATGGTTCTTCCTCTTTCGATTGAAGAAACACAATTCTGTGTAGATAAGATGATTAGGGAGCAGAGTGCATTGGCATGCGGTGGGAAGCCATGACAAAACGGAATTCCGTCATCTTACATCTGAAAGAGAGCACAGGCAAGAATGGAGTGTTGGTGGGCTAGCTATCTTAAAAAGGGTTAAGCTGTCTTATCACTTTTAAAGAAAAATCTTATCTTTCACCCAAATAAGTTTAGGGCTCCTTCATTTTAACCATGCCTGTGAAGTACATTGGGGTGAAAGAGCTTTTTCTGTTGCTTAGCTTGAACCTGGCTGCTGATGGTGTAGATTTGGAAGATGATTTATCTATTTATTTGGTTCAATTTGTGTGCTGCCATTGCCCTCCCCACCTTTCCCACACTACTAAAGTTTGACTTTGTCAGAGAACTGGTTCGTTAGGTCTGAAATACTCAACTTGCAAGTGGCATTTGGTGGGCCAAACCCTTCTTTCTCTCTGGGTTGGAACGAGTTGCACACAGGACAAAGTAGAGAGCAAACAGAAAATATGGGCAGACTCCTTTTCTTCTTTGCCTGCCATTAGAACTACCCCCAGAACTTCTACTTCCAGCCCCATATGATTGTCTTTCTTTATCTTGGCCTTGTAGCCCACCTGCAAGAAAATTGCAACCCACATTTTGGATAATAGAACACAGTTTCCTGAGAAGCAGGGCATTTGTGTGTGAGTGGATCTGGAAGAAGTTGAGAGGAAGGAGCAGGTGTATAGTGTGTGTGAAGAAATAATAGTTTGGAAGTTTAAAGAAAGAAGAAGAATGGCAGATGGAAAGGACTGTAAGCTGGTTGAAAGTGATATACCTTTGGGTATGGGAACTCTATCACTTGATCTGATACAGGGTGGAACAGCCAACCTTCTGGCCAGCCAGTGTAACTTCTTTATTTCTACTATCATCTTGTGTACTCTTAAATAAGAGAACTCTAGAAACTGAAATGTGGAGGAAGAGACAAGTGGATAGTTGTATCAGTATCAAAGTATTCCGTGTCACCCTTTTTATGTCCAAGCATCTTTAGATCAAACCCTGTGTTACCCTTTGATCGTTAGCCATATGTTTAGAAACAAGCTATCCATCCCATGCACAAAAACAACCTCAGGGGAAGAACGTTTTTTGCGACAAGATTCAAAGGCAGCTCTTAGCTTTATTCCAGATGAAACCATCAAAAGCAGCTGTCGGTTGAAAGCATTTGTCATAGTGCTTTGTTTAAGGAATAATTCTGAGTGGTACAAAACATAGAGCAGAAGGAAGAGAACAGCAGCACTATTTCCTAGACAATGCACCTGCTCCTCCAGTTTGAATGACATGTGTCTACTTTCTGATCCTCAGTATATACCTCACATTACCGTGAATTATAGCCTATGGGCCACAGTTTTGTAGGTTTCTATCAGTGCAATATCCCTGAGCAGAAGAGGTCAGCACTGCATACAGATAAGGAGTTTAATTTTATGAAATTCATTTATTTATCACTAGAGGGTAGTAAAGCCACTTGGCATTCAAAATTGCTACAGCAGGCTTATATCTTCTTATGAATCTTTTTTCATAAATTGGGAATAAATCCTGAGAAAGCTAGGCATTTTTCAGTGCTGAGTTTAATGGGGTTAAGTGTCCAGTTGAATTGGTCCTTCCTGTTAACAGAGGGTCCTGAACATATTTAAATCCTTACTGAAAGTAGAAGACATTGAAGTGTGCCTAACTCCTTCCGATTTGCACCTTAAACATTTAAAACCACGCAGTTGTGAATATAGCACTGGCCCTTCCTCTCTTAATTGAAGTGAGCCCCCTGTGTTCCAATGTATGTATTAACTTTCTTTAGTGACATTTGAATCCCAAATTTCTGACTGGTCACTTACATGAGCATATCAATCCACATAGTCTTAGTTCTCAATGTGAGAATAAAATCTTTGCCAGTCCTGGAGTTTAGTGACCCTGCCTAGAAGTTAAAACTCTTCTCCTTTATATACTAGTTTTGTATATGCAGATAACATGGAGGATAACAGCCCAGATGCAGGTCCACACCTCAGTGTGATGTAGGATTTAGCTTTAGTCGGTTGAATTGTTTAGGCACTATTCTTTGAGCCAGTTTGTTGTAATAAGCACCTGTGTGCAATTTAAGTTACAAAACAAGGTGACTAACAGATTATTAAACAAGCATCACAACTGTTCTATTACTCTGTAAATCAGCATGGCCACACACTTAATCTCCTCCTTTCCATTTCCTGTTTCTTTAGCTACCATACTGTATCTCCAGCAGACCAGGGGCATATCTACAGAAAATGGGGCTTGCCCGGGGCAAGCTGTCAAATTGCACCCCCACTTCTTGCAGTCTAGATGTTATGCCCCTATTGTTACACCCCAAGATCCTATTAGCCTTTTTTGTCATTGCCTCACACTGGCTGCTCATATTTAACTTACTGGTCACTTATACCCCAAGATCTTCATCTCACACACTACTACTCAGTAGTGTATCCTCGATCCAGAGAGAAAGAAGGAGAGAGAGAGAGAAAAGGGAGAAGAAAGAGGTTTAGCAGTGGCAGGGGGGTGGTGAGGGGGAAACATCACTCATGCTCCACTACCAGCGCCACTACTGCTGCTGCGGCAAAAACATGTGGTTGCTCTAAAATTAAGCTTAACTTACTTTCAAGTGAGTGGTACTTTGGGTGAAAGGAGAATGGGGGTGGGGAGAGATGATGCTCTTCCCCTGGCTTCGTCCCTGCCCCCAGTCTCCCCCCCAGCCATTGCTCCCTTGTAAGTAAATTAAGCTAATTTTAAAGCAACTACAGGATTTTTTGTGTGTGGTGGCAATGGGCACAGTGGTGAGGGGAAGAGGCTAATGTGCCCACAGGAAATTGACACCCTGGGCAAGAATCCTCCCCTGTTATGTCCCTGCAGCAGGCAGTGCTTCCAATTCTGAAGCTATGGCTACTTGTATCTCTAAGTACACAACACATTCTTTGGCAGTTGTTTAATTTTATGGATCTTGGCTGCATTCTGGAAATCAAATGTGTCTTGAAAATCTGCTGTGATCTGGAGAACTGAATTTTATTCCCCACTCCACCATATGAGCAGCAGACTCTTATCTGGTGGACTCAGTGGCGTAGTGCCCACAGGGTGAAGGGTGCAATGCCCCGGGGGGAGCGGTGGCGGAGGCATGGCTAGGCTGTTGAGGGGGCGTGGTGTGGCGGGGGTGGGCGATGCTGCAGCAGGGGTGTAGGGCATGCATGCGCCTTGGGCGCAGTTTCCCCTCGTACTGCCTCTGGGTGGACTGGATTTGTTTCCCCACTTTTGCACATGAAGCCTCCTGGGTGACCTTGGGTTCATCACAGTCCTTGTGAACTCTCTCAGCCCCACCTTCCTCACAAAAGTCCACTCGCTCATTAGTAGTGTGGAAAATAACAAGGGGGTTGGTATTGCCTATGTGTCAATGTCATTTCTGGTTAAAACCTAGGTGTGTATGTCAGGTAGGATCCTCAAATGGACTGTATTGTAGAGTTTCGCCAATTCGTGAGATCTGCAAAATCTTAGAGCATTGGTCATATTCATTCCAGGCTTAGGTTAGAAATGATTTCACCACTTCAACAACATCTCCCCACCCCAAACCTTCAAAGTCTACTGGGGGTTGAAGGTTCAGCCCCATGCATCTTGTGGGAACTACAGGTGCATAAACATGTCTTTTTTTTTCAATTTTAATGGGGGTGTCTTGCCCCCAAGTGATACTTTCCTTTCCCCACTAGTCAGTGCTACTGACCTGCCTTCAGGGGCAAGGAAATGCACAGTTATACCCTTCTAAGTCTATTGATTTCAATAGGTTTAGAACAGGGGTAGGGAACCTTTAACACTCAAAGAGCTATTTGGACCCGTTTTCCATGGGAAAAGAAAACACTTGGAGCCGCAAATAATTTTTGACATTTAAAATAAAGATAACACTGTATATATTGGGTTTTTTTACCGTTTACTCCGCTCATTCTGAGAAGCATATGGATGCGTCCGCCCTGCTGCCTGCAGGGCAGGCAAGGATGGGGCCAGCAGCTCGGCCTCGCCAGCCGCCGGGAAAGCACCCGCCTCGCTCCAACGGGGCAGGCGAGAGGGGAAGCCCGCGGCGTGGCCCAGCTGGCCGCGGGCAGTTGGTGCGTCCGCCCTGCTGCCTGCAGGGCGGGCAAGGATGGGGCCAGTGGTTCAGCTCGTGGAGCCACAGTGCAAGGGCAGAAGAGCCACATGCGGCTCTCGAGCCGCAGGTTCCCTACCCCTGGTTTAGAAGAATGGGACTCCACTTAGGATTGCACTGTTAGTGTGTTTGACATGGTAATCTGAACTACATGATGTAGCTGGGAATGGTAAATATACCATGCATTAACCAGCTATGCTGACCTCTATTAGTTAGCAAAGTCATGCAAAAAATCAGATTTGTTTCGCTTTAAAATATTTTAGCAGTTTTATTTAGAGAGTCAGCATGGTATAGTGCAGTGTTTCCCAACCTTTTCAATGTCACAGTACCCTTGACCTCGCTCTTCATATCTCAGGGTACCCGTGAGGTTCTCTTTTTTTGGTGCATTTTAAAGGATTTTTTCCATTTTTGGCAAGCAGGGGGAGGGAAAGCAGCATTGACAGCCGCGTTGTTTGTTTGCCTACATTCGGCATGGATTGGGGGGATTTAAAGGGAGAGCTCCCTTTAAATCTACCCCCCTTCCAATCCACACCAAATTTAGACAAATAAAACAATGCTGTTTCTCAATGTTGTTGAAAGGAAGCCCATGAGGTTTCCAACCCCCCCCCTTCAAAATACATTTGATTCCGGGGGGGGCAGGCGGTAGCATTGTCATAGTACCCCTGGGACGTGCTCATGGTACCCCAGGAACCTTGGTTGGGAATCACTGGTATAGTGGTTAAAATCAGGTGGACCCTAATCTGGAGAACCGGGTTTGACTTCCCCACTCCTCCTCATGAGCACTGGAGTCTTCTCTGGTGAGCCACATTTGTTTCCACACTTCTGTATGCCTGCTGGGTGACCTTGGGCTAGTCACAGTTCTCTCAGCCCCACCTACCTCACAAGGTGTCTGCTGTGGGGAGAGGAAGGGAAAGGGATTCGTAAGCCCCTTTGATTCTACTGCTCGGAGAGAAAGGGTGGGGATACAATTCCAAACTTTTCTTCTAATATCGGAATGAAAACCTCTGACGTTAATTAGTCCTATGTTCGTATATCTCTGACGTTAATGAGAAACACACTTCCAGGTGTTCCTCCCACCTGACTAATTAGATTCGAATGAATCCTCCCTGCCAAACTGCAGACAGGCAGAAGAAACATTTGCCCTTGTGCGGGAAGGCACGACAGCATTGGCACGCAAGTTTGTCCTCCTTTCCCAGGATCCTCGAACGAACTGCGGCAAAAACCTTTAAAAGCAGAATTAGGGGGACTCTAAGCCCTGCATGATTTTACTGGGATGATTTCAATGCTTTTCTTCCAGTCTGCTTAGTATCCGGTATGAAAGCCATGCTGAGAGAAAGATCCTTTAACAACAACACTGAGAATGCAGTGAGGTAAGCGGCAGTCAGGCTGAGTTTCCTTTGCTTGCGAGCTTCATTTTGTAAAAAAAAAAAAGAAGAAGCCCCCAGCCAGACTTTACATGTGATAGGACATATTTGGACATGTTCATGAGGGCCCTCAATTCAGGCTACAACAGGATGATTGTCTTTTCCCCAAATCATCCACTCCCCCCCACCCCCAGGCTACTTTCAAATAACACTGAAGATGTCAAATGATCTCAGGTCCTCCTCAGTCAGCTGTTCTCGTAGATGTTTCTTACCACTAATCCTCTGCATTTTGGCTCTAATAGTGTGGCTGTGGGTATTGTTAGGATGGGACCATTCAATCTTGCCTCTATCCTCAACTCACCCCTGCAAAACAGAGGCATGACAGCTTGGATCCCAGCTCCTATCTCCCCCATCTCGATAGCTCTATTTGCCTATCTATCTATGTAAGTATAATTTTTATTTATTTATTTATTTATTTATACTTTGGGCTTCTAGACCACCCCATCCCCGAGGGGCTCTGGGCGGTGTACAGCAGATAATAAATACAATTTTAAAACATCATAAATAGGCTAAAACTTATAAAAGCAGCGAAAACTAGCTAAACATTAGCATTTAAATGTAAAATAAATATAGGCATAGGTGTAGGTGGCGCCCGGTGCCTAATATTAAATTCTTCCACCCCCAGGGAGAACGGTAGGTCTAGATAGATGTTATAGGCCCAGATGTAGAGGCCGGCGGAAGGGCCAGCGGAAGGGGCCAGCGGAAGGGGGCCAGCGGAAGGGGGCACCATCAGCGGCTGGACTCTCCAAAGGCCCGGCGGAACAGCTCCGTCTTGCAGGCCCTGCGGAACTCACCAAGGTCCCGCAGGGCCCAAACAGCTGGTGGGAGAGCGTTCCACCAGGCCGGGGCCAGGGCTGTAAAGGCCCTGGCCCGTGTGGAGGCCAGCCGCATCATCGAGGGGCCGGGGACCACCAGTAGATTGGCCTCTACCGAACGAAGAGGCCGTGTGGGAACATATGGGGTGATGCGGTCTCGAAGATACGAGGGTCCCAGGCCGCGTAAGGCCTTAAAGGTCAATAATATAAGCATAAAGGTATAAACATAGGCAGAGGTGGGATCCAGCAGGTTCTCACAGGTTCCCGAGAGTAGGTTACTAATTATTTGTGTGTGCCGAGAGGGGGTTACTAATTGGTGATTTTGCCACATGATTTTTGCCTTAGTTACGCCCCTCCTCTCAGCAGTAGCGCGCAGAACTTGAAGCAGTCTAGCAGGAGGTACACCAGTGTGCGTGGCAGCCTGCGCCTGCGTGCTTTCGTTTCCTGCCCAAGGACCGGCTCAGCGGCTGTGTCCTTGCCACAGCCCGCCCAGGAATGCCCCGCCCACGGAATGCCCAGCCATGCCCCTGTCGTGCCCCGCCCATCCCCATTGGCGCTACGCCACAGCTTGAATCCCACCACCATGGGAATCTGTTACTAAAATTTTTGGATCCCACCACTGAACATAGGCATAAACTATAAGTGTTTTGTATTGCTGAAGGCTTCATACTGGGTCTTGGAAAGCAACTCATGTTACCGTGACATGCCTCTGAAGATGCCAACCACAGATGCAAGTGAAACGTTAGGAACTAAAAACACCAGACCACAGCCACACAGCCTCAAAAACCCACAACAGTCAATGAATATAAGTGTAAATATCTAATTCCCACCTCTGTCCTCTGCTTGAAGATATCTAAACCCACAGATAGGGGCCACAGTGACCTTAACAGATGTTTATGTGGACCTAGAAGACCCCCCCCCCCGGTCTGCAAAACAAATTCTGATTTCTTTTTAAAACCTGGAGGTTTAAATCCTCCAATATTTATTTAAAAATCTCTTTACTCTCAAAATGTCTCCTGACTGCTGCCTCAGAGAGCCAGGCTCAGCTGCATTGGCTGCCAGGCTGGGCTGGGCTGGGCATGCTGCGGCAGTTGCCTTGGGCTACTCTGGGGACAGATGCTGCCACAGAAAGCTGGGCCTGGGCATATTTTTCACAGGGCCATGCCAGCCTGCTCCTGGAGTGTCCCACTGCTGTGGTGGCCTTTCTTGGGCCTCTCTGGAAACAACTGTCACTGTGGTGGATGCCTGGGGCTGCTCCAAGCTTTTAAGTAAATAGTTGGGGGGGGATGGGATTCCCCCCCAAAACATATAAACAAATATAATCACAAAAACAAGGAAACGAGGAAATATCGTTAAATGTCAACAACAACAAAATCCTTCACTTCACTCTCCTTGGATGGAGTGAAGATTCAGCTCCACCTTCGAAAAGTTACTTTATCAGGCTATCAGATGCTGGGAGCACCTGAAACAGGACCTCTGAACATGACTGCAGGAGAATTTGGGAGACGTTTCTTAAGGTATGCTGGCCTTGAGTCATAAGGGGTTGTAAAAGTTAAAGCACCTTCAACTGGGGTGGGAAGTAAACTGGGGCGGGAAGTAAACCTGTGTGGGTCAAACAAAACTGGACTGATGTGCAGGGGTGGAGCGAGGGGGAGCTGAGCTCAGGCCACGTGTGTGTCCCATGCCCTGTCACACCCCATCCTCTCCACCATGCCCTGGAATGCACCCACCACACCCCCGCAGGGGGGCGTCCCTGGTGCGTCGTGCGCCCTCCCCTTGGCGCTATGCTACTACTAACTGGATCAAACATTTTGATGGTCTAGGTATGGACAAAATAAGATGGCAGATCAACCTGCACCCTCCTTTATCCTATTGTGTGTTTTATAGGAATATCTGTTTGGTCAGGTTGCAGGAGGAGTAACAAAAGAAAATCAAAACTAGTTGGAAATGTGTCACCATTTGCCATTAGATTTAGGTACAAGATATTTGAGGACTTGCATGTAAACAGGATAACTCAATCAATATTTATGTAAGCCATAGGCTTGGGGTGAATTTGCTCAGCTGTTTGTATCTGCATTCTTGTTATAGAAACTTTCTAACACTTGAGCATTCAATTCCCTATGCGAATGTAGTGTTCAACGCTCTCATCAATCTCCCATGAAGTTTATGTATTATTCAAAACACATTGCAAGTACCAGTCGACAAAGGTTTAGGATGTTGTTCCTTAAACAAATATTTGTTAGCATTAGAAGGAAATTAATACTTCTGGACCGGCAGGGAAAAGTAAATGGATGTCAGTATGACAGTAGACATTACAGATGTTACAGCTCATGTAGTAGGAACCTACTGACTGTGTTCATTGGGAATAATTGCTATATGTTATCATCCCAATACATGCAGTTGCTATGTTGACTACACATGTACAAGGGCAACCTGCACATACTGTACACATATAGCTGCAGTTCAAATAAATACAAACTCTGACATATCCACAGGTCAGTTTGCAGGTACTAGATCTACACATGCTGTCACATTTGAAAGAGACTCATATCAGGAGGCGATTTCCAAACTACTCAACATCTTAACTCTAGACTCCCTCCAGTTATGCCAATTTCCGGTGAGCACAAGGTTCAAGAACTGATCAGGCAAAGTTATATCCAGTCTTGCTTCATTTACCTCAGCAGTGTTCCCAGGAAGTCTTCCATTCACATCGTAACCAGTTCTAGATTTTCCTAGTTTCTGGAACATGGCTGCATTATTTGCTTTGGACCACTTCCTGGTTCTACCCTGTTCAGGAGCTGAGTGAATCCAGTAGCAATGACAACGGGCACTCTATAGAATGGAGTCTAGATTTTATGTATGGCATTCCCAGCATGCTCAGGCTGGACTCAACTTAGGCAATCACAATCTATGCTCATACTTAATGGGTGACACCCAAAGCCCATAGCAGTCTATAGCAAGCATACCATTCCATTCTCAGCTCTAAGGACTGGTGGCACAGCGATCAAGCCTGCAGCAATCAGTTTATTCCCCTAGGAAAAAAGATGTTGTAGGGTTTACTGCATTATGGATGTGCTGCTCTCTTTCCTGAATACTAATAACAAAGGCCAATACTTTGCAGGGCTAAATGCTTTCAGCTGCCTCGAGCTGAGCAGGAACCGAAGCTACAGAGTTCTTGGCAGGACCAATTTATGCCTGTCTAAACAGCCGCATTTAAACAAGGTTCTCAGTAGCAGCTCTGCTGTGAATTTTAACAGGTGGCTGCTTTACTGGTTAATGATCTACAATGCCATCCAGAGATTAATTGGGGGCTCAAACCACCGTGATGCTAGAGGTTCATGACTGGAAGTGGGGACCTGAATATCTGCTTCCTAAACTCTGATTTGTAGGAATGTGTCGCAATTGTTTCAGTAACAAAGTGCATGCGCACATTTTCAAAAGCATTCACATCTTTATTTGTAGATCCCAGGACAGATTATCAGCATTTTTAATCAGGGTTCTGGAGCCAGCTCCTGGGATGATCCCATGTGAAAGTGGTGGAAAGATAACTTTTTATGGGGCCGTTGAGGGTAACATTCAATACTTTAGAGCGTCAGTTATGTTATATCCCTTGTACTTTTTTGCCACCCAAATGGGTAATGTTCTTGCAGGGGTGGAGGATAGCCAGAATTAAAATGGAGGCTCTAACTGTATTGCCTAGCAGGCTATCAAATTACGATGCCATTTGTCTTCCAGATAACTTGAGGCAATTACTTGGAAATCCAGCCTGTTGTGCCTGTTCATAAATTGCATGCCAGGAAGATTGATTTACACTAGTTATGTCTGTGCCAATCCAGGGAAGAGTCATTCAGCAGCTTAGGAGAGGGGCGGTGGGGGGGGGGGGGACGGACGGGACGGACTGAAAGTCAAAGACCAACAAATATCTGGATTACATGTAGAATTGTAATTTTCTACTTCTATCTATTTGTTGCTGCATTGGGTACACCTTTACAAAAGTCAATTAGTTTGGCACCTTTTTACTCAAAACCAAAGTATCTATGCACACTGCCTTCCGTTTAGCAAAAGGTGCCCCTGATCTAATGTTCTAAAGGCAGAGGCATTTTGTAGTATCTCACTCTGCAGCTGACAAAGTCAACCATCACTCCACCTGTCAAACTCAAAGAGTAATTGCCAGCTCACTATTAAACACCTTGTGGCATCTTTATAACAGGCAGGCTGTCTAATGAAACTGAATGGATGTCACATTAACAGTGAAATACTGAATCTAGACATACCTGTCCTGCTCATTCTAAATTGTATTCAAATATATCTCATGGCATATTGTGGTATTTCCTGTCACTTAACAGAATATCTCAAATTATTATGTATGATTTGGGACTCCCTGTTTTTTTTTAAATATCCACCCCTTAAGCATTCTTTTTTTTAGTGTAATCATAAGAATACTTCCTAGAACCCCACTGAATGGCCTCAGTAACATTCTGAGTAGGCCTGCTTAGCCTTCCTTCCTCTCTCATTCTCTGTATTTCACCCCTCAAATAATGGAGCGCAGTGGACTCTCCAGGGCTCTAACTGGCACCTTTCTAGCCTTTAAGAAGCTCTCTTCATCAGTCGAGTACCAACCAGGGGGACATATGGGGTCAAATGTCCCCGAGCAGAGGCCATTTAGTCACATGGGGGGTGGTGGAAAATTGCCCCCAACCCTCCTCCTTTTCCCCTTTGTGGTTGCCCTGAAAAGTGTGATGGGATTGAGAGGCTGATGTCAGGGGCGACTGAGAAAAGGGGCTTCTAAATTGGCCACACACAATTAAGGGGGGGGGTTAGAGACACCCCAGTGGGCCTGGACATCCGGGGGTAGCCTGAGGGAGCAGGAAGTGCTTGTCCGCCGGGCTGGCAGCCACCCCACACAAAGCCGGCAGAATGCCAGGCCAGGCGCTTCCTGAGGTGAGCGGGGCAAGGGAGGCTGTGCTCCTCTCCAGGATCCACTTGAAGAGGTTGCTCTTCTTGGGCAGGAGAGGCGTGGACAACGTGGCACTGTTGGGGAGGCAGCAGCCCCAAGTACTGCAAAAATGACTGCAGTTTAAATATTTCTGATTTTCTTTGGGCATTTTGAATTTCAATGCTGACCTGAAATGTATGGAATGCCTTGATCCCTTTTACGGGCACTGAGTGTTCTGGATGGATGCATGGGCAGATCTAGGATCTGGCTCTAGGAAGTGTAGTATTGGCACTGAGCAAGCAAGCTGTTTGGATGGGGTCTCTTTGGATTAAAAGAAACCAGCAATTGTAATTTGCCAGTCTGGATTATAAACGTGGTTACAGATAGTGTATTTTACGTTTACTATTCTATGTACAGAAGATGTTGGTGGTAGTTTGCAGGCAGGGAATTACTGGCTTCTTTGCTAGGAACTAGAAATAAAGATAGGCAGGTCATTCATTTCAGTCACCATCCACTTACTCTATTATTACTTATATATTCCCATGTACCAGATGACACCCTATCATTTCCTTCTGCCTTTTATAACATTCAAAAAACAAATTTTGTTATGTTTTTAAATTTGCACATAGCCCGGGCTCAGTTTTGTGAATCGATATTTTGAACCTTTCTGTAATAGAACTTGCTTATCAAAACGGCTGTGGGGAATAGTGACACTGTGTCCTTGTTCAATGCCACAAGGGCTGGAAAGGGCCCAGTTTGCAAAGGTCAACATGTCTTGTTGGGAATACATTGTTCGTGGTAGAGATTATTTCCACTAGATCAGGTGTGTGGGATATATAATTGGCTGACACAATGGAGAGAGGACTGTTATGGCACCGACTTCTCAGCTAAAGAAGTTCACACACCAGCAAATTTTGAAATAAATATTTCTGTTGTAAAGAGAACGGCACCATATAACTTTCCATTGTGTCTTATACCCTGTTTTCCAGAGGCCTATTATCTCGAGTGCCAAATTTAACAGAAGGGATTTACAGCCCTGCTTTATTGGTTGTACGTTTAGCATGAGAAAATAAAACAGCTCCAGAGATAGTTTACAGATTTCCTGAACATATTCAAACCTGACTGTCATTAGATCTCCCCATGGGCTCCTTTCTGCAGAGAAATCGTTTCAGTGTTGTTCTGCAGTGACTACAGTGACTGGATGACAGCACAGAGTCTGGATAAGCAACAGTCATACCTGGAGATTTGGTTACTGCTTGGATGCTCTGCAAAGTCCTGTTAGCAATGTGGCATTCCATCAGGCTCCAGCATTTAAAGATCAAGTTCATAACAGTTCTTGCTAAAGGATATATCTTCAAAAACAGCTCACATCAGAGTCTGTTTATTATATCTTAACCTTATACCTGTTTTTGTAGTAAAAATGTCCTGAAATGGCTTACTAAAATGAACATTTAATTGGTTTGCAGTGATGCAACTGAATCCAAACTTTGCTCTGAGTGTTTATATTGGGGGAGGACAAAGGGTTTATATGCTCTGTCCCTAATCCAGAGTGTTCGGATGAAAATGTGCGTAGAGCCTTTACACGTACAACTGTATGCCTGTAAGGGCTGTCTCCATGCAGATGAGAATCCTCAAAGCAGGGCTCCTGATCTTGTGCAGAAAGTTTCACATGTGTACAGATGCACACATATAGATTCTATGAAAACATTCATCGAAATACATGAAGGTCAAGAGCGGGACAGTCCTGCTTCCCCTGTTCACACAGCCTTGTATACAGGACTTACATTTCATCCAGAATTTATCTCATATGTTTCCTAAAAGCAAACATGTATCTGTTGCTACAAAGGCAGATGGTGCAGATCTCTACTATGAGCGGTGTAAAGACAGATGGTGCAGATGGGGCTTTGAAGACAGATGGTGCAGAACTCTACTCTCCTGCAGTAGGCATCCAAGACTCCTTTTAAATGAGACAGAAAAGCAGAATGATAAGGAAGAAGAAAGTGAGCCAGCCATGTTTCCTGTTCCCGCTGCTGAGCATAATTTTAAAACAACGCTCTAGAATCTTTTCTTCCCCCCCACCCCTGGTGATTGGTAGACATGGATGGTTTCATTGATATCTATGTTGTGTGACAGTTTCTGAATTACTTGCCATACAAAAGTTGACATCAGATTTATGCCAAGCACTCAGCAGAGTCCTTAGCAAAGGCTGATGGACAGCTCATTCTTGTTCCTGGCATTGCACATCCCAGTTCAAGTGTCTTTCTGCATTTGGTGCTCAAAAGCTGTGAAATAGGATTTTGATTAAATCTGTTTTTCTGCCGATCGTGTAATCTGGTCTGAACTTAAGTGCTGCCATTTCGTAAAATTATTGCTGATTGGTGTTGTAGCAAATACAATACAACGACTTGCCAAATGCTGCCTCTCGTTAATCCTCATTTAAATATAGGGTCCTGCTTAGCTATTCTTAGAAAGTCACATCATTATCTGCGTAGAGGGGTACTGAGATACTACGTTGCTCACTAGGTCGAAGTGTTAGAGGAAATGGATCTTGCCAGTACTCACAATGATAATATACAGCAGCAGCATACACCAAGGTGGGAAATGAGAGGCAAAATATACTAAAGATGAGAAACCAAAAATGTGAATTCTTTATTTTCACGTTCAGTTTCTTTAGATCAGTGGTTCTCAACCTGGGGGTCGAGACCCCTTTAGGGGTCGAACAACCCTTTCACAGGGGTCGTCTAAGACTCTCTGCATCAGTGTTCTCCATCTGTAAAATGGATAAATGTTAGGGTTGGGGGTCACCACAACATGACGAACTGTATTAAAGGGTTGCGGCATTAGGAAGGTTGAGAACCACTGCTTCTGATAGACATGTTAAGTTTGTATAGCCTAAGCCAGTGTTTCCCAACCTTTTCGAGGTCAGGGTACCCTTGACCTCACTCTTCATATCTCACAGTACCCCTGCCGCCACCCCCACCTTCCCCTTCCATTGCCCCTGCTTGCCACACCCCCCACCTTCCCCTCCCAGGGTGAAGAGTAGCACTGCGGGTGGTGGTGGCTGCTGACCTTGTGGCAGGCCCTGCCCCATGGGCCAGCTCCATGTCCCTGCTGGTGCCAGTGGGAGACACCACAAAAATGAGGGGGGGCTGTAGTGTTGCTGCAGTACCCCTGGGACATGCTCATGGCACCCCAGGGTACCAGGGAACCCTGGTTGAGAATGGCTGGCCTAAGCAATGAAAAGTCTTGTGGTATATCTGCAAGAATAAACTTATTTTAACCTCATGTGCAAATTTATTCACATTATTAACAAACTGGTTCATCTGGAGTACTTGGATTGAAGGTACTTGACAGTAGGGTGAACTTTAAAAAGTGTACCTCGTTAATGTAACAGATATTTCTTATTTGAAGTCATCAACATTTCAAAATATAAGTGATGCTGAATTCATTTAAGGTTTTTAGAAACAAAGGCCCCTTTGATGTAGGGATCTGTGAGAGCTACCAATGCATGTCAGAAGGGCAGCAGCAGGGTTTGGACTTCCCCCATCCAGATAGGAGGAAATATAGATTCTCATGTGTGACATAGAGATAGGTAGAAGCCATAATTTTTATCACCACTGAACTTCAATGGAGAAGTTCATGCACAGGCATCAGTTTCCATGCATGAATTGTCCCTCAGCTGGGGTTAGAAGTACAGGGTCACTAACCTCAACTTGGGACTTGCAGGTCTTCTAGAATTATAACTGGTCTGCAGGGATGAGTTTCCAAGCAGCAAAGTTCCCAAGGAATAAATTACAGCTTTAGAGGGCAGAGGCTGTGGCATACCATAGACACTGGGGGAAACAGAAGGCCTATGTTGACATGACATCTCCACTGAACTCTCTACACTCCCAGGCACCACCCCCAACTCCCCAGGAATTTCCCTTGATGAGTTAACGTGTAATGTTATTGTCTTGCAGTTTGTCAAGACGACACTTGGTAAGCATATCAGATTTAATGGTATCCTTCCCAGTCAAATGTGAAATCTGCACTTCATCTAAACTTTTCAGTCTGAGTAAAATTTCATTGAAAGTCCTCCGGTAAGGCATGAAGCTATAAAGCTACAATTTCCCGCAATGGCGAAATGCAACCAAGTGCCAAAGCTATGTAAAGGACACTACATGAAAGCACCAGAACTTGTTTAATTGATTGCTGAAAATATTCCTGACTTTATTATGCTAGCAGATATGGTGGTCTGCAAAGCACCAGCCCCCTCCTCCCAATTCCTATCTTTTTCAACTGATTAATATAGATAATAAAGAACTGTCACTGTTGAGTGTAGCAGGTGCAAAGCATTCCAAATATCACTCTATTTAAAGCATGGGAAAGCCCTGAGACATGAGAGCCCTGTCAACCTATTTAGACACACAAGAGGAAGATGGCAGAACCAGGTATGAGAAGGCCAGTCTTTGGAACTCTAATTCATGTCTCCATAAAATTCCTGCATAGGAACTTAACCTGATACTTTTCTGCTTTACGTTTGCCTTGCTTTGTTTTGGGTTTGTACATTCATCTCAGAACCGAAGCTGTTTCCCTTCGGATTACTTCTACAGACTTTCTCTTCCTCCTGAATCACCTTGATGGTATTGTCATTTTATAAGCGTCTTTTGCAGAGGTGAGGTACTTTGTCCTCAGAAAAGATCTCTTAAGCTGTAAAGGCAATATGCTAAGGAGTGACACCTTTGAAGTCAGTGAGCTTAGGAGGGTATAGATCCTCTTAAGGATTGCACTATTAGTCTGCAGATGGGCCTCATGTGTCCATCTTAAATTGTGCTGTGATTTAAAGAGGGCTAAATAACTGTAAATATTTAAGAGTTTGAAATGTGACCGCTGTGTACATGCTATAGGCATTTCAAGGGAATAGGAGAATGGGTGTCAAATTCTGCTTTCTTACATCAGCTTTGGTTATCTACTAACAATGGCATGAAACTAATAGGTCTGTCTTTCACTCTGTGTATGTGTAGGAATAGCAAACAAGGAAGAAAGCCAGTATTGATTGACATCTTCCATAAATAAATAAAGTAAATAAATATTGTTATGTGCACTTTGTTTAATGGTAAGAAGTCCTCAGTACTGTAACACACTTCAGTTATGTTTGGATGAGACAGCTTGGAGACAGGGAAATGTTTGCAAGCCAATTTCTATGGGCAGGCAGCACAAAGCCATAGGGCCAGAGGTGGGATCCAACCATTCTCACCACTTCTCTAGAAGTGGTTACTAATTTTTCTGAGTGCCGAGAAAGGGTTACTAAAGCAACCTCCCCGTCCAATAGGGACTGGAGGTGCGTGTGTGTGGCGGCGCCACTGTTTGAATCCCACCACCATCGGAACCTGTTATTAAAATTTTTGGATCCCACCACTGCATAGGGCTGTTTTGATGAGGGACAGAACAACTGGGACAGACAGGCTGGATGTCAGGATTTGTGCTACTAATGCTGCAGTCCTCAGAAATAACACATTTGCTTGCCAGACACCTCTGAAATAGGATGGCCCAAGAAGATAAAGTGACAAGAAGTAGAAAAACTGGGTTGGAGTTGGGTGGTTCAGATATGGACATGAGTGCTTCATGAGGTAAAAATCACAAAAGCTAAGATCCAGCTAAATAGATAGTAGGAACTTCTTTTGTGACAAGAAGCACCTCACAAAATTAATAGAGGTTTCTTATTGTGGTCTGATTGATTGTCAGGCTTTTGAGTGAGAAACAGACTCAGATCTTCTAATCTCATGCTAGAATACTCCAAGCTGGTGTGAATTAATTATGTTTAGTCTTTTCTCTAACATCCAGCAGTTTCTTAGGGAAAGAGGTGTAAGAAAACAAACTTTAGCACTAGAATGTGTCCAAAGAAGAACATGTGAGGTAATGATAATGAAGCCAAATATTTTGCCTGAAGTGCCTGCTGTTTTATTTCTTTAACTGCCTCTCAGAACTTGGCGGTGCAGAATTCTGATCAGATCGACTTTCCCCGACATTCAGTGGCATCAATAGGGAAATTCCCATTTGCCTAAAGTAAATTGTTAATCAAAAACCAAGGGAACCTTCTAAAGGAGATTGGCTGCAAAATTCATTGTGATTGCAGATGGTCCCTTGCTTCTAGTATTGTTGCCTGTTTTCTCTGATGAGTTTGAGCTTAAAAAGGGACCATTTTCATTTTGTCTTTATGTGCGTGTCAGTGACCCTATGTATCAATGTCTTGCAAAATGTCCTATCATTAACAGCTTTGCTCAGGTCTTGCAGATTGAGGGCCGAACCTTCCTTTATTGACCTCAATCCTTCCTTTTGTCCTTATGTAATTCTCCTCCTGTAGAGGTTCAGCAGAACCTGAATTCAAAAGCAGAGAATAGTAGATCCATAGGAAGGTAGGAAACAATCTGAAAATATTACCTGACCCTCTAAAATCTTGTCTCTACGATTCTTTAAGTTCTCAAAGGCTTAAACAGACTCGCTCCCCTCCCCCTTTCTTTTATTTAATTCTCCGCAGTATGCTTCCTGGAGCTTAGACATTGTTTATTAGGCCAATTCCTGCCTCCCTTTCTTCCTTTTGGGAAATGTATTAAGTTTCATATATTGTATCATGTGGAGCCACTTATATTGACTCAGGCCGTTTCCGCAAGGGCAGAAAATGACGGCCTGGAGACGGTAAAAACACCGTCTCCAGGCCGCCATTCGCACGAGGGGCGCAGCTGCAGCGCAGCCGCACCGCCCTCGCGCTGCCCGCCCGGCCTGGAGCCGGCGTTTCCCCAGAGTGCTTCCTAGCGCTCTTTTTGGGGAAATGCAGCAGTGAAGCCGCTGCCGAGCGAACAGCAACGGCTTCACTTCGACTCCCCCACCCGGCACTCACCTTGTCCCTGGGCCTCCGGCGCGTCGCAGAGGCCTGGGGACACACCCCCCTGCCCTGCGCCGCTCGAGCAGGCGCGCAGGGCCAGGGGGGCGTGTCCCCAGGCCTCCGCGACGCGCCGGAGGCCCAGGGACAAGCCGGGTCGTGCGGGCGCCGGCGCTCCGCGGCGCTGGCTGCCCGCCTCTTCCCGGGACCGTCCGTGCGGACGGTCCCAGCGTCTTCGGGTCGGCGCGAGAAGTGCCGACCCAGCCGTTTCCGCTGCCATGCGGAAACGGCTTCAGGCAATTGGTCTATCAAGATTTGTATTGTCTAACCAATTGCCCATGGGTTTGGGTAGAGATCTTCCACATCACCTATCACCGTGGTGGCGAACCTATGGCACTCCAGATCTTCATGGACTACAATTCCCATCAGCCCCTGCCAGCATGGCCAATTGGCCATGCTGGAAGGGGCTGATGGGAATTGTAGTCCATGAACATCTGGAGTGCCATAGGTTCGCCACCACTGACCTATCACCTGAATTACAGATGCAAGAGATTGAACCTAGGACCTTCTGCATGGAAACATGATGCTCTACCCCTGATTTCCACCTTCTAGATCAGGGGTAGGGAACCTGTGGCTCTCCAGATGTTCAGGAACTACAATTCCCATCAGCCCCTACCAATTGGCCATGCTGACAGAGGCTGATGGGAATTGTAGTTCCTGAACATCTGGAGAGCCGCAGGTTCCCTACCCCTGTTCTAGATACTAAGATAAGAGAATCCCCTGAGTATACAGAGGTCTCTGTCTAGTCCAGGGGTGGCCCAGTCATGTGGCTTCCCTTATCCATATAGGGGCTGACCCATTTGAAATTAGATGTAACAATAATTTTTGTTCCATCAGGACAGATGTGTTTCTCAAGGGAAGTTTTGTTTTCCAGGTTGACCTAATGATGTGTCTGAAATTAATTTATATTGGCAGACTCTGATACTGAAGATGAAAGTTATGCCAACAGTTTTGACACTTGAGAAGAGTGACTAGCAGAAAATTATCAGTGGACTAAACAGGGTAAATTATAAAACTGATCCTGAGCAAAGTTTCACAGAAGAGCCTCCCTTTGGTATGTTTCTTCTAGTAAACAGCATTCCTGACCACCCACCTTCCTCTGGCCTGTGGGTCAGCCACCAGCCTGCTGGCTTGTAATAATTCCCTTGAAACAATACCTCTCACAGCCAGCTGCTTAGAGCCTCCTGACATACGGTGGGTGTAGCAGTGTCTCTGACCCTTCCGTTTTCATTACCTTAAACGAATTAAATTGGATCTCAGTTAATGAGCATTTGTTACAGCTCTGCTTTTGTCTTCATCATGGTCTTCTACGAAATTTGTTGACAATGCAAGATTTGTATATCACAATGGTGCCCTGAAGTGACCTTGACTTTCAGAAACACTTGGCACCCCACTCTGCTTGGTGCATTTCTGGGAGGCACACAACACCCCAGGCACACAACACCCCTGCAGGATCCTGTCATTGAGGCCCTTATTGAAATAGCAAGAGTAGTACTTCAGTTTTTCTTCATAGGGATGAATGACATAGGAAAGCAGTAGGATACTGCAGTAGGATACTCAGGATACTGACGAGGCTGAAACTTCTTCATGATGGTGTTGATCTCCAGTCACCGAGAAGCAAACTTGCTCCTACCATTACAACATCTCCTAGGTTCTTTTAAAAAAATGTATACATGCATTTGAACATGCACTCACATGCACATGCAATGAATTGTGTGTGTACATGCAAGCATGCTTGTAGATTCAAGTTTGTGTGCTGGAAGCAACCCTGAGTCTTACTTGGCTGTAAGTATACAGGCACTACCTGGAAGGTCGTTCTGTGGAGGTTGGGCACCCTCACAACAAAACCATCCTCAAAAGTAGTGCATGGTTTTCCCTGTAAAACTGAATGCTCCCTTATGAACAGAAAGGGTCACTCAAGGACGATCATTGCAGCAGGGCTTAAAACCTATTCCTTGTTTCTCTATTGCTTCTGTCTGCAAAGTGCTGCCTTAGATGATGTTTTTTGGGCATACTCAAGTGTGATGGAATGATGGGAATTAGATATGACTAGTACAACAGAACAAAGGGCCCTTTCCACACAGCAAATGTACAGTGGGTTGCACCCAAGATAAATTAATCTGGTGTGACCCCATGCCGTTCACATGGCTGGCTGGGTCCCCCACCAGAGCCCTTCCCAAATCTCCAGCACAGAGCCAGCTGGGCATAACAGCAAGCCCCATTGAAGTCTATGGTGGGAAAAGTTAATTAATTTTTCCCACCATAGAACTTGCTGAAGAGCCTGGCAGATTCTGTGTTCTGCAGTGGCTCCATTGTATCCAATGGAGAATTTCTGTGCAGCCTGCACAGAGATTTGGAAAGGGCTCGGGGGGTGTGTGTGTGTGTGTGTGTGTGTTCTGGGTAGGGGTGTCTAATTTCCTGCAGAGCTGTTGATGTGAGTCTCCTGAAAGGAACCAGCCAACTTTGCTACTAAAGTTTGCATGGGAGGGGCAAATGCTGTGGGCACCCAGTTGAAGGTGAATCTGATGCCCATAGAACGAGCGCCCAGCTATCCAAACTTTAGCCACGTTGACTGGTTCCTTTCAGAAGACTCATACCAGCAACCCTGCAGGAAATTAGATGCCCATACCCGGAACAACCCCCATCCCCTCAGAGTCCTTCCCTCAATTCTCTAGCACAGAGCCAGCTGGACATAACAGCAGGCTGCACATTTTTGAAGATAGGGGCACCAGACTTTCAAGGTGGCTACAGGAGGCCCTCCTGGTAATAGCAGCCAGGCTTGGTGAACTTTGCTTCGGAGGGCAGTGGGGGAGGGGCGAGTTGAGAGAGTTCAGAGAGAATGGTCATGTATAACCCAAAAGTGATGTATTTCTGGATGACAATCTAGGAATTTCCCCCAAATTCCTATGGTAAAAAGCATAGAGATTTGGGGGATTTCTGGAGTGTAAACTGAAAGTTATGTCCCTTTTATGTCAGACATCATCTCCCAGATTTTTTTCCACTAGCTTCTAACATCCTTGGCTGTGGGAAAGCAAGCATGGCAGTGGGAGAATCCCCTGCTGAAAGTCAGCAAGTGGTAATACTGGAACATAAATTACGTCTATAAAGCACAACCTTGGATCTACCAAAGTGTTTCCACTGGCAGAAGAATTTTCATTTGTAGATCACATTGCTCTCACTTCCCCTCTTATGCAATAGCCCAAAATGACCCTGAAATATTGCTTCTTGGGAATAGGAAGAATTTGGAGCTACTGGGGGAAGAGAGAAGACAGGTGAAAAAGCTATGCTCCACAGATAAATTCTTCTGCACATGGAAATGCTGTATTAGACCGGAATCACAATTTATTCTATGCACTCTTACCATAACAAGTGCTTATTCTGAACTAAATAGGTAACAAATTGATTGTAAATTGCAGTGGCTATTGTGTTCGCCGTCAGTCTCTTTCAGCAGACAAATATTGTCAACAGCATCATGGACAGCATGTTAAGCGCAAGTATGTCAAAAAGCAAATGAGAGTCACAGATTTGGAGCACAATCCATCCATTGCTTAGCTCTTTACAACATTTGATTTACAGTGCAATCCTAAACAGAGTGTTGCCCTTAGTGGGCTTAGAACAGTGTACCTCTTTTTAGCTTGACGCTGTTAAGTCTGTGCATAACCTTCTCATGGTCCATATTGAAACATTACTTTGAACTGGCATCAAATAAGGTCGTGCCTGAGTTGTTGCCAAGTTTGGGTGCACCCATCTCTGTACTAATTCTCTTCAGATTTCAGATTGAAAATCTGGCACAAGACCTGCATTTTAGAAGACATTTTAATGTTTCAGGAAAGGATTTTGTCATGTGTCTGTGACATAACTTGACACCTGAATTCTATTTTTAATAAGGACATGCTCCCAATATGTCATGTTTCTAACAAAGTACAAATTGGAATGTCTTCCTTTTGAATGTAGAGTATCTGCCAATTTTCAGAGCCGTGACATTTCATTTCTGCATTAATCTCTCATCACAGTAATGTACTGGAATCGATCCTACAATTAGTCTTTTCGCCTTCTATTCATTTCAGATGATTACTATCGGTACCTTAATAATCTAAACCTTAAAAGAGTTTTATCTTTTGCTCCTGATTAGACATCAGAGGCAATAATTGGTCTTATCCCACTATGTAAATAAAATTGTTACTTTGTCTCCTCAGAGGCAATCCCATATTCCCGTTTGGTTGTACCTGTCCTTCTCTTGGTTGGCTGGCTTGCAGGTTGTGCATTAATGGTGTACTATGTCTTCTCCTAACAGAGGGTGAGTGATTGCCGTCTTACATGTAATGTAGTTTGTATTACGAATAGCCGCATCATTGCTGTTCAATTCATTAACATTTGTTTCTGTTGCACAGGAAAGAAGCCATTGCAAAAGAACCTTCAAACTAGATGAAAACAGCTCTTTCTTTCTTTAAAAAAAGAATTGCTATACAAGTTATGTTTCTATACCGTTCCAGTGCCATCATAATATATACGCTTTCTGCCTGCTGAGTATCTGGCACAAGGATTCCAAAGTAAATTTGTAAATTTAAATAGCTTTGAATTAAAATTGCAGTGGATGTTTGGTGATGGAACCCTTTGCCTTGTCTCATTTTTATTTTGACATCCATAAAAACAGACATTTCTGTGTTCCATGTATTCCACTAAAATTTAACAGTCCAACTATGGGAAATGTAGATTAATGGTGTATGTTCTATACCTTTAAACAACCAAGTTTCCTTGTCATTCAGACTTTAAACTCAGTTATCACACATACTTTCAGAATAAGCAGGTCAGATCCCTAAGAAATGAAATAACATTTGCCAATGACATATATTTTAACTTCTTTTTATTTTGCTTAAACCTGATTGAAAAATATACTGATACAAGCGTTATTCAGAGGGAAGTTCCTATTTTATGGTATGGTGACCCACAAGTCCAAAGTTACTTGATATGGTGACCCATTGATTGATTATCACAGACATTTTGGGTCCTAAGTTTTTGATGACCATTATTTTCATGCATTATCTGCCAATTTGCCTCTTTTACAACCGTTATTTAAGTTAACCAGCAAAAATTTACACAGTGAACCTATTAATCTGGAATTTGTTGAAATATTTGTGGCACTTACATAAGTTATTCCATTTTAATGCAAATATGAAAACTCAACTGTCTAATTGCAGATTAGAGCTTCATGAGCTATACAAATTATAGACACAGCAAAAGGATCTTGTTAAACCTTGAAAGCTACCAGATGCGTTTATTCTTTGTGTCTCTGTTAAACAGGGCTCACTCCTAAAGAAAGTGAGTGTAGGATAATAGATTGCTTTGTAAGAAAATTGTCATTGAATGAAACATTTACTTCAGAGAATACACAAAGAAGCGGGGGGGGGGGGTGTTGCCTTACCTAAGCATACAGAGCTGGGTCTTCCATTTAATCCCTAGAGACCAAGGAAGCAAAATATGAAAAACAGATAAGGGTTTACTTGGGTTTGATCACTATTTAGTCAAAAAGATTCAGATTCCAAACCTGAAGCTCCTCCCTTTTACAATATTATTTTATAATTAAGGGAGCTCTCTCCTCTATGCCAACATTCCATTTATCTTCCATGGAACATTTCTTCTTTTGAGAAATGCAACTGTTTTCTTCTGATCATCAACTCAAACCAGTACGTCTTATCGAGAGTCCTGACATTCTGTCTCTAGCAGTGGTTGGCATGAGGGAGGGAATGAAACTAGGCTTGAAGACACAGGATTGAGGAGTGCATCTGACAGATCCTTCTTGGACTGAAAAATAAAATAGACTCCTATGAGAGTAAGGAACAAGAAGATAACTGTATTTCTCCGCAAGCGCTAGCACACCAATCACAAATCTCATCCAGCGAAATAGCAACTTGGAAAAGCTAGCATCGCTGATCAGCAGCTCATCAATCATCAGGACAGACGTAGTGATTTTAAAAAATGAAGTGGAGTGTTACATGTTTGACAACTGCTAAGTGCTCATCCTCCTCCTGGTAGGGTTGCCAAACTCCAGGTGGCAACTGGGGATCTCTTGCTATTACAGTTGATCTCCAGATGACCAAAATCAGCACCCCTGCAGAAAATGGCAGTTTAGGAGGGTGGACTCTATGGCATTATACCCTGCTGAGGCAGGGGCGTAATGCCCATCGGGCAAGGTGGGCAGCTGCCCAGGGCATCACCTTGTGGGGGGGGGCATCAAAATGCAGGGTTCGATTTTGGGTATATTTAGTGGTTTTCCATTTTTGGCCTGCAGGGGGCGCAGTTTTTAGGCTAGTGGCACCAAAAATTCAGCGTATCATCAGGAGACTGTCCTTATGCTACCCCCCATGTTTTGTGATGTTTGGGTCAGGGAGTCCAAAGTTATGGACTCCCAAAGGGGTGCCCCTATCCCCCATTGTTTCCAATGGGAACTAATAGGAGATGGGGGCTACAGTTTTGAAGGTCCATAACTTTGGCCCCCCTGAACCAAACTGCACCAAACCTGGGAGGTGTTATCATGGCAGTCTCCTGATGAGACCATGAAAGTTTTGAGACTGTGCCTTCAGAAATGTGCCCTCCCAGCCTGCAACCCCCATTGACAGCAATACAGAAGACTCAATGCAGAACAAAGATTCTTGGACAAATTTCTGGGATGTTCCTGCAGGGGGTGCATTTTTGGACATATCAGCACCACAATTTCAGGGTATCACCTGGAGACTGTCATGATGGCACCCCCCAAGTTTGGTGCAGTTTGGTTCAGGGGGTCCAACATTATGGGCCCTCAAAAGGGTTGCCCCCATCTCCTTAGCAAAGAATGGGGGATGGGGCACCCCCTTTGAGGGTCCAAAGTTAAACCAAACTGCACCAAAAATAGTGGATGGGGCCAGCCATACAAGGGTGACTTGGTGGGGGAAGTTCATCACAAACTAGCAGTCTGTACAAAAAACACATTGTTGCAGAGCAGGCTCTCAGGGCTTGGGTGCGGAAAATTGTCTTTTGCTGCTTTTCTAAAGCAAAGCCCGGCTACCACCTGCTCAAACTGTAACTTCCCTTGCAAATGAAAACATACAGCTACCTCTGTGTGTCTCCCTGGAAGAGGAAAATAGCAGCTTTGATGCCAGAGAAAAGAGTCAACAACATGTTCTTTACTAGGGTTGCCAACCTCCAGGTTGTGGCTTGAGATCTCCTGCTATTATAACAAATCTCCAGGCAACAGAGGTCAGTTCCCCTGGAGAAAATGGCCACTTTGGAAGGTGGGCTCTATGGCATTACGCCCATTGAAGTCCTTTCCCTTCCCAAACTCCACCCCCTCAGGCTCCACCCCCAACATCTCCAGGTACTTCCCAGCCCAGAGGTGGCCACCCTGTGAGTGTAAAGTACCCTCAAGATGCAGCCAACGTATGGCAACCCAAAAGGGTTTTCCAGGCAAGAGTCTAACAGAGGTGGTTTGCCACTGCCGCCTTCTGCATAGCAACACAGGTCTTCCTTGGAAGTCTCCCATCCAAATGCTAACCAGGGTTGACTTTGCTTGGCTTCTGAGAAATGATGAGCTCAGCCAAGCCTGGCCCATTCAGGTCTGGGTAATCCACCCTGTTTGAGGGCTTGGACCAGATAGTATTTTCCCAATACTTGAGACCACCATTTTGCATGAACAGGGTATGAATGCTGCTTATGTGTGCATCTTCAACATGTGCACACTTACTGCTGGATTTTTCAGGGTTTGTGTTTGTGTTCACACCTGCCAAAGCTGCACATGCATAGCTTAGGAAATATGTGCCCCTGTTCACTCTACATGATGATTAGCAGGAATGCAGGTAATGTGTGGCCCTGTTGGGCCTGGTTGGTCAGATCCTGGTACATGTCAATGTCTAAAAGGACTAAAGAGTGGGGAATTGAACTGGCCAACCACATGGGCTCTCCAAAGCATGCGTTCTAAGATTAACTTATTTTATTGGCTATATTTATATGGCACCTTCCTCCAAGGAGTTCCATTTTATCATCACAAGAACTCTGTGAGGCGGATTCCGCACAGGCCAAAAACAATGGTGTGAAAACGGTGTGAAAACAGTGTAAACCCTTTTACACCGTTTTAAACCATTTTATACCGATTTCACACCAGTTTCACACTGCTGTTTTTGGCCCACGCAGAATCTGCCGGAGTCATTTACACTGAGAGGGTGTAACTGGTCCAGGGACAGCTAGCACGCTTCCATGGCATAGTGAGGATTTGAACTTGGGTCTCCCAGATCCTACTCTGATACTCTAACTACTATCCAAAGTTTGTTCTATCATGCTGTTCTATGAAGATGCAAGTTTATGCTCTTGTGCAATAGCCATGTTGATCCCCAGTTGATGTCCTACATATTCTCAAGAAGAAAATATACAATCAAAACAAATGCTTTGCATTTTGTCTCCTGAGCTCTCTTTACGTTTACTGTCAGATGCCTTTGCCATTTGCATGATTTACTACTAATACTAATAATGCGTGTAACGCTAATGCTAATAATACTGACCACAGTCAGCCGCTTGGTGGGGCTGAGAGTTTCTTTCTGACACTTTTTGTGGAGATGCATTTCATTTGTGACCAGTAGATGGCGCTACCTTTGCAGTTAAGGCTCCGGCTGCACAGCAGCAGTTGCAAAACACCAAGAAGCTTTTCATGTTTTTCAGTGTAAGAAATCAGGAGGATATAATTAAAACCACAGAGGCTGAAACAGAAGTGTGAGAAAGGAGGCAAAATATTAGGTTCCAGTAAAACTGTTTGTGTAACATGCTGTCCTCTGTTAAGCCCCCGGGGGGAAACAAAATGAAATCATGGCACCACATCACTGGAAGGGTCACAGAAATCAACAGACCCTGCCTTGAAGATACAGTCTTCCCTGTATTAAATCAAACTCACGTTGAGCATCATCTGGGAAACCTGTGACCAGTAGTGTTTTTTCAGAGATCTAGCGAAAACCATAATTTTGGTTTTTTGATAATTAATTGATAATTTATTAGAGTCGCAGTACTCGGAAAATTGTTTCATGAGCCTCCTCAGACCCACCCTGGAGCGTGAAAGCAGGACAGAGTCATCAGCGTAAAGCACAATTGGTAAGTAATGTGAGGACAGCTTGGGAGCATGAAAATTGGAACCTGTCAGAATTGGAACCTATCTCAGACTTCACTCTCTTATCCAAAATTAATGAAAGCCAACATATTTCCAATCATGTGGTCATAGCTTAGGGTTTCCAACCTCCAGGTGGCAGCTGAAGATCTCCCAGGGTTGATCTCAAGGTGACAGAGATCTGCCTTTCAAAGAAGCCATTTTCTCCATGTGAACTGATGCCTGTCAAGTCTCACCTAAAGATCAGTTGTAATCCCAAGAGACTTCCAGCTACCACCTGGAGATTGGGAACTGCAGGACTTCTCTTTAGTTCCTACTGAGCAGATAATAGGGTAATGGCTGCTCACATGGATGACAGGGCTTGAGTCTCACAGCCAGTAAACGCCTGTAATTCTCCAACCTGCAGTTCAGTGCTTATCTGCTAGCTCTGGAGCTTGACCGTGCCTACACATTCCCACCCTCTTTAATCTGTGCTGACAAGAAGGGAGAGTGCTGGCTTTTGTTGTTGCAAGTAGCTTGTTGCAAATTCTCATTTCAAATGCTTTTTGCAACAGGCGGGTGCCAGAATGTGCTGATCTCAACAAAGCACAGTCCGTGTTTGCAAAGTGCCCTTTGTCACAGTCCCTCCTTATTGTGCTGGGTCAGTTCTGAGAAAAGCCCACACAATGTCCCCATTTGTATAATGGAAAAATCTGTGGGCTTGGCTGGTGCCTCCAGTCCCACATGTGGCAGGCAGGATTAGGTCTATTTATGATCTTTGACTATGCCAGTTTGGCACGGACTGTCAGCCTTGCTGTGCTCCTCACTTTCTTTCAAGGCTCTCTCGGTTACTTTACCTCCTCCAAAGTTAGGCCTGGGCTACAATTCAGATTAGAATCCTGAGTTTGCACCATTTGACATTTATAGAAACATCCTCTTTGGTTTAACAGAAGCTGACATGAGATCCTTTACAATCCTGTCTGTGAGTAACTACTTGGCAAGAGCCTTTTCAGCATAGCGTTATGTACATTCAGTCATAAACTAAAATAGAAATAGGCTCAGTGACTAGATGGGGATAACCTGCAGGACCATACAGGATCTTGGTGCTACCGTACACTTCCTGTCTTCCTCTCCCTAAACTGTTTGCTTCTTCTCCTGGCTATCTTCAGGTTCATGATAGTGTTGCCAGGTCTCCCCTGATTACTGGGGGAGGGTTGTGGAGGATGAGTTGCCACCTCTAGTTTGGGAAACTTCTGGAGATTTGCGGGTGGAGCCTGGGGAGGCAGAGCTTCAGTTGGGTATGCATGGAGTCCACCTTCCAAAGAATCCATTTTCTCCAGAAGAACTAATATTTGTAGTCCCACCTGGAACCTGGGCAGTCCCACCTGGGACCTGGTATCCTTAGGTTCGTGATCACAAATAGCATGTTAGAAAAGCAAATTTTCTCCGCTTGCACTGTCCATTTTCCATTGAGTTGAGCACCAGATACACTTATATTGCTGATTTTCTCATGGTTTAAATCTGTGAACATGTTCATGACTGAAGAATTGCTGGCACTCAAAATCACATAGGCAGCCAGCCAATAGATGCTGTTACTGCATGTCCAGGATTTACTGGATTGCCTAGGTTGGTAGTTTTCTCAGCTTTCCCATTCAGTTCTGGAGGCTGCAAAAACCTTATGCTGAGGAAAACAGTGAAAAGTAATTTATAGGAAGGACCTACGGCTAGGAGCTCAGGCACCTGTTGATACAGCCTTTGGTGCACATCTAATCAAACTCTTGCAAAGAGCTGGAGTTGGTGGTTGGAGACTTTCCACTGTTACAACTCAACTGCGGGCTACAGATATCCATTCACCTGGAGAAAATGGCCACTCTGGAAGGTGGACTCTATGATATTATACCTCTTTGAATTCTCCCCCTCCCCAAATCCTACCCTCCTCAGGCTCCACCCACAAAATCTCCAGGTATTTCCCAACCAAGAGGTGGCAACCCTACAACAAGCTGTCATATATTTTCCAGTAATCAACAGGAATGTTTGTAAAGATGCAGACAGTGTGGGGTTAAGCAGGGAGTGTTTACTCATCATTAGTGTGCAAATGCAGTTGCCAATCCCACCTCAAGAAATTCATGGATATTAGAAGCAATGCTTGGGGAAGGTATAGTGTGGGGAAGGGAGAGCTCTGTAGGGATGTGATTTCATGTCCTGTGATGTCATGTCCAGGTCAAAGGTCAGACACTCCAACTTCTCCCCCTTCCATGAGATTACAAAATTTCAAATTTCATTTTATCTTCTTATATTACTTCTGCTTTTTATATTACTTATATTACTTCTGCTTTTTATATTACTTATATTTTATATTACTTATATATTACTTATATTACTTCTGCTTTTTATATTACTTCTGCTTCCATTTTATATCAGTTGTAGGCTTCTGTATGCATGCGTTGTATATGTCCTAGCAACCCCATATATGTGCTGGCAGAACGGGCTGCTATCTAGTTCCATTCAACCTAACAACAAAACTTTCTCAAAATCTCTTCAGCTTTTTCTCTGTATTAAGACATTTTCACTCTGAAGATCCACAGGAGGACATTAGTCTACCAGCCATTGGCCTATAGTGTCTCTACTGGTGACAATGCATCTGTTCCTTCCAGCCTTTGGAGATACAGCATAGTAAAAGTGAAAGTTCTTAGAGCTGATGTCCCAGATGTAATGCCCAAAGGTGGCTTGGTGCCCATCAAGTGTTTGTTAGATAGGGGGTGAGGCCAGGTCAGGCACTTGCCCAAGAGGGTTTCTGATTAGTCACTGGAGATCCAATTGGCTGGGCAGATTAAAATAACATTTCAGCAGCAGCTGCCACCACAGTGTTGAATTTATTCTCTCTCATTTTTCTTTTCCAGTATATGTTTAAATTACCCCCTTTTCCTTGCACTTAGGCTTCCTTTGCATGTGTGGTCAGAATTCCAAAGGTGCCCACTCAAAAAGATTAGGGATGCTGTTTTACAGTATCTACCCTCTGTTGCTACTCTGTTTCTCCTAGATTTTATGGTATATAGTAGTGTCTCTTCTCCAAAATTGCTATTTCTTATGAGGAACTAATCTCTGTAGTCTGTAAATCAGTTGTAATTCTGAGAGCACTTCAGACTCCACCTTGATTTTGAAACACTGTCTATGAACCAAACATGGATATAGCAATTACCAGAACAATGAAAGTAATGTTCAGCCTTGCCACAATAAAGGAACAATTGCCTGTTTTGTGACATAATCTTTAACTTGTATATGATTGGAAAACATTGAGTGGGATTCAACTAGTTCTTCATCTGGGGGTGGTGGACCCCTCTTTGATTATCAAAAAAAAGTGATGCTGGATTTGATGGAACCTGCAAGGATAAACATGTGGCCAATAACCTTGTAATTCTGATGTTATTATGCCCCTGTAGCTTTCCCAGTATTTTAATACTTTACCATTACTGTATACAGACATTTGTCATTGTTAGGGTTGCTTGCTTTAGGTAGAGAAATACCTGAAGATTTTGTGGGTGGAGCCTGGGGAGAAGAAGGGTTTGGGGAGTAAAGGGACCTCACATGGCCATAGAGTTCACCCTCCAAAGCATCCATTTTTTGGGAGAGAGGCTCCCTGGTTTATGTGTATCACCCTCCAAAGCATCCATTTCCTCCAGTGGAAATGATCCTGAGTGCCTGGAGATCACTTGTAAGAGCAGATTTCCAGGCTTCCAAGTCTACACAGAAAAAAACCCCCCACAGTTCTTGGACTGTACCACTCCAGTTTGTAATCAGGAAAATAATATGAATGAATGGCTGATTCCACATGGGCCAAAAACAGCGGTGTGAAAATTGTATAAAAGGGTTTATACTGTTTTCACACCATTTTCACGCTGCTGTTTTTGGCCCATGTGAAATCAGCCAATGTTTCACCATATACAAAAATGCTGGTGGCGTATGGGGAACTACCCTGTTTCCCCGAAAATAAGACATCCCCTGAAAATAAGACATAGTAGAGGTGTTGCTGAAGTGCTAAATATAAAGCATCCCCCAAAAGTAAGACATAGCAAAGTTTTTGTTTGGAAGCATGCCCGTCGACCAGAGCATGCAGCTGTGGAACGGAAAAATAAGACATCCCCTGAAAATAAGACATGGTGCATCTTTGGGAGCAAAAATTAATATAAGACACTGTCTTATTTTCGGGGAAACACAGTAGATGAAAGTTCCTAGGCAGACTTGACCTTTTCCTGATACAGCAGTTTTTACTGCGTTGAGATATTTGTCATGGGAAACAATCACTAATGTTGTTCCCCAGTCTGAAAAAAATGGTGCAGTCTAGGAACAGTTTTCCCCTGTATTTTTTAAAGACTGGGACTCTGTTAATACAGAAGACAGTGGCAATTGATTATTCCAAGCTGACAAGGTGATGCTTCCTGCATAGTTCTTTTATGCCCTGCCGCTGAAGCAGGTGCATGTATTTAGAGCTTCTGGTTCATGGAAGCAGCTAGAGATTCTGTCTTTCAAGAGTCATCTTGCTAAGCAAGGATTCTTAGAAAAGATTTGCCTTATCTAGCATGTGTCACTGGATTTCCACAAGGTAACCTTATCCTGTCACCATCAAAGAGTGACATGAATATTTGCAAGTGTGAGGACATGTACTAGGTCATCCTAGTCAGCTATTCTGCCCTTGATCATTGATTTTAACACTGAATCTTTTACACATCAGTCATGTCTATTTGGAAGCAAGTACTATGTTCAGGTAGGCTGGACTAGAGCAGGGGTGTCAAACTCAATCGCTCAGGGGGCCAAAACACAAAGCGCACTTTAGGTCGCAGGCTGAACAGGATAAGCATTTATTGAACAGACTAAAACTAAATGTTTCTTGAACATTAATATACATTGAAATACAGGATATCATTCCAAAATGAATAAAAACTGGTGTCCCAGCTGCTGGGCTGGAAAGAGGGGCTGCTGTGGGCTCCCCTTCTCACCCAGCAGCCCAGAAGCCAAAGAAACTGGCATCTTGGCTGCTGGGGAAAAGCAGCTGCCCTTGACCCCTCTTCCCAGCCCAGCAGCAGGGACACCAGAGAAACTGGTGTCCCAGTTGTTGGGTTGGAAAGAGGGGCTGCCGTGGGCTCTCCTTCTTGTCCAGCAGCCACCAGAGAAACTGACATCTTGGCTGCTGGGCTGGGGAGCAGGGCTTACTCATGAGTAAGTGGTGCTCCATGCAGGGGGGCACCCAGAGGGGGGTTTGCCCCCTTACGGCTGCTCCCCTCCCTGCTTGCCTCAGCTCCTGGCATCCCAGTGAGTCTGGGGAGGAGTGACTCCTTTCTCTGGGGGATGGGGTGCAGCGTGCAGGGGAAGGGGAAGGAAGGGAGTGAGGGATGGGAGTGAGGGGGCATGCAGGGGAGGGAGGGGAGGGGAGGGGCTCCGGCATCTGGACATGGCCCACCCACCCTAGCAGAGGGAGAGGAAGGGAAGGGGGGTTGCATGCAAGGGAAAGGGAGGGAGGGGAGGGAGGGGTTGCATGCAAGGGAAGGGGAGTATGGGAGGGAAGAGAGGGAGGGGTGGCATGCAAGGGAAAGTGAGGAAGGGGAGGGAGTGATGGCATGCAAGGGAAGGGGAGTGAGGGAGGGAGGGGAGAGGGAGGAGTGGCATGCAAGGGAAAGCGAGGGAGGGGAGGGGTGGCATACAAGGGAAGGGGAGTGAGGGAGGGGGAGAGGGAGGGGTGGCATGCAAGGGAAAGTGAGGGAGGTGAAGGGGGTGGCATGCAAGGGAAGGGGAGTGAGGGAGGGGGAGAGGGAGGAATGGCATGCAAGGGAAAGTGAGGGAGGTGAGGGGGTGGCATGCAAGGGAAGGGGAGTGAGGGAGGGGGAGAGGGAGGGGTGGCATGCAAAGGATGGAAGGGGAGGGAGGGAGGGGAGGGGGCCGGACAATGGGATTTGAAGTGTGTGTTATGCGGGCCAGAAATAATTGTATGCTGGGCCGAATGTGGCCTGCAGGCCTTGAGTTTGACACATGTGGACTAGAGCAACTCTGCATATGATTGTGATGATAATCACAAAGCCGGTGATTCTTATGCTTCACTACAATTATGCTTCATAAATGAAGAATTCAGATTTTTGTGCAACTAAAAACACATCTACCCAACCATATGTGCCTGCAAGTCTTGGCTTTGCCTTCAGTGATTGGCAATTAATATGTTACAAGCCAATGGAAATTGTAGGTTGTTGCATCAGACTCTGTAACATTAGTTTTCTTTTAAGGAAATGAGTAATCAGGATGGGAGTAGAAAAGTCCAGTGTGGAAAAGGAAATTTTCCAATCTAAGTTAACGTGGTGTGTGTATGGGAAGGCAAGCGTGGGCATTCCTGGGGGTGGAGCTGATTTTAGCTTCCACCCCAGATTTGCTTCCAGTCTAGAATAACCATTTCTGTTGCTGTATATTAAATAAGATGGAATAAGGGAATTCTAAACTTAATAACCATTGGAGAAGCTGTGAATTTTTCCACAAACATATTCAGCAAAGTTACAGTGCCTGGAGGTGTCAGTTAGATGTGGGCCAACTATCTGGTGTGTTCAGCTGTGAATGCCTGCCAAATTGTTTTGCATCATGTTTACTTCAAAACTGTATATGCACAAAGTTGTCACCAATTCAAACAGCCATTAGCATCACTAGTGACTACTTAGGTAAACACCGGAGAGAAAGATTTTATTAAAACATAGCATTTTGATTAATTTGTATGATTTGTAACTAATTGTTTAAACTGCTTGCTGTGCAGAACAGTCATGCAATGCAGAGGGTGGGCTTAATCTGGCAGTGTGAGAACACACATCCACACACACAAACTGTACTGTACTGCACGGTTAGGAAGGAATACAGTGAAGCAACCTGCCCAAGCAACCTTGAGCAGATCAATTAACAGTTGAACTGATCATTGAAAAACTGGCCTCTTGTTTGCAGCCAGCGAACAGAACATAAGAACAAGCCTGCTGGATCAGACCAGAGTCCATCTAGTCCAGCACTCTGCTACTCACAGTGGCCCACCAAAACATGAGTTGAATCAATGGGTGTTTGAGCATTCCTACTAATTGTGCAGGATCAGTTGAAGACCACTTAACAAGACACCTTATTTCTATTGTTTAGTGGGGATTTTGTTTCTGAAAAACCATACAAACAAACAATCCTGAACCCTCTAGGAAAGTTTACTAGAACAAACTGAAATATTGATATAAACTCAGTGTCTGTTCTATAGCACAACAAGATACATTTCCAATTGCACATTAGACAGTTGCCACAGTATAAGGTAGCCTGAAGGAGACATATGGACGTAGAACAGGATATTAATCTCCAGCAATAATCCAGGCAATTTTAAAGATCAGGGAGAGCTGACAAGGTGGGTTCATCATCCCAGGAAATACTGAAATTGACTGGTACTGGCATTCTCCCGTTCTCATTTCTCAAATTGGATGCTACAATTCCTTGGATTATAATTTATGTATTTGCATTGTGGAATGTAGCATATCAGAAGTTGTTGTTTTCCTTTCCTGTATGTGATTGGAACTGTATTTTGTTGTTCTATAGAATGGACACTGTATTCCTGTTGATAATTCTGTTTCTGGGCCAGCAAATATTGGAGAGAATTCCAGTGGAGAGTTGGGGGAACGTTCTTATTATCATAGTCACAAATACAGTTTTATAACATAATTTCCAATTCAATAAATTATTCTTGATAGTCAGAATGGTGGATAATCATTGTCATCACATATTTGTATGTGTACATTTCCTTTTTAAAATTTAAACATAATGACAAATCAGGTTGATGCTTGTGGAGATAGGTTTGCAGGAGGAACTGTCTTCATTCTGTCTTTGCATGGCACATTGAGAACAGATTTGGGAAGAAGGAGATAGACTCCAATCTCAGGAATATTTGGTCAGATAAGTCGATCTCACTGTAATCAATGGAACATATGCCCATAGAAGTGTATATAGGATGCCTTTCTTAGTGAAATAGTAAAGTATGAAATCCAATACTGAGATCATCTGAAAAATAACTCTGAAGTGGCTAATCTGAATATTTGGCATGGTTGATGAGACATTATCTTGCTTTCTATTTTTAGATTCTGTTGAATTTCATGGCTGATTTCCAGCAAATATTTAAAGAGTAGATGTTTCCATCTTGATCCTCTTGGATCTTCTGTCTCTTGCTGTCCTTTCCAAGAGTAAATTTACAGCTGCGTCCATCATGTGCTTGAAATAGTCCTATGTTAGGAGTGTGATCCGAGGCAAGTGCCACACCACTGTGTACTTTCCCTTTTTGGATTTGTATGATGGTGTTATCTCATCATGAGATAAACAGTGCTCCAGGAAGGGACTGAAAATTGTTCTTGGTGTGGTGTTTTTTAAACAGAGCCTTGTGGCACCTGAAGAGTTAACACTTATTTTGTAGCATAAGCTTTTATGAACCTCCCCCCTCCCCCCGGTTAGGTGTAGTGGCTCAAGCCCACAAAAGCTTATGTTACAATAAACGTGTTAGCCTTTAATGTACCACAGAACTCTTCTTTTGTTTTGCTATTTTTTTAAAAGTTTAGTAGACTTTGAATGGTGTAACACTGTTTAGGATTGGACAGCTAGTCTGGAACTCTACCAACTACACTGTGTTGACTCCTTTTAGTATACAATTTCTATTTCTGAATCTGATGATTGTGTCCTGTAAAACAAGATGCCCTAATTTTCTTTTGCACAGGGTTAATCAGATATCACCCCCTATAAAAAATCTCTGAGTCTATAGGTTTTTCAGTTTTGCTGACATAATTTCTCATTCAGTTCATCCGTGTGGATTCTCTTGATGGTTTGGAGCCTATGATCCCATTGTGATATTTTTCTTCAGCCAAAATAGCCATTTTTTCAACAAAAGACAGTTTTTGGGATCACCTCATTAAATCCAAAGCCTCCTGTGGAAAAAGGTCGTCCTTCAGACAGCTATCTCTAAGCTGAAAATTTTTGACGTCTTTGTGAAACAGACTACATGGGATTCATGCCACCATGCATGAAAATAAAAAATTAGCTCTATATAGACCCAACAACTGAAAGACCACTGTATTACAGTTGTTGGGTCTGTATAGAGCTTCTTTTTTATTTTCACACATGCATTGGGTAACTTTCATGTTCCTTCTGTTTTTCTGCTAGTAGTTTACCTTCAAATATATACATAGTTACTTCACAAATTGTGAAGAAAACACTCTGATCAGACTTTGTCCTGACATTTGTAACATTCCAGACTACTCAGAAATCCTGTTTGCAGATGACTCAGCTGTTGCTTGAGGGTTTCACGCTGGCACCACCTTGCCTTCTTCCAGTGTGAGGCCACTGTTCTGTCTCTTGCTAGAGATGTGATCATGCAATTGGGTACCAGTCACCCCATCCAGGCTACCGACTGAGAAAACATGCTGCTTAATTTATACGAATGTTGGGGAAACAATGGCTGAGGAAAAGACTCTGTGTATCTCTTTCTGAGCAGTATGTGATTCCTTTAGTCTGAAGAGATCAAAATTGAGAAAATTTAAAAGGGCATCTTAAGCAGTAATAGTATTTCCATTGTTTAAAAAAATCTATTTTTCATTTGAAGTACTTAAAAAATGGGAACAACAGATGTAGCCAAATCTTCTGATTACCTCAATTGTACATGCACTTAATGACTTCAGCACAGTCACTAATCTGTTAATTGACTATAGTATTCCATCAGACTCTTTCAGTCTTGGGCCAAAATCCTGAGTATAATTAAGTAAATAGGGATTGACAGATGCTTAACAATACATACCACAGCATCACTCAACATATTTCAGATAATATTTTAGCTATTTAATACTTTAGCTAATTAAAAGGGGGAACTACACATTACATGTCATTTTGTAATTCTTTTTGGATAGTTTTCTTTTTAACAAAATACAGCTGCTGGGATTATGATTTGAACTGCTTGAGTGATTTTATCTTTTAATAACTGCTCAAACAATTCCAGAATTCAAGTGTTTGAAAGCAATACAAGTGCCTGGTAAATGGGAATCTATGTATTGTTCAAGGCTTTCATGGCTGGATTCAACTGGTTCTGGTGGGTTTTCTGGGCTGTGTGGCTGTAGTCTGGTGGATCTTGTTCCTAACGGTTTGCCTGCATCTGTGGCTGGCATCTTCAGAAGTGTATCACAGAGGGAAGTCTGTTATGCACGTTAGGAACAAGATCCACATAGCCCGGAAAACACACCAGAACCAATGGGGATCTAGTTTACATAACCACAGTAGCCAAAGTTGCTGAGGCTGCTACCTCCTCCATAAGGATCCATACAGATGACAATGATATTAATATGTATACATAGCTAATCATTGGTCTGGAGGAATGATTTACAGAGCACACAGAGGATTGAATGATGGTTTAGGAGGCACAATTGTAAAAATGCTGCACTGTGATTACTTTATAACTAAAACAACTCCAACAATATGAAATCAGTTCAAACAATTGTTTATATCAGTAGTCACTCCATGTATAGAACACTCCTGAAGATTAATCATGTGTGGTCTGAAATGCAGGACCTTGTTTCAGCCCCGTCTCAATCGTGACTTCACTAAGTGGTCTTATACAAGATAACTCTCTCAACCTCTACCCAATCCCATTTATGTAATATGGATTTTTAAAAGCCTATAATAGGCCATTCAATCTCAAGGCAGCCAACATATGTGTGAAGTGACCCTGAAGCGATATCCCTTCCTTAGCTCCATTTGTTAAATCCTCATCACTTTCCACAATCTGCTTAACCTGTCTCTCTGCTCAGGTTCTTAACCCATGGGTCATTATTGTTACCATCTCTTCCCGTAACAGAAGTGTGTGACAGCCTCTATATACCAAGGGATGATGGGGAGCGCAACGAGACAGATAACAGGAAATTGTTTTTAATTCAGTGAGTAGTCAAATTGTGGAATTTCTGCCAGTGGACTGGCCACAAATAGAGATGGTTTTAAAAGGGTGTTAGACAGACTGATGGATGATAAAGGGAACCTCCACATTCAAATGCAGAAAACCTCTGAATAACAGTGCTAAGAGTTAATACATGGACATGGCCTTGGTTGACTTGTCCTGTTTGATGAACCCCCCTGGGACAATTGGTTGGCTGCTGTATGAAACAGAATGCTGGAGTAAATGATCCATTGGACTGATCCAGCAGGGCTCTTTATGTTTTTACTCAAGCTGAGGAGATGGGTGATGACATGAAGAAGATCCTCTTTGGATCATGGGAAGAAATTGCACTGCCTATTCACCAAAAAAAAAACCTGGGAACAAAAAAAACTCTAAAATGACTGCTGTAAGCCTACAATCTCATGTGCTAGCAGCTATGTATATGCTCAGAGATACATTGAAATTTGGTATTGTAGAATGAAGAGTCAAGAATATGTGCTCTCCTGAAAAGCCAAGACATATTGCAAAAGATTTAGTCCATGCAGAGCATGTGGTTCCAACGAAATTATCAGTACGTTTCATCAGATGACAAACTTGAGAAGTGAAACGTGCATCAGATCATTGAATGCTTAGAAACAAAACCACCCAAACACATCTGAGGTATCTGGTATTTATTTTGAACATCTCAGTATTTTGCTGTACCAGAAGCAGTATTTACCCAGTCACCTGAGGGAAAGTTGTTTAAAAAGATGTTTTACTAATAAGAAACATTACTGAATTTTTTACGGTCATGGTAGTTTTAGAGGAACTATGAACATCTCTTGTGTTTACTGTTTAGATCTCAAAGTTTGTAGAGCCAGTTTCTAGGATTCATATCAAAAGTAATCAGTCTCTATTTTAAAGATAAATTTATTTGTACTCTGATACCCCCATAATATGTACCCGAACCATGTTCCACGTAGGTCAGAATTAAATATAAAAAGTGTGAACCTGTATATTATTACAAATCCTTCCCCATCCCCTCCAAAAGAGCAAGTTTTGAAAGAAAGCAGGAAAATCTTAGAAAAAATGTGAAGAGGTCTTTGATTACAACCATTGTGATTACAATAAATGCTAAAAAAATTATGTACAGTATCATTTCAGCTGAAAAGTAGCAAACAGCAAATTTGGTCAATAGATAATCACTTAAGGAAATTACAGGTTGTCTTTGGATTGTTCTCATATTAATGGTTGCACATAAAAATGAAAAGATACAGAAGAGGCCTTAGACTGTCGTCTGCAGAGTGTGTGCATCTTGTGCTGGCAATGGTCCCTTATTTAGTGGATAATGAAGACAGAAGGGAGGGATATTTTGCTCTGTTATCTATCTCCCATTAAGACAAAAGCTATAGAAGCAGCAAGGAAAAGGGAGATTTTCTTCATAGTTTTTCTCAGTTCTCTGTTCCATGTAGGAACGCAAGGAAAGGTCACAATTTTGGCATCAGAATGCGGTGACATCATTTCCGGCATGTCCAGAGCGTCCCTGTGGTTGTCAGTGACAATAGATGTGATGACGTCACTTTGATGCATGCCGGAAATGGGGTTGTCAAGGTTCTGAAGCCAAAGGCCTCAGCCAAAATTTACTGCTATTGAGTTTCTCCCCAGCTTCCGCTGGTTGCCAGGGAATACCCGCCCCCCTACACTTTATTCACATACATTTTGATACTAATTAGCGCCCTGTTGCTGCCTAGGTGCATCTCCTGAGGTCAATGAAAATTGACATCCACATCATGGCTGACCTGTTGTTATACTTGACCGCTTATCTTCCAACTGGATTGGGTTCATAGGCTGAAAGGACTCAGTGGTCGTGTATCCAGACTGAGGTTCAATCCCTGGAACCTCCCGTTACAAGGGTTAGAGAGAAGTGGTGTGACTGACTTCTACCTGAGATCCTACAGAGCCACTGGCAGGCAGAGTACATTAGACTGACCTTGATAGACCAAGTGTCTGATTCCGTATAAGGCAGCTTCTTGTATGTGTTCACCACTGCATGAGGACATGCAGATGTCAACAAACTTTTGAGTGCACTGAATTTGGAATGCTCATGAATGTTAAATGCTTAGGCCCCAACAGATTTGTCTTTGTTCATTCAGTTTCTAAGGCCACCTCTGTAAAACAAATGTTTGGTAAAGCACATGAACCACGATAAGAGATGTTAGACAATCTAACACTTTGATGTAAACTCTTGATTCATTCTTACGTTTCCACGTCGAAGGTAACGTATTCCTTGGTATTCCTTTCTGTCTGATTAGAAATATCAGTACATGTTCTCAGGGCAACAGGTTGTTAAGGCTGTGATGCTAAGAACGGTGAGACTTGCTTTCAAGCAAATGTGCCAAAGAACAGGGTAAAACATACAATAAAACCTGCAGGCAAAATGTTTTTTTTTTCAGAATCTAACAAAACACCACAAGTGAAGGAATTTTATGTATGCAGTGATTTATAGTTGCCCGAGTTTAGTCAGAACAATGGTTGGCACTGGCTGTTTCACCAGTCCTTCCTTTCTTCTGCAGGATGCATTGCTTTGATGCCCTCAGTGTGTCTCTGATTTTCCTTCCATGTCAAATCGACTCCGGCCACCCAAAAATGGTTCCAGGTTTCTGGGAAATGTTGCCCTTTGAGTTGCATGGTTTATAGTTCCATCACCAAACACGGCACTTTTTCACAGGATTCATGTAGTCTGCGCTGGGGCACTGAAAGGCCTCTGAAAATTCCGGAGTGTTCTGCAATGTCCCTAGGACCCTTTAAAAGAACACAAGGACATTTTGGCATCACTAGTTTGCTTTACAAATTAGTAGGACTCTAGCAGTCTGCAGAACTTCAGAATATAATCATCTCATGGAAAAAAGTTGCAGATTTCCTGAACAACAGCTCCTGAACAATACTACATGCACCTGTGGAAATGCCATTTTGATGCCAGCTTCAGAAAGAGTTGCTGGTTTCATGGAATAGTTGTTATGTAAAAACAACTATTAGCTTTCAGTGACGGTGTGAATACGGAACAAAATTTTGCTAGTTGGAAGCAGAATTTGCAAATGTTCTATGTACTGTAGGTATTTAGAAATTTTCTGTTTTTAGACTTTTATGTTTCACATTTTTAGTCAGCTCCAATTTAGTAGAACAGAAACCATTATTTCTCAAATGCTATCTATGGCCCATTATGCATGGAAGGTTTACCTCAGGGCTCTTTACTGTGCAATGGGCTTGTAGCGGGGCATCCTCTGTTTCTCTGTTTACACATGAGGAGGCAGCCCACAGCCTGCAGTTTATCTGACAAACTCAGTTCCTGGTTCTCTTAACTCTGCTCATCAAATCAGCATTAAAGGCACAGATCTCTTCCCATCCCGTCTCCACACATACACTCACTTTCTTTTTCTCTTCTTGCCTCTGCTGCTGTGCCAGGGAAGAGAGGAGATTATTTTAAAAGAAAGGCTCATTGGAAATAAAGTTTTTAAAAGCTCTCCCAATCATCAGGGAGGGTGGAAGTAGAGTGAGGGAGTGGGTTGGCGCAAAAGAGACCCTGCTTGTATTATTCCTTGGAAAAGTCCTTTCTCTGTTGTTATTATATTAAGATCTAGAGAGCTCAACATGAGCATTTAAAGAAACAGGAAGGAGCCAGCAACGTGAAAGGCGGGGGCACACAATGGGAAAGCATGGACAGCAGGGTGAAGTTTGTAGGCTGGCTGAGGGTGGAGGGAAGATTTCCAGGGCAAAGCTGTGCTCTCAGGCAAATCTATTCTGCCCTGGTGGGGAAGCAAATTAAAGTCATGCTAGAAGTGGTCTCGCTTGCTGCAGAGAGAATGGAAAGTGAAAGCAAGGTTCCAGAAGATACATATGTACAAGAAATCTTGCTGTGATGGACATTTGACCCCATAATGGAGCAGACATGTTGTGCATAATTGGTCTATAACTCAGAACAGTTTACTGATCTCTACCTATCTGGACTTATGAAGACACATTAAAAACTTTGTTTTTCAGCTCCCGCAAGCACATGAAGCCTGCCCATAAGACTGCATATCCATATAACATCATCTCAGTATAATTGTAGAAAGTCCTTCCATGCTTCCAACCAACAGCCACTTTACTGTGGCCATGAAGGAATTGTTCAAAGTTGAATATTGCAAAGGGGTAACCATGTTTGTCGTAGACAATAAGATAAAAGTCCAATAGCATCTTAAAGGAGTGCTCTGAACTGCCTTTATATGACCTAGAACATCCAATATTACTGAAGGATTTGGGGGGATTATCAAAATGGAACATGTATTGCACTTGATCCCACACAGCTCAGGTAAGGTCAAAAGGAACCCTCAGACTGACTTTTGATATATAACTGTAATATACAAGAAAATTTGTGGAGAGCTCTATAGCACCTTAAAGAGTTTTTTTTAAATGTACCATGACATGAACTGCGGTAGACTACTGTCGTGGTTTTCTCTTTAAATTGAAATCACGCTATTTTACTTCAAGACACTGACCTGAAATGTCCCGGGCTGTGTGCATCTGTTTTAATGGCATTGACAGCATATTCTGGTCTGAATGTTCCACACCATACCTTAAAATAAAACCCAAAAGGATTACTGCAAAAAAGGGAATTATTAAAGAGATGCGCTTACTTTACTGTATTGAGGTGCATGCAAACCTGTGACATTAAAAAAGGAAATACCCCCAAACCAAGAAAGGCAAAACACATTTCAGTTCCTGTAAGTACATTTGGCCACACACAGCTTCACTTCTCAAATTCACCTCCGAGATGCATTCATGCACTTAGCTGTGATTAACTTCATGTGACAGGTCACTTTCCTCTCGGCCCTGCCACGGAGGCTGCTCGACTTAGCAATTCTGCCAGTTTATATTAAAAGGAGAAACGCTAGCCTGCTGTTTCCAACTTACTGTGAAATTGTAACTCAAAATAATTTTCAAAGCTTTCAATCAAGTGGGGTATAATACCTGTGCAAAGTTCAGAAAAAACAGCTGCTTGTGGCTGAAGTCAAGGCCGGGAAGCAGTTTCTCTTCTCCATTTTTTTTTACAAAGTTCACATAGGACTGTCAAATAATAAGAGGGAGAATGGTTAGGACTTTCTAATGTCCACATCAAGTTAGACCCTGGGTGAGAACTGAAGACACGATGCTATCCAGCTGATCTGGAATGGGCTAAACCAGGGGTAGGGAACCTGCGGCTCTCCAGATGTTCAGGAACTACAATTCCCATCAGCCCCTTTCAGCATGGCCAATTGGCTGGTGACCAAGGGGCATGACCAAGGGGCTGATGGGGTGTAGTTCCCTGAAACATCTGGAAATTCTAGGCCATCTCAGTAGAAGGCACACAGCCAGTGTGGTGTGGAGGTCAGGAATGAACTGAGGAAACTTAAGGTCAAATCCTCACTCTTGATGAAGCCCACTTGGTGACACTGGGCCAGACAGCATACCAAATTCACAGGGGTGAATTTGGTATGCTTCCATTTTGTGGTGATGAGGGGGGAAAGAAATTCTGACACACTGGCTAAGTTCCTTGGGGATAGAGAGGATACAGGGTTGAGGAAAAAGCTACCATAGTTGAACAAACATTGGGATCCATTAATAAAAACTGTTTGCTTTATCCACTGAAAATCATCTTATATTGATTTATGTATACTCCGTGGTAGTTTCTCATATCTTATATTGATATGAGAAACTACAACAGGGCATACATAAGGAAGAAGAAAATCTGTTGGGTATCTTATTCCAATATAGTTCATCTCAGGTTACTGGACTTTATGCTGGTGGAAAAGTCTTCAGGAATTTTCAGTGGAAGATAAAAGAGCTCTAATCTCTGTATGGACAGCAAAAACATTATAATCTTGACTGGAACACACTTTGTCCTGGACCTTCAGCTAAGTTAGCTGAGTGTTCTGTGCTTTTTAATTAAGATAATGAGACTATAGGAAGGAACTGCTTTTTCCATTTTTTTTATTACCACATCTGAGAAAGATTCGAAGTACTCACAATTTTACCAAAACTGTATTTAAGTGGCAGAACTTCTCTGCCATTGTTGCCCTTTATAATAAAGTCAATGTTGCTAATAATCATATATTCCAGATTCACCTGTACCATTCCATCATTAATGGGAGGGTACCAAGACTTCCATTTTGCGGTGATATTTTTATTAGCCAGTATGTGGTTAAGAGCAGTGGATTCTAATCTGGAGAAGTGGGTTTGGTTCCCCACTCCTCCACATGACCGGTGGACACTTATCTGGTGAACCAAATTTGCTTCCTTGCTCTTACATTCCTGCTGGATGACTCTGGGCTAGTCACAGTCTGTTCAGAATTCTCTCAGCCCCACCTACCTCAAAAGGTGTCTACTGTGGGGAGAGGAATGGAAAGGATTGTAAGTCACCTTGAGTTTCCTTACAGGAAAGAAAGGTGGGGCATAAACCCAAACTCTTCGTCTTCTTCTATGATCACATTTTAAAATCATGATACTGAGAAATGAAATTCCTTACAGAAATATAGCTGGGATCTTTAGGATACTAACAAGGCCCCCAGTCACAGAATATACCCCATGGTTATGTCAAACCAATGCATATCCTTTGTGTACTATCTGTATCTTACCTTTTCTTGATGATACCTAGGGAAAGGCATCATCTTGTATGTAAACAGCACTGCAGATATGCCTAAGCTCAATTCATAATCAAATGGTCCTATCTAAACAATATGTGTGTGCATGTAAAGTGTCATTAAGTCACAGCTGACTCATTGTGACTTCATAAGGTTTTCAAGATAAGAACTGAACAGGGATGGTTTGCCATTGCCTTCCTTTGCATGCTGACCCTGGGCTTTCTTGATGGTTTCCCATTCAAATACTAACCAGGCTGATGACCTTGCTTAGCTTCCAAAATCTGATAAGACTGGGCTAGCTTGGACTATCCCGGTCAGGGCATCCAAAAACTATAGAATATATATCTCATATTTGCACAAGCACAGTATTTAATTCTGTTTAACTTGCTTTTTCTTGGCTATTCTCAATAGAATGGAGTCAAACCAATTTGCATTCTGTAGTAAAGGAAGAAAGACATTAACTCCTCACCATTTTTCAAGATGTATGCATTTGTACACATTGTCTTAGACATTACATTTATAGGACTGATTTAAGAATTTCCTTGAATTATTTCTTCGCAAAAGCTAAACATTAATAAACATTAATAGATGGGTGCTGTGTGGTTTCCGGGCTGTATGGCCGTGTTCTAGCAGCATTCTCTCCTGACGTTTCGCCTGCATCTGTGGCTGGCATCTTTTCAGCCCGGAAACCACACAGCACCCAAGTGATTCCGGCCGTGAAAGCCTTCAACAATACATTAATAGATGGATCCTGCAATTAGACTTAAAAATGGAGTAACTGTGCTGAAATTCTTCGTAGTTACAGAGGAAAAGATGGAACCCTGGCTGCTCATTGAAGAGGCTGTTCTTTACAACTGATTGCTGGGGACTCCATGTTCTACACAGATGCATTCATAGTATGACCATTCTTTGATGCACCTGAAAACAATTTATTTCCTTAACAGTCCTACCAAAGAACAGCCCTACCAAAGAAATGCAGCCAACTGCAAAGATCCTCTTTCTCTAATATGACAAAAGTACTGGGGAAGGCATCAAAGTGACAAAATTCTAGGGACTGATAATGTCATCTCATACAAAGTGATACTCTGTGAAGCTCATTGAAGGCGCTGGCTTTAGAAAGATGTAATTCTGCTTGGGGCTGCTCTGCTTATCAACAAACTCCGAGCAAAAACAATGCCGACTGCTAGTCCTCTTTTGTCTGCCTATCAACTATGACCTTTCCAAACAGCATTTTAATGAATATTTTCTAACACCAATATGAACTGTGAAGACAGTGAAAAACAGACATTTCTCACCTTGTACGCTTGCCTGATGCCACCATTATCTGCAATGTTTTCTCCAAGGGTATTGATTCCGTTGAGCTGCAATGAAAAAGGAATAAATGAAAATGTTAACTAATCTCCCCGCACAAAGTGATTGCTTCCGAGAAGCTCCAATTTCATGGTGTTGAAGTCAAAATGATCTATTGAGATCATTGTGATATGAAACCTCTGGATTAGAGAATCATGACTTAATTCCTTGGTGGAAGGCTAACAGAACTATCCTAAGCAGAGCTATGCTTATATAGATCCATGGGTATAACTTTGCTTAGAATGCAACTATAAATTATATGAAGTTATTAGGAATGTCTTCCTAATTGAAAACTCCCATAGAAGCATATACTGGTCTCCTAATGCTAGAGGAAATGTGGGTGGGGGGAAATGATTTTTGCTAATTCTTCCCAATCACTGTAGACCTCCAATTCACCCCCATGATGAATCCCCTGTTCCTTGGAAGCAGAATTCTGAAACCATTAATAGGTTGCTGTGGTGGAGGGAGGCAGAGAAATTATTTCACTAAAGGAAATGCCTTTTGTTAGCAAATATTGAAGTTGGGAAGCCTACAAATTTTACTTGATCATATTAGCAGATCGATTTGGATACTTTATGTATATCTTGATGTCCATTCAGAAAATATTATCAGGGTATCTTACCAAGGTAGTGTTATGGAAACTGATTTGCTAGAGAGCATGTAGATGGATTGCACAAACATATGCTCATTTGCACACCACACAAACATATAGGCCAAAGTTCCTACAATGTAGAAGGTTCCTCTCTATACACACATCCCAGTGGGTATCTCACAGGAGCAAAGTAAGCACAACATGGATTAAAAAACCCAGTCCTTGGAATTGGAATCAGGCTTTATTATTAGGATTGCCAGGTACCCCCTGGAAAACAGCAGGGGTTGGGGAAGTGGTGGCGAGGCACTTACCAGCAGCAAACTGAGGCCTAGGCTTCTGTTGCCAGTGATGTGTCAAAGTCACTTCCAGCATGAGGTCATCCCATCACCAGTGATGCAGGGCATTCTTGTATTTGGACAAAAACTTTAAGATAGAAGCATTTTTACCAGAGTTTTTTGCCCGAATACCAGAGTATCAACATCTCAACACATGGCAAAATGATGACATCACTTCCAGCGAGTGCCAGAAGTGATGTTGACACATCACCGGTAACAGAGGTCTAGGCCTAAGTTTGCTGCTGGTAAGTCCCCCCAACATCTGGCTGAATAACATCAGGGGAAGGGCCCCCAACGAGGGGAATCCCCTACCCTAGAATGAAAGATGGTTTTAATACTTTGGTCTTCAGAAATTAGACCAAGGTCGAATCCCCACTACCGTCTTAGCCAGGTTTCAGAACACAAACTAACCAGGTTTGAGGGACGACCTCCCCGGTCGAATCCCCACTACTGTCTTAGCCAGGTTTCAGAACACAAATGAACCAGATTTGAGGTCATTTGTTCTGAAATTTCTAATAACTAAGCAATGATGAGGATATCTAAACCTAATTAGTTGTTCAAATGGTGAATTCAGCAGTCGTCCCTCAAACCCACAGTTGGTTTGTGTTCTGAAACCTGGCTAAGACGGTAGTGGGGATTCGACCGGGGAGGTCGTCCCTCAAACCTGGTTAGTTTGTGTTCTGAAACCTGGCTAAGACGGTAGTGGGGATTCGACCCAAGTGACATGGGATTCCAAAATATGAGGGGAAAAAAAACAAATATAGGAAATTTTCTGAAGCTTCTGTATTTATTTCTTCTGTTCTTGCTGTGAATTCTTGCACCTAGACATGAAAACCATCTAAATATGAGCTTTGGGTTTTATATAAGGAATCGTTCAGGAAGGGATGTGTATATATGTTTAGGATTAATCCCCCTACATAGTCTTCCACAAATGTTTAATAAAAAGCACATACAAAAAACTGTAAAGGTAAGTGATCCTTTTGATAAGAGAGAAGGGGACGTACATGTTGTCCTCCAGCTAGATCCCACGTAAAGTTTCCATACTGGTTTACCATGCACTCAGATTGTTCCTTAAACATTCTTGCAGAGACTTCAGTCCACCAGTCTACAAGGTCTCCTTTCTCATTAAAATTTCTACCTGAAATAACATATGCACATAAGGTATAGGCACTGATAGTTGAATTGAATATACGGGAAGTATGGAGGAAGTTTACATAGATTTAGACCATTTTCTATTGGGCCCACAAAGGTGAATTTGCTCCAAATGCACAGCTTAAAGTATAAATTCAGTATTGGACATTTCAGTGAAATACCATTGGTTTAGGCAAGAGGTCCCTGACCTTTCTGAGCCAGCAGACACATTTGGAATTCTGAAATGGCATGGTGTGTGTGTGTGCGCGTGCGTGTGAGAATAAAATGGCTACCACAGAATAGCTGCTGCAGGATGTACAGCCAGCCACAAAATTATTGCCACAGCTTAACTTCAGTAACACAGTGCAGAACCTTGTACTGTGGTGGCAGTACATTTAAAAAATCTGCACAGCCAGTCAAATCTCTACTAACCAATCAGAATCCTTGCTGGGCAAATGCCCAACCTGGCCTCACCCACTTCCTAAAACCACTTGGCAGGCAAAAAAAAAAAGGACTCGGCAGCCATCATGCAGTTCATGGGCACCACTGTTGGGGACGCCGGTTCAGGCCAATGGTATTTAAGTGTTTAAATTCAGTGTTTCAAACAAGTTTTGGCCACGTTCAGCACCATGTTCTGCCACATCATGATTTGCAGTGAATCAGATGAAGGATTCCAGATACTTTACTTTTCCTTTGGACTAATTTTATTTGCAGCCAGCTGCTTGACGGGTTCAGGGAGAGAAGCATTTGGACCATTCACAATGTAAGTGTAAGGGGAGTTATACTCTTCCAAATTCACTGAAATAAATGGGCTTAGAAAAGTATAGTTCTGTTCAGGATTATAATGCTAGAACCCTCCAAACATGTTCTTGAGCTTAGAACTGGTAAGTTTGTGCATGTAATAATTGGCAAGGATTTGTTACTTGTTTCTTCCCCATCTCTTGACCTCAGCACAAGGGTTGGCCGGGGCCAAAGTGTGTCAGCAGCCTTGTCCTCTTGGTAGTTCACAGGGGAGTGGGAGGAGGGGAGCATCTCTGGCACTATTTCCTGGATGGAGGTTTCAATCAGCTGCTGCAGAACACGGATGCTAAAGCTTCTGTGGCCGAGGAAACCACTTTAAGGGGGGTCTCAGGCCATCACAGCCTCAAGTTAACAATTTCCAAGAAGTGGATGGGCACGTGACATACTGTGCTCTTGCACTTATAAAATGAATTGTGCACGCTTCCTGTATTTCCTCAATCTACATGGCATTCTCCCCCCACAGCAGTTATGCACACACAAAATTGAGTTTGAACAGCAATGTTAAAAACAAGAGTCTCATTTTGTCTATATATAATAGCATACATCACAGCTATAATAATACCAAGTGGCAAATATTAATTCTTTGCCTTACCATTGTCATCAAAGCCATGTGTGATTTCGTGGCCGATGACCATGCCAATGCCGCCATAATTCAAGGAGTTAGGTTGGGATGCACTAAAGAAAGGTGGTTGCAAAATACCTGCCGGGAAGACTGCAAAAAAAGAGAAGACACAACAGGTAATATGCCAGTCATTTGCATGCTTGCCATGCCATAAAATAAATAACGACATGGAAAATGTTGAGCCAAAAATTTGCCTGATAGCTCAGGTCAGCTGTGAAACATATGCCTCCATCCCACTCCACTGTTACACAGGCACTGTACACACACACACACACAAACGGAGCATATAGATATGATTCAGTATGGTGCAATGTTAAGGCATGGTTGAGTGTATTGGCCTTGCCTGCATTGCCAATCTCGTAGGAAAGGCCCATGTAATCAGCTCTGTCCAGATGGTCACATGATGCACATTCATCCCTGCATGACAAACTGTAATGCTCCCATGCTACTCTGCATTTGTATGTGTAAAGAGCAAGTCAATTTCCAAATGCTGCCTCCCTGTCTGATCTTTTCTTCTGAGCATAACCCTCATCTCCCATATGTCCTGAGAAGACGAGGTTCTCCATTTTCTTTTTGGCCTCTCTTCCCCTCAGCTAAAAGCATCCTCCATCCTTTTCCTTAGCTTCAGTGGCCTCCACTCATCAGGCCCTCTGCATCCTCGGTCCATGGACCGCTCTTTATTTTTTTCAGCCACACTCCTTTCCTGAACTCCTGCTGTCCCTCAGTTACTATGATTTTCTTCTAATGCTTCAGCCTCAAACATCCAGGTTTTGGAAAATTGAATCCATAATGCTTTCCAATAACCACCAAACCCTTAGAGGAGTAAGTGTTACAACATTGAACTTGCTTGACCCTTGGCTAAGTTCATGTTGAACGTAAATGGTACTGCGGCCTACCACAAATGTGACTGTATGCTAGTTGGCTGCCAATGTGGGGGATGGTTGAACAATGAACTGAAACAAAGACATCTGTCTATGAAGACTTCATATTATATTATCACTTTGCTCATACATTTCACAAATAATCTGCTGCAACCGGCAAACAAAGCACAGCCAAGAAAGAGAACAGGAAAAGATGGTTCTCTTAGGGAATAAAACAATCAGGTTCTATTGAAAACTCCCTCTACCACACACAGGGTTGGGGAGCAACAGTGTACACACAAACAAACACATGAATCCACAGACTGCGCATACTTCCCAGTTTGATGAATTGCTTCACTTTGTTTTACAGCCCTTGCAAATGTCAAAATATGGTGAGAACAACCGCGTCAAAGAAATGAGACTCTAAGGACTTTGCTTCTGCGCAGCCCCTCCAGCACTTATTATATTTACCAAAATTGAGCAATCTCAGGCAATGTGAGAGTTCAGGACTATTCCTAAGAGGGAGGCCCTTCCGAACTAGCAAAAACATTTGACTGTATCAGTAAAGAAATGCAGTTGTTGCTGGGGGATTGCAAGGCTTTTCCTGGCTGCCCATTTTTAAGCTTGCCGGGAAAAGACTGTAACTGTCCTAAATTCTTGCTGTTCAAGCATGACTACAAGAAGAGCATGAATTGAATGTGGGCAGTTTTTTTAAACTATAGGGTGTTTTCAAAAGTTTTACCAATGAGGATGATAGCAAAGTATGGAAGGTCTGGTAACTTAAGCCAATTTGGCACAGGTCTCTGCCTTGTGACATGGGTACATGTTAAGGTAAGATTTCTTGTACAGCCCTATATCCCAGAGCCCTGCTTTCACTTTCCAGTTTCCCTGCACTAAGCAACACTAAGCGCAGGTTTAATTTTCTTCATCACCAGAGTCACTGGTGATTTGTCAGTGAGCACAGCTTTGCCCTGGACATCTTTCCTCCATCCACTGCTAGCCACCTAGCTTCACCCCTCTCACTCCCTCACACACCCATGCATGCCTCTCCCCTTCCCGCACCCTGATCACATTCAGTGGGAACACACATGTGGCTGGACTGTACAGGGTGGAGATGTCAATCCAATGATTGTGATGCTGTTCAGCCCTGCAACAAGAAACACACTGAACCCTGGTGTAAAGGGGTTCAGTGCTGCATGCAGTGTGAGAAGTGCAAGAAAATTGAGCAATGGGTAATAACAGCAAAAATGCCCCAAAGGAAAGACTTAATGGTGAATGCTTCTTCTGGTCTCTGTTAGCTTACCATGTATAATGGACCTTATTGTGCAATCCTATGCAGTGCTACTCCAAAAACCTAAAGGCTTAGTCTGGAGTAACTCTGCATAGGATTGCACTGTTAGACTAGTATATGATCAGGGCTCACCTAACAAAAATGATCGCTGAAAGATGACAACATTCTAATTACAAGATGGCAGCATTAAACACACACTTGTGCTTGCTTATAGAAGAAGGTTCAATTGGAGATGGTCATTTGGACAATGAGCCAGAGCTAAAACCAGGAACTATGGAATAGTAAATAGTATATATAGTGAATTACAGTATAACCAGTATGCACAATGTTCTGTTTCTGAATTGTTATTATAGAATCGGGTCTGTTGGGTTCCTCCATCCAATGTCCTTTCTTTTCAGCCTGGGTCTGATTATCTTGGTAAAGGGTCTGTTTTGTCCCATACAGTTAAAAACTGATTTTTGATAGGATCAATGAATGCTTTTGTACAAAGAATCTAACCTTCTGGCCATCTATTGAGCTATATTTTACCAAGACTGTACTGATAAGAGCCCTGCAGAACAGAGTGGAAAGCTGCAGTACTGCAACTGAAGCTCTGCTCAAAACCTGAGTTTGATCCTGACAGAAGTCAGCTTCAGGTAGCCAATTCAAGGTTGATTCTGCCTTCCACCCTTCCTAGGTCAGTAAAATGAGTACCCAGCTTGCTGTGGATGAAGCATAGATGACTAGGGAAGGTAATGGCAAACTGCCCCGTAAACAGTCTGTATGACCTGGTGCTTTCACAGAGGGGACTATCTTTACCTTTGCTGACACTTATATTGATGTAATAATTCTTCCTTTCTCCTGGGAATACTGAGGAAGCTAAGTCTTACCCAACTGCATTTCATACGATATTTCAGAAGAAGTGGTAACAAGTTTAAGCCAACATAGGTTCATATTACTGACATAGCCTTAGCTCCCCCCGATGTCCCAAAGATATATGTCTAGTTCTTTGACCTGCTGTTCGGTAGAGTTACTCTGGAAGTTAACAGCTCAGAAGGAAAACAACAACAAAAACAACACTGCGTAACATAATATCTATCTCAGCCAGAAGAGATGTGCTAGTTCAGGGTGAACTGTATTTTCTGCAGCGTTAATAAACTGTGAAACATTCTCCCAGAATGCAGTTCTAGACTGCCACTTTCATTTCTGAAGATGCTGCTGAAGGGATCAATCGTGTAGAAAAATGACATCATTTCTATACCAAAAGGATGGGAGTTAAGCAGATGCTACTGCAAACTGGTTTCTACCCAGGTCAACTGAATGCTTAACTTTATATTAGAAACAATTTTACAAAAATAAAGTAACATATTATTTTTTAAAAAGAAAGAAAGAGTTACAGGATTTTTACTTTTGTCACAACACTTTTTTTGTGTGCTGATTCAATGTGATTCAAGGTACTGTTGAAAGCTTTCACAGCCAGAATCACTAGGATGTTGTGGGTTTTCTGGGTTGTATAGCCATGCTCCAGTAGTGTTTTCTCCTGACATTTTGCCTGCAGAGAAAATACTACTGGAACATGGCCATACAACCTGGAAAAACCATAGCATCTGTGTGATTTATTTTTTGCCAGGGTAAGGATTGCAGTATTATCACCCTGTATTTTATTATGTCTTACACTTGGACATTTTTTCTTAAAATGTGGCTGGCTTTTACTTAGCTGGTGTTAGAAGTACTAGTGGTTATACAGAAATATTACTCCTAAGTTACTCGTAAAAGATAATACTACCTAGTTTGGGGAGAACTGTGGAAGCAGTGAGACTGGCAACTGTCTGCTTTCAAATGTTGTCGACTGCTTGTGAAGTCTTGCCTCCTCTGCGTTTCAGACGTGTGCTTTCACAAAGAACTTCTGCTGTGCACTGGAAAGTCTTGGCGGTGAACTGACTGACTCATGGACATACGGCTTACTGCATTTTGTCCCCACTCCCCAGTATTCTCAACTGAAACGTACCAGGACTACCAAGAAGCCAAATGAGGGTTTTTCATTCTCTGACAGATGAAAAGAAAAGCTTCATGCATATGCTCTTCTGCAGACATTATGATACATATTCCAAGGCAGGGCTCTGGAGCTGTATCTCAAGCTCAAACTTGTCATTGGGTTGATCCAGCTAGAGCAGCGATGGTGAACCTTTTCGAGACCGAGTGCCCAAATTGCAACCCAAAACCCACTTATTTATTGCAAAGTGAAAACACGGCAATTTAACCTGAATACTGAGGTTTTAGTTTAGAAAAACGGTGGGCTCCGAGGTGTGCGTTACTCAGGAGTATGCTTGGTGGTAGTTGGTGGTTTTGCTTTGAAGCAACCGTGCATCTTGACCCTAGCAGGGTTTACTCAGAAGCAAGCCCCATTGCCAGCAACCGAGCTTACTCCCAGGTAAAGGATCACACTTTAGTTCTTCGCAAGAAAATCAGTTGGGTTTAATAGCGCTTAACAGGGTTACCTACACTGCTTCCCCAAAACTGGGTCTTAGGTTTAATGCTAATAATCGAGCCCAGCAGCCCAGGCCAGCCTAGATGTGTGTGTGGAGGGGGTGTTCTGTTTGCGCGTGCCCACAGAGAGGGCTCTGAGTGCCATAGGTTCGCCACCACTGAACTAGATTGTTCAGTCAATCCAATCTAATTCCTTTCCTTACTAAATATCTCTGTCTCAGAAGGTTTTTCTTCTCCATGCAGGTCCAAGGATCCTAATAGCCAAAGGGGACCACATGGTCCCTCTTTTCCAGCAGTGGAAAACATGGCAACCCATTACATGGAGTTCTGTGATTTGGATTTATTATTGATTAATGTTTATCTGTTACAATATTTGTATCCCACCTCTTCTCATGGCTCAAGATGGCACTTCCTTCCAGGGTCTTTGTATTTAACTTTAAGAAGACTGGGGGAGACTGCAAGGGAGAATAGACATACTGAGTTTTTCTTCCTTGGCCAAAAATCAGTTATTTGTTTGAAAGAAAAAAAGGGGGCAGGGGCCCTGCAGACTCCCCACCACTGGCATGTGAAGAAGCAGCTTGGGAAGGGAGGGTTTGAGCTGGGGGGAAAAAACCCTGGAGGTGAAAATGCTAAGCAGACCCTTCTGCTTCCGATCAGCTGCTGATCTTTCAGGATTGCTTTAGGTTAAAAATGAACCAGAGATGAAAGAACCACCCAAACTTTGCATAATGTGTTGCCTGAGCCTAAGATCTGACCCCAATTAAGTGCTAAGAATACGATAATATTTATACAACCTTCTTTGGATAAGTGAAGAATCTTTCAATGCCCATTCATTGATAATCCCACAAGTAATTATATTACTGACTATGATTTCTCATGCAGAGGATTACTGAAACTATTGCTCGTCTTAGGGAGAGATTAATCAAGGCTTTTCTGCTCTTCCAAAAAGGCTTCAAACAATACACTCTTACAATTCTCCACTTACAGGTGCTGTGGGAATCAAATCTCAAAAATGGCATCTGCTCTAGATTAGTTAACCTGAGCCCACACTCTTGTGAACTGTTTGTAAGTTTCTTCCCCTAATTTCTTTTGCACTTTGCTAAATCTGTAAAGCGGATATTTTCAAAATATCCAATGGAAGCCAGATTTACCAGAAGTGCCCATGAAAAAGAATAGCATTTGACTGCTGTCACAGGAGCAAGCACCAAAGAAGCCACAGACCAGAAAAACACTTTGAAGTGCCACACAAGGGCAGCATTCTGTGGGCCAACACCTTGTGTGGTGGGCAAGAACATGAACTGGCTAAATGAACAGGTTTGGCAGTGGCGTGGTAGAGTCAGAAGCAAATGAATACTCATAGCAAGAGTTAAAAGGCCACTTCTTGGCCAAATCAAGGTGTGCAGAAATTCTGAGCTGTGTGGCAACATGACCAGCATGCTCACCCCCGTTCCCTATTGGAGGGTTGTGTAGGTTTATGATATGAAAGCTCTCCTGCCAGAGAACCTAGACAGGTCAGCAAGTCAGGGTAGACAGTACTAAAACTAGGTGGACCAATGAAAGGCCAGCATGGTATAGCGATAGGGTTGCCAGCTCTGGGTTGGGAAATACCTGGAGATTTTTTTGAGGGGGGGAACCTCATGAAGGAGAGATTTGGGGAGGAGAGGGACCTCAGCAGAGTAGAAGGCCATAGAGTCTACCCGCCAAAGCAGTCATTTTCCCCAGGGGAAGTGATTTCTGCCATGTGAAGATCAGTTGTAATTCCAGGAGATCTCCACAGTGCACTTGGAAGATGGAAACCCTACCTTGTTGGTTGGCAATGTTTCTTAAAGGGGCTTAACTTACCAATCTGATTCCTGTTTGCTGAATAAAATGCATTGACTACAGCTGCTCCACTTATCCACCTATGAAAAATTCAATTGACAAACATGAAGTATTAGTAACAGTAGGAGTGGAAAATCGAATAGGCATGAATTGTACTAAATCTGACTCCACATCAGAGGTAGTAAAACTCTGAATACCAGTGTCAGGAAGCAACTTGGGGGGCGGGGTTGTCCTCTATGCTTGTTGTTAGACCTCAAGAGGAACCCTTTGGACACTCTGTGAGACAGGATGCTAGATTAGTCTGACCCAGCGGGGCTCTTCTTATGTTCTAACGGTATGGGGTCTTTTTGTCCATTATTGACTTCATGTCATCTTTTGTAGGCATATAACCTGCGCCACATTCTTCCCTGTGTTTTCTGCAATTCATGTGATGTTTGTGTTATTTAATGTTCAGAATATTTTATGATGCTCCAATATATTTCGCTTAACATTCTCGATAAGGGCTCTTATGCTGATAATTTCCACCACTGAAACAGTAAACATGTCAGTTTATCAGGCATAGTGTTTGACTTTGACCTGGAATACTTTTCTTCAAATCCACATTTAGACAATGATCCAGTGGTTAAACCACGGAATGATGGCCTCACAGCAGCACAGTTATCACACAACCCAGCTTATTATGTGATTTACAGAATAAAAATATTTTCCTGGTAGTAAGAACAGGTGCTTCAAATGCAAGTCATTCTGTCCATTATTATCTGAAGTAAAGACACTGCTGAATCAGTCTATTGCAGCTAACTCAGCAGTCTATCTCCAGTACAAATACGCAGGTAAATAGGGTTCAGAGATTAGTAGCTGGCCATATCCTAAGAACCATGATTAGCTTTAGCAATTAACACTGGGTTGACAACATGCTTAAGCCAGCCAGTTGGAGAAGGGCAGCAGGTATATGAAGGAAGCAGAAAGGAGCGGGGAATGACTGTAATACTGTGACTAACTTCTAATCACATAACCACAGCTAAATTTCACCTTTCTTGCCCTGATAGATGTCTGTTCAAATTGCTGAGTGAGAATAGTACAGATTCACAAGGACATAATGACGTAGTTTACTTTTTGTGATCCTGATTGATGATTTTGAAGGTGAGAATCCAAGACTCTCATCCTTCCCCAACACTGTTTTAAAATCACCTTGCCAGGTAGAGAGTGAAAATTGTTCCTATAGCACAGGGGTCGGGAACCTTTCACATTCAAAGAGCCATTTGGACCCATTTTCCATGGGAAAGAAAACCCATGGAGCCGCAAATACTTTTTGACATTTAAAATGAAGATAACACTGCGTATTTTGTTTTTTTACCTTTACGCTTTGTATCAAACAACTATAGTGTGTTGCTTGAAGAATCCATGAGCCAGCCCCACTTTTCTCTCCACTCCAACCTATGCGCTCCCAGTTCGAACGGTGAGCACGCGCCAGCAGCCGACCTGAGCTGAGCCTCTTTGATCCCACAAGCTTACGTTGGAGGCAGGGGCTGCGGCTGCATTACCTGAGTTGAGCAGCCTTTTCTCTTACGGGGAGGATGCACTCAAAGCTCGGCTGGGCAGGGAGGCCCCGGCGCAGCGACCCGACTGAGCTCGCCTCTTTTCTCACACACACCTCCCCTGCAGGGCATTTTAAGATGCAGGGAGGTGAGAAAGCCATACTCTGCAGGTAGAAATAACTGTCAAAATTCTTGGCTGCATTTCCCAACTTCCTGTTTCTCGTTTTATGGACAGCTATAAGAATGAAGGCAGTTCTATTCGGCTTTGCACCTCAGACTTCGGAGATGATGCACAAGTGCGGATCATTAAAATTACATTTACAATTCAGAATTGGATGGACTTGGATTTTTTTAATTATCAGCACAATTTGCTGCTCTCCTCGGGAAGTGAGAGCGGAAGTGGAGTGAACTGGACAGGCGATTTGGCCCAAAAGATGCAGCAGCAACAGCCCTGCAGGATCCCTCAAGCTCCCGTTGGGCAGGGGAGCGACCCAGCCTGGGCTTCGGCCTCCTGCGGGGAGGATCCCGCAAGCTCCCGTTGGAACGGGGGCCAGCGCCAGCAGCGACCCACGGCCTGGGCACAGGCCTCTCCCCTCCCACCGCAAAGGGAAGCCGAGCAAGCTGACTCCAGCTGGGCGCAGCTTTTCTCCCTGTGGAGGGGAGAAAAGCGGCGCCCGGCGCTGACCTGCTGCTTCCGGGAGAATCCCATCCACAGCAGCCGGCCTGAGCTGTGGCAATGTCGCCACGAAGTCCAGCTCCCGTTTGGGCAGGGGAGGCACTTGCCCGTAGCGGCAGGCACTGAGCCAGGCGCTTTCTCTCCACCTCTCCTGCAGCAAGGGGCAGCGGCCCGCGCCGGGAGACGCTCAAGTAAAGCGTTTCGCGGCTGCCGCGAGCAGTTCCGACTTGCTATAGCATGAAGGTGCTTCTATTGCTGTGCTGCCAGCAAGCCAACCTGTACCCAGGCAGAGGGACACAGCATTCTCATATCGCCCACACTTAACAGGACAGGAAAGTTTAATGAGTGGCAAGATGAAAGATATCCAACAGAAGTTATAATTAAAAGAAAATTATATTCACGAATTATACAGTTGAAGTACGTACTCTTCCTTGTTCACTTCTCTCGAGGCCTTCAGCACAGCTGGTCAAACACTGAATTTTGAATGTAATTGCCAAAGTATTCATTTTCATTGTAGTTCAGCTTAAAGGAAAAAGAGGAAGGGAACTGTCATTTGCTGTAGAAATGTAGCATGATATAATGGCTGGAGCACTAAACTTAACCTGAGAAGTATCCAATGGGGATCCGCATTAAGCCATGAATATATCACGTGGTCTTCACAAGACCCTTACTCATCTTATTACATTTACTTTCCATTTTTCTTCTATAAAATTTGAAGTAGCAACCGTTAGGTTCTGAGATCTTCCACCTGACACTGATCAGACCACAACCTGCTTAGCTTGGGCAAGATAGCTGTGCCTTGTACCTTTCAACCGTCCTGTAGGACTTCTTCTTAAGTTTGACCTACCATACCAAGTGACTTGCTTGATTTAAGTGGCATAACACCTGGTGCACTTTTCTAAACTCCTGAAATAACTGAAAGGGAAATGGAAGTCCCCACTTTAAACTTGGGATTCCAAAACTTAAACATACTGTTAATTTTTTAAAAAAATGTAAATATTGGTATAGATTTTTTCTTCCAGAAACTCTTCTTAATTAGTTTGTATAGAAAACTGTGCATGAAACAATATATTAATACACAGTTTGTATGATCTAATTTTCAACATTGTGCCATTTGTGGATATTTACATTGGGTACTTGGGGCCATAGACATCTTTTTATGAAAAGCCCTGTATTTGCATAATAAACCTGAGTCCTGCTAAAAGCCCCAAGTTTGCAGAACAACATGAAATCGAAACACTGACACAAACAATAACAACAAAAATTTGGCTAGGTAACTCCCCGCTCAATAAAAGCCACTGTATCTTTAAGTAAAATGGATGACTTCAGTGACCCCTTGCTGTCACAAATGCAACAGCATTGCCAGCCCCTCAGTTCTTAGTTTCAACAGGGAAAGAGACAGAAATGAAGACTCAAGGCCCTCTCCAGGACTTGTTTTGGACTTCTGAGGGTGAATTCAATGGGGTCAAGCCCAACAGCAGCCATTGGGCAACTTGCTGCCATGTGATTTGTATTACTCGCTGAGGCCTGGCTGTTTGCTACTGTTTAACGGCAGAACCCTACCTGAATCCAGTGTAGTACAGTTTTTAAAGTTGCAGAATTGGATCTGGAAGACCTAGGTTCGCATCCTCACTCTGTTGTGGAAGCTCGCTTTCTGACTTTGGGTCAGTTACAATGGCATATCTAGGGAAGGCAAAAGGGGGTAGACAAGCCAGGTGCCATTCACCTGGGTCATGGGGGGGTGTATTTTGGCCACCTGCCCCCTCTCTCTCACCCCTGCACCCAGCCCCCAACCAAACTCATCCCTGTCAGCAGCCAGCACCATGCCATTGGTTCAGACCAGTAGCCAGCTAAGCTGTAGTTTTCCTGTGTAGAGGCTGTCAGGGGGAGGGAAGGAGGGAAAGCTGAATACAGGGGGAAAGATAGGTAGATGAGTTGGTGAATGGAAAGGAAAGAAGAAAGGAAGAAAAAGGAAGAGGCTATGAGGATTTTCAGGAAAAGAAACAGTAAATGATAGGGGACAGGAAAATTAGATGCCTCCTCCACAAATTCTGGGTGTTCCTTTACTTTAAAAATATGTTATTATATCATAATAAAATAATGAGCTTGAAATGCTTGCTAAGCTACTAAGACCAACTAAAACAGACTTTTACAGATGGTTATATATAGTTAGAAGTCCATTCCTGGGTGTAAAAGTATTCTTAGTAAATTACTCTAAAGAGAAAGATACTGGCTATAAATAAAATAATCTAATCGAAACAGAGCAAAGTGCCCCTAGGATGCTGAGAACAGTCAGGAAGTGATTAAAGGCTAAAAATTATGAAATGGGAAACTGATCTGTTCCAGAATCCTAAGTATCACAGAAAAGATCTGAGTTTGAGAGAAATTTCCCAGATAGTTACAGTGCAATCCTATGCAGCTTTACTCCTGTCTAAGACCATTGACTTCAGTGGACCTAGGATGCAGCAAATCATTGTAATAGTGTATTGTTTAGTTATTCCCCATTCGGTTCTAACAGCTTGTACTAGTGGCTTTTCAAATTTATACCATGTCACTAGTGAACATGTCATATGCATCACTGTTTACACAAGCCAAAATATGTTTGTGTCTTTATCCTAGGGAGCATAGAACAATTACTTCAAGTAGGAAGATTACTTTCCCTCACCTGTTCTTATCCTAAGACAATATTATACTTGTGGCTAGAGAAGAAGACCGCCACGCTTATAAGCTTCTGTGTTTCCCCCTCTGCTTTATTATGCGTGGTAGGTTGCTTTCAACTTGGCAATGGAGCGAAAGGGTATGCTCTTGTGGTGAACAATAAGAATTGAAACATTGGCACAACAAGCTTCTTTGCTGCCCTTAAATTTCCAGCTAATATCAGATCAAAATATTCCAATATTCTTTCTAGGATACCTAGTGAAATGGGAGAATCAGTGTAGACTTCCTTTTCCTTCTGGACAATTCTGACAATGAAAACTTGTGAATTGGTAGCCGCGATTTTTTTACTGGAGGTGATGCCTTTGTATTTGTGTACCTTTTATCTCAGGTTTTTTTATTGTGTTATGATTGTTGTTATGCCAAATAAAGGCTTATTATTATTATTACAATATTATGACTACTGTAATTCCTTGCCTGCTTTGTGCAATTTTTTAGAGCTGAGCTGAGTCTCCTTTAATGTGTGGGGTTGGATAGCAAAAATGTAAGATTGGTAGAATGTTGTGGGTTTTCCAGGCTGAATAGCCAGGTTCCAGTAGTATTTTCTCCTGACATTTCACCTGCAGGCTAATTCAGCTGGGAAAATCAGCAGTAGCAGAACTTGTTATAAACTGAGCTGGACACAGAATGTTATCTGAAAACACAGACATTCTGGACCACTCTGACAGTTACTACTTCAGACTACACAGAGCAGCCACTGAAATCCACAAGCACATGGACAATTTCAACAAAAAGGAAGAAACTATGAACATGAACAAAATTTGACTGCCAGTACTTAAAAACACTAGAATCAAGATAATGTTTAATGAACACCACTCAGACTCAGGATGTCTCTCTGCAGGAAGCAATAAAATGGATTGTAAATGAGTACCTAAATACACAGCAAACTGCTATGCAAATTCCTTTACTAATTGACTATGCAACTTCAGTGTTACATACAAATGCTAAAATGAGGGAAATCCACTGAACAAATGCAAACTACACTTGCAAAACTGTACCTTTAACACTTTTAACAAATGTACATTGTTCTTTCTCCCACCCTGAATGTTTCACAGGTATATATACTCCACTTGCTTTATTGACTTGGACTATTTACTATTTTGACTTTCCAACTGTGAACTTTTATATGCTAGAGATTATTCTCAGCCATGTTCCTCTTTATATACATTTGGCTCCTCTTCTCTAGACTTTTGTATTTTGCTACTTGACTAATGTTCTGAGCCCTTGGCTACTCAGTGGCATCTTCTACTCAAGAAGGTCAAAGTGGTTATATAATCCTCAAAATAATCCTCACACCGTTCCAAGGAGGAAATTATCAACACAGACTTGCTGCTTGGAAAAAGCATTACTTGTAAACAAGTTTATCAAAAAAATGCAACATGAGGTAATGGGGCAGAAAGCCAATCAGCTTAACAACATATAAATGATCATTGATCAAGCTTTCTGGCAGATCTGGCAATATTAGTTATTTACTGGGAAAATCTCCTAAGATATACAAAATGCTTACATATTGATTTATACCAGGAATACATTTTTTTACAGGCTATGTTTGTTCTCAGTGCTGCTCCTAGAAATGCCTCTGTCGGGTAGAACTTGCCCTATACATCAAAGTCTGCTGTTACTCAATTCAGATTTACTGACTAATGGAAGCATCTTTCTAGAGGCCAGAATAACTCAGGACTTCCAGTATGGAAGGAATAATGAGACTACACCGCACAAATAGTTGATCACAAAATCCTTCGCAAATCCATTGGCTTCTATCCTGTGAAGCTCCAATGAAAGATTGCATGGATATTCCCCACCTTTCTCCCATCACTGCAGACCCTGGGTTGGACATGGATGAATAGATTGGAGTGGGGAAGAGCTACAGAGACATCCTATCTGAGCCCTGATGTATCTGCTTCCTATCTGAGCACTGATGTAAACAAAAAGGTGCCTGCAGAAGCTACACAACTACTGGATATTAAGGTCACCAAGGGAACCTAAGAATAGAATTCAATTTATATAACCTTTCAGTTTCATATGTGTTTGTGACTGCAAAGTAAGCTGAGGATTCACATGTGGATAAGTGACCCCAGATCACTATTACATCAGTTTACTATGATTGGTTTTGGCTACTGTTTATAACAAAATATTGATGGAACATCCCTAGCAGCTACACAATACCATTACAAATAATACAAAATTATAACATTATTGTTTTTTATGTTGCTTCACACACAGTGGGTTGACTCTACGATTCTGTTCTGTTAACAAGGGCACTTTTCTCTAGCACAAGGAACCTTCTACCTACACAAGAGGCTTTTCTGCTGGTGGAAACCTGAAGTCTCCTGAAGTTGGAGGAAAGCCCACCGCTAGCAAATGGAAATCTAGGATCCAACCCAATCATTTTCTGTATTATCAGCCAATTCACACATTCATCTGCGAGTAAGACTGAGAAAGTAAATAATGTGTGCATGTCACTACCCCTTAAGAATACATAGACACACATATTCACATATTTGCAAACCGTTATACTGGATTTATTGTACAAAAGTAGAAGTGCTGAGAACTGAGGTTTGCTCCCACCATATCTTTAAGCTCAGTGACATTTATTTAGGTTGACTCAATGGCTGTGATCCAGTGAGGGAATCCCATTTATGGAAGGCGATCTTCTCCACTGCCACCTTTGAGAAAATAAAGGCCTCATGTACCAGTGGAACTTCCAGAACCACAGGAGCTATGTCAGTGGAGTACAGCCAAAGTCCCTCTACTTTGAACAGTTCACAGAACTCCTGCATAAGTAGTATTTCAACAAGACTTACACAAGGGAATTTCTTTGCAGATTCTTCCCCTGAAAACACTAATGTGGGAATACAGTATATGCTGTCACTTAGGCCGTTTCCTCACATGTAGAATATTGCACTTTCAATCCACTTTCACAATTGTTTGAAAGTGGATTTTGCTATTCCTCACAATATAGTCCAGCTGCAAAGTGCATTGATTGAAAGTACATTATTCTGCATGTGCAGAAGGGGCCTTTGGTAAGCTCTTTCCATTAATAAATTAGAAGGTTTCTCTTTTGTACTTACATCTTTATATTCTTTATTCAGTTTATCATTGTCCTTTATGATATCATCAGGATAACCAATCCTTTCCGTAATGGCTGTAGCCTAAAAATAAATTGTGAAGTCTAAAATGAACAGAAGTTGGGTGAAAATTCAGACATCCAGTTAGCCATAATTTATCCTAACCTCGTGCACTTCCAAGCTGCTTGTCCACATTTCATAGAGTAAATCCTTTCAAAGTGAATACTTCCATGAAACTGACCAAAGGAATAAATTAGTATTTATTAGTATCTGATTCTAATTTCAAAGTTTTATTATAAGCCATGTGAAACTCAAAACTTCCTTGACAATACTTTTTGATACTTCCAATGTGTAAGTACCACAACCATTTTAACAATAAATCTTCACGTTGCTCACTTTGGCTTTGTCATCCTGCTGACTGAATATATTGCCAGTCCCTCCTGGGGGGGGTCAATGCCGACATCATCTACTTATTTTAATTGTGGAAGATCACTGCTGCTAGTGTTTTAATGTTTTAATTCTATTTGTTGTTTTCTCGGAAACAATTTGTTGTGATAAAATGTTGATTGAGTTTGTGAACGCCCTAAAAGCTTATACGAGGGTAGGGTGGTCTATTAAATTTAAATAATAATAATAATAATAATAATAATAATAATAATAATAATAATAATAATAATAATAATAATAATAATAATAATAATAATAATAATAATAAATACAACTAGTTTAACACCACAGTTAGTTCAGTTATCCAAGATTAATTGCCCTCTGATTTTGGTTTTACCCATTAATTGCCCTCTGTGTTTGGTTTTATGCATTTGTAGTGAAAGAGATAGAAAAAGAGAGCATTAATATGTTCAATTTAATTATAATTGATTTGAACTGAAAAGATAAATAAGTTTAAATATGCCCCATGCATTTTGCTCATTGTTTCTACTAGACTTGTGCATGGGAGTTGGTTTTATTTCTTTTATTTTTGTTATTGATTCCAAAAGGGAATATTTCATTACTGGATTGCTTTGTATGTTTTTTTCATTATTATTTTTTCATTATTTTTTCATTTTTCATAATTCTATTTTGTAATAATTTTCTATCAGATTCAATGGAACACCCCACCCCTTCTTGGGTCTGTATCTTCATGGTTTTTCTGTGCAAATGGGGATGAACAATGAAGGGGGATTAAAGTATTCTTTCAGGACACTGACACTTCAAATTTCAGACCAATAGAATGCAGACCCTCCCCTTTTCTGAAGTAATGAAAAAAGTCAATGTTTAACATTAAAGTCTATGATAAAATTGACAGAACACATTCCAAACACAAGCAATCAGATAGCAGAGTTTGAACAAAATTGCAAACAAATTTGAACAAAATTGCTTCAAAATTATAAAGTTCGTCTTAAAATAGATTTACTTGCCTTTTCTTCTGCTCTCTTTTTGGTTTCTGCATCCATCCAACTCAGTTCATCCAGTGTTTTTACAAAAACCTCACGGATTTGTGTAATCATGTCTTGTACCTGGACACAGACAGTATAATAAGATTAAATGGTTCAATTTGTGTGATAGATTTCATTTTGGTATGCTAGATTAATTTTCATGTAAGTGGAAGACTAAAGATACTGACAAAATGTTAAGTCATGATGCAATCGCATCAAGGCGTCAAAGATCCTTGAAAGCCTCTGCATGCCGCCAGAGTGCTTGAGGCGGGCGATGAAACGGAAGTCACGTTAACTCGATGCAAACATCACGAATAGAGGCGCAGGCGACGATGGCTGCACTCTGCAGGAACTCGCCCCACCCACTCGCGGTGTCTTTCACCTCATTAAGCCTGCGAGCGTCCAGCCAGCCATTTACGCGCTGCCTCGGCCCTGGAGGTCGAGGACAGTGTGGAGTTACGCCCGCATATGAGCGAGAGGACAGCTTCAGAGGGCGTAGATCGAAGAACAAGCTGTCTTCAGCCTTTGACGAAAGTTCATACAGCGCCACAGAAAACGCTCCTCTAACAGCAACACTTTAAGGGTTGTTGTTTTGTTTAAAGCGTTGTTGTTTAGGGCGGCTTGACGCTGCCCTGGGGGGAGGGAAGAAGAGTCAGGTCCTGTGCGAACGGCGGCCTGGGGGCGCCTTTTTTGGCGCCCCCAGGCCGTCATAAATGGGCCGTGCGGAAACGGCCATAGTTATCAAACAGAAATGTTTTGTAAATAATTACCACTGTTATTTAAAACATTTCTACATCTTTTGAAAAAAAAGTTATGCTAAAGTGACAGTATACCTGTGTTACAGAGTTACAATGATTTTACTACCAGATTAATTCTCATAGTTTCTACCAAAGAATCCTGGAAACTGGAGACTAGCTGCTAAGAATTGTGGCTTCACAGAACTAGAGTTCCCAGGGTTTGCTGGAGAAAGAGAATAACTATTAAAGCAGCTAAATCTATAGATTGTATGTTTATCACATATGTAACCTTTGGAGCTGGTTTCTCTATGTGTTCGCATACAAATTTAAGACTCTTGCTGCTGCTGGATTAATACAGCAATGAGAAATGTTGGCATCCCTAAGTCTACACCCAAGTTCAATCATTTTCATCGCATGAACCACCAAATGTTTGAAGAAACTGCTTCCACTGCTTCAACCCCTCCTGCTGCAGACTCATAGATGAGCCAGCTGATGGCATGTCTTCTGGTCTGCTTAAGGAGGTTCCTTCAACTTGTAACTGTGAACTTTCCACCTGCAACTGATTAGCAGGAAGAAGGTTGGACTGTGGAAATCTTGTTTTTCCCTGTTTCAAGGTGACTGAGCTTAGTTAAGAATTTATGGTTAGCAATGAAGTACATTATTCTAATTTGCATGTTTTCAAATAGAGGAAGGGATGTGAATCATAAAGAAGACTAGATGCCATAAGGGTTTATTTTAAAAACATTATAAGAAAACAACTATTAAATAGATTATATGCTGTATTTTCAAATGTTATCTTCAAACAATGGGAAGGAATTTTGATTAATTTCAGCTGACCTACAACTATTTTTCCTTTCAGCAAAGCCAATTAACATGAGTTTTCTTCTCCATAATCTGTTTTTAACACCTTTTTTCCTACAACACACAAATGCTGCTTCTTTTAAACCTCCATTTCTAGCTAAGTGCTTGGTTTACTGCCCTAGAAGAGCTACATAATCCCATAATCCATCTAACTGCCAAAATATGTGGCTCACTTCTGGCATCTTGAAGTTGAATCATGTCTAGAATCCAGGTAGGGGTAAACAGTTTTAATAGACTTTGGGGGGTATATTTAACTTTATACCTGTTATTATTATCCATAATCAGTCTTTTTTCTGATCTTCCAGGCACTGCAACTGGAAACAAATACAGGGGGAAGAATAGTCTTGTCTGATATAGCTTTATTTTAGGTCCTTGCTGCTCCTAAAAGATACATTTCCTGCCCTCCCATTTGTTAATGTTAGAGGACAAACCAGGAACTCATGAACTGGTGACAAGAGCGTCTGGGTATTAACTAAGCAGCTATTGGATTTTTCCCATCAATAATCTGGATCTAACTCCTAATTATTTAATTATCTGGCAAAGATAACTCTGAACGGTCTGAGCCTGTTACCATGTGTTTGCTCTCTCCAGCAAATGCTGCTTCTACATACATCCTCCCTACAGCATTCTCCATGTTGCCATTGACGTAGTTTGCACAGCGGCGCCACGCAGCAGTGACTGCGGTTGTGCCATACAGCACCTGCAAAGCAAAAACAGTAGAGAAATTCTTCACCCTGGTGGCGGGCATTTTGGAAAAGCTTCATATTATTACTGTTTTTTTATTGCTACTAATTTTAGTGGAAAATTAATTGGTTAATACAGCACTTATCAATTCTCTTCTCTGCACTTCTTTGCAACCTAACTGCTTCAACAATCTATAAAGAATATTGTATCATTCCTTGCAGTGTACAGATATGCATTTGTACTTCTCTGCTCCAACGACAGGTGCTGGGGGACCTAGAAGTGTGAGACTGTCGTTCATTCAAAGCTGCACATTGAGGGCAACAGTGGATTTTCTCTGAGCCATAAACTAATTCCATAAAGATGAAATAGAGGGGAAGAGTTGTGGCTCAGTAGTATGAAGCAACCTTGGTGCACTGGGTGAGAACATGGAAATTAATTTTGATCCTATAGCCTTAGTAAATACCAAGCAATTGTGTTCATTTCATAGCAACACATTTCATTGCCTACCTCAACAAGACATGAAACAAACTTTGCTTGCTTTCTTCCTTTATATTTTGAAAATTATGTTGCTACAGACAGACATTGCTCCTGTGGTGAGGGCAATAGAAAGATCTGCACATTCTAAATGATCACTTAAAAACATGACTCAGTTTATTGTTTTATCAAATGAGCCCCCTACAGTATAATAATGGTAGAAATGTCCCCTATCACACTGTGGTGTAATAAAAGGAAGCCATCGGTGCTTACATCCAGTGTTTTGGAGTTGTTCAATATTATACTTTAAATGTCTCATACGCCACTTAGTGTAAGCCATTCCAGAGCCTGTATTTTGTTGCCCTAAAGGAAGATTTACTCTGGGTCATCACTGCTGCTGGCCAGATCCTCTGTATTGCTGTGTGGATATAGCTAGGACCTGACTGGTAGATGCAAGCCCCAAAGTGATGCCATTCACCTTCACTAAAGCCAGGAGCCAGCTGAGGTCTCCTCATTGTCTCATGCCAAGTCTGAAGCCATTCTTGGGTGGAAGAATGTGGATGCTTTGAAGGATCTGAAAGGTGTTAGTTGTAGTGGATCACAACTCTCCTGCACAGATGCATTGTGAGACCAACTGGGAGGAGAAGGATCAGAGCAAATTGGGAAAGGAGGCTTTGGATGGTGGTGGAAAGTGCCATCAAATCACAGACAACTTTTGGTGACCTCAGAGGGGTTTCAGGGCAAGAGAGGGACAGAGGTAGTTTGCCATTATCTATCTCTGTGTAGTGACTCTGGACTTCCTTAGTAGTCTCCCATATAAGTAATAACCAGGGCTAACCCTGCTTAGCTTCTCTCACAAGAATGAGCTAACCAGGGTCATTTAGGTCAGGGTGGCTCTGGGATCCTCTGTGGCAAATTTGGGTTTGCCTCTGCATAATGGGTGAAATGGTCATGAAATACAGCCTCAGCAGTGCTATGCATGTGTCAATAGTTCGTTCTGCATAGCCTAAATAAGATGCTTAAAAATGCATCCCGGGAAGGCACTCTGCACAGCTTTCTTCCCAAAACATTGTCACAATGCCTTATTTCAGTTCAAAGCATCTTTTTTAAAGGATGCTTCAAAGTGCACATTTTCCCACTAAGCCACCTGCAAGATGTCTCCTGCCAGGCTGTGTGGAATGCGGAGCTCTGAAGGCGTATTTTTTATGCTCAACAAGGTTCCAAAGCTTTTCAATTCTAAAATTCTCTGCCATCACTTCTAAATTGCCAAGAATTAGCACCCTTCCAAAAGAGCAGGGTTATTTGCAAGGCTTAATAAACTGCATGAGAATTAAGGCAGTGAGGACAGGTCTTCTGGGAATCGTTATCAGCATACAACAACATACAACAGCCGCTGCCAGGCTGACTCCCTTGAAGATGGCATTGTTTTCAGTTCCTTTTATTACATTTCGGTGATTTAGTGCTGCAAAGGAGCAGCCAAAGAGAATTGCACATCTTTCGCTCTCTAATTGGTTTCCCCTTCAACACAAATACGGGCGTGTCATGTCCTGAATCAAAGACAGCGTGGGCTGTAATGCAGTCTTGCCAAAATTAAGCTCTTTTGGTCTTACTTATTTCAATGGAAGAATTATAGTGCAAGCTTAAACAGTTACACCATTCTAAACCCATTGATTTTGATGGATGTGGAAGGACGTGGAAGGAAGCAACTCTGTTTAGAACTGCACAGCCAAGATCCCATACAGCTCTCTTCTGTTGAAATCAATGGGACTCAGAAGTGCTGAACTGAATTCCACTACAGGAAAGTACAGAAGCAGTGTTGGCATGCTATTGATGATTTATTTGTGGCCACAAAAACATAAGCACATGTTAACATCTCAATTAATTTTGTGCTGAAAATCCAAATCTAGTTTTGTTGGGCCAGAAATCCAGTAGGGAAAGTGGAATGTTATTTACAATATTGCTTCCAATTCTCATGAAGGCAATGAATTGATAATGCATTTCTGGTGATATATCTCTGGTGATGTATTCACACATTTCTCTCTCTTTCCCCTGCAGAGGACTGACAGGATGAAGTAAATGCACCCCAACCTCTATGGCCCAATAATTCTCCTCAGTCTGGTTTTTTTGTGGGTCACCACTGAGCCTCTTCCAGTGATGCACAAGCAGATATAGCACAGTTTGGGTTAGGATTACTTACTGCCTGGAGACATCCTTTGTCTGGGTGGTGTCCATGTCTCCAGGCAGAAAGGGTGATGTCTCCAGGCAGCAAGCAATCAAAGGACTAGTGAACACCTCCCAGACAAAGGATGTCTCTAGGCAGCAAGCAATCAAAAGGTCAGGATACTACAATGCAGATGCCCTCACTAATTAATTATGCTTTCTTCATGGTTACTCGCATGCTAAATGGGTGGATCCCACCCAACACATGCAAATCAAGCTTCCTAATTGCATCCTTTACTCTTGTTAACAGGCAAATGGTTCTTTCTCCCACCCTGGACATTCCACAGGTATATATACTCCAATTGCTTTACTACTATCAGATCCTCTGAAGATGCCAGCCACAGATGCAAGAGAAATATCAGGAGAAAATGCTACTAGAACACGGCCATACAGCCCGGAAACCACACAACATCCCAGTGATTCTGGCCGTGAAAGCCTTCGACAATACACAGTCTGTACACACTGTTATAAGGTTACTATTGAGCACCGTGGAGCACATTGAAATGGAGTTGCAACACACAGCTCTTTCGGAGCATGAGAGTTTCAGATGTGCTCCAAAGAAGGCCAGCAATATTCTGGGTGTACTGTGGGGATTCTGAAAGATCATTGTAGCAGTCCCCAGATAAAAGAATTGGGGTATCTCTGTCTATTTGGAGGATCATGAGAGCCTGCGTACGCTACTGAGTCACTGTTATAGACACAATGGCTTGGCTTTAAGGCTTATTCTTCTTACCTATGGGAAAACTTGTAGAAAGCCAAATTGGGTTGAGGGATTATTATTTTCTGCATGAGAACCATACCATTATGTAATAAAATATCCATGAATCACAACTGATTGATTTACAAATACATAAGTACGGATCTCAAGAAATGGCTCAAGATCCAAAAAGACTGCATGAACACCCCCCCCCCCTTTTTTAATGCTGACCTTAAAGAAATTTTTAATTGCTCTCTGAGTTCCCCCAAGTTAAAAAAGCGGTTTGGCAATTAAATATGAAAGCCTTTTACAACACAAATGGGAAGGAAATTGTGCGGATGAATTGGTAAATGCATCCTCTTTGAAAACTGTTCACATCTCAGGAGAGTTCGTATGGCATAGTAGCAAAAGCTGCTGGCCTTGGAGGTTGAGTTCACCTCCATGCTCAAACATAAAGTCCACTGAGTAGCCCACTGCTCACTCTAATATACTTGACAGTGCTGTGGTAAGGATAAAAATTGAATAAAAGGCATGAATGCCCTTGAGGTCTATGGTAGAAAAGCAGAATGAAGAAATGGGCTTTTTTCCTTGAGAAGTATAAAGAAAAGTTTGGGGGTATGGAAGTGTGCAAACATTTAAACACACATGCCTCTCAAAACCATACTGAATCCTTTTACAGATGCTTTCTAAATATGAAGAATATATTATATTTTGGTTGTAGCCACCCAGTGTTACTGCACCATCTTGCTGACCTCCCAACCATCAATCATTGATCATCAATCATTAATGACCACCTAACATCAGAGGCGTATCTAGGCAAACTGGAGCCCGGGGAAAACCTGAGTTTGCCCCCCACTGGTATGGGCGGCCACCCTCCCCCTACCATGACCAAATAATGATTTTTTGCACCAGCTCACAAAACACCTCCCACCCCCACCAAAACATACATGGCTCTCTCCCCACCAACTCTCTTTCCTAATTTTGTCCTCACACCAACCCTATGAAGTAGATTGTTAGCCTGAGAAACAGCTCCAAGCCAGTGCAAGTGGGTATTAAGCATGTACATCTCTCACAAATCACTCCCAGCAAAACATTTACCAAACAAATGACAGCATCATCTCTCACAAAACAGCTCCAGTGGAATCCACCCCCAAACTTTCAATGGTGTTTAAACTAGGGAGTCCAGATTCTTCTTTTAAATCCACCTTAAAGGGAGAATCTGGGGTCCCCAGTTAAAACAACATTGAAAATGATGCTGTTTGGGGTGGATTCTCCCCCACCCTGAAACAGCATCACTTTCAATGTTTAAACTGTGGACCTCACATTCTCCCTTTAAGTCCATGCCGAAGGGGATGGATTTAAAAGGAGAATCTGGGGAAATTTGGAGTGTGCCTGCTATCAGGGGTGCAATTGTTAAGTTAGCAGCACCAAAATTTCAGGGTATCTTTAGGAGACTCTCCTGATGATACCACCCAGGTTTGGTGAAATTAGGTTCAAGGGGTCCAAAGTTATGGACCCTCAAAGATGTAGCCCCCATCTCCTATTAGTTCCCATTGGAAACAATGGGGGATGGGACACCCCTTTTGGTAGTCCATAACTTTGGACCCCCTGAACCAAACCTCACCTAACTTGAGTAGTATCATCAGGAGAGTCTCCGGAAAAATCTCTGAAATTTTGGTGCTGCTAGCTTAAAAACTGCACCCCCTTCAGGCCGAAAACTGAAACAACACTAAAACATACAAAAAATGCACAAACGAACCTGAATTTTTTGCGCCCTCCACTAGGGGGTGGCCGGGGATATAGGGTACCCCATGTCCTTAGGCAAATACGCCACTGCCTAGCATTCTGCACTTTGAGCATCTTCCCCCCTTTTCTGTTTTGCCTTGTTATTCTCATCTGGTCCCTGTTGTCCCTCCTATTGCCAAGATAACACCAGGAAAAGGATTAATGAAAGGTCAGGGATGTTGATTACAGGCTGAATGAGGTTATTATAATTTCTGCCATCTGTGCATGCATGTTAGGTTTTCTGAATTTTTAGCTTTACCTTAGAGTTATATTTTTATATGTACTGTTTTGTATGTTTGTAAGTCACCCCCAGTCAGGAATGAGTGGGGTATAAATGCAATAAAACAATACACAAATAAAATTATAGACATTATATGCATACTGGTTCTGGTGGGTTTTCCAGGCTGTGTGGCCGTGGTCTGGTGGATCTTGTTCCTAACGTTTTGCCTGCATCTGTGGCTGGCATCTTCAGAGGTATATCACAGAGGGAAGTCTGTTACACACTGTGTCCAGTTGAATCCGGCCGTGAAAGCCTTCGACAATACATTATATGCATATATCCCAATCTAGGCTGAGTTGCATTGACAAAAGGGATTTAAACATGATAAATTGGATTTCAGAATGGAGGGGATGTGCATTTGAATACATATCCAATTAACATCATATTGTGGATAACCAGATGTACCCTCTGATGCACATCTGGATGCACATCTGATATACACCATTCATTCCTGACCCAGCAGTTGATACCAACTTGGAAACCTGCTTATGGATCTGCCTAGCTGGCTGTGGCATTACACATCAATAGAAGGTTCAGCAAATATCTAGAGCTTCTTGTGTTACTCAGTTGCTACATGTCACTGTGCTGATTCTTGGACTTTGTATTATAAATCTCAACTGTTACATACTCAAAAATATGAGAGTTTCTGCACCTTACGGTAAGTAGCCCTTGTGTCCTTGTAGCTTTGGCTTAGAGTGTTTACCAAATCCATTATGTATCGCCAGCTCATATAGTTTTGAAGATCTCTAAAAAATAAAATGGCAGAAAGAAACTGGTTACGTTCCTAGAACTGTGGGATATAATAGCAACTTAGCAACAAAAACTGTAAAATATTTATATAACTGGCATAGCTACCTGGGACTGTATTTACTAATAATAGGCTTTAGTTTGATCAGATATTCTGGAGCATAAACAACCACATCTTCTGTATTTGGAATACTGATGTTCACAGCTTTCATTACATTATTTACGAACAATAACCAGTTGAATGGCTAGGAAGAAAAAAAATACAGGTTAAGTGTGTATTCAATGTATTACTGTAATCCTAAAGACAGCCTCAGGGATGGATTTCCTGCTCGCGTTGCAGTTCTATTGGCAGAATGCCTACAGAAGTGGCTCCATAACTTTTTCCTCTCTCCCTTAGTGCCACTCTCTGTCCTTGATCCTGGAGAAATGAGACCAGCCACTAAATGATTGTCCCAGATACTCCCATGTCACCCAGGTGGCAATTCAACAGATCACGGTTGATTGTGTTAAACACTGCTGAGAGATCTAATAACAACAACAACAGCAGTGCAGACCTCCCTTGATCCAACTGAGTACAGAGATCATCTGTGATGGCAACCAGCACAGTCTCCATTCCATGACCAGGTCAGAAGCTGGGCTTGAATGGGTCTAAAGTTGATGTGTCATCCAAGAAAGCCCGAGGCTGTTCTACCACCTCCTTACTCAGAAATGATAAATCCAAAACAGAGTGATAGTATTCATGGACATCACTGGACTCAGAAGGGTGTAACTCTGCTTAAGAGGGCACCGTGTGGAAGCAGTCCAGAGTAGGTCGACATAATTGTAAATTCTATTTAACTCCATGGGGCACAATCCCTTGAAAGTCACTTCAGCACTAAAGGCTATTTCATGTAAAAATGCCATTTTGTTTTGCATTCTGCTTTCTGGCTTTTCATAACTAGACTGCTATTGTAAACAAATTCCCCATAGGTAACAAAGAAAATGTTGCTCAGTTCATAAACAACAATAAACCACTGTTCAGCAATTTTCTATGAGCGTGGGAAATACTTGGCGAGCAGGCAATAAATTAAACTGAATTTGATACATTTTGAGTTTGGTAAGTTGCAAAAAAATTAAAAACTCTCATTCCAAAACCGATCTCTGGGTTCCTTAATTAAGGACATTTTTGAAATTCATATTTTATCATTTTGCTGCTGAAATTTGGCATCAAAACTTTAAGGATCCAAATTTAGCACAAAAATTTGAAATGTCACTGGATTAAAAAAAACAATCTAAGGGAATATTTCTCCATTTGTTAAAAAGACAGCCTGAAGTTAATGTAAAATTTTTATGGAATGTTATTGCAAGTTATCTGTTGTATCCCAGCAAATACTGATTGCTGCTGCAGTCATTGAAATGCTGCTGAAAAATTGATGTCATGTGCTGGGAAATGGTGTCATATAATTTATACAGATTGCAGCTATCTACAGAGTATTAACTAACTACATTCCATGACACCTGGTACTCCAGAGCTGGGTGGAAGGGGCAGTGGCGAAGCCACCAGGGGGCAGCACTGTGCGCGACACACCGGGCGCAGCATTTCTAGTCATGTGGGGGGCGGAAAGAGAGAGAGAGAGAGAGAGAAAAAAAAGTTATGTTTGCCTCACTTCCTTCAAATTTTAAAGGGCCATTATACCTTCATAGATTGACCGACTAGCTTCCTCTCTCTCCTTTTTGGCTCCTGGGCCAAAATCTGAAACTTTCCCCAAATTCCAGGGGATGGATTTTCATTACTCCCTGAATTTGAAAGTGTTTTGAGTCACTTGAGATATCCCTCAGCTCACCAAAACAGCTACCTTCTGTTTTATTTTTGGCTTGGATGCACACATCCCGAAGTTCCTCATATACTTTACCCAGAATTGTGAAATTGTAGCAAGGACAATGGGTAGTGGAACTCAATTGGGCTGTGTGAGAATGCAGAGAGCATGCTGCTCTGTACAGTACAGATAGGAAGGAATACTATATATCAACCTGCTGGAATGAATACAGCTCAATACCCACAATTTATGATCAAAAAACCAGCTCCCTGGTGATTAATGGACAGGAAATGAACCCAACTGGTAAGTATTTCAACATCCTTAATTAAATTGTGAATTACAAGACATTTATTTCAGTATCTCAAAAAGCCATGTATATTGAGGTCTCGATCATATGCAAATAAATCTAAATGCAATATATTAATTAATTAATAAGCTGGTGTGGGTTTTCCAGGCTGTGTGGCCATGGTATTTGAATGTGTCTGGGTGGAGCTCATTTGCAGTTCCATTTGTATGGGTGAATCCTGGTAGTTTGAATGCCTTTGACAATAGAAATGAATTAATAGGAGTAAGTTGCATTATACAGACCTCTGTAAGATGCTGAGGAGGCTCGTTTAGGGTTTCTCCTTTAATCACTTGACAGTGCTATAACTAGATTATGAGTGCCAAAGATCTCAGCCTTTGCACCTTAGTTCTTTAACTGTAAGACATTAACTTTTTTCCTGAATGTGCATGAGATAAATGCCACATTTCTGCTATTAATGGCTGAAAAATCGCTTGTATACCTCTCCAACATTTGATTTAAAATTATGAACAACAAGTGGACCAATTCGTGTATCATGATTGAGCTGGGAGATATTTTGTGTGTTGAACAAATTGTGCTTATATTGCTATAAGTAGTAAGGAATTGCATGGAGTAAGGAATTGCATGGAGTAAGGAAGTGCAAAGAGTGTTCTATGCATAGCTTATCTCTGTTTCAGCTACTGAATGCTTCCACAAACCCCAACTAAAAATTGGTGGTGAGTTATTTGGGGGAGAGGGGGAGGGAAGAAGGGCCAAGGGTTAAGTCTTCCTCCAATCTCCTCTTTCAGTTGAGTCTCATTTCCCATTTTCCTGCCAACATTTCAGCACACAACAGTGTGACAAAAACTATCATGTACCCAATTCAAAATGTTCAGGACATATTCAGAAATAGAAGTTGGAGTCTATGAGCCCCTTCGACCAAGTTTTGATCAACAGAAGAAGACTTCCTTCAACAAACCAAAACTTTTTTCCTCTCAGAGGAAGTATTTTCCCATTAGCAAAAGTAACTCTTCATTGGAGGGGGTATTTGTCCCTTAAAGGAAAACAGAAACAATTTACAGGATCCAATTTAGTGGGAATGAGAGGATCCAACCCTAAGTTGTTTAAAATATCGCACTATATATATGCACAATATCGCACCAGTATATGCACAAGCTGAAAACAAAATCTGATTGATCTTTTACCTGTTGATTGACTACCAAAGAAAAGTTCTTTTGGACTTCAGCAAGTGTCATTTTGTGGTATAGCAGAAGGGGGTCAACTCTATCATCAGATTTGGTTGTAGCCTTAACACAAAAGAAATGTTTCAACAAGTCTTCATAGAAAGAAATGAAATTTATGAACATATAACTAATGATGTTTATGGCTTAGTAGAAATGATAATGCTATCCAACAGATATCTGAACCTGTCGTCAAAAAATAGGTAAATGTATTGAGCACCAGCATTTTAATTTACTAGTAATATTACAGATACGACAATATTCCATTCTTTGCATATTCTACGATTGTTACATTGTGCTCATCAACTCACCTTCAGTGTGACATTTTGTAAAATGATTAATGCTTAAGAATAGTTATAGTACTACAAAAATACCTGAAAGGTTATTAATGCATCTGGAAGTCTTTCAATATGCCTGGGGGAAACACTGAGGCTCATTCCGCACATGCAGAATAATGCACTTTCAGTGCTCTTTGAAGCTGTGCGAAATGGCAAAATCCACTTGCAAACAGTTGTGAAAGTGGTTTGAAAACGCATTATTTTGCGTGTGCGGAAGGGGCCATAGATGCTATCCCTGGTCTATTTTCCTAGCTCTTAGTTGTTCGGTCCTTTCCAAAGCAAGAACACAAGAAGATGCTGTTCTGGAAAGCCCTGAGAGAAGATTGAGATTTCTGAACAAAATACACAAGAGCTGCAATAAGAGAAGGGGTTGGCAAAATCACCCCCACAATCTCTTCCACTAGCTGAAGAAGCATAGCAGAGCAAACTCTTCACTAGAAAAGGAAGGAGGCAGTGATTTCACATGACTTCTCCTTTTGCTTGCTCTTTTCCTAGGGCTTGATCACATTCTGGCAGAAACAGAAGGCAGACAACAAGGGTGGAACTTCCACAGAGACATATGGGGACATATGCCTTGGGCAGGCTGCCGTTCAGTCATGTGAGGGACAGAAAATCACCTGCACACCCCTCCTCCTTCCCCCCTCTGCTTGGCCCACTCCAGCCCCGCCCTGCCAGGTTGCTCCTTCACACAGTGGAGCCTGATAAAGCAGGTGTTGCCCTGGGCACCATTTTCCCTCACTACGCCTCTGGCAGGAGCAACCTGGCAGAGAAGTTCAGTCTTGGTGAGCTCCACCTCATTATTTTGCAAAAGTAAAGCATACAAGGTTTTATAGCACCCTAAGCAAGTGTGCATAATGAATATATCTTGCCAGGAATATTAGTATATAGCCACTCTTGAAGTCAGAAGTAAGAGATGGAACACATCAGATGCACAGGTTATCCGATGAATTGATCTGAATCAATCACTTCTATACAAAAAAATCAGTGCATAAATGGGTGAGAGTAACTCACATTGGCAATCTCTTTTTCCAACTCCATTACTCTTTGCATTTCCACAGAAATTTGGTTCTCATTGATAGTGAGTTTTCTCTCTGTGCGGATCAGTTTCGCTACAGAAATCATGAAATCTACGTAGGCTGCACATGCCTGTAAGGGGAAAAATTTCCAATTATTTCACAAATATTCTGGGCATTATGTAGAACAGCCATGAGAATACATGCACAGTGTTTCTCCCTTTCTCCTGCAGAATTTGAAGAGCACCTGTATAACGATGCCATGACACTGTGTATTTCCCTGCCCATAAGAATGGCAGCCACTGCTATGGAATAGGAAGGTGGGTATACAGGGAAATACACAATATGATCATGTCACAGTACAGGGTGAATAATCCAACATGTGAAGTCAGTGAGCAGGAATTTGACACATGGATACAATTTTCAGTGGGAGCCCCCAGCTGAGCGCAATGTCATTCTGCTTTTAGTTCTGGACCTTTGTAGCATCTTACAGTTTGTTAGGTTATTGTTCTTGATGAAGAACATGAGCAACTAGTTACAACTGGCAAGAAAAAAAATACATCATTCATCTTGTAATAATTTTAATCATGACAAACAGCTGAAAAAATTACTTTTTATGGATTCCCTTGTGGCAAATTGCTATACGTCTAATCAAGACCAACCCACAACATTCTACCAAGCTTTTATTATGTGTAATTAGATAGTTACTGGTCTGTATTTAAAACCTACTTCTTAAACTGCACACTTCCTCACTAACGTGCCTAATTGGAGTTTCCATAAATGATGCATCCAGGCTATAGCATTAAACGGATGTCATAGGACTAGGCCAGATGCTTATTTCTGGAACAAAGAGTGGTAGTGGCTTATTTCTGGAACAAACAGTGGTAGTGGCGGAGCTACAAGGGGACAGGGGTGCTCTGTACACCGGGCACATGCCTGGGGGGTGCGGAAAATTGCTCCAGGCCCCTCCCGCTCAGCATCCCCTTGTGGCGCCCCTCCACCCCCCTTCCCACATTTACCTTAGTTCCTTTCCTTTTCCTAGAACTTTTTCAGGCTGAAAAAGGCCTGTTCACAGTACAAGCTAAAAACGGCCTGAGGAACTACAGTTCCCAGGAGACCTTGGGGCTCACAAGGTCTCCTGGGAAGTATAGTTCCCATTAGGCCATTTTTAAGCCTGAACTGTGAATAGGACTTTTTTTCAGCCTGAAAAAGTTCTAGGAAAAAAAAGCGAAAAAGGAACTAAAACAAGTGTGGGAAGGGAAACTTGGGGCGCCAAGTGGGGAAGGCAGGCGGAAAATATAGACTGTGCACTGGGTGCAGTTTGGCCCAGCTATGTTTCTGGGCAGTGGAGTCCAGTAATCTCTGTATACATTGTGGAGGTTGACAGCAACTTTTGTGATGGGAGTTTTTGCTTCTCATCTGAGATTTTACTGTTTCTTTGGTGTAACAGCATCTGTACATTTGTCACCCACATGCCACTACAGCCTACTATTGAGGACATAGATATTGATTTCTACATAGGAAAACTCTATGTGCATGCACTGGGATTTTGCAGCCAATTACAGCATCCTACTGTGGTTATATGCAATGAAACACCAGCATGAACACAGATGCCTCAATCATCAGAACAAGGAAAATAGTTATGTCAGGTACCATGATTGTTGCAGTATGGGATACTGACATAGGGCGCAATCTAGTCAGTGTGCTCTCATGCACTTCTGGTTCATTTTGGTACATACAGTGCAGGGGAACTCTACATAAAATGAAATTCTTGTAAATGGGACACATAATTAGTATGTATGTACATGTGTGCGTGCATGTAAGAATGTCATTAGGATTCTCCACTTCAGAAGGCAAAATGTCATTTGACAGAGTACGAAGTGTGTATCTATATCTATTTATATCTCTTCATATAATTTTTTGATGTAGCCTCAGTGAGGCTTCCAAACAAGTAAGGTAGCGGGCAGTTGGGAAGCAGGACTTACGCTTATTACAAAGAGATGCAGTAAGTCCTTTTCTGGTCTGCTGAGTGAAGCTTACCTCCTTGTATAATCCAGTGCATTCATAGTAGTCACGGGAAGGAAGTCCAAGTCCAGGCTGATCAATCTACAAAAGATATCCAGAAGATGCTCTTCAAAATTATTTTGAAGCTGAATTGACAAAACATTATCATACATATTCCTCAACTGACAGTGCACTCCTATGGAGAGTGAACTTCGGACTACACAGGATGTTAAATATGCTCAAAAAAGGAGACGCTTCGTCATCCCCTGCCTTCACCCAGACACTTTTTCAGACAGAAAAGGGCCATGCGTGGTGGAGCTGTTTATCTTACTGCCAGTTCCCTATGTCTGCTCAGAAAACACGTGGAACTGACAATAAGACAAACAGCCCCCTTCTGTCTGTCAAAGCACACTGGGTGGAAGGCAGGGAATAAGGAGGCCTCTCCTACCTTTGCATGTATGCTTGGGAGCCCATTCTCCCACATACACACCATTTTGAAGGTGATGCCAGAATGCATTAAACAACCCCCCACATTTTGACAGCGAGTGCCAGTTGCATGACTTTCTTGTAACAGCTTATTTAATCAGACCCTTATCCTTTTAAGACCACTGAAGACAGTGGGCTTGAAAGGTGAAACTCTCCTTAGGATTCCATGATGGGTTGTCTAGAGTTCAAAAACTGGAAGAGAACACGTAAAAGATGAACTCTGCCAGCAAATAGATAAAGAAAAAAAGAAAAGAAAGAAAAGGGAGGGAAGGAGGAAAGGAGGGAATAATCCTAAATTTGTGATGAGGGGAAAGAATAATGGGATGTATTAAAAATCCTTATTTCAAAAAAAAAGAGAACAGGTGGTCACTGTATATGACTAAAGGGTACAAGTGGGGAGTAAACACATGACTTTATCAGTGGGTGCAATGAAGGACATCAAAAGCATGTAACAGGTGATTCAACATTACTCAGTCTTCTAACTGTTTATTGGCTAGCAGCATACTGCATGGGTATTATCACCAGTGAACCGAGTCCTAACCAAGGTCCTTGGGTCCATCAACAACCACTTATTCACGCATCATGTTCCCTTCCTGCCGGCCACTGGTATTTTAAAAGAATGAAATAACAATAAACAAGAGTTTGGATTTATACCCTGCCTTTCTCTCCTGGAGAAGTCTCAAAGTGGCTTGCAAACTCTTTCTATTCCATTCCCACAATAAACACCTTGTGAGGTAGGTGGGGCTGAGAGAGTTCTGAGAGAAGTGTGACTAGTCCAAGGTCACCCATCAGGCTTGTGTAGGAGCAGGGAAACAAATCCATATGATATGAGTATCCAAGAAAACCAACAGACTGGGATAGATAGATACATGTTCACTGAAAATAAGGTGGGTCACACAGGCAGCAGCTATGGATGTCTGCATAACTATCATCAGTCTTACAGTCTACTTGGATATAGCAGTGAAACATGGGCCCATTCCGCATGGGCCTGTGAAGTGCCGGCCGACCGGTATAAATGATACCAGTGGAGCCCCGGGACTGTTCGCCCTCTTCCGTGCAGGTGACCCTGGAGCTGCTGCGGCCCGCAGAGTTGCCTCAGCACAGAGGTACCTCTGTTTTGTTTGTAAACTTACCTTCCCTTCCTCATGGCCATAGCAACACCTTGGGGGTCAGAGGGCAGGAGGCATGTCCTCTCGTCCCTGCAGAGCTCTCCAGGGGAAGGGAAGGCAAGTTTACAAACAAAACGGAGGCGCCTAAAAGTGGTGCCTCCAACCCGGTACCATTCACTTGGCACTAGGTGCAAAATGCTGTTTCCGAAAACAGAAACAGTGTTTTCCCACAGGTTGGGAGGGGGGGGAGCATGATGCTGCCTCATTTCAAAGGCGGCAGCCGTGCAAAGTTCTCCCCCCACCCGGTGTTTTTACCAGCCCTGTACCAGTGTTTTTGGCCCGTGCGGAGTGGGCCATAGCTTGCATGAACCAGCAGCTCTGCATGAGTCAAGGATCTATGACTGAGTAATTTTAGGCTTTTTCTACACATGATACACTTACATGAAGTATGTGTTCTGTGGAGTTTTTATCGTCTGTGCCAACAAACAGGTTAATGATAACCCTTTTCCCGTACTTGGAGTTTAGCTGTGCAATAGAATTTTCAGCTGTCCAACTGGTACCTATGGACAGTGAAAAACATACACTCAGCATGTTGACCAAGTCAGCTCTATTCATAATTATTTGGGGAAAAATGAATTGTGGAGAAATCAGCATAGCTGTCGTACCATAGGTTCCGTCCCAGTTGTCCATTGCTACAGGCCAGTCATTAATAGTGGCCAACATGTTGATGAGAGGTTGCCCTCCTCTGAGATCAATAGCAGCTTGTGAAAACAAAACAAGATTAAGCCTATGAGTTACAAGTGTAAAAGTTATAATACTGACAGATGAAAACGGTTCTATACATTTCACATGATCAGTTCTTCCCTGCAAAAATCCGCTCTAGTGTCCAAACATCCTTAAGGCAAGGGTGATGGGGGGAGGGGGACACACACTACTGTCCCACTAAGAAAGCCTAAAACATTGGCTTGGGTTCCTTGGATCCTTTCTCCTCCTGGTGTTTCTTTTGTCTGGAGCAAGCAGTTTTCTTTGTGATGTTGGCAGAGTTAGCTTTTGTTCAAACCAAGGTCAATTAAGTAGATGAAACTATTTATTTAGGGAGAATACACTACTAGAGAGGTTTAAGCTTCTAACCACCTAGCTGACAGGAAGGGAAAAGCTGAAAAAGCAAGAAACAAGTGAATGGCATTCTGAGGACAATCAAAGCAGCAGCTTTTATTACAATAAGGAAAGATACTCCCCACCACCACACACACCAAATCCTTATGGCTTTCCTACTTTAGCGTCCTCTGCAGGGGCTTCTTCTCTTGTACACTTAAATCCACATGATCCAGCATGCTCCAATGAGAGTCATTATCATCCTGAGTCTGCAGTTCACATGAGGTTGTGTCTATACCACTTTAAGTTGATTTTAACCAGATCTCCTGTGATGATTTCCATATGAGGTAAAACACCATTTATTTGCCACTATTTTATTTTATTAAATTTTTCAACGTAGATGTAAATGTTTGCCAAGAATGCCATCTGTCACTCTCTCCTCTCTGCTGGGATCTGCTAGCACAAAGATAGCTTGGGCTGGATTCCAACCTGAGCTGCTGGCCAGACTGCCCAAGTCGCTATAGAAAGCTTCAGCTTTTCAGTCCAGGGAACACTTACTGATTTGATGACAAGTGACCTAAGAGAGACCCACTTTATGAGCAACAATAGGCATAAGTGGCACACTAAGTGACTCTTGGGCAGGTTAAACAACTTTTGGCATCACCATTCCAAAATAACACATTCAAATAATTGGCTGTTGTGCGTTTGTGGCTTTAGCTCCTAACATTTCGCCAATATCTGTGGCTGGCACAGTGTGCCATGGAAGGAAACTACCAAACATGCCCCTGAAGATGCAAGCCACAGGAGATAAAACCAGACCACGGCCACACAGCCCAGAAAACCCACAACAGCCAGTTGATTCTGGCCATGAAAGCCTTTGACAACACCTTCATATAACCTTGGCAGCATGAATGACCGCTATGAGTGTTCTTACCCCAGCCATTTTCTTTCCTGGTGTCATAGATAAAAAATACTATTTATACATCGGTACATCTTTCTAGTGATCACCTAAATATCTTCTACAGTGCAGATTTAAATTTACTGCTAAAAACAGTACCAGCACACTGAAAAAAAATAATAAAAATAAATCGAGAAGAAAATATGTGCTAACCTTTAGGGATATTGCTATGATACAGTCTTTACTGTATTATTCACATTTCAATTTGTATATTTAGCTACTTGTCTGAATCATAATACTAACAGGGTAACTGTAAGCGTTTTGCTACAGTGGAGTATATTTGTGAACCTCAACAACGTATAGTAGATTAGCATGTTTTTTTAAAAAACTTACTTTCATTTATACAAGATCTGTACAGAGTTTTTGCTTTTTGAATAGCTGGTATGTCATTGTCATTTTTCACAGTGAGGACATCTGAAAATAAGGAAGAGATCATCAGATGTATGTCACATTATAATCTCAGTGAAATGAAAGCATTACAGTTAACAAACAAAACCAATCAGTTTAACACCTATATTTTTGGGAATCTTATGGGAAAATGCTTACTCAAAAAGTAAGTCCCACCAAGCAAGAAAAAAACATTGGTCCATGGAAGGCAGGTCAACGCAATGTTTTTCAATGGATGGCAGCTAAGATTCTGTTATGTGTGTCTAATTAGCTAGGAAGATAGCTGCTCAAAAATAAAAAAGGAAATCTACATTTTGCCAGAATCGGCAGACCAGCTGAGTACAGCTATGTACTTTTTGGACTGATAAGGCACCCAGGATCAGAGCCTGCAGAGCAAATGTCCTGGGGCAACCTTCAGCAAATGGCAGCAGGGAGAATCCCTTCAGCTGCACACAGAATGTTGGGTGAAAGTTGAGGGTGAAACTGACCAGAGAGCAAAATGGTCAAGTGTAAAAAATGAGCTCTGCATTCTGCACATCCAAACAGGAGACAACTTGCAGGTGGTTTAGGGTGGGAAAGGTGCACTTTGAAGAGTTCTCCAAAAAAAATGTATTGAGCAGAAATAAGGCATCTGAAGGACATCTCAGGGGAAAAGGCTGTATGGAGTGCCTTCCCATGATGCCTTTTTTTTGCATTCCCAGGATGTCTTATTTCCAGAAATACAGTTAGGGTAGCCAGTACTGGCATGGGAAATTGCTGGATATTTGGGGATTGGGCCTTCTCACAGCTCGGTTTGGACAGGGGCAAAACCTGGGCAAGATATAATGCCACAGACTTTACCCTGCAAAACCGCCATTTTCTCCAGAAGAACTGATCTCTTTCTTCTGGAGATTAATTATGATTCCAGGAAATAACCAGGATCCCCTGGAGGCTGGTAACCTTAGGAATGACTCATAAATTGCCATACTAACCAGATTACTGTCAATGCCCTTCAAGAGGCCCCAAACATTATCCTAAACAATTGGGTTTGACAGACTCTCCTACATGCTAATAAAGAAGGGCTTTTCCTTCTACCCACAGAGAGGTTGTTTTCAAGTAGAAAAAAGGGCAGGAGAGAACTAGCTAACTGCACCATGGTTCCATGGTTCCTGCACCACTGGGAAGATGATGCTGAGATTAATGGGAGTTTGCAGAACTCTGATATGCTTATGTTTAGGAAGTCATTACCTGATGGAACCTAAATTACATGATAAAACCTAAACCTGTCTCAGTTCCGCAGGGCCTTTCCTGCCGGGCATCCCCATCTTTAAAAAGATCTTCCTGGTCCCCATCTAGGCATGGCTATACATTCATCTTTTTTGTATTCCTTGTATGGTGATGCCATCTATTTCTGAATTATTGTTAACTATGGTAAATGGGTTTTAAGTGGATTTAATTGTATTTATGACGTTTTAAATATTAATTATTGTATTGTACAGATTTTAGTATAATCTGCCTTGAGCCTTCCTGAAAAAGGCAGGGTATAGATGTAATAAAATAACATAAAATAAATATACAATATAAAGTTAGCCAATACTGACTGCCAATCCTTTTAGCACTGTTTCCAAGCTGAGTCACACCTCTTTTTCTCATCTGCACAGCTGTGCGCTCTCTCAGGGTCAAATAGACAGTGGTTTCAGCTGTTGTGATTGTCAGAATGTGAGGCAGAGTTCCTCAGAGTGAATTGAGCCCAACACAGTCTTCTTTTTGCCAGACACAACAGACTCACTCCGATATGTGCATTCATATAACCAAGCAAATATTCTCAGCTGATTTGGGGCAGATTGGAGGACAGAAACATACCCAAAAGAGCAAACATTTTTTGTCTCTTCACACAAAATGTAGAGGAATGGAACAGAAGACTGAAATGCCACAAATATTTCGTCCATAAACGTTGTATTTACTGACCTTTCAAAACAACCTCTAGTTCGTCCCTTAAAATTTCAAAGTTACTATAACTGGAACTTGTCTCTGGAATGATGTTCTTCTTTAACCATCCTCCACAAGCATACTGGTAAAAATCTTTGCAAGGTTCTGATGTAGGATCCATTCTGTCAAGGATTCGGGCAGCTGTCATAGAAGACAAACCAAGACATGTTTCAAAAGTGTGTAAATTAGGAAAGACGTGTCAATTTGAATTACTGGTTCAAAGGAGAAAGGAAAATGTACTGCACAATTACTGGCACTGCATATACACTTAGTATAAATCTTGCAAGGTTTGCTATTAAAACATCAATCCTATCCACATTACTTGGGAGTGTGACCATTGAAATCAATGGAACCTAGTGCCAAGTATGTTGGATTCTATGCCTTTTCTGTAGTTGGAGCTCAGTACAAATAGGAATTGAATCAAAATTACAGAATTTCCTCTACCTTTAAATTGCTCTTTGCCTTTCCTTTGGCAAATGACTCATGACTCAGTTACTGTTTGGATCGATGCTACCATGTGGGCACCCCGGGTATGTATGTATGTTCATTCATGCATGCATTTTACAAATACCACTGAACGCACCCAGAATGCTCCAAAAAAGTGTCATCAGTGTCAGATCAAGAATGGCAGTGTTTACTCAGTGATACACTCTCCTGTCATCTCTAGCTGTTCTTCTCAAACGCGTGTCCATAAAAATAATCACACGCAATAGAAAATAAGAATGAATATGATTATGAGTATATAAAGAAGGGGATTTTTTTTAAAAAATTAATCAATTGGTTTATTTATTTGTTTGAAGTGTTAACTGAAATAAAAAGGCATGCAAAACTTTAAAAAAAATATTTGCACCTGATCAAACCTGAGTGTCTCAATCATTGAGTGCATAAAGAACCACCCCAACAGAGTATCTTATGGAAGCTGAGTCAACCAGGACAGTTTTTCTTCTGTAAACCACAAATTCAGATGTTTGACAAATGAATCAAACCACTTCCCTCTTCTTAAGGCCTTATATAGCATTGCATACAAAATGAACCATATCTTCTATGTCATCCCATTCACTAAATCATTTCCTCCTATCTTTAAAAGAAACTCCATGAGATGAGGTTACAGACAGGCAGCTGTAGACAGACAGATGGCTTATGAGGATATCGACTGAAGGTGCCAAGACTTATTGTTCTGCAAAACCACAACAGACATGTTGTGGCTGGCATTTCAAGGCAGTCTTGAAATATTTTGGGGGGGCTTCCAAGAGAAACGTGGAGATTCCCCAAATACATTCTATTCAAAATAACAGAGGCTGATTCCGCAGGGGCCAAAAACACCTGTGTGAGAATGCTGTGAAAATGGTGTAAAAGGGTTTAAAACAGTGTAAAAGGATTTATACTGTTTTCACACCGTTTTCACACCACTGTTTTTGGCCCATGTGGAATCAGCCAGAGAGTGAGTCAAAGAGGATGTTTTATTTAACAATGTCAAAGATAACAGATAGGTCAGGAAGGAAGAGGTCTGAGAAACGGCATTCAGATTTGATGAGGGAAGAAGACTTCTCAAAGACCATGAAAGGTGAAAGTAAGGATTGAAACAACCGGTTGGATCTAGACAGCTTTTCTGTTGATAATAAATGAAGGAAGGGTCTTCTTTGACCATCTTTGACTATGATGGGGAACTTGGGGCTAGCATGTAAAAAATGTCAAGTGGGCCAGGGGCTTTAGGAGGGGGAAGAACTGGGTGAGATTCAGTGGGGAATGCTGGGTGGAGCTATCTCAACAGCTTGAGTTCAGTAACCAGTGGAAGTTGAGACAACCAGCATAAGTTGAGGGCTGGGGGGGGGGGGGCATGGGGAGGTGCCATCAGTAGCAAGATGTCATTTCCAGTGAAGTGGCATCACCTCTCTAGAGAGATTCTAGAAAGGACTGCTATATTCCACCAGATGGAATGAGCTCCCACCTGAGATCAGGGCCCTGTAGGACATTGGTGAGTTTCACAGGGCCTGTTAGACCAAACTCTTCCGCCAGGCTTTTATATGTCGCCAGCCGGCCTGACTGGAACATCGTGACCTCCCATGGGTGTCCCTTATGGGATTTTATCGTCATCTGTTTATCTATTGCACTACTGTTTTAAGTTTTAATTGGTATGGCTGTTTGTTACATTGATTTCATTGTATTGCTTTATCTGGTTTATACTGATGTTTGCCGCCCTGAGCCCTATTGGGAAGAGTGGGATATAAATCTAAAAATAAATAAAATTAAAAATAAAATAACTTCTGGGTTTTCTCTGGAAGTTATTTCATACCATTACTGATAGTGTTCCACCACTATTTTTTTTTCCACTGGGGGAGAAACTGGCAGTCCTGAGTAACTTGCTGTCTGCAGCAGAGTATCTTGTGCAACCCAGCAAAGAGTCAGGAAAAGAACTTAAACATATCCGCTCTAGCTTTTATTTCACAGGATTTTCCTCTGTGCTTTAGGTCATAGCTTCATGTCTGGTGCTCTTTCAAGTCCATGTTCTCTTTATTACCGACCAACACTTGGTAAAATGCTAGAGGAGGGTCAGCACAGAGTATTTTTCATTACTCATAATTAGCTCTCATTAAAAGAAGCATTAGACTTCTGTTATCTAGGCCTTAACAGTGGTAAACTGGCATCTGGACTGTGTGATTCAGAATGAAGATGATTAGGTGCTATTCCATAGGAAAAAATACACTCCATTTAGTAACCTTTAGTCATCTCAGCAGCTTTTCTTGTTTGCTTTGGCCCCTCATCTCTGCACAGAAAACTGCCCGATCTCCTTTTGCCTGATGAGGAGCATTTTCAGCAGCAGTACGTATTCCTTTGGAACAGTGTTTCAAAAGATATTAGAATGGCTCTCACCATAACAACATTAAATCTGGATAGATTTACTCTCTGAATTGGACTCCTTCATTCAGTTTCACCATTGATGTTGTTTACCCACTATCTGCTAGTGAGATATAACCTAATCATCTATTTCACAACAACACTACTAAAAGCCTGGGATTAACCTGTTTTTAACCGGAAGGAAAACCCCCAACATCCCTTCCCCCCCCCCCAAAAAAAAACTTTTGTGAAACAGAAGACTGAAAACAATTCACCAGTTGGGCAATGGTATTATATAGGGCTGCTGATCCCGGTGGGGAATTCCCCATTCTAGCTCCTATTTCTTACCATTGCTCTGATTGGTGGCAGGAAAAACAAACAAAAAAGGGTGTCAGTCTGATGATATTGCTTCTAAGGAAAATGTTGGTCCTCTCCAGGAATCACTAGAAACTCTATACTTTTAACATAGCCTATTCCTATAGAGGACAGACATCACTTCTGGATTTTCCCCTGCCACTCAGAAGCCCCTTGTTGCTGCCCTCCTCCAGGATGAGGGGGGAACCCGGAGGCACCCTGGCTGGGTTTCCTCAAACCGGGAGGCAGGGGGAGCTCCTTATTTGGGCAGTGACGTCAGGGGAAGTCACTGCCCAAATAAGGAGCTCCCTCTCCCTGCCAGCTGGGTGTGAGGAAGCCCAGCTAGCTGGCTGGCAGAGGGTGGTCCTTATTTGGGGAGTGACTTCCCCTGATGTCACTGCCCAATAAGGAGCTCCCTCTGCCTGCTGGCTGGCTGGGCTTGACCAAGCCCAGCTCACAGGCGGGGGAGCTCCTTATTTGGGCAGTGACATTAGGGGAGTCACTGCCCAAATAAGGAGTTCCCTCTGCCTGCTGGCTGGGTTTGACAAAGCCCAGCTAGCTGGCAGGCAGAGGGAGCTCCTTATTTGGGCAGTGACTCCCCCTGATGTCACTGCCCAAATAAGGAGCTCCCTCTGCCTCCTGGCTTCCCACCCTCGGCTTGTACCTGAGTCAATAAGTTTTCTCAGTTTTGGGCAGTAAAATTAGGTGCCTCGGCTTATACACGAGTATATTCGGTACATTTACATAATTTTTACAATTAGACATTAAATACAGCGTTATATCTCTTGTTTTATTATTAATCTGCTATGCTCTTGGGCTACACAACGTAAAAAAATCATTAAATATAAACACATTATATTGATGATTCAGCACAATAGAAAAAGATAATTCCTACTCCTCATTAAACTCCTATTTTGGTTGTCTATTTACAAAGTTAGTTAACTTGGCCATTATGGCATATTGTCTTACTTTTTCTTCCCAGTTTTCTTGGGCAAAATTTCACTTTCCAACTGGCTGCAAGTGTTACCTTAGCTGTTAGCAGATACAGGAACAGCTTTTGAAGTTCTACTGAAAATTCTTCGGAAAGATGCCTAGTATTTGTTATGTTAATTTTATTAAATTCATATCCCGAGGTTGGGCTCAGAATAGTATACAAACATATTTAAAAACAATTCACTAATACATAAAATTAACTAGAAATATTTATTATTAACATTCAAGATGCCACACAATGTTGAGCCTATGGAAAATCACCTGGCCCAGTTTGGATATGAACCCTCATTAAAAACTACTCAAGCTTGGGCAAATCAAGAGGAGGGCAATACAGAATGATGATGTGCTGATTATTGTAGGGACGATGTAGTAGTAACATAGTCTTTGCACCCATTTGAAAATTAATTTTCAATATTTTCTGTATTTCTGCATGTATTTATTTCTTCTTTTTTTACTTTTTACAAATTTACCATATACATTAAAATAAGTCTACCTCTTCTTGAAATCTTTAACAGATTCCTTTAAAGTTTTTACACTATGGATGGCCCAATCCAGATATGGGGGGGGGCATGAATCTACTTGTGAAGGCAGCATGGGCTGCGCCAGTGCATTTTCCCCTTTTGCAAAAGCACCTGTGCTTGGCAGAGGGGGCAAGGGCACTGGTGGCTGGCCACCCCTCAGCTCCACAATGATGAAAGCCAGATGTTTGGGCCACCATGGAGCTGTACTGGCATCCAAATTGGACATCAGCATGGGGGGGGGGGATGTGGAGTGTTTCTGGGGATTTGCGGCTGGTTCTGCTGTGGCCCAATCCTAGACTGATGCCACCCATTTGGGTAGTGTAAGTCCATTAAGCCCTATGGAGGGCTTTTCAATGGCAGGGATTTTTTTTTCTTTTTCTGCCTCTCTGCACTGCTGCTAAAACCTGTAAAAAGCTGCCTGGGTATTGGGCTGCCTGACTCTTAGCTATTATGCTAGATCAGCTCTAGCAATAAAACACTCCCCCCAACCCTCAAAGCCATATAGCTGCAGAAGAAACAAACATACTCTAAACACCTGCTGTTATTGCCGTAGTAAAATTTTTAAATTAAATGCTGTTGTTCTTTGCAATATTTATTTTAACCAATTCGTCGGAAATGTTTTCAGTCCCAGGGGTTCCAGCACAGTGAAATGCATGTATAAACTTAGTCTATGTACCTCAGTTTTGGCTGCAAACATTAACCAGCTTAATTAGTAATCAACTAATAAATTGGCAATGACTAATTAAACAAGGAACACATTAGCTGAAAATGATGATACAAGTGCTTATGTCTTGTGGCCATTTTAGTTCTGGTGCACCATTGTTGTATGGAAAGAAACAGAACATGTTAAAGATGCCTTTTATATTATATTTTTCCATATAGAATTTGTATACTTTTTATATGTGTACACTTTCATATATAATTGAGTTGGTGTAAATGTATGCAAGAAGGATATACGGAAATATTATTTGTTAGCCTTCATGCTGATATAAACTGTAACCTTTGTTGAAATTTGCAATTAAAAAATGTTTCCCATTCCTTCTGGCAACAGCTTTTGTGCATTTAATAGTATTTTACGAAATTATTTTTCTTGCAGTCTCTGAAAAAGAGCGTATATTGATGGGTTGGGAATATAAATGTGTTTATCAAAATATACATTTGATTAAAAATAGTTTTATAGTTTAAATACTTGATTAAAAATAGTTTTATAATTTTGGACACCAGTTCATACCCACAACAGTACAGTTTGTGCATTTCTTTTTCAGTTCTACAGACTTTCCTAATTTGAAAGGTATTCCATTATTATTCAGGGACACTTGGATTTGGATGGGGCTGTATTGCCCCAGAAAGATGAGGTGCAAGACTTGGGGGTGCTCATGGATTCACTGCTGTCCCTCGAAGCTCAGGTGATTGTGGTGGCCAGGAACAGCTTTCAGCTGGTCTGACTGGTTTTGCCAGCTCTACCTTTTTTTGGACAAAGGGCTGGCCACAGTGTTAAATGCTCCGGTAACCACCCAATTGGAATACTGTAATGCCTTCTACGTGGGGCTACCCTTGAACATGATCCAAAGGCTGCAGCTGGTGCAGCATGCTACAGCTAGGCTGCTTGCTGGTACATCTGGCCTGATGCACATCCTGCTGGCTCTCAAAGAACTGCACTGACTCCCAATTCACTTCTGGGCTCAGTTCTACCAGACCATGGCCACACAGCCTAGAGAACCACAAGAGCCTGTTTTTCGGTTTCTTTTCAGAAGATATTAAAGGAGCATTCAACAATTAGCTTCTTGCCCCAAGGAGACTGCAGAAAATTACCTTACAGACATTTAGATGGAGGGTAATATTTTGACTAAGTCCAGGATATATTGAAGCCCCCTATCAACATGTAATCTGGAGGTCAGTGCCCACTAGACACCACTACAAAGCAATTACACAAATCATAATGTGGAGGGAGTTGTGCAAATCTCTCCTTAAAATGTTCTGTACTGAATCTTCAAAACCTTTGCCTCAGTCCAAGGGCAGAACTTAAATTAAAACCAGTTTACTGATGTACTTTGTCCGATGCACACTTCAGTTGCATCAAAGCTTAATCTCACACATGCATACCAGCCTTGAATCTGCAAATCCAGTGATTATCACGATTAAAACTGCACCCCTTTAAAAGTTTATTGACATAAGTCTGCATGCATAAAGGATGCATGCAGTCTTCCAGTCTTCCTATTTGCTTCATATGGGGTCATTTGCTTCATATGGGGTCATGTAGCAAGACCATTAAGTTATCAGATACTATCTTCACTATCATTGGGTTCTATAATAAAGGCTTCACACACATAAGGGCCTCACACACATTCACTTCCACAGGATGCTCAGATGTAGACCATTATCGGCAACCAACACACCTATGCCACTGCTTCAGCATGCACCAGGCAGCCACTTCTTAAAATTTATACACACAGCTGAATACATGTACATAATCACATGTGAAGTTCACCTGCAGAAGTGCTTTTTGTGCAAAAGTAGTATGATGTATGAAGTTAACCTATCATGTAGCCAAGTCTGAAATCCTCTATAGCTAGCCAAGAGACCTCAGAAAGTTGCCATTAGCTGAAGACCTTGAGAACTTTCCATGATTTATTCAGTCCTATAACTTGCTGGTTTATGGGAAATAAATGTGGTCAAAGTAATTAAAAATGGAGGGGAAGCAAACATGCAGTTTTAGCAGTAGCGTCTCTCTTTTCAAGCTATAGAATCGTAAAATCGTAGAATCATAGCATTGGAAGGGGCCATACAAGCCATGTAACCCAAATTCCTGCTAAATACAGGATCGGCCTAGAGAGCATCCTACCGGTAGACAAGTATTTGTCTAGTTCAGCGGTGGCGAACGTATGGCACAGGTCCCAGAAGTGGCACTTAGAGCCCTTTCTGTGGGCACACGTGCACAGAGTTCATCAGGGGGGGAATCACCCCCCCCACACACACACACACATCTAGGCTAGCCTGGGCACAATCCTTTACCTGGGAGTAAGCTCGGTTGCTGGCAATGGGGCTTGCTTCTGAGTAAACTCTCCTAGAGTCGTGATTCACCCATTCAAAGCATTGTACAGTTGCTTCACCAAGCTTACACCCGAGTAATGTGCGCCTTGGAGCCAACCATTTTTTCTAAACTAAAACCTCAGTATTCAGGTTAAATTGCCGTGTTGGCACTTTGCGATAAATAAGTGGGTTTTGGGTTGCAATTTGGGCACTCGGTCTCGAAAAGGTTCGCCATCACTGGTCTAGTTGCTGCTTAACAAACACAAACCGTACAGCCCTCCCTTTGTGTGTAAACCTCCTTCTTAAATTACCCTATAGCCCATATAATCTCTATCTATATAAGTAGAACAGTAGCCCACTTTATCAGTTAAAGGTGCACCCCGATAAGCAAAACTATAAACAGCAAGCTTCACATGAGCACCATCAACTATTTCCCATTTACTTATTACAGCTAGGTAACCTTTGGCCCTTCAAGGGTCAGCACTGCTGCCAATGTTTGCTCAGATTAGAATTCTCTATTGCTGGTGTTTCTTTTTTTTTGCTCCAGTGGACCAATTACAGCTAGCAAACTGTTATTTGTTATATAAGAGTGGAGGAAAAGCCGGCCTTCTACTCAGGAGAGATACAAGAGTTCTTCAATCTTCCTGCTACATGTAGCCAATATTATGCTATGAATTTTGATAGCTTGATTTAATTTTAAACATCGGAGGGATTTGTGAATTGCTCTGGTGTCCATTTCGACTGTCTGAATCAATCCATGTGAAAATAAAACAGGAATGAAAGCAAACCGATTGTATATGTCTCTGCCCTATTGCAGAATGCAATCCAAAACCTTCTAACAAATTCTAAAAAGCCTGTTGCCAAACACAGATATCAGGAAAAGGTGACAGAGAGCAGGGTTCCCACAACAAGGCTGCACTGGATCTTTCCTTGTGACTTTTTTGAAGTTGAAGGAAAGCTTGTGAGAGGGAAGGCAAAACTTCCTTGAAACTTCTGCGCCTCCGGATTTGTATTTTTGCACTTGTTGGCAGCCCAGTTTTGCAGCTGCCTGTGTGTAGATCCCAGCCAGAGATCATGTAGGGAATGAGATCACATGATGGTACCAGTTGGGTAGATTTGCTACTTCATGATGCCACAGAGGAAAACAAAGCTGGCAATATTGCCTTGAGTATATCTCACTATTGTGAAGATGACAGCCAGCAGTTTCATTAAGTATGTATATGCCTTCAACTCACAACCAACTTGCAGAGATACAAGCAAGAGGTTTTTAAGGCAAGTGAGAAACAGGGTTGGTTTGCCATTGCCTGCGTCTGCAGAGTCTTCCTTGATGTTCTCTCTTCCAAGTACCGATCCTGATTAAATTCTGAGATCTACTGTATACAATGTATACCCCCTTCACTCCCCGCGGTTTCATTGCTACCCCTAAATGGCACTGCCACAGCACAGCAGGGCAGGGACTGTTAGCTTGATTCCTTTGGAAGTGGAAATGTACTCCTTTCCATCCCATGACATTGAACAAACTCTTTTGCTCCTTTTGCAGAATGCTTGGATAATCACTAAGAAAGGGCACTTCTTACCATTTACAAAAACTCCTGTGAAAAGCAGTTCTTTCCTGCACAATTCTATGGCCCAGAAACAGAGTTGGGTGCCACTCAATGAGGGTGATTATGAAAGAAATACTTTGGGAAGAGTTTCCCTGAGCATGGCTCTCTGTTAACGGGCTGACTGTGAAATCCACAACCACCTCAAAAAGAGACAAGACAAGACAGGAAGACTCCAAACATTGTCATGTCGCTGCATCAGCAATACATGCCATGATGGAAAATGTTAGTTAAGGTCTTAGTAGATGAAAACACTTAGATACCTGTGACTGGACCTTTCCAACACTATAAAAATTGCAGCTCTGAGAGCCCCAATTCATCCAACAGGGCATGGGTAGACGGGAGAGATATTTTGCTGAAACAGTGTTGACAATCAAAACCAATATGTGCTCTACATTAGCTTTAGGAAAGGGGGGTGAAACACCCATAGTTTCACCGTTTTTTATCCTTGCAATTCTAATGATGACACAGGATCAGATCAGTTTCAATTGGTGAAACCACACAGGGTCCAAATATCAACCACCCCTTTTATAATTCCAGTAATCTATTTCTGTTTTAAAATACTGGGAAGACTACTTACAGATATTTACAGCATCTTGCCAAGTTTCTGAATTTAGAAGGCAAAATGGACGATGAAACCCTTTGAGAGAGAACAAATTATTTGTTCCTCCAAACAAGGAACTATGGCCTTTTATGCACCAGTTGATTACAATGTATCCTGCTGCCAATGCTACATTTTTCTTTTAATTTGGCACTTGCCCCCTCTATTTGGTTATGGAAATGTTTTCCCTTCATTTTTTCCTCCTACAGTTTTCATTAAAAAATCTACATAATTTTTAAAATTTGGATTATATTAAATACTGCACTGGATGTTCCAACCATTTCAGCCACTTGTAATCCACAGTGCATTGTTCCCAGTACCCACACACGCGAGGTAGTGTACTCCTCAATTTTTAAGCAGTTTGCTTTATGGAGTGCAAGGGAGGGGGAGAGCTGCTGTCTTGGAATCAAGTCCCTTTGGGCTTCCTTATGATGTTTTTTTTAAAAAAAAATAAGTGCCTTTCAGAAAAAAAGACAAACATTTATTACAATAAGCACCAAAATTATATAAGGCTTACCTGATTTTACACAGTCTGGAGTTACACATACACTATCTGAAAAGAGATTATAAAACTATTAGCCACAACTATTAGCCTTAGTTATTTCAATCCACAGTTTGCTACTCCAAATGTTGTACCTCACTGGCTATTGTGAAAAATAATTGAAACCAATAATTATAGTCAATATGACTGTAATGTACAATTGTAAACCACTCTGGAAACATTTATAGCCTAATGTAACATGAAGATAATATTTTATGTACCTACCTTGTTTGTAATGCCCTGTAAACTCAGAATATCCTCATAAAATCCACATTACAATTAGCAGGATTATTGGAAAAGTGGATGAAGGGCTAAGAATCTCTTTTATCTTACTCAGCAAGAACCAAGGAACTTCATTAATCAGTTCAAGATAAGGAACATAGGTATGGTACAGTGGAGCAGCAGTGGCGTAGTAGTTAAGAGCAGGTGCATTCTAATCTGGAGGAACTGGGTTTGATTCCCCGCTCTGCCGCTTGAGCTGTGGAGGCTTATCTGGGGAATTCAGATTAGCCTGTACACTCCCACACATGCCAGTTGGGTGACCTTGGGCTAGTCACAGCTTTTCGGAGCTCTCTCAGCCCCACCCACCTCACAGGGTGTTTGTTGTGAGGGGGGAAGGGCAAGGAGATTGTAAACCCCTTTGAGTCTCCTACAGGAGAGAAAGGGAGGATAAAAAATCCAAACTCCACCTCCTCCTCCTCTTCTTCTTCTACATCAGGGGTAGGGAACTTGCGGCTCTCCAGATGTTCAGGAACTACAATTCCCATCAGCCTCTGTCAGCATGGCCAATTGGCCATGCTGACAGAGGCTGATGGATACTGGAATTTATCTGGAAGCTCTGATTCTGATACTACATCAAAAGAAGAATGTATACCAAGAAGCATTTGATAATTGAAACATAGGCTCATTCCACAAATGCAGAATAATGCAGTTTCAAACTGCTTTCAGTGCTCACTGAAGCGCTATAGCGGAATGGTAAAATCCCACTTGCAAGCTTGATGTTGGTTGGGAAGGTGGTTTGAAAGCAGTGTATTATTTTCGTGTCTTGGAAGGGGCCATAGAAACAGATCTTGAAGGGACTTCAAGGGTCATCAAACCCAACCTCCTGCACAAAGCAGGAAATTTCAAGGTATCAGTTAATTGGCAGGTATCAGACCTATTTCCACTATGCAGATAAACTCAAAAAATCGGCCCATCATTTTGTCTGACATTATGGTTGCCAACTTCCAGGTAGGGTCTGGAGATCTCCCAGAATTAAAACGGACTTCCAGATTACAGAGATAAATTTCATCTGGAGAAAATGGCTGCTGTGGAGGATGGCTTCCACAGGATGACATCACCCTGAGATCCCTCCCCAAACGCCACCTTCCCAATGTTCTACCCTCAAGTCTCCAGGAATTTTCCAACTCAGAGTCGGCAACCCTACCAAAGTACCTCATATGTGTACAGTATTAGAGCACAATATCTACCTGGGCATTGACTCTCTGGTGCATTGCATATGTAGCAAGCATAGGTATGAAGTACAAAACTTCACAAATCGCTCTTGCAGCCTGCTTGTATTGTATTTAAACCAGACTTTAGACCAGGACTAAACATGCAGGAGAGGGAGATGGGACTCAAGTTGCAGAATACTGATGTGGTAGAACTCCATGGACTCTAATGTATGGAATCTATGGCATCACAACACTGCTGAGTTCCATCTCCACCTCCCAAACGCTTCCTCCACTGCTTCAAATCACTTCTCAACCCACAACTGGCAACGCTAGGACTGTGCATACGGCTCCAGTTCCAAACCTATTTTCCAGCTGGTTAAAGATGTAATTTCCCATGCTCAAGATAAACACTCAAGCCACTCCAACATACTAGTTGTCAAGCTTCATTAAGAAATGTTTTCATTCCAACACAATTCCTGAGTGCACATTTTGATTGTATTTGACCCTCCTTAGCCACAGCTCCTCCTTGAGCCTAATACTTACATCTTCAGATTTGCCCAGATTTCAAAAGGATTTCCACTAGAATTCTATATGGTGAGGGTATCTGAAAAGCACATCTGACTTCCATATACTTCTCAAAAGTCCCGCTTCCCTCTCACAGAATGGAAATGAGCAATTTCCATGCTCATATCATGTGAAAGCAAGTCATTTTGATTTGTTCCCCTTTCATTTACCTCTTGATCATGTATTTGTTGCAGTGAGAAATAACTGTAGATGCATCAATATGCAGGGAGAACTGGGAGCTGGTCTTAATACTGGAGATGAGAAACAGCTGTTTCAAATGTTTGCAGAGAAGCCATGGTTTTTTATGTGGTCATGATCCAATCAAAGCTAAACACTAAAGTCTCACTGAATTTAGCGACACTTCATTTTCACCTTTTGGGCTAGGTCATGCTTCAGCAACAGAACTTATCTGATTTCATGCTGCCAAACTATTTTTATGTTCTAATTCAGTGATTCCCAAAGTGGGCGCCACCACCCCCTGGTGGGTGCTGCAGCGATCCAGGGGGGCGGTGATGGCCACAGGTAGAAACATTAATACATATATCTTTCTGTTTAATTGCTATTAAAATTAAAAAAAAAAATTTCCAGGGGGCGCTAAGTAATATTTTTTCTGGAAAGGGGGCGGTAGGCCAAATAAGTTTGGGAACCACTGTTCTAGTTGAACCAATTAAGAGTGGATATTCCCATACCCCAAACCAATCATGCTGCACAATCTATACATATTAATTATTGTTACTGGTATTATAAAAATATATATGATGCTGCTTTTGCTAGTTCAGCAGTCAAAGAACTGGCAGTGGTCCAAGAAACAAATTCACAGGCACCAAAAAGGTTTACCTCATGATTGCAATCATCTCCTTTTTGGGCAGTTTTATTTTGCACTAATTCTCCCTTTCCCCCTTCAACATAATGTTGCAAAAAAAATTTTGCTGCTGAAAATATAGTCCAATGAGCTTCTACTTACCGGAACGGGTGGCGTACAGAATTATCATGGTGATGCCTACAATAGCTAGAAGGACTGCTACAACCGCAAGCCCAATTTCCATTGCACTCCATCGTGTTTTTTTCTTTTGTTTTGGAGAGTTCATTTCAGTTATATCCATCTGACTTTCTGACTTGCCCATAACCCAGAGTCTGAAAAGAGAGGCAGAGAAAAAGCAAGTTACTGAACTGCCCTAAGGATGGAAATTCTAAGTTCCTCTTTACCTAGCTAGGACTTTTTTTTTCCTTTGAAGAAGAGGAAATACTGATTGTTTCAAAAACAGAAAGCAGTCATGGCAGTTAGTTAACTCACAGTTTTGCCACTTATAATTTGCAGGACAAGGATGTTATTAGACGCATGCAGAGAGGTGAAAAAAAAGGGAACAACAACAAACCAGTACTTGGATTTATAGCAAACGCATCGAATTTAATTGCCCTCCCTGGTACAAGAGTTCACAAGGGAGTAAAAGACTGTGCTTAATGTTTGAATAAAAATTAACCTAACCTTTCAGCGTTTGATGTTTTGCCAGTGGTGTAAAGTATTCTATTTTGCCTGTCTGGCATTTTTCAAACCCTTCCAGTAATTAATAATGACTAAAGTCTGGCGTATAGGGCTTCCATGGCACTTAAACAGACAAGGAAATATTCCAGGCTAAACCCACAGCGCCAATATCGGAGGAACCTTGATCAGAATTTTTAAACCAAGTCAGTGCCAGAAATTGATAAAGGACAGCAGTGTTATCTTAGAAAAATCTGTTAGTTGGACTCAACTCAAGAATGACTGTTGCAATGCATATGATATATTTCCAGTTGGGTTACCGAGCTCCAGGTGGAGTCTAATGTTCTCCTGGGATTATAACTCATTTCTAGACTTCAGAGATCAATTCCTTTGGAGGAGAAGGCAGCTTCAAAAGGTGGATTCAACAGTGTACCATGGAGACAACATTCCTGCTCGGGGGAACATTCCTTCCCGTCTCCTAACTCTGCTCTCTCCAAGCACTGGCCCCAAATTTCTAGGAATTTCCTAATCTGGAAATGGCAGTTTCCCACTCAAATGCCTGCTCATGGTTATTATTTTTTAAATTGCAATATTAAAGCAATCAATACAAGAACAAAAATAAACCAGGAAAACTGTAAATGGCCATTCCAGATCAGAGTGAACTAGAATCTTAAACCACTGGTGGAACTGCACCAGAAGCAAAACATAACTTAGCTCCATCATGAAAAGCATTTTAAAAATCTCTAATTTGAGGAAGAAGGGGTTAGGAGAGCAAATCATTCCATTCTCACCAACAGAATTACATCAGGAACAGAAATGCACCTGACTTTTGTAAGCATAAGTGATTGGCAAGAGGCTACGCTTGTGTTTTAAAAGGTCGCAAACTATTTTGAGGACCTTTGGCCGTTTCACTTACTTGAGTGAATATGGCGACCTGGGGACAGCAAAATGCGATCCCCAGGCCACCATTAGCACAGAGGCACGGCTGGCTTCGCGGCCGAGGCAGCCTCGCGCCTTGACGAAGCCGAGCGGCGTTTCAAACCATGCTTCCCCAGTGTGGTTTTGGAAGCGCCGGCTGGAAGCCGCTTGCGTCGCGAGCGGCAGCGGCTTCCCTGGCGCTTCCCACTCCCTGCACTTACCTTGTCCCTGGGCCTCCGGCGCATCGCTGAGGCCTGGGGACCGCCCCTACCCTGCGCGCGGAGCAGGCACACAGAGCAGTGTCCTCGGAACTTCGGCGGCGTCACCGAAAACAAAGAATTATCCGAATCGGCAGACGAAACCGCAGCGCCGTGCGGCTCTTTTCTGGGACGTTCATGCGAATGGTCCCAAGCGTTGTCGAATGCGGCGAAATCGCCCGACAGCCCGCTTCTGCCTCGGTGAGGAAACGGCCTTTGAGTTGGAAAGTAGCAAATAAATCCTAGTAGGAGCATCTGTGTCTCAGTGGCAGACTAACAGCTCAATCCAGAGCTGTCAGGAAGGTGTTCATAGACATAATAAATAAAGAATAAAGTCTCAAATACACATATCCATCTTCTTCAAGTTTCTTTCAAAAGCAGCTAGTGGGTGAAGGATGATTAGATTGAGGATGTGATGTTGTGAGAGGAAGGGGTTGAATCATTTCCTCCTGTATATCACTGCTATAGGCTATCACAATGGATCTAGAAAAAATATTCTGCTGAAGATGTCAGATGGTGAAATCTGATTGGAGCACCTGAACATTCTTTCAACAATTGGATTCTAATAGTGGGTGGCAAGCTGAGGAGAAGTGGAAAGTTGTCAGCAACCTAGGTGTTTGGGTTACCATATATACCGGCGTATAAGACGACTGGGGGTATAAGACGACCCCCCCCCCACTTTTCCAGTTAAAATATAGAGTACCACCTGCTCAGTACCACCCACACTCAGTACCTGGCGTATAAGATGACCCCAGACTTTACAGATGATTTCCCAGGGTTCAAAAGTAGTCTTATACGCCAGTATATACAGTACCTCAAAAAGATAACTGGTAACTTAACTGAAGAGATATAATCATACCAGTACATTAGCACTTTTTCGAAGAGATAGAAAAAGTGCAGAGAAGGGCAACGAGGATGATTGAGGGACTGGAGCACCTTCCTTATGAGGAGAGGCTGCAGCGTTTGGGACTCTTTAGTTTGGAGAGGAGACATCTGAGGGGGGATATGATTGAAGTCTATAAAATTATGCATGGGGTAGAAAATGTTGACAGAGAGAAATTTTTCTCTCTTTCTCCTGTCTAGAACCAGGGGGCATTCATTGAAAATGCTGGGGGGAAGAATTAGGACTAATAAGAAAGGAAACACTTCTTCATGCAACGTGTGATTGGTGTTTGGAATATGCTGCCACAGGAGGTGGTGATGGCCACTCACCTGGATAGCTTTAAAAAGGGCTTGGACAGATTTATGGAGGAGAAGTCAATCTATGGCTACCAATCTTGATCCTCCTTGACCTGAGATTGCAAATGCCTTAGCAGACCAGGTGCTCAGGAGCAGCAGCAGCAGAAGGCCATTGCTTTCACATCCTGCATGCAAGCTCCCAAAGGCACCTGGTGGGCCACTGCGAGTAGCAGAGTGCTGGACTCCATGGACTCTGGTCTGATCCAGCAGGCTCGTTCTTATGTAGCCCCTGGCTTAAGGCGTTGGACTAAGATCTGTGAAACTCAAGTTCAAATCCCCACTCTGCGATGGAAACTTGCTGGGTGGTCTTGGGCCCGTCACAAACTCTCATGCAAGGGGAGTGAGTGAGGGGTGGCATGCAAGGGAGGGGAGGGAGGGTGTCCGGCATCTGGGCATGACCCACCCTAGTGGAGAGAGGGGGAGGGGAGGGAGGGGTGGCATGCAAGGGAGGGGAGGGAGAGGGCCTGACATCTGGACATGACCCACCCACCCTAGTGGAGAGAGAGGGGAGGGAGGGAGGGAGGGTGGCATGCAAGGGGAGGGGAGGGAGGGTGGCATGCAAGGGGAGGGGAGGGCCCGGCATCTGGACCTAGCCCCACCCACCCCTAATGGAGGAAGGGGAGGGAGGGAGGGAGTGGCATGCAAGGGGAGGGAGGGAGGGAGGGTGGCATGCAAAGGGAGGGAGGGGGCCTGACATCTGGACATGATCCACCCACCCTAGTGGAGGGAGGGGAGGGAGGGGTGGCATGCAAGGGAGGGGTTTTTTTTGAATATCCACATTTTGATTTGGCTATCCCTTCCAAGAAACAAAACCACAGGTCTAGATTTTCATATCTTTTTTTTTCTTCCAGACAAAAATCGCAAAGTATTGTTGAAGGCTTCACTCTACAGACCCAAACAATCTATAGACCCACTAAGAAAATTCAACAAATGCTATGTTCAGCCAAAAGATAAGAGGGATTCTCTAACTTCTGCAGGAGTCTACCACGTACCGTGCAGCTGTGGACAAGTCTACATAGGGACCACCAAACGCAGCGCCCAGACATGAATCAAAGAACATGAAAGGCACTGCAGATAAATTCAGCCAGAAAAATCAGCAATAGCAGAACACAAGCTGAGCACAGAATATTATTTGAAAACACAGAAACTCTGGACCACTCTGACAACCACTATGTCAGACTACACAGAGAAGCCATTAAAATCCACAAGCACATGGACAATTTCAACAGAAAGGAAGACACCATGAAAATGAACAAAACTTGGCTTCCAGTACTGAAAAACACTAGAATCAAGACCATGACTAATGAACACCACCCAGACAAAGGATGTCTGTCTGGCAGTAAGCAATCAAAGGGATCAAAAGGCCAAGCTACTACAATACAGATGCCCTCACTAATTGATTATGCTATCTTCATGGTTACTCACATGCTAAACATGTGAGTAACCATGTGTTGGATCTCACCCAGCACATGAAAATCAGGCTTGCTAATTGTACCCTTTAAACTTGTTAACAGGCAAATGGTTCTTTCTCCCACCCTGGACATTCCACAGGTATATTTACTCCACTTGCTTTACTACCATCAGATCCTCTGAAGATGCCAATTACAGATGCAGTTGAAACATCGGAGATAATGCCACTAGAACACAGCCATACAGCCTGGAAACCACACAACACCCCCAAAATTGCAAAATTTTAAATGTTATTCTTGCATTAAATGGTTTATACATGGAGCATAACACATATGCGGTATTAAAAGAGCCAGGATGGTGTAAAGGTTAAGAGCAGGTGAGAGCAAGAGTGATGTAGTGGTTAAGAGCAGGTTGATTCTAATCCGGAGAATCGGGTTTCATTCCCCACTCCTCCACCTGAGTGGTGGAGGCTTATCTGGTGAACTAGATGTGGGATTTAAAAAGACAAATGGCATGGAGAAAGCATTTACCCCACCCTTGCAATGGCTGGTTTTAAAAGAAATGTCCATAGGTGGAAGACCAAATCACAGAACTGACAGCCCAATCCAGAGCTGATGGGCAAATGGGGACAATGCCGCTCCAGCACTGCCCTGGCCGCTCCAAAGGGCTTTCCTGCAGCTCGGGAACCCCCCTCCCAATTTTTTTTTTAAAAAACCCTCACCTTGAAATCCCCCATAGGAGAGAATAGAGATACACCACAAAATTGTGGCACAACTCCCCTGGCAGTTCTGCCAGTGCACTAGTGCCAACCAGGCACAGGAGGCTAAGGTCAACTCCACGCCTGGAATGCCCTCATCCACTCCAGTGCAGTGTTTTGTACCAGCAGACCTGGGCAATGCAAGTTGGGTGCCACAGCACCACAGAACTGTGCGGTGCCCAGCTGTTTGGGTATGTGGCCCCTCCGCCTGTGCATTTGCACCTTGCGCTGGTGGAATGGACAGTCATGCTGGTGCAGGGGTGTGCCAGCTCTAGAGGGGGATTTGCCCCCCACCTTTGGATTGGTTTGTTATGGAAATAATTCAGAGTCAGTAACAATATGAGGGTACCTTTTTTGCCTTCAAGGCCTTGCTGTTTGCTGTGTTTTGTTGTTGTTGTTGTTCTGTTTATGCCAATAAAGGCTTTGCTTTGCTTACCTCTGGATTGGGCTGTTAATGTCTTATTTACCTTGGCTGTACTATAGTGTAAGACCAAAACATTCTTAACAATATTTATTTATTTACAACATTTATATCCCACCTTTCTGTTCTTACACGGGCCACCGAAGAGGCTAGCAAATTAAAACATACGTAACAAAATCACATTTAAAAATTATTTAAAACCAACCAACCTGGCAAAGAACACACATCATTTAAACTACTTTAACAAGAGAGAAAACACACAAAGACATAAAAGCGACAATTAAAACATTGGTAAGGAAGAAAGGATTCCTGAGGGAATGCCAAATGGAAAAAAAAAGGGTCAAAAGGGCATCATAAGGGGGCAGAAAAATCTCCCTGCAGAAAAATTTCCAATGTGTTGGTGCCACAAGGAAAAAAGCACTTTCTTGGATTGCCACTTAACTAAATCAAAACGATGGAGTACATGAACACATCATCAGTAGGGTAAAACTAACCTGTCTCTGAGCTCCTCCAAACAAATCTTTAAAAATGGGTTGGGGAATTCAGGTGACTCAGAAGAAGAGAATTTTCTATGGGTTGATCCACATTTTACAAAGACATTACGGCAGGCATGTGGCTGTCACAAGAACTTTAGATCAGATACATGCCCGAGGACTCGGTCTGGATTGAGAAGAGGATTAAAGCCTTCCCCCCATGCTGTTTTCCTGACCTGAATTGGCCATAGTTTGCCTTTATTTTCCCTGTGGGAAAACTTACATGTAGCCATCAGTACTATTTAAGTTTCCCCGATGAACAAACAGCACTTCCCTAGCTGAATTTCACATCAGGAAAAAGGCACAGAGAGAAGGCTCAAGTCCATTCTTGGGCATTGCAGTTCAGTTCTGTTAAATTCACAAAAGGAGACATAATTTTTGTATTGTGCAAATTGGCCCCAGACACTGTCCAAACCAATGCATCCATATCCTCTTAGGGTACCCCTGTACAAGGCATTTTGGATAGTGTTTCTATATATTCAGTCTCTGAAAAACCATAATCTACCCTTGTTCTTTGTCTGCTTAGAAACTAAGGGGACTGAATGGAATCACAGTTTCTGTATATGTATTGGGATGTGGAAAGAAGAACTGTTTTTTACACCACACTTTTAGCTACCTTTTAGCTACCTTTGTGTGGTCACGGTGACGATACTGTATAGAGCTGAGATCTTTCCATCAACACAATAGGGAATTGAAAATTATACAGAAAGGCTATTGAGAAGATCAAGAGCCTGATGAACCTTTCTATGAAGGAAGATGGTAACATTTGAGGCCTAAAGCTAAATAGGATAATGATAGAGATAAGTAAAGTAAAAAAATGTTTAGAAGGAGTGGAAAGTTTTCTGCTTTTGCAGGAACTAGAATTTGGAGATACTTGAAGAAAAAGAGTTGGTTTTTATGCCCTGCTTTTCTCTACCTTTAAAGAGTCTCAAAGTAGCTTACAATTACCTTCCCTTCCCCACAACAGACATCTTGTGAGGTAGGTGGGGCTGAGTGAATTCTGAGAGAACTGTAACTCACCCAAGGTCACTCCAAGGCTTTATATGGAGGAGTGGGGAATCAAACTGAGTTCTCCGCCACTTTTAACCATTATGCCATGCTGGAAAGAGGGGAAGACAGTGAAAGAGTGCTTTTTACATGTCTAACAGAAGTGATGTCAGAAGTGATTCATAAGAACATAAGAACATAAGAACTAGCCTGCTGGATCAGACCAGAGTCCATCTAGTCCAGCATTCTGCTACTCGCAGTGGCCCACCAGGTGCCTTTGGGAGCTCACATGCAGGATGTGAAAGCAATGGCCTTCTGCTGCTGCTGCTCCTGAGCACCTGGTCTGCTAAGGCATTAGCAATCTGAGATCAAGGAGGATCAAGATTGGTAGCCATAGATTGACTTCTCCTCCATAAATCTGTCCAAGCCCTTTTTAAAGCTATCCAGGTGAGTGGCCATCACCACCTCCTGTGGCAGCATATTCCAAACACCAATCCTGCGTTGCGTAGAAGAAGTGTTTCCTTTTATTAGTCCTAATTCTTCCCCAGCATTTTTCAATGAATTACTTTGGTTCTAGTATTGTGAGAGAGAGAAAAATTTCTCTCTGTCAGCATTTTCTACCCCATGCATAATTTTATAGACTTCAATCCATATCCCCTCAGGCGTCTCACTCTCCAAACTAAAGAGTCCCAAGCTGCAGCCTCTCCTCATAAGGAAGGTGCTCAATCCTTCAATCATCCTCGTTGCCCTTCTCTGCACTTTTCTATCTCTTAGATATCCTTTTTTGAGATGTGGCTGACAGAACTGAACACAGTACTCCAAGTCACGGTCGCTGCAATGCTATATAAGGGCATGAGCAATCTTTGCAGTTTTATTCTCAATTCCTTTTCCTAATTATCCCCAGCATAGAGTTTGCCTTTTTCACCGCTGCCATGCATTGAGTTGACATTCCCATGGAACTATCAACTAAGACGCCCAAATCCCTTTCCTGGTCTGTGACTGATAGCACTGACCCCTGTAGCATGTATGTGAAGTTTGGATTTTTTGCCCCTATGGGCATCACTTTACATTTCTTGATTCCTCTGTACATTTGCTAAGGTAGCCATAGGATAAGCATTTTGATCATATGCAAAGATTGTTCCATAATTTGAGAGAGCGCTCTTATTTTAGGAACATATTCTGATTTTGCTTCAGCTATCAATTTAGGAGGAAAGAAAAGTTAACTAGGGTTAACCTTGTTCATGTAAATAAATTTATAGAATCCTAGAAGTGAAACTGAGAAGTCATCATAAGCTCATCTTGCCCCATCTCCAATTATGCTGGATCTACCATATGTAGTATTTTAGAGAATGCTTTTTTCCTTGTGTGCACAAGCCCAGCCCACTAAGAACATAAGAACAAGCCAGCTGGATCAGACCAAAGTCCATCTAGTCCAGCTCTCTGCTACTCGCAGTGGCCCACCAGGTGCCATTGGGAGCTCACATGCAGGATGTGAACGCAATGGCCTTCTGCGGCTGTTGCTCCCGATCACCTGATCTGTTGAGGCATTTGCAATCTCAGATCAAGGAGGATCAAGATTGGTAGCCATAAATTGGTACCCCGTGCATAATTTTGTAGACTTCAATCATATCCCCCCTTAGCCACCTCCTCTCCAAACTAAAGAGTCCCAAACGCTGCAGCCTCTCCTCATAGGGAAGGTGCTCCAGTCCCTCAATCATCCTTGTTGCCCTTCTCTGCACTTTTTCTATCTCCTCAATATCCTTTTTGAGATGCGGCGACCACACTAATTTCAACTTTGTCTCTTTATAATTTATGCACACACTGATAATTTAATTTTAACATTGCATTATAGTAGTTAAGAGTAGTTGTTTTGCTGTACTGTGATTTATGTACATTCCCCTGACTTTCTCTTATAGGATATAAAAGTACATCTTTTGGGTCTACTTGTTATAATATGTTCTGTTTTATTTAGAAAACATTTATGCAATCTATTCATAGGTGCTCTGTTCAGTTATTTATTTTTTATTTAAGGCACTCTAAAAAGTATCCTATCAGGTGCCAGCATTTCAGTGTTGAGAATCAGTCCTTTTCACATGTCACTTTCACCTTGGTTTAATATTTCCCCTGAAAGATTACTTTTGGTGGCTATCTGACTGATGAGGGAAAAATCATACTTCCACACTTCTGGGCACACGTGCCCCATAAAACATGAGTATCGTGTTTGAATAGGGGATCCACATGGAAAGCACACTGGGCAAATATCCGAACAGTGCAAACCATATACCAAACAGAATTCAAGAATCATAATTTGAGCCTACATGTTTGGTTTTATGTACATGCACCCTATTCAAACATAATACCAACTCATAGAACTGTTGGAGGTTGGACAGGCACTCCCTGTAAACAAGATAGTATAATCTGACCCCAAACATTCCATGAATGGGTGGGAGGTTCTGTTGACATAATTCAGCTCCCACCCCCCTTCCACATTTAAGAAGCCTGGCTATAAAGTAGTTTCAAGTGTTGGAGGTTGGACAGGCACACCCTGTAAACAGGATAGTATAATTTGACCCTACACATTCCATGAATGGGTGGGCGGTCCTGTTGACATAATTCAGCTCCCCCCCCCCCCCACATTAAAGAAGCCTGGCTATAAGGTAGTTTCAGATAGTTTGGCGGCCAACCAAGCATTCCAATCAACAGCCTGCTAGTCATTAAGACAATGACTGAAACCTTGTCACAACTTGAGCTGTGTTGGTTTTGAACTGGGACTGGCAAGATGGCACTATCACCACCAAGCTCTTGTCAATGGGGAGACTTCCAGGAGAAGTGACCAGTTCACCATGGAAATCTGTTGCGCTGCTTGACCCCTGTCAAAGCTTCTTGGGCCAAGCTTACTGATTGGTTTCAACAATAAAGCAAAGGAGCTGTTCCCTTCCATTTTTTCCCTTCTTCCTTTAAGAGAAACAGAGTGGTAAAGTGGAGAGCCACCATGGTGTAGTGGTTAAATGTAGGTGGATTCTAATCTGGAGAACTGGGTTTGATTCCCCCCTCCTCCACCTGAATGGCAGAGGATTATCTGGTGAACCAGTTCTATTTCTGCACTCCTACATTCCTGCTGGGTGACCTTGGGCTAGTCACAGTTCTTTGGAACTCTCTCAGCCCCACCTACCTCACAAGATGTCTGTTGTAGGGAGAGGAAGGGAAAGGAGCTTGTAAGTCACCTTGAGTCTCCTTACAGGAGAGAAAGGTGGGATATAAATCCAAACTCTTCTTCTTCTTCTTAAAGTATTAGACTAGGATCTGGGAAATCTGGGTTCTAGTTGCCAATGTGCCATGGAAGCTTGCTGAGTGACCTTTGACTAGCCACACACTTTCTGTCTAAGCTACCTCACAGGGCAGGTGTGAGAATAAAAGAGAATAATGTAAGTTGCTTTGACCACGCCCCTCCCCAAACTATAAATAAAGTGGCTTTTCTGCATCCTATCTTCATCTTCCTGCTCCATGAATGTGACAGTCGATTTCAAGAGGTATCCTTCAACCTTAAATCAAATGGGCAATTTATAACCTTTCACTTAGTGAAGAATTGATAGAGCCACTTCATTGTGACTTCTCTTCATTGAGCTTTTAGTATCAGCAGCCATCACACTAACCTCTACCTTCTTCAGACTTATTTGCTTGCTTTGCAGCCAGTAAGGTTACAAAGACTGTGCTGCTTAAATAACTTGACAACAAAGGATCAACGTTTAATATGTTGGGGTGCTGTGTGGTTTCCGGGCTGTATGGCCATGTTCTAGCAGCATTCTCTGTTGACGTTGACCCTAGAACACAGAACACGGCCGTACAGCCCAGAAACCACACAGCGCTCCAGTGATTCTGGCCGTGAAAGCCTTCGACAATACATTTAATATGTTCTTATTAGCACAGTTAGTTTTAAAGAATTCATGGTATATATGTTCATCATATATGATCATCATGGTATATATGTCCATCATAGCAGGGATGGCTAAAGGGAAATTCTCAATCCTATTACAATAAACCTCTGAATATCAGTTCTAAGAGGTGACATGAGGAGAATATGCCAAGGTACCTTGGTCCTCCGGGGTAATTGGTTGGCCACAAAACTGCCAACCTTCAGAGGGGAACTGAAGATCTCCTGGAATTACAACTGATCTCTAGACAACAGTGACAACAGTGACCAGTTCTGCTGGAGACAATGCCTGCTTTGGACAGTGTACTCTACAGTAGAATTCCTTCGCTGAGTTCCCTTCCCAGGCTCAATCCCCAAATCTCTAGGAATTGTCCGACATGGAGTTGGCAACCCTAATCGGTACTGTACAGAACAAGACACTGAAATAGGTGGACCTAGGCCTAGCCTAGCAGGACATTTTATATGCTCTTAACATTTTTATTGTAGAGCACTGCAAAGGTGAACCCTCTGATTATTTAGTCCGGAAACATTAGAGTTATCTTGATCTGGATGGCCCAGACTAGCCTGATTTCATCAATTCTCAAAAGCTAAGCAGAACTGGTCCTGGTTAGTATTTGGATGGGAGACCACCAATGAAGTGTGGAGTTGCTAAACAGCAGCAGGCAATGCCAAACCCCCTCTGTGAGTTTCTTGCCTTCAAAATCTTGTGAGGTTGCCATAAGTAGGCTATGATTTGAAAGCACTTTATGCACACAATACTATGGTTATTTCATTAGAGAATTAGTCTTATTTCTTTTCTCTGTTAAAAAAGCAGCAATAAACCCCTAACCCCTTACTGGCTTATTCCCAGCCACTATTGGACAACCACCTCTGATTGAAACCAATCTTGTTTACTTTTGCACAATGATGCACAGATGACAAATTCCCTGTGAAAGGAACCTTTGCAAAGCGGCAGCTATCAAAAGCCAGTTGCTGCTCCGATGTTGCTTTTTTTAAAAAAAAGTTTTCACTTGATCTCAGAAATTGTACTTGAACACATGGGAGTTTCTGGCTCACTCGTACAAATTCTTTGGAGGCATTTAAGCGCCTTCTCCATTTACAAGAAGAGAACTGTGCACAATTAGAACAATTACATCCTTCATTCTTCTTATGCTGATGGGATTTTATCTTTCTGCTAGCTTTAAAAACTTAACTACATTTGTCAGTTGCTCATGTGCAAGAAGCTCCCAGTTAAAAGTTATACTCCAAGTGAAAAGTTGGCTATGATAGTTTCAGCTGGATTCGCACAGAATATGATCCAGCAGTACCATACAGGGAATGTGAATGGGACAGGCCTCTTTCAAAGTTCTGAACTTGAATTATGCTGACGGTATTTATCTTACAAGTTTATAGAATACTTTCCCCCCTCTATTAACCGTCTGAGGCTAGACAGGTGGCATACTGAGAAAGTTCTTTCTTGGTCATGGTGCCAAAATTGTGGAACTCCCTCCGCAGGGAGATTTATCTGTCTTCTCCATTCCTTGTCTTCTGCTAGCAGGTGAAGACTTTTTCGCTTCATTTGGCATCCTTCCCCAAACAATTATGGGTCCTCCTCCCTTATTCTAGTGTAGTTTGTTTCTGTGTTCTTAATTATTTTTTAAAAAATAAATTCAAATATTGTTTTTTAATTGTTCAAATGTTTTCACATTCATTGCTTGAGGGACTGTGATTGGGCAGAAAAGCACCACAAAACTATTTTAAATAAATAAAGAGCATACAACATTAAGGTGGTGGAAAGTTAGTTCCATGGCAGCTGGCACAGGATATTTAAACACCCAGGCTATGGAAAAAATAGTTCCTAACTTTAGGACAATGAATACTACTATATTAAGTGGCTACATGTGTTTGACCTTTCTTTTAGTTGTAATTCTCAGAGTATTCAAGGACCCACTTTGAAGATGGTTAACTCTGTGTCATGATTGTTTTGTACGTTCACAAAGTGTGTGTGTTGGGGGGGGGGTGGTAGAGCATCTGCTTTGCATGCAGAAGATCCCAGGTGTAACCTCTGGCATTGTCAGCTTTGAAAAAAAGATCACGTAATAGGTGATATGATAGACCAGGGGTAGGGAACCTGAGGCTCTCCAGATGTTCAGGAACTACAATTCCCATCAGCCCCTACCAGCATGGCCAATTGGCCATGCTGACAGAGGCTGATGGGAATTGTAGTTCCTGAACATCTGGAGAGCCGCAGGTTCCCTACCCCTGTGATAGACCAAAGCTGAGATTACATGAAAAAGACCTCTAGTTGAAATCCTAGAGTCTTTTCTAGTTAGACTGCAGTGTCCTTGATGGACACAGTGTATAAGCATAAGCGTCATACGTTCACAATGTACGAGATAAATTCTAAGTATTATTAATAACAAGTTAACAAAGCCTTAAATAACAAGTTAACAAAACCTTAAATAAATTGGCAACTGAGTTGCCTTGATGATGAAATGCAAGGTTACAAGCAATCCAAGAAATGCAAACTTGTCGGAAAGAATGCCTCCTTCTGCCTTCCCAATTATAACAGAATACATTAAGTCACAGTTGTTTCAAAAGATAGTGTGGCTTTCACTTTTAACCTTATAGATTGAGATTTGCCTCCTCATCAGTGATTAAACAGTTAAAGTTGGAGTTGATTAATCTCCCAGTTCAGTCTTTGGTGGGAGGAGGCAGGACGGTTGTGCAAAGCTGCTCTAAGAAATCTGAATTACTAGATGAAAAATAATGATGCCCATCTCAGTCATACACCTAGCAAGTGGAAAGGTGGTTCTTTTTATAAGTAGCTAAAAGGACCCAATCTTCAAGCTTGATGAAAGCTTCAAAGAAAAACAAACAAAGAACATAAAATGGTTCCATTTCTAAATTTGAAGGGTGTTTTACTGCTTTTGAGTTGCAATTTATTCACATAATAAGACTTGCCCTCTTTGGCATGTAAATGTGTTTTGTGCAGTCGCCCTAACTTTGGTCCCCAAGGGAGTTAATCTTTGTTTGGGAAGAGATTTGCTGCCAGTAGTTCCTATTATTTTAATACATCCCACTGACTTGTTCTTACACATAGCTTTTAAGAAAACCAGAGAAGCCTGCATTACAGACCACCTAGCAAAGGTCTCTATATTAGTTAACTGCAGACACACAAAGACCTGCGAATAACAAATGGTGTGAACTCAGCTATTATAGGTTGAATCTATTTTCCGCAGTGACCCCCAGGCACCCTCTAAAAAGTGCGGACAAAGTAGACAACTGTAATTATACTGACCAACTATGAATGTAAGAATGGAATTAATGGAATTAGCATGTCTGCATGATTGTTCTCATTTCTGAGTCTCTCTCTCTCTCTCTCTTTTTAAAGTGATCCATCAAGTCTTGGCTCTGCCAAAATTTCCTAGATGACTTTGGGCAAACTCTTCTCTCTCAGCCTCACAACTTCAACTAGGTGAGAATGATATCAATGTTCACCGGTCTTGTTCTTAAATTACAAATTTATAACAACAGCCGTTTTTCTCCATCAAAAGGACATCGCCTTGTTGCAGGGATTAAGTTAAGATCTGATTCTGAAGCTTTGCTAGCTGCGCTTCCACCTGTAGGATTTTTCAGAGATGGCCATTTGCCTCGAAAATTCCCACCCCCTTGAGGCTCACCTGGTACCCAAACCACCCCCCAACAACATCTAGTGCCAAATCACAGTCTAACAACATTTATTTCAATACAAGCTTTTGTAAGATGCCATTAATTTTTGTTTTGTTTTGCTCAAAGACACCAATAAGGCTACACCTCTGTTACCCCCTTACTTTCCTGTAGGTGCCTGGCCAAAACGTTCATTTTTACTCATGCTTTTAACGAAGGCTTCTGACTCTTCCAGATGTTTTATGGGCTACACCTTGCCTGAATACCAGTCTGTTTTTATGTCCTGGTTTGTTCTTAATGACTGTATTTTAATGGTTTCGCTGCATGCATTGTTTGAGTTGGAGTCAGCCTGGAGAAGATCTTTGGAGAGGTGATGTGGCATGAACACTCCTCAAATAAAAATGCATATTGTTAGCAGCAGATTATTTGAAACGTTGCACTGGTGGTGGTGGGCAGTGCCATCCAATCACAGTCAATTATGGTGAAACCCCGCCCCCAAGGCAAGAAAGAGGTGGTCTGCTATTGCTTGCCTCTGTGTAGCAACCCTGGACTTCCTCAATGGTCTACCACTGAAGAACTAAGCAAGGCCAACCCTGCTTAGATTCCAGTGTCTAATGAGAGCAGGCTAATTGGGTAAATGAGGCTGAAGCTACTTCTCAGTAGCCAGTTCCTTATTCATTCCATAGATTCAGCTTGAATAAGGAACTGAAGTTTGCACACCTCTGCCCCTCAGAATAACATTTAGACCGCCATACTAAACCAAAGAAATCTGTCCCCTTCATAGTGGGTCCTAGTATCATATCTGGCAGAGAACTATCAAACAATGTCAGATTTGGGAGGGGGACTAGGGTGTTTAAAAACAATCACCTATCTACATTACTTAGAACCAGTTCTTTCTATTCTGAAAAACTGCAGAGACAAACACAGGATTGCAGGTCTCATATGCAAGATTAATAAACCAAAGAAGATTGGAAGTGAAAAGAAACAAAGCAAGAAGTTGGGGGGTTGTGGGGTTTCCGGGCTGTATGCAGACAAAACATCAGGAGAAAATGCTACTGGAACACGGCCATATAGCCCAGAAACCCCACGATACCCCAGTGATTCCGGCCATGAAAGCCTTCAGCAATGCAAAGTAAGAAGTTCTTTGTAACTCAAATTGAGGTAAATATTTCCATTTAACTTTCATTTATCTGAAAGACTCCCATAGGGCATGCTACAATGTGTCTGGCAGTTTTCAAAGTTACAATGACGCATACGTTAGAGAGGAAACATAATAAAGATCCTTCAGTAGCATCATGAATGGGCAGACGTGTGTCAATTTCACTTCGGAGATCGAGATTTGGCATAGACAGCTTGTTGAACTGGTGTCTCCAGAGAGAAACGCTACAAAATCGATATGCAGAATGATCTGTACATTCAAAGGTAAAAAATGAAATGCATTCTAAATCTGGCATTAAATTTAGTATATTGTTTAAAGGTGGGAAAACTGTTGATAGATGGACTTCAGAAGCAATCTTCCAATGAGAAAGAGTGTGATCACAGCAGGCTGAAGCTTCAATATCTGGGTTACCTCTGGTGGCCATTTATTGATTTGTCACACAGGAATCGAGGACAATCATAGGCTACTACTCACCTTCCAATTTAATTGCATAAGAGCACATCTGGTGTCTAAAATACAAACACCTGTCTGGATGTAACAAGCTCTGTGACTAGTTCTCCAAGAGGTGAAACCCTAGAAGAAACAGCTAGTTTGGAGTGTATTTGTTCAGGAAAGAAGCTAGGGTCTTTATAAGGACAATCGGGTTGTGAGGTTGATATATTGGGAGGGGGGAGAGAAGCATTCTGTGTTCAGAAAGATCAGTGACATCCTGCAATAAAGCATAACCCTTGACATTCAGGTTGCATGGCAACCTTTCAAAGAAGCAGAGGTAACTCTAGGAGCCCACAGTTTTATGGAGTTTGTTACAGTATGGGTTGAACTTGGTACAGATGAGAACAGAGACGGCAAAACTGGTACTCATCCTGTGCTTTGATTTCAGGTTGTGTCCAGAATGAATCATGGATGGCTAACCACTCCAGCAAGGAACAATCTTTTGCAAGCATGCATCTGGGATACACATGAGATCTAATGCAAAGCAATATTAATAGCCCATTATGGTTTGATTTTTTTAACTGAAGAAACATAGCTTCAGCCCCAAGTAATTCAGAGTGCTTTCCGAAAAACGTATTCCGATGAGTAGGCCCACTGAATAAACCCAAGTAGGATTCTGAGTAGGCCTGTTTAAGACTGTGCACTCTCAAGAGTACACAAGAGTAACCAAGAGCTACTGCTACCAGAAGTAACCATCACCGCTTCGTTCTGTGTTTGCCATATCTCGTGCAGCATTAGAAACCTCCCTCCTCCCATAAATAGGAGTCAAATGTGCATGTGGATTGGGGGAGAGGGGAGGCTACCGTTTTACGAGGCTTCAGTCAACACGATTTTGTACATAAAAGCGTGTTTAACAGCGTAGCTAATCGGTGTGCAGAAATCCTGAGCACGCACTTTTTAACCCTTCCAGCCAGCGGCATCACAAACTGTGCTCATCAACTTATATAGCCTCCCTGGGACAAAGAGAGCAGAGGCAGGCTCTTCCAGAACTCTTGAACAACTTGCCAGCTCAGAACTATAGGGACCAAACAGGCAGCGCCAACCTCACTGTAATATACTCTATAATTCATTGTGTCAGCCGCAGAGGGAAGACAGTTTACTACATGCATGTCTGTTAATTTGCCAAGGCCATAGTTAAAAGATGGGGAAAAATCTTTGTTTTTGGAGTTTTATTTTTAGAAAGCTGCTTCTTTAGTTTAATTTGTTAACTTGCACTTACAGCTCTAGATTTAACAATAAATGATTAAAAAAAAACAACAACACCCAGCAAGATTAACTCCTGAAGCGCGCTCTTCCTACTCAGCAGCTGGCGAGAAGCGAATGATGACTCGAGACAACTCCACAACAGTGATATTAAACATAAAACACAACTAGGAGACAGCCAGAGAAGAATGCCCAGCTGTGAGATGCTATGTAGACGCTTCCAACGAGAAAGGCAGAAGCGGTCCCGCCGACAGCCGCTTTGTCCTTCAACCCCCGAGGCGCGCCTCTGAGCATGTGCAGAGTGCCATTACCCTCACCCCCTTTCCGCTTCGGGCCGGAGAGTGTGGGGCTGAGCGGGCCCCCTGGAGCTCATCTGCCCCAGCCTCCCCGGGGCACCTCTGCCCCCCCGCGCCTAGCGTGGCCCTCCCCCTGTCCCCCTGACTTTGCCCAGTCCCCGCTCGCTCCTCGCCTCCCCAGCCCCTGCACTCACCAAGCTGCTCCCGGGAGAAGTTGGGCGCTGCTGGAAATAGACGCATCCCCAACCAATGGAAAAAGGCGCCGGCAAGGCAGCCGGGGGAGCTCGGAGGCACCGGGAAGGCGCCGGGGGGGCGGCAGTGCAGCGGCGGCGGCGGGTCCACAAGGGGAGAGCAGAGGCGGAGCGGAGGGGTTCAGGCTGCCTCCCTTGCCAAGAGCCCAGCCATTTGCAAGGCAGGCGAGCCTCTGGCAGCCACCGAGCGGGGAGCGGCGGGGAGGAGGAGGAGGAGGAGGTGGAGGGAGCCTCTCCGGCTGGAGCGCAGACTAGTTGCCAGCCGGGTCAGCGACTCTCTGCCACTCCCGGGGACCTGAAGGCTTCCCCCGCGCCGGCCTGGCTTCTAAAAGGCGCTCCGGCAATGGAGGGGGCAGGGAAAAGAGCGCCTCCCCTCCCCCGCCCCACCCACACACCTGGGGAAGCCCAGGAAGGGTGGGGGGCGACCCCTCCCCGGGAGATCAGGCAGCCGCTCTCAGGAAAAGCCCGGGGAGGCTTTCGGGTCTCCGTAAGAGAGCGGCGATGCCCTGTGGAGAGATGCCCTCTTCTTTCGCCTGGGTACCAGCAGGCGTGCGCACGGTCAGGCTCAGCTCAGCAGCAGGCAGTGCCGGGCAGAACGGCGGCCGAGGTCGGCTGGCACTTGGGGGGTGCCCTCTCGGAAGGAGTTTTCGTTTCCCGGCCGGGCAAACCATCCAGGCGCAAACAAAGAGGAGGCTGGCTTGGGCTGGACTGCCGCTGCAAGCACAAAAGGATCTGCCGGGCAACTCCTGGGCCACTTCGCCCGCCAGGTCTTACCCCACTCCTGGAGCGACGTCTCCTCCGGGATAGGAACACCCAGACACATTGACAACGGCTCCGGTTATTACTTCCCCGAGGATCTCTTGCAACTGAAGCAGCGTTCACCGCCCGAGAATGTCTTTCTGAGCTCCAGCAGGCAGCTTATGAAGGGGCTCTGGCGCTGGGTACCTTTGGCCGCAGAGTCTGGTCAGCCAGCCGTTTGCAGGGCACTTTTATCACAGCGTCTCGAAAACTTTCAGGATGTAAAGAAGCGACTGCAGGTCAACCTTAGTCTAAGCAGGATGAGGCAATTGCTAACAGTCCAGGCTTATGAATTGCCTATACCTACTGCTGAGTTCCAGGAAACTTTATTCCTGTAAATAATGTTTAGGATTTATATCTTGTAGAACTCAGTTGGGCTGACTTTTGAATATACGTACCTAAGGCCCCTTCCGCACATGCAAAATACTACACATTCAATCCACTTTCACAATTGTTTGAAAGTGGACTTTGCTGATCCGCACAGTAAAATCCAGCTTTAAAGTGCATTGAAAATGGACTGAAAGTGCATTATTCTGCATGTGCGGAAGGGGCCTAAAGAGAGAGAGAGAGAGAGAGAGAGAGAGAGAGAGAGATTGCTCTGATCTGACTCCAGATGAGCCTGATCCTGGATGATCTCAGAAACAAAGCAGGGGGTGGCCTTGGTTGGTACTTGGATGGGAGACCACTGAGGAAGCTGCTATGCAGAGGAACGTAAGGGCAAGCCACCTCTGTTCATGTCTTGCCTTGAAAACCCTCCTTGGCCACTGTAAGCTGGTTGTGACTCAGTGACACTTTCTGCTGCCAATCTTAACACTTTAACCAGCTTAGGTGCCAGTAAAAATCATGGCCCACATGATTGTTCGGGAATATTCCTTTTATCTTCCACCTTTCTCGTGGAGATTCAAGGCGGATTACAAAGTCATAACACCAGTGCAACGAAGACTGGTACAATAAATACAGGGATCAATGTCACAACAGTGGATCAGACAGTTAACAAGCAACCAAATATAATCAGCTTAATACATTCCATTGGCTGAATTTCACAGTGAGAGAACAATGATATATAATATTTCCAATAAAGAGTGCAGTGAAAACAGTTTTCGCAAGCAATTAAAATGATAGCCCTATTATAGAAAGTGCCCTTCTTGCAGAATTCTGTTTTTCTGAATTCCTCCTGAACAGTTTTGTTTTAGACACTCTGCAAAAAGTGTGACCTGGCAGGCAGGCCATTCTGCCAGGTGGGGGCCACAACAGAGAATGCTTGGATATGGGCAGCTGATGATCTTACCTCTTCACAGGTGGCACCTTCAGAAGGCTTTGCTCAAATGACCAAAGCTGGAGCATATCAAGTGGAGCATATCAAGAGAGACAGACATGTAGATGAGTGGGTCCTAGGCCATTAAGTAATAACCAGAACCTTGAAATGAACCAAATAATAACCAATGGAGAAACCACAGAATAGGTGCAATGTCCACATTCCGCCTAGCTCCCAATAGCAAATGAACTGCAGAGTTCTGCACCATTTGGAGTTCCTTCATAGTCTCCAAGGACAGACCCATGCACAGTACATCACAGTAGTCTAGCCTTGATGTGACTGTGGTATAAATCCAAATTGACTGGCTCAAGGACATCTTCTGAGTTAAATGACAATGGAATAAAGCATTTTTTTTTAAAAAAAGTGGAATTAATTTGCTCCTCCGACAACCATGTTGGGGCCAGTATAATGGCCAAACTCTTTACTGAATCAGTGAGGATCACAGGAAGCCCAGCAAATGTGCAAAGTGCAAAGACAGTGTAGCTGCAGCTGAGCAAGACCTTCACAAACACCGAGTTTGTAGTCAGATATGAGGTGAGACGTGGGAATAGCAAGTCCCCTCAGAATTCTCTCTACTTTGCCTCAGTCAAAAACCCAGATTGCAGTTGTGTCAAAGTAAGGTCAAAGAGCAAATACATGCTTCATTACATTCTCTCTCTCTCTCTCTCTCTCTCTCTCTCTCTCTCTCTCTCTCTCTCTCTCTCTCTCTCTCTCACACACACACACACACACACACACACACACATCCATATTCTCAGGAGGCACTTCTTGAGAGCTTCCCCCAAAGTCCCTCTAAGACACAGGCATTCTCATTGCTTAATTTCTGAGGGAAAGGGAGATAAATTCTCTGGAAACACCATCTTGAAAGCCTTCCCTAATCCCTGATGTCTGGGGACTCTCATTTGTAGTACAGAAAATGAACTGTGGCCTAGGGTTTTTTTAAAATGAGGGGTGCAAAGGAAGAAAAACATGGTGAGGAAATTAATAGCCTGCAGATGGACAGGCAGCTATTAAGTAGAGGGGGAAAAAAACTTCACATGGAGCCACGTAACTGAAAAGGACAGGGCAAAGTCATGCAGCATTTTCACATCTTGAAACCATCCAATAATGTATCAAAATGTGTCCATTAAGAAAATGATGTGAACTACATATTTCATATTCTGCTAATACTACTGAAAATGATTTCACGACAGCGAAGAAACCATTTTTATTTTTGGAAGTAGTGCCCAAATTTAATGAAGACATCAGAATTTCAACTCTCCCGCATAATTCTTTGAAGCCCCTGATATTTCAATTATTAGAACAACCTGGACCATCCTAATGTTTTTTTGATCTGCTTTAAAATCAGCTTCAAGCCTTACCCATTACCTATGCTGAGATTCTAAATTGCACCTCGTCTCAAAACTCTGATGGCAAGAAAAAACATTTTGATCTATTTATACGTCTGGAAGTTTTCCATTATAAAGCCTTTAATTTAAAATATAGGAAAGTCCAAAATGGGAATAATAGCTAAAAATGCCCCTTCTTTTCTGACAGGGTTCTTGTGACTTTAGCTGTGGCATGGCAGGTAAAAACTGAAGAGGTAGTTTGTCTTTCTACTAGGTAAAACTTCACTGGCCAGTATGAAGCAGTAATTGAGACTGAGTGTGATTTGGTAGCTAGAGTGTTGGACTAGAACAGTGGTTCTCAACCTTCCTAATGCCGCAACCCTTTAATACAGTTCCTCATGTTGTGGTGACCCCCAACCATAACATTTATCCATTTTACAGATGGAGAACACTGATGCAGAGAGTCTTACGCAACCCCCAAAGGGGTCCCGACCCCCAGGTTGAGAACCACTGGACTAGAACCTGGAAGGCTCCAGGTTTGAAATCTCACTCTGCCGTGGAAGCTTGCTGGGTGAAGTGGAGCCAGTCACCCACCTAATCTAACTCAGAGTTGCTGTGAGTGCCCCGGAGGAGAGGAGAATGATGTAAGCAGCATTGGGTCCCCATTGGAGAGAAAGGTGGGGTATAAATGATGTCAGTAATAGATAAAGCTGAAAGTCATAATTCCTCTCCCTCTTGCTCTTCTTGGTTAGAAACCTGAGGTAGGCTGAACTTATTGACGGGTGTCAGGATTTGGCCTAGAGGACTTGGGTTGCTGACTCCTCAGTGAGCCACTGTGCCATAAGATCTCTTTTAAAGCCACCTTGCAAATCCAGGAAAAGATTCAGATTGGGATATACTGATTCCCAGCTCATTTTCTTGGTCATCAGCTCCAGTACAGCCTAAGAGAGCGATATGTTTCTCAGCTCTGATACAACCAGGGGCCCACAGCAACGTGTGTGTGTGTGTGTGTGTGTGTGTGTGTGTGTGTGTGTGTGTGTGTGTGTCAAATGATTCCAGGTGCAATGATGGGGGCATGCAAAATTACCCCCCTCCTTCCCTGGTCTGACCCTGCTTGGAAGAGCTGGGTCAATGAAGGGGAGGTGCCTAAAGCCTGTGGTGCCCGTCCGAGCCACCTCCTTCCCTCTCCAGACCCTTGGGGGCAGGGCTTGGGAACAAGACTCTGAGCAACTCGGATGGGTGCCCTGCCCCCCACTCCTGGGGAGGGCAGGAGGCAGCCTGCAGGGAGGCGGGGGGCTGGCTCAGATGGGCGCCTGCCACTGTGGTACCCATTTGAACCACCCCAGAGCCCCACTTATGAGCATGGGGGGGAGGTGCCCAGAGCAGATGTTGTCCCCAGGTGCCATTTTCCCCCCAATACGCCTCTGGATACAACCTTGTAGTAAACAAGTAAACCACGTAGAGGGACATCCCAGGACATGCCAAACCATGTAGAGGGACATCCTTTGAAGCTGCTGCTTTCTCCCAGGTAAGTGATCTCTCTATTTGGGAGTTCAGTTTTAATTCCAGGAGAACTCCAGACCCCAACAGGAGATGAGAAGCCCTAGTCATAAAACAATAGCTGAATAAATGGTTGTGGAAAGTCCCATCAAGTCACAGCCAACATATGGCAGTCCCATAGGGTTTTCAAAGCTATAGATTTGAGATGGTTTGTCATTGCCTGCCTCTGAATAGGAACCCCAGACATTCTTGGTGGTCTTTCATTTAAGTAGTAACCTGAACTGAACCGTTTTGGCTTCTGAACAGGTCAGGATAACCTGGGCTGTCCAGGTCAGGACACTAAATAAAGAATCATGTTAATTCTCTTGTCACTGTGTCAACCTGGTCCCCACCCCAAAACCAGCTGGCCCAGACAGGTCTTCAATGATTCCAAATTATGTTCAGGTTTCAACAGGCCCAGAGAGGTATAATCACTTTGGTTGCAGGGAATGATTTGTTTTGATCTTATTTTCAAATGTGATATCTGGGAGCCAGTCTATTACACATTTGAACTCTATTGAGGTTCATTTTTTTCAACTTTCAGAATCATCCACAGTTCTTCCATTAGCTCTAAAATGGTTTAGTAACTGATTTAAGGTTGGATGTTACATTTCATACAAATTAATGTGGAATTTCTGAATAATTAATTGCCCATCAGTCAGAAAGCATGGCTCCAGCAAAGACATTATATCCTCCCAGCTGCTTTAGATGCCTCATTATTTTGACATCTCACAAAAATAGCCAAATCATGACTGGTGGTCTGCATCTATCTTGGCAGACTGACCAAGAATATTAAAAACTGAGAGGACCGTGACTAGCCCAAGGTCACTCAGCAGGCTTCGTGTGTATGAGTGGGAAAACAAACGTGGTTCACCAGATTAAAGTCTGCCACTCCTGTGAAAGAGTGGGGAATCAAACCTGGTTCTCCAGATTACAGTCCACTGCTCTTAGTCCACTGCTCTTAACCACTACACCACATTGGAACTGATTAGAAGCAAGTTCAGGACTGAAAAAGGAAGTAATTTTAACATGGTGGCTAATTTAGCTTTCTGAATTAAAAAATGAAAAGCAAGATGTGTGTGTGTGTGTTTATGGTTATGTTCAGATGTCACAATAAATGATTATTTGTTAACAAACAAATGCAGCAAATGAGTTAGTTAACCAGCAGTTATAGTTGTATCAGACTCCAGCATATCTGCTGTTTGCCCCTCCCAGCCTTTCCCATATCCTCCTTATATGGTTATCTCTGTGGTCATAAGGAACAGTGCAAGTCAAACAACAGTGGGTTATAAATTCAAATGCTGTTCAAAAAAAAAATCACCACTAATACAAACTCAGGCTAACAAGCCACTTAAAAGCCCTGAGTTGTCACCAGATAACAACCTGCACTTTGTTACATAGTCTGCATTCAGGTATCACAATTAACCAGGATTTGACCAAACCATGGTTTAGTGCAGTGTCTGAATAAAGCCCATACAAGTAGGTATAAAGTTACAATGTTTGTATTGCCTCAGATTTCTCATATGAATTTCTTTTGAATGTAGCAATTGAAAAGAATGTGTTGGTTCATGCGGCTGGCTTAGCTCATGGTGAAACAGCCTTGAGGAACCTTCAACATATGAAGGAATCAGCTGAGATTCATGACTTAGCAGATAACCTACATTTAGGACTTGCATGCTAAAAAACACCAAATGCTGAACCCTGGTGATTCTTAGAAACAACCTTGCTCTGGGCAGATGTAACTGGAAGACAGCACAAGCTGTCTGCTTTTCCTGGGGCTGAGGTGGGCTGACATGCCAGGAAATTTTAGGAAATGTTCCTAAAATTCAACCTGCTCTAGAAATATCAGGCACCGATTCCAAATAAATATTATAACGCAAAATGAATGGGATAAACTTGGCTTTGGCTATTGAGATGGATGGAGTGGCTTCGGATGTTCCAGTTTATCTGAAAAGCAGGCAGCAGGAGAGGTGATTTCCAATGTAACTGCACTTCCCTACGCTACCTCCACTAAGGCTAGTGTGTCTGTTTCACCAGAAATTGCATTCGTTCTGGACAGTGTGAGAAAGACGTTTAACTCTCATTGATTTCAGTGGAAAAGTTAGACATTTTCTTTCTAAAGAATATACTGCAATTGTCAACATATTTTTCCTTAGACATAAGTGCTGCTGAATTCAATGGAATTTTTGAGTAAACATGGGTAGGATTGCACTGCAAAACTGTTCCTCTGAAATCCAGAGGAAATGCAAAAGTTCATTTAAAAAAGGAAGTTGCATAAGAGATCCGGTTGTTCTTTCTGGCTGACAAACGAGGACAGTAATTGAGCCAGTCAAACTTGTATGGGTGCAGTAGTGATAAAATACACCAACCTCAATGACCCCTGGATGATAGTGACCAAAATCAATGGTAAGTGGTTCTATTCTTAAATGATTGGTGACTTAGACCTTTGACTTGTTCAGCAGGTCAATCTGCCCAATATTCTGGCTTCCTGCTGCCACAAGTATAGAAGAGGAAATGGAATATAAGTGAACTGAGGCTAAATCCAGGCAACGCTCATCCAGCTATATTTGGTGCCCTTAGGGTAGGAGGAGGGAACTTGGATGGGGAAAGGTGGATCCAATTGGCCCATCCTTGTTAGTCAGGAAACATTGTAGCCTTGAAGTGCCTAGTGTGGAATTGATGGTTATGTTGGTGGTGCTACCTGTTTTGCAATTGTTAGGCCTGCATTGAGCTATGAAACACCATACTTCATTGTTGAAATTATTGAAGATTTTGTCAATGTAAAACAGAGTTATGTAGTAGTAAAGCATGTGGATTCACAGTATTAGGCTTATAAGAAATAATTTCAGATACAAGGCAGATTCATAATGAGACAAATAAGAAACTTTGTTGAGATTACTTCCATTTCCTTCACACTATGTGGAGTAAGATTTAAGTTCCAGTAACTCTTTAAAGAAAGCAGTTTTCACTATCAAAAGCTTATGCCCTGGAAATCTTTTTTTGTTTTTAAAGTGCTGCTCAAATCTTCCTCTTCTATGCATACCAACATGGTTACCCATTGGAGCTAGGGCACTATCCTCCAGGTTATGACTGCAGATCTCTCACCATTACATCTGATCTCCAGGCAATAGAGATCAGCCAACCTGGGGAAAATGGTAACCTCCAAAGGTGGACTCAATGGCATTATACCCAATGAAGTCCCTTCCCCACAAATCCCACCCTCCTCAGGCTCCACCCCCAAAATCTCCAGCTATTTCACAACTCTGGCAAACCTTACCTGAACCTATCTATGAAGCAACCGCTATAGCCCAGACTTGACTAATCTTGTCAGAGCTTGGAAACTAAGAAGCATTAATATTTGGATAGGAAGACCACCAAGGAAGACTGTGGCTGCAATGCAGATGAGTTTGTTGTGACTTAACAATACACTTTTGCCTTTTAATACTATCTAAAAATACTGGTTCCTGCAAGCAGCTACTAATGCTATTTTCATGTGCAGGTGGGTAGGGCAGGCATCGTCTTGCTTGCCTGCTGTCATACAAAAGACAGGAGCATGTCCACCCTTCCCTTTTGAATGACAATGAAAGAGAGAGAGAGTCAGGAATGAAGTTAGCCAGATAAAGGAAACTCTCAAGTCATGTACAGGCAACAAGAGGCTCAGCCCTACAGCATTATGAACCAGAGGAGGAAAAAAGCACTTGATCCCTGATTCCACTACTAAGACAATCATATCACCTCCCAGCATCCAAAGCAGCCAAGTAACCATTCTCTTGCAAAGATAATATTGGCTTGGACCCAGACTATGGTTTCCACAGACACAAGTATTTCCACCTCCAGAGTGTGATTTTCCATCCTCTCCAATCCCAGGACATCCCAAAAGGTCTTCAGGAACAGGACTGAGAGGTGAGAAGGTTGAGCTCCAGGGCAGAAATCTAGATCCCAGCTTTTTGGTTAAGCTGGGTTGGCCAACATTAAATATGGAACATTAAATATGAAATGCATTATGATAAGGAACAGATTTGGAGTGTCAGTGATAGGACATGACAAATGGCTGTTAATTTGAGATTATTTTTAAATTAGGTGTGTTTGAATGTGGTAAAATATTCTTGCTCCTGTGCTGTTGAAATGATTCATGAAGCCAATCCTATCATTTCCTGAGTTCACCTGGGATCAAGCTGGCCATCAAGCTGTCCAAGCTGACACCTCAACAGGCGTGGAAGTTTCTTGCCAAAAATATAATGTGATAAAACACATTTCTGCTAGTTTTTTGCTTTCTTGGAATATCAGTTGGAATAGGGTTGCCATTCTCCTGATGGAATCTGGAAGTATAACCTTGTACTTGATCTCCAGACAACAGGAGTCTGTGCCCCTGGAGAAAATGACTTCTTTGAAGGGTGGACTGGATGGCATCATACGTCCCCCCCTTCCCAAACCTCATCCTACTCAAATTTCCCTCCCAAATCTCCATGGATGGAGTGGTTTCAGATGTTCCCAGCCTACAACTGGCACCCCTAAATCCAATCCTACCAGGAAGATAACTGTATGCTTCCATTCCAGATTCGGCATTTTATAAATTCGTAGTCCAGCAACAGGGGTGATTACAAATGCCTGTTCAATTATTCTGTTTAATGTATACATAAAACATTACACACAAATTCTATATATTTTTCAGCTTCAGGAGGAAGCCTCCCATACATTTAGCAATTTTTTCAGTTCACATACTGAACTGAATGTTTTGCCTATCTATATGTTTTTATCACCATATAGATGTTCTGGTGTGGCTAAGGAACCATAACAACATTTGTAATCCATGCACAGTGGGATCTGTTGGACTTAAAGTAATTTACCTCCATTCAGCTGTAAGCAAATTTGTTTGAGGAATCCATTGCTCTTGGATAGATACCCAGTGCAAAGTCATACTGAAATCACAGACATTGTACACAGTTCAGTGTTTTTATTTTGACTCTCAATTCAGTAACTGATTGTGCCTTAAAAACCAGGTGCCTCTTGTGTCACAATGTAAACCATCAAAACAGCCACTTTCTTGGGGAGATTTTATTTTATTTACTAATATATTTGCATGTCATTCTTATTTTTAGATGTGCCACTTACAAACCCCTCCACCCCCAGTCTATACTTAAGACAGTTGCATGAGACAACTTCTAGTTGTGCCATAGTAAACAATCAGAGAACAAAAGTCTCCTTTTATTCCTTTGAAACATGACTCCAAACACAGGAACACAAGTTGTGTATCGCTCTCAGTTGTAAGAACAAAGAGTGCCTCCCATTTTTAGAGTGTGAAATGTGACTCGATTATCAAAAGTTGGAGGAACACTGGCCTTAGGGTTAGGATAGATAAGAACATTTCAGAGGAGGCTGTGCCTGGGAACATATCCAAGGATGCAAATGCTCAGAGCACTTGAAGACATCAAAAACTTCCCCCAGAATGATTTTTTTGGGAACCTTTAACTGCTTGCAGTACTTTCCTGACTACTGTTATGCAAACTTGACCTGAATGGCCCAGGATAGCCTGATTTTGTCAGATCTCAGAAAGTAAGCAGAGTTAGCTCTGATTAGTACTTGAATAGGAGATCACCGAGGAAGTTCACAGTTACTGTGGAGAGGCAAGCAATGGCAAACCGCTTCTGAACACTGAAAACCTGACAGGGTTACCATGAATTAGCTTTGAATTTATGGTATTTTTCACTGCCACCATTACCACACTTGGTAATTGTTGTATAATCTAAACAATAATACATAACGTATACTTGCTTTGAGCACAAAGTGAACTGTTCTCCCAAATACATTAAATTGCAGTACTGAGTATCAAAGAATACATAATTAATTCTTTTTTTTTAATATGCCTCAAATAAATATCTATATTTTTAAGCCTCTGGAGTCACTGATTGGGTTTTGGGGCTCCCGGGTTTTTCAAGACTGGATCACTAGGATGTGACAGCATTTGGATGTGAACCTGACTTGCAGGATGTGCTATTGTAACCCCCATGCCCAGAATGGGTTGGCCCAGAATGGGTTGACCCAGTAAGGGGTGGAGACTCAGAGCAGCAAGAGGCTGCAGGAGAGAGCTCTTTGGAGAAGACAAGGGTACCAGACTCGGACCTTGATTTCTATAAGCCCTTAACACCTTGTTAAGGGTTTTCTTTTGTGGTTGTAATGGGTGAAAGTTCTCCTGGAGACCTTCATCATGTTGCAACCTGTTCATCAAGCCCTTGGAGTCTTCAGGAGCCAGCCAACTTGCAAAGAAGATTTGGACTTGGCAATATCAGTAGACTGTAAATAGAAGGACTTGAAATGCAACCTGAACAGGACCTTGAATTGTAACGTTAAATGTTGATGTTTTAAAAGTGTTAATTGTAAAGAAAAGTAAACCATTTTGTTGTTTAAATTTGGTTCTTTGCAACTCATTCCAGGTTCTGCCCCACAGAACCCACAGAAGGAGGTTACACTATCATTGGGATGTTTGAGGCCAATCATCTCCTATGACCCTTGTCCATCCTGGTTGCTTAAATCTGCTGGGGTGATGGTGATGGCCGACTGAGATCTTGAGGTTGCAAATGCCTGCAGTAGAGAGGGGATAATTGTCCTAGCTCTGAAGCAGATGATGGTGACTTCATTCCTAAAGAAACCTACCACGTACCCAGGAGATTAAAGTAATTACCAACCAATCTAGAACATTCCATTCTTGACCAAGATGATTGGACAGGTGGTGGTTAAAGAACCCCATGATTTCATGGATGGAATAAATTGTTTTGTTCATTTGATTACTCGGGAAGTTTCTCGGGAAGTTTCTCAGAGGTTTTTTTTTTATCCCATCAGTCATGGTATCCTTTTGGAATTGTGAATGAGAGGGACCATTTTGAGTTGGTTTTGATCCTACCTAGGAAGTCAGTTTCAGAAGGGAGTGCTAAGGGATTTCTGTTCAGCTCCTTGGCCTTTGACCTTTTGGAATACTGGCAAGTTCAGTTCAGTCTTTTATGGTCTTTAAAATCTACCTGAAAACACTGGGTGAGGTCATCTGGAGATTTGAACAGTATTGTCACCAATATGCAGATGACATTTAGTTTTGTCTCATGATTCTGGCCAATCCCAGGGAGGCTGTAAAAACCTTGAATCAGTTTCTTGAGACAGTTTTGCAGTAGATATGGCCTAATAAACGTAAGATTAATCTGAACAAGGGAGGTAAGAAGTGTATGTTTACAGGCAACAGTCTTCCATCCATTGAAAAATTTTAATGGATTTAAGATGTTTTGATTAGCACCTCCCATGCCTCCTAACAAACCATGTTTTTAGAGTAGGCTTTCAAAGGCAACTTACAATGTACCATGGGGAATGTATACCTTAATATTATTTGTTTTACAGAAACACTTCATAGACCTATCATTAAGATAATTTGCCCAAATGGCTGATAGAAAATAGAAGCACTATCAATGGAGCATTGTCTATTTTGACATTTGTGAAAAGCCTTGATTTAATCGCTTGAGGCTTGTTAATATCTTGGCATGAAAAAAAGTATCTGAAAAGCTGCAGAACGAGTTTAGAGGCTTATCGCATATCTAACATTTATGGGTGGTCCTCCTGTGAGAATCAAAAAATCTGCATGGGGGGCATCCTTGGGTAGGATATATGTTGTCACCCGAGGATGGGAGGAAGTGGTCTGAGGGTGCAGAAGGAGACACAGAAAACTCATTGTGTGGCTAAAATTTGGCAACAGCCATTGGCAAAAGGAAGCAGAGGTGCAGCATAGGGGAACAGATCTGGCACTGGGCAGCACATCTGCTGTCCCCCAGTAATAACTTTCCCCCAGCCTGATGCATGGAAGAAAACACCAATGCCCAGAGCAGCAGTGGGAGCCATCTGGGCACTGGCCTCTGGATGAACTCCTCTTGCTGCCATGGGACATGAGCCACCAGCAGCCACCAGCACCAGTGGTCCTTTCCTTGCAACTGCTCCATCCAGCATTGGCAGCGAGGCTTCCTAATGCATCCCTCTCTGTTCTATTCAAAACACAGTCCTGGCAACACCCTGGAAGAAGACACTGTTAGCATTGTCTATGGAGGAATCTGGTGCTGCCATGTTCATGGTGGAGGGGCATGAGGAAACAGGCCAACCTGCCCCATGGGACGCAGAGGTGGCTCTGGCTGTGAGCCCCCCATCAGGAGGGGAGTGAGGGTTGGAACCCTCCTCGGCTGCTTGTCCCCTCCCTGTGGGTGCACGAGCGATGGCATGCTGGGTAGGGGCAGCAATGGTGGCTAAGGTAAATCTCAGCTGCTCTTTTCTGTGTCTCAGTTGCCTGGAGAAACATGAGACCACAAATATCATAATTAATAAATAAATACTACGTGGGATAACCTCCAGATTTCCAGAAAAAAAATAGGAAAACTAAAAAAGTTCAGGGTTAAACACTTCTCCCATAAAGTAGCCAGTAACGTCCTGGAAGAAGACGAAGCTGTGCAAAGACGCGAAAAAGTTAAGGCATTGCCTGTGGGCTACCCATCTGTACTAGATATATGATTAGCTTCAAAACACTGGGCTGATAGGCAAGAGGGATGGGGGAAACTGTGTGATTGGTATTCAGCACATTTCCACCCAACTTAGGGTGCCCATTTCCTCTTCTAAAAAGAGGAAATTAAAATTAATTTTAAAAGACATTTGGAGAAATGTCTCACTAATGCCCAGCAGCATATCGTCTACTTACCAGTATCAGCATACAAACAGTGAACAACATAACAACCATGAGTACTATATTTCTGCAAAACAAATCAACTCTTAGTAACTGGTTATTTAAAACTGTGCCTGAATCCAGCTCCTGCTGAAATCTACTCCTTCCAGCATTCAGATGCTATTGATATCATAGGAAATCCAAGAAGTGTGGATGTTCCTTGGGGAGAGAGCAGTTGCAGAATTCAGGCATGCATTCTTCTAGGTTTGTGTAGTGATTAGATTGTTGAATTAGGATCTGGAATAAGTAGTTTTCAGGTTTCTCCTCTGTTGCAGAAGTCCACAGGGTGACATTTGGCCAGTCATATACTCCTATCTTACAAGCCTGTTGTGGAGATAAATTGGGGAATAGGAGAATAATGTAAGCTGCCTTGGGTTGTCACTGGGTAAAAAGACTTACGTATGGACATTTATAAAATAATATGTAAAAACCCAGTAATAAGAAACATATTAAGTGGGTTTTTAAAAGCCTCTGTCTTCAGGATTTCCTCTGACACTATTTCTGGCAGAGTATGGGCATGATTTGGAGTTGATATTTGTAATATCTCTATCACTGATGAACTTACTATATGGGCTTTGTCTATCAATTACCTTATGTGGGTTTTTAATGTATGTACTGATTTGGAGAAACAAACCAACACTTTTTCACTGAGGACTCAAAATAGTTTACAAAGCTGCAAATACATGCTTGGTAGATCATCAAATATCAGTATACAATACACTTTCACAAAAAGATATCCCACTTATAAGAATCACTGAATCAATAAAGCACAATGGGTACTAAACCAAAGCTTCTGACTAGCCCTGACAGAAAAGCTCACTGTTCTTAGCTGCTCTGAAAACTTACTCCAAAAAAGTTTAGCTTTACATCAGGAAGGTTGAATAGGACAGAAAAGGCCTGTGTCCAGACACTGGCAAATCTAACTGTTTGTAATGTATGAAATGTTTGAAAAAGGTTTGGTGACATTTGGGAAACAACTTTCCCTTCAAATAATTATTTTCTGAAACTAAAGGACATTTGCTTGAAGATGAATTCCTCCTTCAATGAGAAACTAACAGTCAATACAATGATGCAAAGCAGGTTAGTGTGAAAGATATATCTTCACTAGCTTCCACCTAGTCAATGACACAATTATGTCATAATAAGGGACATTCTTGAAGAAAATGTAAAGCTTGCAGGCACCAAAGAACTGGACAATAGCAAGTCTATTTTCCAGTATATTTCAATCCAGCTGTTCAGCCAAAATTGGTTCCAAAAGAGTTCTGAAAAGAAAAGAAACAATATAAATAAGCTTACATCATTCTCTTCTCTTCTGCTTTGTCCTCACAATACCTCTGTGAGGTAAGTTAGGTTGAGAATGTGTGACTGGGGAAGGTCACTCAGCAAGCTGCTGTGGCAGAGTCGGGATTCAGAACTGGGTTACTCCAACCCTCTAACCCACAGGTGTCAAACTCGCGGCTCTCCAGATGTTATCAACTACAGCTTCCATCATCCCCTGTCAGCATGATGCTGGCAGGGGATGATGGGAACTGTAGTTGATAACATCTGGAGGGCCGCGAGTTTGACACCTATGCTCTAACCGCTATACTATGCTGGCTCTTGAAATATGAATTTCCCATAAAAATGACTGATAGATGACAATTCCCAAAGTAGCACTTCATGCTGTTTAGAACCGTACTGTCCATCCATAAATTACCTTTCCTCTTGTTTCCATACGAGGCATCTGGGTAGACAGACTGTACAACATGTACTGATCAGTGCTCCTTTTCTATATTCAACATTGCCCAAATTCAAAGTACTGGCTGTTAGTTTGGCAGGGAAATTCTTGGGCATCACAGAGTTCATGAAACTGGCTGTCAAGGACCTCTAATTTGGGGGCATGTTGTTTTCTCATTTGAATCACCGAGTGTGTTTGAAATGAAAGACTGGTCAGTAAAAAACAAACAAGGGTCTTGTGGTCTCTTAACCACCAATTTTCCATTGGCATACCTTTTATGCCTTGTTCTACAATTAATATGTTGGCCATTAAAGGGACACTAGATTTATTTTTATTTCTGCTATAACTGACACACTCGACTAGTTCTGTAGCACGCAGAAGAGTCATCACGAGAAATATCATATGAGTTATCTTAACAAATGTGCAAACTGTTGCCACTTCCTGAAATTCATGCCAATATACCAACATCAAATCCAGGCAGATAGTAGTTGTGTTTCATAGGGAAGAACTGAGTGGCAGTATCTCTAATAATACAAACCAAATATTGTGCTAAATAAGCTCAATTTTATAGGTACCAAACCAAATTGGTGATGCAACTTAGCTATATGCCATATACAAATAAACTTATAAGTTTCTATATTCTTAGGTCCATATACACTTCACCACAAAATAATCTAAGAGAACAGTTATGTAACATGTAAAAATCTTCAAAAGCAGCAGATAATATGCCTGCATAAATATATACTATATCAAGTTTCAACATAAAACACTTCAATGTAAGGCCCTTTCTGCATGGGGCCAAAAACAGTGGCCCAGGGACAGAAAAACACTGGTCCCTGGGGAGCTGTTTGCACAGGCAGCGCTGCTGCAACGCAGCAGCGCCGTCCTGTGCGGCCCCGAGCGGCATGAAGGCGCCGCTTTCCACCTCCCTTCCAGAGGGAGGTTTTTGGAAAGTGCCGCCTTCCCATCGGCGTAGTGCAGCGCCACTTTCCCATCCCCCCCACTCACCTCGTCCTCCAGCGTCGGTCTGGAGGGTTGCTGAGACCCGCCCACGCTGCCCTCTGACCCCTGGAGGTCGGAGGGCAGCATGGGCGGGTCCCTGCAGCCCTCCAGACTGACGCTGGAGGACGAGGTGAGTGGGGGGGGGGGATGCAGAAGAGGCGGCTCCGATGCTGGAGGACGAGGTGAGTGGGGGGGATGCAGAAGAGGCGGCTCCATGCGGAGCCGCCTCTTCTGTGCTGGCCTCTGCAGGGGCTGCTCGCACGCTCCCGTGCGAATGGTCTCTTCCCCTCCACCGGCATAATTTCTGCCGGTGGAGAGGCAACCTTTCCACTGTGCAGAAAGGGCCAAAGTCTCTGAAGAAGTACTCAGTCCTTTTTTATAGAAGACTCTTGATGAGAAATAGTCTTTTCCAAGTAGCACCAGCACACAATAAATTTTACACTGGAGCAAAAGTCTTTGAAAAGGTACTCAATTCTTTTGTAGGTATCCAAATTGAATACGCTCCACTCACACCTTCCAAGGGTTTTGATGAGGTGATAATCCCTTCAAATTAGCACAAAATTAGCACGAGCACATAGTTAAACACCTCGCCCGTAAATTTGCGTTTTCAGCTTCTTGCCTTCTTCAGTATTTTTTAGTAAGTTTTACAGCCATCATTGGGGTTACTTTCTATAAGTATAAAACAACATAATGGTAATACCATAGAATGTAAATTGAATATAGTCAGAACTTGCTGACTTATTGATAGGAAAATACAAATCAATCAGTCTTAAGTAACTTACTCTCTCACTACAGAGCTCTCTTCCCCCCGAGGCTTCTGTGACGTTTTTCTGCAGCTGGAGCTAGTCTGATTGATATACCTGATATAATTGGAAACACCTGCTGTGCGGTCTTAGGAACGCTAATAGACAAACCAACTAACCTAGATGGTATGAACATTATTTCAATTACAAATGGCAACTAAAATCTAAGGATTTCTTTAAACCCACCTAATGTGTACTGAATCGATGTATAAACTGATTTTCTGCCTGTAAAATAACAATTTCCATATCTGTATATTTTGCAAAATAAAAACGTTGAAGGACACAAAATCTGAGATCTGTGTCGTTATGTCTCATATTTTTAAAGTGTTTCACAAGTGGCGCATCCTCTTTCTGCAATCTGATACAACTTCTATGTTCAGAAATTCTTATTTTCAAAGCCCAAGATGTTTTACCTATATATAATTTGGGGCATGGACATATTATAGCATAAACACAATAGATAGTATTACAATTTGAAAAGTTTTTAAAAATGCACTGTTTTCCTATAAGTGGTAACTGAAACTCTTTGGTGTGATTAATGGGGATATTAATAACTAGACGTTAAAATAACCCCATTATGTGAGTAAAATTGAAATCAGACACTGAGGAAGAGAAAACGAAAGCGCAGCTTAACGTGTGTTGTGTTCTGTAATGTATTGATTTCATTGACTTCAAACTCATTCACGTCCTTGATTGGAGTAAAGAGAGAGCTGGGATTTACAGTCTACTGTTGGCATCAAATATTGCTGGGTATCCACGGGACAGTGCAATAGTGGATCCTGGACTGCAGCGTGGTTGCATGCACTACAAGGACTGATTCTTTCCTGCAAAGAAAAATGTAGAGTGGTAATATCCCTCATACATATGAATGGAAGTTATTGTAGGAATTATGACATGTAATTGTATATAGGATTAATTAGTGTTAGTTCACTTTGTTAAATATAATATAAGCTTATATAAATGTGATTTACACTATACAGTTGTTGGTTCTATTGTGCAACGTGGTTTTCCTTTCCTTAACATTGTTGTTGCACACTGATTCGTTTGGGTATTGTATTGTTCCTCAGTAATAACCAGTGAGGCAGCAGTGCTGGAGATGGGGGGGGGGCGTGGTCAAGGAGGAAGGGAAACTTCTGCCACTGGACCCATGGAGGGGAATGAGTAGGCATGAAAGCACAGTGGGAGAGGGGGATGGTTCAGCAAAATCTGCCCCCAAGGTGGATGAGGGGACGCTGGAGGAGTGAACTGCCTGGCAAGTGTATGGGATCCCCCTGCGAGTTTTGCAAGTCCCCACATTATACTAACATTCAATTGCTGACTTTAAAAAACACTGAAAAGGTCCAGCTGGTGTGTGTGTGGGGGATGTTTTCACAAACGCTGTAAGATGTATCGCAATTAGGTTACTAAAATAAAGGATTGATGGAACTTGTGTGCAGAAAATGCTTTGTACCTTCCATCTAAAAGTTAACATTGGAAGGTCATGTCTGCGCCTCGAAGTTCCATGGCAGTAAAAAGTGCTGTTAAGTCACAGCCAATTTAGGATGATTTAGTGGGATTTGTAAGACAAGAGATGAACAAAAGGTGTTTCACAATTGCCTGCCTCCTCAGAGCCATCCTTGACTTCTTGGGTGGTTTCCCGCCCATGTACTAACGAGGGCTGACCCCGCTTAGCAGCCAAAATCTGATGAGACTTTAGCTAGCTTGGACCATTGAGGTTAGGGCAAACTTCCATAAGGGCAATATTTTGTGCTCTTTGACTAGTAACAAAGAACATTATTTCTGTGTGCAAGTTTCCACATTCACTGTGGTTTGTATGCTTAGAATGTCTCTGCACAGCCATTCTCATGGTTGAAGGCACGTTAAAGTCTGACATAAACATTAATCTATGTATACAAGAACATCAATGTTGCATTTCATTCCATGAAAAGGGTATTGTTTATTTTTTTCCCTTCTTCCTGATGAATAATCACTGCTTGTAATGAACCTGCCACAAAGGCTTTACTGCATATTAACTGTACTTTGCATTTCCGTGCCCTGCCTTACCTTGTCAGATAGATTCCATTCATGCTGTAAAGTTCACTTAAAATTCTAAAGCCTGCCCATTATATCTAAGTAAGCTGTGCGAGTTCTCTCTGACCTTATATCCTTGAGAAAGTCCTGCCCACTACACTGATTAACATAAGAGTTGTACATAATGCAGAAAAGTAAAACAGAGAAGCTATACTGAAGCTAAAACAACAACAACAGCAATGAACTATTTAAAAAGAAATATTAAAAGTAGTATCAAAGGCTTTCATGGGCAGAATCAACTGGCCATTGTGGGTTTTTTGGGCTGTGTGGCCATGGTCTGGTGGTTTTAGCGCCAAACATTTTGCCTGCATCTGTGACTGGCATCTTCAGAAGCAAGTCACAATAAGATGTATTTCTCCCCTCAGCTCAGGTGGGAGGGGGATGAGGTTAGTGGTGGGATCCAAAAATTTTAGTAACAGGTTCCCATGGTGGTGGGATTCAAACTGTGGTGTAGCGCCAATGGGGCTGGGCGAGGCACGATGGGGGTGTGGCTGGGCATTCAGGGGGTGGGGCATTCCTGGGCGGGACTGTGGCAAGAACGCAGCCGCTGCGCTGGTCTTGGGCGGGAAATGAATGCACGCAGGCGCAGGCTGCCACGCACGCCGGTGCACCTCCTGCTAGACTGCTTCAAGTTCTGCACGCTACTGCTGAGAAGAGGGGCATAACTAAGGCAAAAATCACGTGGCAAAATCACCAATTAGTAGCCCCCTCTCGGCACACACAAATAATTAGTAACCTACTCTCAGGAACCTGTGAGAACCTGCTGGATCCCACCTTTGGATGAGTTGCATTTGCTAGTGTCTGGGTGGAATTAATTTGAAATTGCTTCTATATGTTTCCTGGTGGTTTGAATGTGTGCGACTCATCTCAGAAACTGGAGTGAGCTGTGGCAGTGGGGGAAGGGGGAAGAGAAGGCATTTGTAGAATCTGGTGGATTGTTGAATGGTGTCTGGTGGATGGGCAGGAAAACCCCCAACAGCCAAATATTAGAAGCTTTAACACTGCCTGTCCTAAGCAGAATTACCTTTTCCTAAGTCCATTTAAGTCAGCAGGTTTAGATGGATGTTAAGACTGCTTCAGATGACACTGGGGATTATACTTCTTTATCTTTCTGATTTTCCTAGTAGACGATTTTGGGAAGTCAGAAGTTCAGGAAAAAGACCTCTCCAACTTTTTCAGGTATAGAACATAGCAGCTAAAGATATTTTGAACACCTGGGCTAAAATGCATTATGTTTCTCAGTTATCAGGATGTACTAGTCTCAAAAGTTATTGTGGAAACCTTTTAATCTGCCAAAATCTATCAAGAACAGTGAAGGTTTGATTCCATTGCAAATATATATTGCAAAAATAAATAAGCAAAACCAAAACAAAAATGCAAAACAAAACCCAGTCCTCTTTTAGCCTTGCAAAGATATAGAAAAGAAATATTGAGACAAGGCACAATTGTACTTTTTACTTTCCACTCTGAAGAAATCAAACAAACTGTAAGAACTTAAAATATACAAATGCCAATCCAAACTCATTGCGCTTCTTGTAATTTCACAACAAATGTCAGTGGAAGCTTAGCAACATCCATATGTGTCCTGTTAGATTCAGGGATTGACAAGAACAGCAACCCAATTAGTAACATGTTTCCTATGGACTATTGGTTAGTACCGTGTTGCATGGATTACTTTCCTGTGATAAGCTGCCTCTTCTCCAGCTAATTATTGTTAAAACTAATGGGAGCAAGGAATTACTTAAAACACAGGCAATACTGTCCAGTAGACTAAACTTGGGACCCAGGACTAGCATTTGTAAACAGTACTTTTCCTAAGCATTTAAAAATGTTTTATATATGGTATCTTTATCTTTACTATGGCCTTTTCCACACAGGTCTTTTAAAGTGTTTACTGCTGCTAGATGCTACGTGTTATTGTTAGAGTTTCACATGCATTTTGACTTGCTTGGTTTTGGAAATGTTTCTATCTAACTTTTCCTCTATTGTGTTCATAAACACTTTCACCCCAGTGTTTTTCCCTGAACCATTTCCAAGCCAGCTTCTTTTGAGTGTGCAATTGGATTGAATTGCCGTTTATTTCCCTGCCCTCTAATGGTGATGCTGTGGCCAAGTTGGGAACTCCACATGACTTGCCTGGGCTAGGTCTTGCTCCATTAGGAGTGAGGGGAAAACGACATGGCTAGGGTGGTGCCCTTTCCAGAACTGATTTGGCCTCCCAGTACACACCTGTGTAAAAGCTTCATACATTGGCTTCCTATCTGTTCCTTATTTATTAATTTCAGAAATGCTTATAGAAAACAAAGTACCACAACTGCAAAAGCCACTATAGTTTAATGCAGTACAAGGATGGTATTTCTTGCAACACTGTTCTTAGTCTGGTAAACTGGTGAATGTGGATTTAACTTCCACTCCAACCACTTGTTCCCTTAGTGGCTATGGATAAGTGAATTTATCTGTTCTTCATTAAAAAGTATCATCAGTACAAACTTGGTGTTATATGACATCGTTTTAAATAATACCACTACCTGAAAATTTACAATTTGAAAAATTAACATAATGGAACAGAAAAAGAAAAGAAAAGAAAAGAAAAGGAGGCAGATGGTAAAATCAAGTATATGCTGACTGGAAGACAATATATTTAAAAATATTTCTTCATGGTTGGAATGACCTGGATTGCCGTAAGCAGCACAATACAAACAAAGGGAGAAATCAAAGAGAATAAATGCAAAGAGACAAAGAAGTTGAATAGCTTGACTTAGGGAGCAGAAAAGGACATAAGGAACAAAGAGTAAAAGCTAAGTCAGATAGCTCTGAAGAGGCCATGAAAAGGATGCACTTCAAAGTTAATAACAAAAACTTGAACTGGGTATGAAAAGGGTAAAGTCGCCAATGGAGAGATGCTGCCAAGAAATGGCACAATCGCATTTCCAGGCTGAAAAAATAAGCAGGGGAATGAAAAACAAAAATGAGGCCTAAGATGAGATGAGGGGAATCAGTAAGTAAAATAATATAATGATCTGACAGAAATGAAAGTAAAGGAGGAGTTAAAGGTGGGGAAAAGTCAACAGGGAAAACACAGATCTTAAGAAGCTGAAAGCAAGTAACATTACCAATGGAAGAAATATGAGAGAAAGAGAAGAATATGGTTTTCCTAAAAGCACACCAAGCCACACAATGAAACTAAAGAAACAGAAAAAGTGGAAACGGGGGTAGATGGAGATCCTACAGTTCCCTTCCCCAGAATGGGCAACTCAACTGTTTTGAAGATAAGGGGCAGAAGGCCAGACCAAGGGGAATGCAGGCAGAAAACCAGGTTGTGCCATCTCTCTTCCAGCTGGTGGGATCCACGTTGAGGTCCCAGCAAAGGCCAGAAGACAAGATATCAGTTAAAGAACCAAATCAATATAAGAAGGAACTAGGTTGACTTGGCACTACTTTCTGTTGATAACTGTATGTTCCAGTTGGAACTTATCCCAAGGGAGGACATAAGCATGACATTCCAGCCACAATAAAACATGCTATCAATGTGATGACATTTAATGGGCAGTATTGCTGCTGAATACTTCAGCTCGAGCCGAAATGTCAGCTGAAGGGAAATACTTGCTACCTTCCTTCTCATTCTAGTTCTAGATAAAGTAATAAGAGAAAAACGAGAACATGATATTTGAAGCAACTGAGCTTTCCTCTTCTCACAGTTCATAATTTAGCCCGATGACAGCAGATGGATTTGCCCAGCCCTTCCAGAAAACGTTCCTCCAAAGGATGGAAAGCGAGAAAAGCAACCCCAAATATATTTGGATGCAAGGCAGCCCAAGGAAAGCTTCACTCGAGCCAGGGCCTTCACGGCTCTGGCGCCGGCCTGGTGGAACACTCTCCCTCCAGCTGTCCGGGCCCTGCGGGACCTTGGGGATTTCCGCAGGGCCTGTAAGACTGAGTTGTTCCACCAGGCCTTTGGAGAGACCAGCCGCTGAGGGTGCCCCTGCCCCCTCCTCTTTACCCCCATGGGCCCTAATACCATCAGGACCCATTATTTCACATTAGGAGGGTTTCGTAAGGGCGTGGGCGATGCTTTAAGATATGACTGTTGTTTTAATTATATGTATGTTTTTAGCTGATGTTTTATTTGTACACCGCCCTGAGCCCTTCAAGGATAGGGCGGTATACTAAATTTAAATAGTAATAGTAATAATAATAATAATAATAATAATAATAATAATAATAATAATAATAATAATAATAATAATAATAATAATAATAATGCTAAAAATGTTCAACCAAGTGTTCCATGCCGACCAGTCAGAGTTCAGCATCAGGCAGGTTGCATGTAAATAAAATGCTTGCCTGTAAATAAAGATGTTTGTATCATGTTGAATAAGTCACACAGGTGTCAACAGACTCTATACGTAGGCTGTCCAGATGCTGCACATAGTGCAACGCCAGTAGTAGCATAGCCAGTGGTGGGATCCAAAAATTTTAATAACAGGTTCCGATGGTGGTGGGATTCAAACAGTGGCGCTGCCGCACATATGCACATCCAGTCCCTATTGGGCAGGGAGGTTGCTTTAGTAACCCCTTCTCGGCACTCAGAAAAAATTAGTAACCACTTCTAGAGAAGTGGTGAGAACTGGTTGGATCCCACCTCTGAGCATAGCTGAACACCCTGGATCATAAAAATGTTCCTTGCTTGCTTGTAAACTGTGCATATATAAAGGGCACAGGTGTTTGACTGAGGCTCAACAACAGCAGAGTAATGTGCAAAATATCTAGTGCCGTCGTCCTTATCATTGCAGGATATGGTTGTAGCTGTGCATTCCATCAGTCCTGAAACATAGATGGAAACATGGATCTATGCATAGATGGAAATGCATAGATGGAAACATGCAATTTTCCCTGCCACTACAGTGCACAACAAACTTGTACTATGCAAATAACTCAGCTGATGAGTTTCCTTGGGCCAGTATTCAGCTAATCATGCCGTAGGAATCCTATCTTTAAAGCTAGAAATTAGAATAAAATAAAGGAGAAGCTATTTATAAAATCAAGATTACTGCAGATGCACATGAAATATTGCTTAGAGCCTTCAAGTAATATCCGATCTTATAAAAAAACATTTTCTTGCAGTTTTGTTACTATACATATTGCACTATATAGTTTCCATTTATTCTCCAGTGCTTCTACTTTCTGTGAGTTTTGGTTGATTTTCATGTATGTAAAGATTTTCAAAAACTTATCGGTACCTAATCCAATAAATACAACATGCCCCCCCCCCTTGCCCATCTTATCTATAACAGAGAGTAAACTTTGATCCATGTTATATTTTAATAGCTATAGCAGGTGATTGAATCTCCCCCGAGAAGTCTCCTGTGTGATTTTCCTTTCTGAATCAGAGGAATTGCTCAATTCTGTTTGATCATCAAGTGCTGAATCTCCTTTCCTCTTTCTCCACTGAATTGCCTTTTAAAAGGCCAAGGGCTGCTGCTGAGATAACAAGGACTAAAGAATCTACAGCAGGTGGTCCCAACTGTGCAACTTTAACTCCTAGCCAAAATAATCGGATGCCCCACTGTGGGGAAAGTGAAGAGTGAGTGATTCAGGATGAAGGGAGACTGTGTTTCCAGAAGCACTGCATTCCATGATTTTCATGACAAATTCATTTGGCAAGCCATGTGGAATGATTTTAAACCCTCTTGGTTCAGCAATGCAGATAATACAGAACAGCACAGCTGGTCTTCAACTTCAGCAGGCAAATTTGAGGCAAGCTTCAATCAAAGTCCATGTTACTTGAGAACAGGAGATTAATACCTTGATTGTGTGCAGACAGGGCTGCCAAAAGCCACTATAGGCCCCTGGACAAGGATCCTGCTTTCCACCACATGCCTCTGAGCCAAATCAAATATCATAACCAAAAAAATCATTTCATCTGCTGTTACAATGAATCTATAGTAATAAACGTATTGGCTGTCAATCTGTCTATTTCCAGCAGGTATATCTCATCAGAGAATAAGGCTAGGATACTCAAAATTGGCTACAATCTTCAGGATGATTGTGGGAGGTCCAAGGCCAAAACTGAAAGGCACGCGTATATCCTCACCCAGGTCTCTCTCTCTCTCTGTCTCTGTCTCTGTCTCTGTCTCTGTCTCTGTCTCTGTCTCTGTCTCTGTCTCTCTGTCTCTCTGTCTCTCTCTCTCTCTCTCTCACACACACACACACACACACACACACACACACACACACACACACACACACACACACACACACACTATCCTTTTTACAATTGAAGCCAAGAGTCTCTGTGGCAGAAATAGCTCAAAAGAAAATAATGTTACGCATTTGAAAACTGGCCACCAAGTCCGGAATAATGAAGGGAATTAGAATACCCAGAACCAGGTTGCTTTCATAAAAGGCATCATGCAATAAGAGAGCTGTTATATGTCTCTAATCCTAAAATCCCCAGTCTTCCATAAAAGGTTGCTGGGTGACACAGTCTCAGCCATACATACCTCACAGGGTTATTGTTGGGATAAAAATGGAACATTTGGTCCCCATTGGCGAGGAAGACTGGGGATGACTTTTGATGAAAATCTGATTTAATTACATTAAAAAGATGATGTCATTTGACACACAGCAAAGTAGCCTTTACAAAGCATTACTAGATCTTTTCCCAATATCATAATAATGATAACCCAGAGTGTGCACTGGGAGTTCTAACGTCTGTTCTACACATACAACCACTAAAACAGATTCATGTTCCATTACTGTGCATGGAAAGGATGGATGAGGGGGAAGCATTTTTTTACTACTTTGTTACATCATGGGAAAATATTACCTTCCCCTGTTTCTGTTCACAATATTAACAAAGGTTTGCTAATGTACTACTTTTAAGAACATTCTATCAGGGCTGGATCCAGAGGGGGGCAAGGGGGGTGCCCTGGGTGTCAGGCAGAGAGGGGTCAGCAGCAGGAGGTGAGGGAGGCTAATTCTCCCAATTACACTGCTTCTAGGAGACAAAGGATGTCCAGAAGAGATGGCTCATTTTGCAGCATGCGCCTCATTCCCTGATTGGGTCGCTGCTAGGAGATAGGGTGGAAGGAAGAAGGAGATCCTGGCCTCAGAGGGAACTTGCAGACCTTGGTAAGGAAGCCTATGGAGGTTGGGAGAGCTAAAGGTTCCAGAAGAGATATTCAAAGATATCAAGTTGTATGCAATAGAAGACATAGACCTCAGATAACTTTCCTTGGCCTTGCTCATCTTCTCCCAGCTGAGGTACCCTCTACTTGTTACACCTGCAGGATCTTCCAATTCCTTGTCTTCTGACCCCCTCCCTGCCCCAGAACTGTGCACTTACAGTGGTTGTGGCTTTAGGCACACAAGACTTTCGGGGTGGGGCTTAGGGCGCATTCTAAGAACTCACAGGGGAAGAAGAGTTTTGGGGTCTGGTGAACATTAATGCTTTAGAATGTCTGATGCCCCCCTCTTTCCTGTCTCCCTCCCTCCCATCTCTCTGCTGAGGTGCTGCAAGCCCTGGAGTAGCCTGGAATCAAATGGGGCAGAGGGAAAGAGAACAAGGTCTTCACTTTCTGCCCCTTGAGAACTGGGAGCTGCGTTATGCTTGGCTTTTCAAAGGCCACGAGTAGACCTGCCTGCTGATCTGATAGGCTTAGCCTTGCTCAGACAGCTGATTTTGTACTTTGAAATGAAGAAGGTTTTCTTCAAGGTACTATTTTATTTAAAACATTTTTATGCTTCCTTTCTACCCAGAGTCCACAAGGTGGCAAACAAAAATTAAAACATTAAAAAAATTAAAACATTCTAGCAATTAAAAATTGTTAAAATTGTAAATTTGTTAATTACACAATGCTATATATAAAAACAGAGTATGATCAAATACCATGTACAAACTATGTATAATACTGCACAATTTATCGGATTCCAAAGTGCTTACATGTGCTAGAATCATGCTGCATCATTTTCAAGCACCACCTTTTTAGTGATCTATTAAGAGGCTAAAATTAGCAGGAAAGGCCATTGCTTAGTTGTAGAAGAACTGCTTGGCATGTAGAAAGCCAGCACAGTATAGTGGTTAAGAACAGCAAACTCTAATCTGGAGAACTGGGCTTGATTCCCCACTCCTCCACCTGAGCAGGGGACTCTAATCTGGTGAACCAGGGTTGTTTCCCCACTCATACACATGAAGTCTGCTGCATGACCTTGAACTAGTCACAGTTCCCTCAGAACTCTCTTAGCCATACCTACCCTGCAAGATGTGTGTTGGGGTAAGGGGAAGGGAACGGAGCTTACCAAACTCCTAAAGGTTCAGAAGAGCTGGGTACAAAAACCAACTCTTTTTCTTCTTCTAGAAGGTCCTAGTTTCAATTCTTGGCATCTCCAATGTGGAGGTTCAGGTAGCCAGGGATGTGAAAAACTTTTGTCTAAGACCCTGGAATGTTGTTGCCAGTCTGAGCATACTATAGTGACTTTGATAGACCTAGGCAGTTTCATGTGTTCATGGCATACTACAAGACCAGGTGTTTACTGATGTATGCTCATAAGTGTTCTTAACCTGAAAATTATTACAATAGATGTTCATATTTTAAGGATACTAATTATTATTTTAACATAAAATGTTAACTGTCTTTGGTTCAGAGCTCTACAGTATAAGGAAACATTTGATGAGACTCTCAAAGCTCCAAACATTTTAGCAATAAAAAAATTCTTCTACAGTTTTTATATCATTATTGTAGGAAGTGTTCCCTAGCCACCACACATTCTTTTTCTGTAATTGTCCGGGGAAAGTAGTGTAGCTCAGAATGAAAAGGACAGGGAATCAACAAGTGTGTTATTTTCAATTTGGGAACCCAGTTCACTCGTAATGCATAGAGGGATGTTCCCATAATTTAGGGCCCTCTGCTTTCACAATATAAGCCGCAAGATTCTTTCAAAAGGCAGGCACAGGACTTAATTTGACAAGAAATGAAAGATCTGCAACCAGATGCCCCAACAGTGCCGTAGGGGGGAAAACTGGTGCCCAGGGAAAAATGCCCCCCTGCCCCTGCCCCCCCCCCCACATGCCTCACTTACCTTTAAAAGTTAAAAGAGGAGCCTGCTCCGGTCTGCTGGGGCTGTTCAGGGCTGCAGAGGTTACTCTGGGCTGCGGGGGCTACTCCAGGTTGCAGGGGCAGCCTGAAGGAAGGGGGGAGCGGTATCTGATTTTACTGAAACAGTTCTCAGAAATCAGACATGGCTGAACAATCAGAGTTGCAAAAACAAACATCTCATGATAATTATATCCACAAATGATAATGAGCAGTCAGTGAAAGCGACTGTATTAAAATATTCCAAGAGTCTATTTAAATATACAACCTTAATAGATGCAAAAGAAAGGGGGGGTCTTGCTCTCCCGGACTTAAAGATCTACCATGATGCCAGTGCTTTGTTGTGGATCAGGGAATGGATCCTATTAGAAGAAGACCAAATTCTTAACTTAGAAGGTAAAGACAAATGTTGGGGTTGGCACCAATATCTCTGGCCAAAAGACAACAAAGAGATTGGGAGATTCAAAGAGCACACAATTAGAAAAGCCTTAATAATGATATGGCAAAAATATAGACCAAAATTGTATCAAAAAATACCCTCTTGGGTATCGAGATTAGAAGCCCTGCAAAATATACAAAATAGAGATTCTGCTGACACAGGTGGTTGGTTGAGGTATAAGGATGTAATTATGTGGAACAAGGGATGCCCTGAATTAAAAGCACGTGACCACATAGTAATAGGTGAATCAAAATGTCATTGGTTCACCTACTTCCAACTGAGAGATGCGTTCATAAAAGACCAACAAACAATAGGACTAGAAAAATCCCCGAATAGTTTTGACCAAATTATATTGGGCCCCAGAAAAAAGATGATCAGTAGGTTGTACAAACATATTCTAAAAATTGAACTAGAACAGGAAATCTTAAAGGAATCCATGATTAAATGGGCACAAGACCTTGGTAAAAATATATACCTGGACAGATGGGAGGAAACTTGGAAACAACACCAAAAATTTACCCTTAGTACGGACCTACAGGAAAATTTTTATAAGGTATGTCATAGGTGGTACATAACTCCTCAAAAACTGGCAAAAATTGACAAAAAATGCTCTTCAACATGTTGGAGATGTAAAAGATGTGTGGGTACATATTTTCACCTTTGGTGGAGCTGTCCTAAGATCAAGAAATTCTGGATTCAAATACACAAAAAAAACACAAAAAATACTAGGTGAAAAATTCAAGATGCAGCTGGAAAACTACCTACTAGGTATATTTCAGGATACCCCACCAGTAAGAAATATTAATTTATTTTTATATCTTTCTACGGCAGCAAGAATACAGATTGCCAAAAGGTGGAAAAACAAAAAAGGCCCAAGCTGTTACAACTGGATAGAGGCGTTAATTGAATACAAGGACATAGACAAACTCTCCACTCACCTGAAAGACTTACCACTCTCAAGATATGAAAAAACCTGGAAGAACTTCAACTTATACTTGGAGAAAAGATGGAAAAATTAGTTAAAATTAATCTGTTCTTGTTCCTCTTTGCCACAATGAAACCACTAAAAATCAGACTGTCTATACAACGCGCTGAATAGACAAACCCTATAGATTAAGGGAAGGTTTTTTTCTTTGTCACTCTGTAAGCAAAGGCGCTCTAAGAACGTGATGTCCTATTTTGTTATAGTTTGACATATATATTTTATGTACACAATTTTTTAAATTTAAAAATAATAATAAGAATAACAATTAATTTTGAATGTTTCTTTTAAATACATTAACACTTTTTATATTTGAAATTAGGAAATAGATATGTAATAGATTAATTAATCTTAGAAGTAAGTTAAATTGAAAGGGTTAAATACAAATGTATAAAGCACTTAAGAATGTAACACTATTGAAGTTGATCAAAGAACTTATCCATTAAGGAAGGATTAATGAATAATCAAAAGAAAATTACTCCTGAAGTACAGCAAGGATGTCCTTTAATTTTGTTGTATATAATGAGTTATAATGTTAGATATTTGTGTGGTATTGTAACCAAATATGGTATAAGTTTTTGTTACATATCTGTGTAAACCACCTCTTTTTTTTAACATTTCAATAAATTTTATTTAAAATAAAAAAAATATTCCAAGAGTCGTCTGTCAATAAACTATGTATACAGAAATATATAGATGAAAGTGACATGGGCATGTTAAAACTCATCCATGACGCCCACATCCATAACCAATGTTGTCGGGGGGGGGGGGGGGAATTAATATCCATGTGCCCAGTATGTTGATGATTGCCAAACCGGGCACTCCGTACAATCTTTATTTCAAGCTTCTGTCTTTCTTGAACATTCCCATTTCCCAAAGGGGTTTTGCGCACTGAGTCATGGAATTATTTCCCTAAGGTTATCCCATAGGTTTCAGTAGAGATCTAAACCCAATTATCTGGAGCCCGAGGCCAGGATTCAGTTCAGTACAGCACATTTGATTCACAGAGCATTAGCCGTAAACTATTGTAATGGAGCATGAAATGTATTTTGATAATCAGAAGCTTGACTTTAAGGAGCATCGTGTTATTTATGGAGAGATAATAACAGACTATGGAAAGGGCTGACCTTCCCATTGGACAGGTAATATGTTTGTTTTGGCCCAACATTGGAGAATGAGGGGATGAAGCAGTCAATGGCTGAAAACCCTCATCAGTGTCAAGTTGACCTCAATGGTCTTTGAAGGATGTAGCTCTATTTTGGATTACATTGGCAGCCACATACTGTATTACACAGTTCCAAATTTAGTTGTAGTGACGCTGTCAGCTCTTCAACTTCATCCCTCAAAAGTGATTTGATTAATACACAGCTATTTTACATCATATAAGCCATTTTGTCAGGCTAAACGAGTATTCCTCCCACATAAGGTAAAGTGTGATATCAAGTCACAACAGATTTATGGAAATCCTATTCTGGAATTTTCAAGGCAACAGATGTTCAGAGATTGCTTACCATTGCCTTCTTCTGCAGAGGCAGCCATGGGCTTCCTTAGTGGTCTCCCATCCAAATACTAACCATGGCTGACTCTGCTTAGCTTCAGTGCTCTGACCAGATGGGGGTAGTCTGGGTTATGTAAACTGCTTGTTCCCACCTGGCATACCTGAAATGTGAAATGTGACCAAACAGCTATTTGGGGAAGAAAGCAAATGTCCCTTCATTTGTGCTTCTTTTTATTTATATATAAAGAAGAGAGTTCTAAGGAGAGCAACTAGAGACTTTATAAATTGCAGAGACAAGACGTGCCTTATAAACAAAGTACCATATATATATATCAAACCCAGCAAAACTGATCTAGTATGACCTTTTGCAGTATGTGGTCTGAATGAGTCATTCTTGCTTCACCCGCAAGGCTTTGGTTTATGTCAGTAAGAGATCATTGTTTCCCTCACTCCCACCATGAATTTAAAATCCTCAGCAACCAAGCTAAACAAGTAATTAACTTTAAAAGGATAGGTTGAGTACTAAACAATTATCATTTGCATTCAGACTCCCCCAAAGGCCGTCATTATGCGAAGCCAAAAAGATGATTAAGCCATAAGAGGTACAGCAAAGAGTTCACAAGACTCATGAATCTTAAAGATAAGGCTGAGCAAGTAGTGCTTGAGATTATTTGTGTCTCGTTTCAGTTGGACATTGCTGAATTTGGCAGCGTTAGGTCTTAATCAGTGTTCACAAAAGATAGCATCGCTGTGCGTCAAATCGTATTATATTATTAAATCCAGAAAATACAGTTTGGCTTTGTAGCTCTAGCATCCAAAGATAGGCTGGAAAATGTGATTTGCATATCTACGGACAGGGTGACGTCACATAACCATGATCAAGAAAGTGTTTTATGCATTGTTAATTACACTGTTGGCTGACATGTATCCAACAAGCTGTTTGAGGAATAAAGATCAGAGGCAAAACAGGCCCAGATGTTGCCCTGTTTATTGTTTTAGTTTTGGTTCAGCAGATAATATAAAATGTAGTCCTTGAGAATTTTCTCTGATGATTTGCTTATCAGTTTGTCCATATTTTCATAGCATCAATCAGTATACCAGTAAAAGGCATTGTATCAGGCAAAACATGAAGTAATGCTAGTTTTTTAACATTGTAATCTTTGTTTTTCTTGTGAAGGTCACAGAATAGCTACATGGTGTGTATTCCCAATTTCCATTTCTGCAGTCTCATCTCCTTCCCCTTATTGCTGATAAAAACCTAGTGATGGCTTTTGTGTGTATTTTAGTTCAGTGAAAACTTGCATGAATGAAACTGGCAACTATAATGATTATGGAAGAGGAGTGCAAATAAACATACTTGTGCATCTGGTTGTTGTGGGTTTTCCGGGCTGTGTGGCCGTGGTCTGGTAGATCTTGTTCCTAAGGTTTTGCCTGCATCAGTGGCTAGCATCTTCAGAGGTGTATCACAGAGGAATGTCTGTTGCACACTCTGTCCAGTGAGAAAGGAACATTTTTTAGTTGGGTATATATAGTCCATGTTCCAGGGTGGGGAACCAATCAGTAAGTGTTACACCTCCTCCTCACCTTCCTTTTATTTGACATAAACAACAGAGGGCTGACCCTGCTCTGCGGACTGGGGAGCTTCACAAACTCAATAAAGCTTTTTCAGGATTTCCAGGTTGTCTCAAATAAGGTTGAGGAAAGCCAGAACTGTCTCTCTGCTTTGGAAAAGAGAAGTCTTATTGGGAAGCAAATGGATGTCAGGAAACCCATTGTTTCCCATTGTGGGAGTGAAACTGGGAATCACTGAGTCATCTGTTTAATTCATGGCAGAAACAAGGTTTGGAATGGAGAGCAATGTCTTCCTTAAACACTGGATATCACAGTCTCGTTTGATTTGTAATGGTTCCAAAGACCAGTAGTAGCTAGTAAGGCAGTACACCAGTTTCAGAAGTACCACTACCTCTTCAGAAAGATTAGGGAGTGGAGGAAAATTCCAGCACATATCTAGAAATGAATCAGTGAAGGCTGGAGACACTTCAGTCAGGGTGGGCAACTGAAGTCTGTTCCTATACCAGAGGAAACTCTCCATTCGCCAACAATGATTCTGAGTGATTTTCCTCTGGTCTTCATTGCCTGTTCTTGCAAAGGGTATACATTCTATGCACTCTGCCACATAGGGATGGCTGGTGCTTCAAAACAATGAACATCTCAGTATCCAGTGCTGGTGAATAGGATCTTAACCATGACAGCACTTTTCTATAGAATTTCTTATTAGGTGCATCGTTTTGCTCATTGTGCCTTACTGATTAGAACTGGGATGAGTTGTGCACAAGGAACTCTCTATGGCTTGATGTTGCTAGCATGTTGTTGAACTTAATATCAGGCATTCAGACTTCTTGTTATTGTATTCCCACTTCCCGCCATCAAACCCGTTTCCTCCTTTCTACTTTCAGATACTTCTTCTTTCAATAGGGATCATAATGGGGAAAAAAATCCACTTGGACATTTGGTGTTTACTCTAACACTGCTCCACTGTGCTTTTCATTAGATTTTTTCCCCCAGTGACTCCGTGACCATTTAAGCATAGATGCCTAAAAGAGAGGGCAGCAGTAATATAAAGCCCCTTTCTTCCCTTCCTTTCCTCTTTTCTTCCTCTGTGAAAAAACACAGAAACTGATAATACAGATTTAGAAAAAGGACCATATCTCAGATTTAAAACTATACTTCAGAAAGAAAAAGGAAACAACTTGGGCTAAATTCTGAATCTAGAGAACAGTGGATTCAGAAAGTATCTGGGTTCTCCACGTTGGGGTTTGAATACTGAAAGGTCAAATAAAATTGAAACACTGTTTTCTGTGGAAGTCAAAACATTAATACTACTCAATAACTTTCAGTCATCCCTCCTCTAAATGACCATCTGTGATGTGTCCTTTCATATGGAAGAGCACACTGAAAAAAACACACAAATGTTTTGACTCCTACAGAAAGTTGTTTCACTTGTGTTCTCATAAAGCTTATTTGAGATTAAAAACTGAATAGTAACACAGACAATGCTGGGGTAGTATCTATTTATAATTCAGGAAGTGATGGATGTGCATTCAGATAAGGATATGGACACCAATAAATTAAATCAAATATATAGTAATATAAATGCAATTTAAAGTGCTTCAACAAAGTCCTTTATCATGCAACCATGGGTGTGATGAGATCTGTGCCTTTAAGGGGAATTGATGGGTGGAGTTAAGAGAACCAGGAAAAGCTGCAGAAGCCAGTTGAGACTGGCATGCTAACTGTGGGGCAGGCAGAGAATAGCCCCTCATGTGTAAACAGAGAAACATGAGGGGACCACACTACAGACTCACTGCACAGCTAAGAGTCACAAAATAAGCATTCCATGCATAGTCATGCTGTAATCCTCATCATACGTTAATAATTATGTACATGATTTTGTTTTTAATCAATTTGATTGCATCCAGTTTAGTAGGTCAATGTGCATACAAAAGTTTCCTGAACTCAGCCTTTAAAAATTGTGCTGCTTGGAAGAAATAGTTTTAACTGCTGTTTTTCTGATGCAAATATTTGAGTATTAAGTACCAAAAGGTCAAGAATAGATAAGGGCCACTAAATTTAAAAAACTGCTACGTGGCAAAAATACACATGCAATTATTCAAATTCAAATTATCACATCATAGTAGACAGCCCATGATACCTTGATTTATGAGGCAAGTATCAACTCAGGAGGTATAATACAGTGTGCCAATCAGGCCAATCATGTCAAATTCTGTTACAGCAGCATCCTATAATTCTTCAGTCAAAAAGGGTTTCTTAAAAGTCAAGAGCAATAAGGTTAGGTCAAAACTTATCACTTCTGACCAAGACTGATTGCTCCTGACTTCAAGAAACCCCTTTTGACTGAAGCATTATAGGATCCTGCTATAACAGAATTTGGCATGATTGGCACACTGTGTTTTACCTTTTGAGTTGAAGACCTGGGTGTCAGTGGCATACAGTTTTCTAATTATTGATCTCAGTCATTTAAATGATTCATTTGTACTTGTAGTTGGGTAGTGAATAAATTCTATTGTCATTTTTGATCACTGATGAAGGCCAGTGGGCTGAAATGCATGTGATTTTAGGTCATAAAGTATGACATCGGAACTCTTTGTGTGAAGACATTTTTATTTTATACACAAAAGGCAGGCTATCATAGGCCATCTAGGGGGCATTCATTGAAAATGCTGGGGGGAAGAATTAGGACTAATAAAAGGAAACACTTCTTCACACAACGTGTGATTGGTGTTTGGAATATGCTGCCACAGGAGGTGGTGATGGCCACTAACCTGGATAGCTTTAAAAAGGGCTTGGACAGATTTATGTAGGAAAAGTCGATCTATGGCTACCAATCTTGATCCTCCTTGATCTCAGATTGCAAATGCCTTAGCAGACCAGGTGCTCAGGAGCAGCAGCAACAGAAGGCCATTGCTTTCACATCCTGCACGTGAACTCCCAAAGGCACCTGGTGGGCCACTGCGAGTAGCAGAGTGCTGGACTCGATGGACTCTGGTCTGATCCAGCAGGCTTGTTCTTATGTTCTTATGATGTGGTGAGTTTAATTTGAATAAATGCATATGTATTTTTGTGATAATGACAGTTTTTAATTTAATGGCCCTTATATATTCTTGACCATTTGGTAATTAATTCTATTTTTGGGAGGTTGTTTGTTAATTTCCCCTTTTGTTGGTGGTGCTTTGTATATATTTGGCTACACTGTGGCCACTTTTGACTGAAAATTATGTTTTACTTAATTTATGAAGTAACCAAAGCTCTCCATGCTAGCCAAGTTGTTTTCCTACTTTATCAACTTAAAAATGAGCATGTATCTGGCAAGACTCCATGGTAAGTTTTTGGCTAGCATGTAGAACGTGCTTCCATAAGATCTGCTGCTTTGAAAGTGCTGCTGTTCCCCTAACTTCCCAAGGAAATGTGTTCAAGGCTTTTGATGCTAAAGCTGAAAGTTTGGCTATTCACTGAAGAACTCAATATATTCAGGAATTGGGAGAGCAATTTCTGCACATTCAAATGAGTCCTTTGCAAGCAAGGAAAGATTTTGGCTTTGATAAAGCAGTACCTTCAGGAAGGTAGCCGTATTTCCGTAACTTCTCCAAGTATCTTTACATAGCATTTGTGCATCCTGTGTCAAAATGCTTCCTAAACCTGTATTTGAATACACAAATAGGGATTAGAGTGATATTTCTCCCAAGAAAAGAAAGAGGGATTTGTATTTCAACAAGTTGGTGTTATTGACTAAAGGTAGGTTGTGTACAGGAATTGGCAATGGTTTATGATATTTGGGAACTTTAAATCAGTATAAATCACAATAAAAGCCTGTGACAAATTTGAATCAATCAGTTCCAAATTACAATACTGAAATCCTAGTGCCCTTCTTTGTCTCCCCTCCGGAGAACAGGAAATCTCCTTTGTCCTGGGATATTAAGCTCTCTTAGCATGGCTTGATGGCCTGATCTCCCCTATAAAATAGGCCCTCGCTCAATACTCAGTGTCTGGACTGCTGGTTTGACCACACTGTTTTGCCTAGTACTTCTGAGCCTGCCTTTGGGGTCATACTGCATGCCAACTGCTTTCCACCCCACCTTCTTAGAGCTCAGTGTGGGTCACTGACTCTGCCTCTCAAATTCAAGCCTACTCAAGATTCAGTAATGTATCACCCCACTTTTCAGCCATATTCCCTAACTATCTCCAGACCTATCCACTCAAAACTATCAGTATCTTAGATCCATGTGAATTTCTGCAGCTTGATTATCGTATGCTTCTGTACCCCTACTATCCCTAAATAAATGTGTTTATTTCACTCTCCTGTGAGTTTTTTTAAGAAAAGCCAATTTCTGTATACATAGGCAACAGAGCTCCCAAGCTTGCCAGACCCCTCTTTAACCAATGTTTGTTCTCGCTAATTCCTCCCATTCCAAAAGGGATGGACCCCCACCACTTTGGGTAACAGTGCTAAAAGGATGCCTGCCCAGTGTTTTGAGAACTGATCAAGAGCATCTTCTTGAGTGTAAGAGTGAATTGTGCAACATCAAATTGTAATCTAGAGGATTATAATTTGATTGCAGTGCTCAGTGTATCCAGTTAAAAGAATCAAGTCCTGTCTTGCTTTGGTTTAAGAATGTTGCTGTCTGAAGATAAGGCCACTTTTGTGGTGGTAACCTCATTGGGGAATACTCTCCCCTTAAGTTATTTACAAGGCGCCCACTCTGTTTTGTTTTAGCTGCTGCATTACAATGTTTTTATTCTCCACAGCTTGAGTTTATTTTACTGGTTTCAATTAGCATCCTAATCTCCTTCAGAAATTATGTTCAGACTGGGTCCATAGCATATGAGAAATAGGAGGCTTAACCTCCCGTGTTCTTCCTGTTGGAAGTAACAATGCCTAGCACACAGGTGTCAAACTCGCAGCCCTCCAGATGTTCATGAACTACAATTCCCATCAGCCCTTGCCAGCATAGCCAATGCTCATATTGGGAGGGACTGATGGGAATTGTAGTTCATGAACATCTGGAGGGCCGCGAGTTTGACACCCCTGGCCTAGCATGTAAAGGAATTTGGAAGAAGACTCAGCAGAGGGCAGGCAAGTGATCAGCCACATAGGGCTGTAAGGTTAGAGACCTTTCCATCCTTTTATGTCACCTCTTGTCTGTCCTTAGATTGATAATCTCATGTATATTTTATTAAGTGTGTGTGTGTGTGTGTGTGTGTGTGTGTGTGTGTGTGTGTGTGTGTAGGCCTTTCATGCTCATTGTTGGATGGGGTTTTTATTTTTGGAAGTCGCCTGAGTAGAAATGTTAACAGAACAGCTGTTAATAAATTAATAAATAATACATTTGAGAAATATTGACATGACATAAGAATAACGTTCTTCCCCAGGAACTATTACTATTTTCCCCTTCTCTTGATAGAGTGGTATTTATTCCAGTATTCATGAATTTATCTCAGTCATTTAAACAATGTTCTTATTCTTCATCACGTTCAAGACACTATTGGACATTCACATATTTTGCAGCTTGCATCTTACAAAAATGACTGTACCTGCCCTTTCCTTCTACCAGTACAAGCTAAGTACAACCTCAAAAGTTTGAGGTTGAGAGCCAGCATGATGTGAGAGCTAGCATGGTATGGTGGTTAAGAGCAGTGGACTCTAATCTGGAGAACTGAGTTTGATCTCCCACTCCTACACCTGAAGTCTGCTGGATGACCATGGGCTAGTCACAGTTCTCCCGGAACTCTCTCAGCCTCACCTACCTTACAAGGTGTCTGTGATGGGGAAGGGAAGGGAAGATGATCGTAAGCCACTTTGAGTCTCCTTAAAGGCAGAGGAAAGCAGAGTATAAAATAAGTAGAGCCAGAACTTGGGTGGGAGACCACGAAAAAAAATCTCTGCAGGGGAAAACTGGCAAAACTCCTCTAATTCTCACTTGGCTTCCAAGCCCCTTAATGGGTTGTCAAAAGTTGGTCGTGACTTCATGGCACTTATGCACATAATAGGCAATGTCTCAAAGCTCTCTTAGATGGATTCTGCACAGGTGAAATATAACAGGTGTAGGACATTATATAAATTGTTTTGGGGATCGGACTTCACACAGGTCCTGTTCCCAAAATGAGTTTTCCCCATTTTATTCCCCTCTACCTGGGATTTTTGAAAATTGCTAAACCAACCATCCATTTGCACAACCCCAGGTTGGAGGTGCTCCCGCACGAACACAACAGGCAGGAAACACTTTATTTCCTTCCCTTCCATGCGTTCGCTTTAAGTTCCGCACTATCCACTGTAAGGGAGGATCCACCCACCATTCTGGGTAGGTCACCCAGCAGTTTGGGGGCAGAGTCTCTGAGCTCCCGACAGTGTACAAAGTCCCCCAAGAACATTTTCTTCCCGTGGCAGCAAGGATGACTGACCTACAGCAACACATTCATTATTGCCCAGCAGTTGCAGGGCGGTCCCTTTTCCTTTTTTTTCTTTGTGTGTTGCACATGCACAGCTACCTAGGTGTAGCCAATCGAACTGTGGCTGATTGGCATAGCTGCAGGGGTTCATTTCTGTATGCCTGTGCAGTTACACATGTGTTGCAGGAAATTAAGGGGAGAGAGAGAGAGAGAGAGAGAGAGAAGCATCTCCATGTGAAGGCGTGAAAGCAACCCAGATTGTTTCCCTGGACTCCAATTGTTGACTGAACAGGTGAAGGGCACACGTGTGAATGGGAAAAAGGAAAATGGGTTCCATTATAATGCTGCAACCCATTATACATATGCTGTGTAGAATCCACCTTCGACCCTGCCAGGCAGAATAGATGATGCTGAGCTTGATAGACCACTGGGCAGACTCAGCATAAGGCAGGCTTGTGTGTTCATGTGCCTCCAGACCAGCCCATCCTATTGGAATTGACTCATAGGTGAACCAGCCTGGAGTCAGCAACTGAAAGGTCAATGTACTAGATCATAACTTTGATTCAATAGGTCATATTCTGTAATTCCACCCCTCTCCTGAGCTTTCTTCTAGAGCAAGGAGTTTTCTGCATAAAATGAATTAAATCAATCTGTTGGATTAATCCAGTCTCTTGTATCATGGCCCCTTGTACCAGATGAAGCTCTGACATCAGAACAAAGTTGTAGCTGACTAGTGTAGAAGAAACAGTTATAATGTTTTGAAGGAATAATTCTAATGTGCTTTAGATCTCATGTTGCATAACATATACAATAAATCTTCATTAAATGTAATAAATCATTCTCAACGACACTTGGGAACAGCTTTGAGTCCTTTTTAGGAGAAAAAAAAAGGGGATGCAAATATTTTACATAATTTTAAAGCAAACATGTTGACAGCTAAATCCCTGTAACAGCTGGATGACACCAAGCTCTATTGCTCATTTAAACCTAAATGGGATTTTTAAAGGATTGCACATTTACACTGCAATGATAAAATCCAGCGTCCATGTAGGGGAGTACATGGATTTATATTCTTCCATGTTTGTGCAAGAAAAATGGCTTGAGACATGAGTATAAAGGTTTGACCTAATAGATAGAGAATCCGGCTTCTTTCTGTCCATTTTACATTTAAGCTGCTCTCGTGAACACTACAGCTGGATTTCTTGCCTGAGTATTTTGTCTACCTCTGCTGTAAATTTGTTTTCTTATCTCCATTCCAAAATTCTACGCAGCCTTGGATTGCTAGCCCAAATTGTGAGAACTTAGCCCCTCTTCGTCCTCCACGGTAACATCAGCCTTTTCATAATTCCATCAGCCTTGGATTTAATTAATGAACCAATGTTCATTTTGTGTCTCTGCATAAAGACAACTATTACGTGGTGCATATTTTACTTGCATAACTATGTCAGGGGTTGAAATTCTTATTTGGTTATGTGCTTTGTCCAACGCTGATTCCAAAGTCAACTTTTCACTATTGTTGTTTCCTTAAATCATTCTGTGTTGATATATCTCCGAAGTTCTCAATTTTATGGATGCCAGTCAATATTTTCATTGGAACAAGACTAATCAGCACAGAAAAGTCCAACAGCATAATTAATGTGGTTTGGAAAAGCAATTGTACTTTTTCAAATATTTTGGGTTCCGCTGTGGCTTGCGTTTAAGTACGTTGTGCTGTACACACAAGATTTAATGGGTGACCATATAAATGCCCTGCCCCAAAAGGTATAATTATCATAAGATTAACCAAATGAACAAAAAAAGAAATCCCACAATATAGTGATTTACTGGTGTTGTTTCTGTGGAAATACAACAGTCCTTTCTTCATGAAAGCTAAGATTCCAAATAAGAAGAAAACAGTGATTAGCTTTCCAAATATAATTCATTTCCCCTCTTTAATAATCTTCATTCATTCAGACTCTGTATGAAAGACCAACTATACATTAGATTTAACTGAAATTACATTTAAATATACATTAAGTGTAACTTCAAAAGTGGATGATTTGGACCCCCAAAGCCGAGAGTGTGTGCATGGGGTTTCTCCAAAGCTGTCCTGGATGGCTCAGGCTAGCTACTATCATCAGATCTCAGAAGCTAAGCAAGGTTGGCCCTGGATGGGAGACTTGAATGGAAGACAACCAAAGAAGTCCAGAAGCAGACTATGGCAAACCATCTCTGAATGTCTCTTTCCATGAAAACCCTATGCACACACTTGCCATAAATTGGTTGTGTCTTGATGGCACTTTCTACCACAAGTCCTTTCTTTGTCTTCTGCTAGTCAAATAATTTATTTCATGCTTCTTCTTGTTGCCTTGGGGAGTTACAAACATGGATTTACCTCCCAAACATGCTTTCAGGGAGGAGCTATGACATGTTGTAGTATCTGCTTGGCATGAGGAAGATCTAAAGTTACTCTCCCCCCTTCTCCAATTAAAGGAATCAGATGTTAGGTGATGTGAAAGATCTCTGCCTCTATTTAAGCAGACATTACTGACCTTGATAGACCAGGATGGACACTTCATGAGTTCCTTTGAAAGTCGGTGAGTGGAAAAGTACTGCTGTGTGTATGTATGATTTGCAGTGAAGAAGAGTTGATGAGGAATAGATTTGCCATTCGTTCTTCAGCACTAAACAGTAGATTTGGAGGGAAAGCACAGATGGAACACACAAAGACATACAGCATACCTTTTCAGCACTCAAAGGTCTGCACTGTACATTACCAGTTCAGTCATTCTTACAGCTGGCCAGTGACAAATGCCATATTATGTCAAGATATTTTGGAGGATCACGACTTTGGATATTCCACTATGTTAACTCCCTGCAGACACCAAACCAGAAAAGCAGCACAACGGAAGTAGAATCTTTCTGCTTGCCATGGTATTTTTCTGTTTGCCTGGATCTGCTGAATTTGTATACCTCATTCCCCTCCACAAACCAGTGATACTGTAAACATCTAAAGGGGTTCACTGGTATCATTAAAAGCTTAAATTGGTAATTTCTCTGTACAGAAACATATAAAATAGTAAAATAGACTAAATAAAGTGGCACAGGATTTTTGGAGTGCCCCCTTCTCCTTTTTAAGATATAAATTGCTTTATCGATGGGAAAGATCTTGTGTCATCTGGACTGAGTTTGTTTCTCCCCAGTGGCACGTATCTTGTTTGAGTGGGTCAGGGGCATGAACTAAAGGGCAAAAAAAACCCCTACATCATCTGGCTGCCAAGTGATTTTAGGGTGAGCTTTTGTAAACACATGAGGCCACAGAGGCCTTTTTGTAAACCTTGCCATCACGAGTTGGCAGAACTATAACAGCTAAGAAGCACCCACAGCTCCTCTGCTCAGGATAGTAACTAAGGATAGGATTGCATTGTAACTGAAGTAATTCTGACAGATTCTCTCATGTCTTTTTCTTTCCTTAATATCTTATCCCTTTCTTAAAGCCAAATCTTTCTCACTCTGTCTCTCTCTTACATTTCCCTCAGATTTCTGTCATTGCTTTTGACTCACCCTTTCTTCAAGCCCAGATGACACCATGGTAGCCTCAACTATAAGCCTGGTGGAACAGCTCTGTCTTACAGGCCCTGTAGAATTGCATAAGATCCTGCAGGGCTCTAGTCTCACTGGACAGAGCTTTTTGCCAGGCTGGGGCCAGGAGCAAAAGGATCCTGGCCCTGGTTGAGGCCAACCATACTTTTCTGGAACCAGGGACCACCAGTAAGTTATTATTATTTGATTGCAATGCTCTTCGGGGAATGTACCAGGAGAGACAGTCTCTAAGGTACTGTATGTAGGAGTTGCATGGCAGCCTTGAGCACTACCAGTTGGGGCGCTGCCTGTAGGAAAGGAGGTTATCTCCTAGAACGTAAACACCTGAGGGTGATTAATGGTAATGGCTAATAACAAGCGCCAGCTGTGGGCTAGGGAGAGCAGATAACTGATCAGGATAACGAGGCTGAAAACATACTTGGAGGTCTGGCTTCTTGAAACTATGATCCAGTCTCTCTTGATTACCTGAGACTTCCTTGGTTCCTGAATAAAAAGGCTATTGGACTTTCTTAACATCTTGTAGCCAGGAGCTTTCTTGTTTTATTTTGTCTGGAGGAGGAAACTCCTACAGAGGAGATTATTTCTTTGGAAGCCTGGAAGAAAGCCTGCTGGAGAAGTTGGCAGGCCACTTGTTATGTGGCATGCAAGGTTACTGAAAGGCCAGAACGACATCACAGGCTCATACAGGTACACAGACCATTAAGGACTTCGTAAGTACAAGACCTGGAACCAGATCCAGTGCTCCACCTGGAGCCAGTGCAGCTGGCGAAGCACTGGTTGAATGCGTGCATGCCATGGGGTCCCTTTCAGGACCTTTGCCGCTGCATTCTGGACCAACTGGAGCTCCTGGAGTTAGCGCATTGCAGAAGTCTAATCTGGAAGTGACTGTTGCATGGATTACTGTGGCTAGATCAGACTGGGAGAGGTAGGGAGCTAGCAGCTTTGCCTGGCACAGATGAAAAAATGTTGTATGAGCCAAATGCACTACCAGGACCTCCATAGGAATAATAATCAGATCAGTCTCCACCCCCACACCAAAAATCAAATCCAGGGTGTGGCCTGCTCTATGCATGGGGCCTGAAATAAATTGGGAGACTTCTAGTGTTGCAGTGATTAACACAAGGTCTGAGACCTGTCTGAAGGCAGCACCATTTGTATCAGTGTTGAAGTCCCATAAGACCAACATCTTGGGAAACTCCAAGGTCCAGCTGACTACTGCCTCCAGCTGACTACTGCCAGCTGACTAATCCACCAGCAGTCTCAATATGGAATCTGCTGGTGGATTAGGTGGAAGGTACACCAGCCAGATTGCCAAACTCTCCTCAGTGCCCCACACTAGGCCTACACAATCAATGCCTGGAATTTCCAGGGTGGGTAGTGGGAAAAACCTCTCATGTGATCACTATGAGGGTCTGGTACCTCCATCCTACCATTGCAGCCCGACTCTTTGCCAGGTCTGTCAATTTCAGCTGGATTTGACATTCCAGTCCACTCTATCAATCCCCATTTCTACTTGCCCTTGTTGTTTAGTTTCCTCACCAGAGCGCATACTCTTGACTCTCAAATGTTTATTCTGCTTTTGTAGTCCTGACAAAATCAGGTGCTACTGGATTTGCTTTTGAGTTTGGTAACAATGCAATTCAGTACACCATTTCCTCCAAAAATCAGTAACCAATTCCTTTTGTCTGATTACTAATAACGTTTAGAGAACAGTTACACAACAAGTAAAGGTGCTGGTGGGTCATGGCTTACTTTGGAGGCACCGGTCTTGTCCATGGTATGTAGCTCTTTTTATTATCTTTGGCTGATGCACTGGCTACAGCCCTTCTTTGAAAAGCATAGTCTGGCCCCAGTGAGCCATTCTTGGATCACATCCATGTTGGATTATTATAATGCATTGAATGTGAAGTGGACTTTGAAAACTGTTTGGAAACTTCAGTTGGTCCAGAATGTGGGAATGAGGTTATTGTCAGGGACTAGAGATAGGGATCATATTACCCATGAGTCGAAAGAGTGGCAACTGCTTCTGGGTTCAGTTGGAAGTGCTGATTCTTACCTATAAGATACTAGATGGCTTTCAGGACTGTCCTCCTGTATTGTTTAGCTTGCCCATTAAGATACTCTTCTCAAATCCAGTGCTTAGAGACCCTGCCTGCAGAAATGAAGCAGGTACAGACCAGAGACAAGTCATGCCGCATCTCTAGAATGCCTTCAGCCTTGCCTGGCATTTACCTTACTTTCCTTTAAGTGCCAGGTCAAAACATTTATCAGTTCTTTTAACTAAGGTATTCTATCATCTTTTAGCTGTTTTATGGCCTGCACTTCACTTGAGGACTTGTTTTATCAATATCATTTCAGACTGCTTTCTTTGCTGTATGTGCTGGCTTGTTTTTATAGGCTAGGCCTGTTTTGATTAGCATGCTTCTATTGACTGATTTGAGTTTATTTGTGTCAAAATTGCAGACATAGTTTTTACAACAGCCGGGAGAAAAAGGCTAGATTCCTATCATCACCAGTGTCACTTCATCTGCAGAGCTTTAGGAATGTCACGATTTCCTGTCTAATAACTAATTAATGAATATAATTTTGACACTTTAATGACTGATGTGCATCTGGAGAATAACTAATAAAAAGCATATCCTCCCTCATCTCAGAAGGTAAATAAACCACATGAAACTTCCTCTAAGGTTTGGTCCTGAAACAAACTAGCCAGTTCTCGTTTTTTTTTCAGGAACAGTTCCTCACATGTCTTCTTCAGTTTCTCTTTGCTATAATTGCTTTAATTTTTTTTCCACAGACAGCAAGGAATACAGGAAGGGCACTGAGAGGAAAGAGTGATCTGAGACACCTGACAGGGGTGATGACCAACCAAACATTTTTCCACCAACAGCATCATTTTTGTGCACAGAATATCCCAGTCTAGGCTCTTATTCTGTACTAGCTGTACCTGGCCACGCATTGCCTTGGCGCAGTTTGGTGAAATGAGATAGGAAGAGAAGACGAACTGCAGCTTTCCAATATGTTTAATTTTGCAATGCTTGCGGGTACACAATATTTCTTGTTTCTCCATTGTGTGTGTAGATGTAGAGATTGTCTGGTTTGCAATGCAATGTAGTCTGTTAGTTATCCTGGATTAGAATATATAATTAGCAGTGCAATGATTATATCACTTATACAATGGCATCAGTGGTCAAGATGAGCATGGGCTGAAGAATGCCAGTCCATTCTGTAAGAGGTTTGTATTCCTAAGGCTTTGTGAGGCAATGAAGTGGGGTGAATTATTTGTTCTGAGGTAATATTTCATTCAGGGAGAGGGCCAGGAGGTGAGGGCAGAGGCTTCATGTGTAAGTGTGATTGTTTTCTAGATAATTTTCTAGATAATAGGTTGAGAGTGGTTTTGTATTTCATTTCTGTCTGGCCAGTACCTCTAGAGAAATGCTAGTCGCCGTGGGAGAGGCTGAGCGCGTCATCTGCGCTGAGAACCAGGTACTGCCGGCAGCCCCAGTGTCCACCAGATGGCACTGTTTTTCTTGGGGGGAAAGGACAGTTTACCTGGCACAGGTGAGATATGTGAGGTATGTGAGAGGGTGAAAACACGCTCGGATGAGAGAGCAACATCGTCTGAAAATTTCACAGCATTTGGTCTAGTAGTTTTGGAGAGCAACGATAAGAAACAAACAGACACTTTGCTTTTTATTTATATAGATTACCAGAATCCTTGGAAATTTCATCTCAATTGGATAGACAGGAGAGGTTAGATCTAGAAATGAGTTGTGTGCATCATTGCTTTTAGATTATCAATGTTTCCCCCTTTTTCTGGCCATCTTCTTTGGAACCTTCCTGGGGTGAGGGGACCTTCAATCCCTGAGAATGTGGCCATGGGGGTTACAGGCAAGAATATGTTCCCCCTGAACCCAATGGAAACAAATTAACAATGCCAAATATGTGACATAATATTAAAGAACCCCAAAACAGGAGCCAGAACTGATGAAAACGTATTTGTGCACATCTACACAGTCAAATACTGTATGATATACATTCTCAATGATTTTAATATGAGGGTATAGGAAAACCATATTCCAGAGGTTGCTGATGAGTGATTTGCAGATACGTGCTTTTCTTTCCTTCAGTTCTTGCTTATTTAATCCGCTGTGGAAAAAACAGCAGATATTGCAGGGATTTGTCTCTAGGCTTTCTTTGGTATTTAAGACTGGCCACCATTCAGAGCAAATCTTGGAAGACACTATTAGTAATTGCCAATGAAAGCTGACTCTTTCGGGTAAGGTACTGCTGCCGCCCTTTTAAAACGTTTGTAAATGAAATATAAATTATTTTTTAAAAAACAGACTATACATGAACAGCAACATTAAAAAAACAGCTGTATGATTTTACATTGATCTTGTGGAATTGTTTTCATGCTTCGTCTCTCTTGGCAATGGAGGTGTCTCTGCTTGCAAATTCCCATGAGCAGGAAAGGAGAGTGTTCTTTGACCCTTGAAAAGGAAGCCCGGCATTCAAGCAATCTCTTTCAATACCTCTGTTTAGATTGAAAACAGAATGCAGGCTGAGGTGTTCATGCAGTATTTAGCACAACACAAACACTTCAGAAATGTATATTATTCCATCTGCAGGGGAAGGATAGATTTATAAACGGATGTGTAAAATGTATATATCTACCTTACATATCATTTGTTAATTATCCCAAACATGCCACAACCAGGCAAAAATTTCTTGCACAGTGGCTATTAAAATACTCAGCCATCTCAGATGTTCACAAACTAAGGTTGTTTTGTAAATGGCTATACCAAAAAGTTCACAGTCGATGTGGCTAAAGTTAGATTTGCTGTTATTTCTGTTTCTTAAATTCTTTGGGGTATGGTCTATAGGCTATTAAACTTTAATAACTCACTATTGCGGGTTTTCCAGGCTGTGTGGCCATGAAAAACTCACAACAGCTAGTTGATTTTGGCTGTGAAAGCCTTCACAAATATATCACTCCTTAATAAAATGTAAGAACATGGGCTGCTTCCTGCATGCCTCTAATGATAGTTTGCTGATGGGGAGGGGCAAAAACATTGGGAGGCCATGGCTTCCGCGTCTCTGCTTATGGGTCTTTTGAGACATCTGGTTGACTACAGCAAGATACTGGATAAGGATGCTTGAAAATTGGTCTGATCCAACAGCAGAGGTCAACTTTCAGGTCCAGGATAACATACAGGGTTGCCAGGCACAGCCTGGTAGCCAGTGGGAAATGGGAGAAGTAGGAACCTCCAGTTTGGGGAGGGAGGACATAATTGTCCTCTCCAGCATCACTTCTAGAGTCACTTGGAAGTGGTCTCATTATGCTGGGGTGATGCTCTTGCCCAGCCATCCCTAAAAGAAAAGTAAGGATGGTCCTTAGTGCAGGCACCAGGTCTACTGACTCAAGGGGTGATGTCACATCACAATGTTTAGCAAGCAGACTATTTTTATGGGATTATTTGCCATTGCCTGCCCGAGTCACCTACACTTGACCCCTGGCAAGTTGGGTGCTTGTTTTACTGACCCTGGAAAGATGGAAGGCGGAGCCAATCTTGATCTGGCTACCTGAAACTAATTTCCATTGGGCTCAAACCCAGGTTGTGAGGACAGCTTTGATTGCAGTATTACAGCTTATCATTTTGCACCACATCAATGATCCTGGGCTTGCACAAGGTACTGTCTTTGCCTAAAATAAAAACAACACACAAAAAGTTGGGTTCAGCTCAGAATTATTAAATGGATCTGAGTCTTATTAATGCTCAATGCATTGTGTGGCACCTACCAAACAAGGTGCCAGAGGTATGCCAATGTTAATGGGCAAACTCACCCTGGCTCCAAGTGAGAGGCAACATTAATCTGTCAATCCCCTTTCATGGCCTTCATAACAAGGTATGCCAAGAAAGGCAGTTACTCCCCAACCCTCCCCAATGTGGGCAAACATGAAGGTTTGGCTGGTGAAGCCTCAGCCCTGAGGGGATCCCATCACCAACCCCCTGACTGGAAGACACCTCCAAATATCAAGTGCCATTACAGGGGAGCAGCATGCTTATAAGGCTTGTTTCTGAATTGTCCCTGATTGGCAGGGAGCTCAGCCTTCCCTCTAAGCAAGCTCAGCATCTTCCATCTTTGGAAAAGGAGGTAAGGCAAAAGCAGCTCCCAAACCCTTATTGTTTAACCGCAGCATTTTGGTCAAGTGCTAGAGTATCACTGGCACGATTACATCACTCCTGGGTTGCACCCAAATCAATATCATGATATAAATGCTTTATACAACAAAGTTTAAGAAGCATTATCCTTGAAATCATACAGTGGCTGCAATCCTGTTCCCACTTACATCCTGGTGTGCTAAACGGCAATATCAGCCCTCTGCTGATATTATGTGAGCCATGCTGTTCCAGTGAACTGGGAGTCCTCCAGCTGTACAGTCTCTGTTTTCTGTGAATTGGCCAGTGTGTGGATTTTCCAAGCATATTCAGTTTCCATCCACCCTGAGTTTCCAGTGTTCTGATCCATAAGATTGGAAGCTGCGTGTGTACTGCCCAATTCGCATTAGCAAGAAGCTACATGCTCTTGATATATATGACTGACAACCACCCAGTACACATGACTGGAATGTAATGCTATATCTGCAGAGAGCTTGTATGAGCCATAGATCTGCTTTTTTTTTTGCCGGTGTGGCTATATGGTTTGAAATCCAAAAGTGGAGGATTAGAAATGAATGCTATTCAATGGAACAGATAAGGAGATAAAATACATTCTTCTCTGACACCTTTGCCAAGTAGAAACCATTCAATTTCTCCATATTCTGTCCTAACAGTGGGTTCTTGTCCAGAGTACAGGATGTGCATCAAAACAATATATTGCTCTGCACACCCATTTCTTTTAAAACCAACCATAGGTTTTCATGACCTGCACAGTCAAAAGCTTTGCTGTAATTTACAGAACACAGGCAGATTTTCTTCTGAAATTTTCTTGTATGCTCCAGTAAGCAGAGTAAATTTGCAATATGATCTCTAGTGTCTTCTGAGGTCATTGATTCATAGAGTTACCATAGGTCAGAAGTGGCACTTAACATACAGGGATTGGGTGCAGATTATAACATCTCAGAGAGGATATTGGTATGGGATGGTAGTAAAACAAACTATGAAAACAATCAAGGTACCACCTTTCTCTAAGGCAAGCATGCCACACTTGTGGTTTCTGGACTAAATCTGGCATGTCATTCGTTTATTACCTCTAGCATTTTTGTTGCTTTAGGGCACAAGAATAGCGATTAGGCTACACCACCTTTTGAAAGAGAGACCTTATGGGCTACCAGACTCAGCACAGATAAACATTTAACCTGCCAAAGACTCTCAAAACCTCCTGCTATTGCTTCATGCTTGAGTCTGGGAAGGAGCGCCAGGGTGCGTGTGGCTCTTTGCAGGGCATCACAGCATCGTGCAGGCTTGAGATCAACTAACCAATTAACCAGGTAACTAACTGATGGTGTTTTGCTCAAGTGTTTTATGCTTTTTAAAAGGCTTGTTTATTGTTCCTGCTGTGGCACTGATAGGATTTCTGTTCTGCTTGAAATAAAGTCACAGGAGGACAAGAGGAAACCAAAAAGGCCTCCTTGGGATTATTAATTTACAGTTGTATGTACAGCCAGCAGGAGACAGATACGTAAGACCTCCGGCTACATTCCTTTCACAAAATTGCAAGTTTCAGAAAGGGGGGGGGGGGAACCTTGCAACTGGACAAAACAAACAGAGTATTTCTAGCTCATTCAATGCTCCTTGTCCTGCCTTTTACTTTGCAAACATTCCAGTAATAAATACAATTTGCCCTTTTGGTGTTACTACTGCCAATCCATTTGCTTCTTCATGTTCTTAAACAAGAACGAAAAGACCTCTGTGAAGACCTCTTGGAAGTGTTTTCCAAAGGCAATCTTGTTGGTGTTAAATGATTCTTTTTTTTGTTAAAGCCTGTTCCTGCTCATTTGAGTCTGACATATTGTCCTAGCATGGCTTTAATTTAAGGGCAAAATAACCCAAGAAAAAGCTTTCATGTGTCACACTCTCTGTTTCTGTGCTGCTTTTCTATACACAGACTCTGTATATGCCATGGGGGTAGCCAGTGCAGAACAGGAATTGGTTTGGACCAAAGAAAATTGGACATGAATATGCCCCACTTTGGAGCCCCATGTGTGTTTTAAAGCATGCACATCCTCCCTTCCTACAAATAAACAAATGCATGTGGAGAATATTTTTCACATCCTGGTCCAATGCCCACTCCGGAAGAAGCTCTGAGTTGGGGCAAATACTATCTTTATAATAACACTTTTACTGTTTGAATCAGTGGTGGGATTCAAACATTTTAACAACAGGTTCCGATGGTGGTGGGATTCAAATAATGACTGTTAAAAAGTATTTAAAATATTTTTAATATCACTTTTTATTTTAAATATTAAAAAATTAATACTTAATAAATATTTTAAGTAGTAAAAAGTGATATTTTAAATTTCAACAACAGGTTCTACAGAACCTTCGGAACCCCCTGAATCCCACCTCTGGTTTGAATGGGTATTTTCATAGAGATGTAACAACAGACTGGACGGGTAGAACTAGTGCCTCAGCAACAGCTCTTCTCTTCCAGATATTCTGCCTAATTTTATGCATGGCAAAAATCAAAGCATTCCTCCCCTTCAAGCAAAATCCGAAATCAGACCAAGCACATATTGTGGGCTTATATGACTGCTGGCTATAATCCCAATGTGCCTGGGATCCAGAGGCTCGGACACCGAATTACTTTGAGTGTGCCTTTCCAAGGAAGGGAAAGGAGCAGAGCAGAAACACATCATCCTTCTTTGGCCTGTGCCTTCTGAGTAACATTCAAGGAAGCCGGACACTCCCATGAAGATGCGAGGTGCTGACCTCTTTCACTGCGCAGCTGCAACTCATGTGATTTGCTTCAGGGCTGATGTGCAAGTCCTCACTTTAGATGATTCATAAAGAGTGTGATTCATTCCCTTTCTTCCACATTGTCTCTTTTCTGGGCCGTGTACGCAGATGCCCTTAACTGCTGCCATGAACTAGCCCGGTTGCCAGGATAATGATGCCAGAACTGTGAATGAGGATGATCAAGTCGGTGTGCGTGAACGCTCACATGCCCACTCGCTCCTTTATTTCTTCTTTTTCAGCCACTGCACAGCTTGGGGCATCTTCAAGCCGAGTCGTCACTCTTTGGCCAAGACCGTTTCATAAGAAGGGTAAGAATTTACCTTTGGCCGGCTCTGAGCAACACAAAGGGTTGGACTAGATGTTACAAGGGAAACAAGAGCTTCCAACCCGCCCCCCCCCCACTTCCCATTTCTCTTATACTGTATACATAAGGGCAGAGAACACAAAACAGGTTCCCAGCAAACAAGTTCTTGAATCAGTGCTTGCTGACCTAATGTCAAAACTGGGATAGAGAAACTTAAAGGAGAGAGTTACTAAGCAGCAGGGAGGCTTAGGTTTTTCCTAACATTTCTTCTTTCCATCAAACAACTTTCTAGGCCATATTCAATTAATTTTTCTTTGACAGGGTTAAGAACATAAGAACAAGTCAGCTGGATCAGACCAGAGTCCATCTAGTTCAGCACTCTGCTACTCACGGTGGCCCACCAGGTGCCTTTGGGAGCTCACGGGCAGGATGTGAAAGCAATGGCCTGCTGCTGCTGCTGCTCCGGAGCACCTGGTCTGCTAAGGCATTTGCAACCTCAGATCAAGAAGGATCAAGATTGGTAGCCATAGATCGACTTCTCCTCCATAAATCTGTCCAAGCCCCTTTTAAAGCTATCCAGGTTAGTGGCCATAAACTGTCAGTAATCTTTAGGTGCAGGATCAGTCTCCTTCTCATTGCTTGAGCCGTCTTATGATTACCATCCCTTCCCTGCCTTCCTGATATGCTAGGCCCAAGCAAAATGTTACTCTAATCTTCCCCTCTCTGTCAGCAGGGCAGAAGGAGGAAAAAAAATAAATTGCACCATTCCTACTGTGGTATTTCTACTGCAACGTTTTGAAATTTAAATTCTGCTATCTGAACAGGGAAAGCAATACATGTTGGAAAGCGATACATGTCATTTTGTTCTCAGCAAGTAGAAGTTAAAATAAGGCTCTCACTGACAACGTGTTGGAGGAGGGCTGTGGGGGAAATCACTGTCACTCTGACTACGTGATATCATTTCTCGTGGGACCCCAGAAGTTAAGTCATTCCACTGTGGTGATACTGCTCTAGAATTCCACTGAACCGCTTTGACAGCATTTCAGTGAAATCCTAGAACGTCACACCAAATCAATGATATCATTTCTGGGTTTGCATTGGAAGTGATGTTGATCATTAGAACAATGTGATTTGCATTTCCCAACCCCCCCCCCCCCAAGCCTAGTTAAACTTCTCTTCAACTGAGATAAGATCTAGCTCCAGCCCTACTGATTCTCCAGCTTGAGTTGAGTCTCTCAACTAGTCTTCTTGAGACCTCACCGCATACCTTGTCATACGAACACACTATAATTCTGTCAGCAACTACAATACAATCCTGTTTTATTTCTCTAACACTCCTAGCATGTTTTCATTCCTTCCCTGGAACAACTGACATTTTCAAAGCAAAAATGAGGCTTTTACTCAGAAAATGGCTTGTCAATGAGAAATTGATACATTTTAAAATATAAATTATTCTGTGTAAGTTAGTTTCTGGACATTGGGAATTAGCTTAGAAATATCTTTGTGTGAAAAATATCACTCACTCAATCAGCGAATCAGTCTATAGTATACACTTCATGGTCAAATGGCTACATCTGTTTCAGTAGTTTATGTGTTTTAAAAACTGGAGTCTGCTCTGAAATTAAAGCTTTATGCTGTATTAAAACAAGTTGTTAAACTCTGGTGCCCACCCAAAACAGTGAAATTAACTAGTTTGATTATAGCTGGGAAGAAATACACTATTTATAAATTGGAACTTTCATAAAGTAACGTTGCTTGTTTACTTATCTGGTTCATTGTTCTGCTTCTGAAACCTTAGTCTCTGCAATATGAGTCTGATTTTCACGATTACTTGGTTAAATCTCTGTTATCTATCAGCCCGTAAAGCAAGTAGCAAGCAAGAGACTCCAGGTTTGATTCTTGGCATCTCCAGCCATAGAATTTCAATTAGCTATGATGGAAAAGGCTAGAGGATTCCCTGCTGAAGGAATTATTAATCTGTATAAAGCAGATTATTTGTCTATCTATTTGTCTATCTAGCAAGAGCCAGTATGGTGAAATGATTAGAGTGATAAAAAAAGAGAAGTCTTTGGTTTGATCTTCTTTTAGTTATCCAGTCCTATGGCATTATTCACCATCTCCTAGCCTCACCTTCTGGGCTGATCTCCTTAGCTGGTTAAAAATATTATAAGTAATGCAAAAGGAATCCAACAACCAATCTAGTTCTTGTAAGGTAATTATAACCAAAGATGGAGGTGGTAAAGAGAGACGACTGAGGACCCTTCCATACACCAAACGTATAATGGGTTGTAGTGGGGATAAAGTAACCTGTTTTCCTGTTTTCGCGTTCACATGCATCTGTGGAGCCAACGGAAACAATCTGGATTGCTGTTCACCTTCGCATGGGGATGCGTCTTTTGGTTTTTTTTACTAATTTCCCACCTACGGAGGCATGCACAAACGAATCCCCACAGCTATGCTGATGTCTCATGAAATGACCATCTGTATCTGTACCTGTACCTTAAAAAAGAAAAGGGAGGTGAATAAAGTGCCTCCTGCCCAGCCGTTTGCTCACGAGCTGCTGCAACCCGGGATTTTTTGAAAAGACTTACTAGTACAGTGATTCTCAAAAAACCCAGTTTGGGAGGAAATAACATGGGGCAGACTCATTTTGGGGGTGGGATCTTTGTGTTCCCCCCCAAAATGGGTTTTTTAGCATCCTACACCCATGTTTATTGGCTCGTGTGGAACGGGCCTGAGTTAACTACTTGCTATAAGACACTTTAAATCTATTAAGAAGGAACTTCACATTACATTTGGAATTATTTTATAACAGCAGGAATGTGGGGTCTTTTCTAGTAATAAGTCTTATTATGGAAAGGCTATGCAAAGTTGGGAAAATAACAATAGACAATATAACTGAGGGGGGAAATGTTGAGTGTCATTGGTTGCCATTCATTGTCTTTGATACATGCTAATATAATATTACCATAAATTCCCTGTAACTTTACTTGTGTTCATGTACAGTGAACCCTTTCATCCTTTTTCTGAGGCCAGTACAATCTGGAAACAACTTGTATTACAGAGCTGAATTAATTTTTGAATGTTATCTGTTTTATATATTTTTACATATATTCTGCTCCATCTATTCCTTTATGCATTCAAAACTAACAATTAATTCACTATTAGGATCTTCTTTGGAGGCTCTGTTCCACACGGCCCACTTCATAAGTGAGGTGGGTGGCCACTAGAGACAGGACTTTTTGTGTGGTGGCTTCTTGTTTTTGGAACTCCATCCCCATAGCTATTTGCCAGCCACCAGTCTTGTTGAGTTTTAGATGCCAGGCAAACATGTTTATAATATCTCCGGTATTATCTTTTGCTTTCTATTGTTATTACTTTTATTATCACCATTTTATTCAGTGGCCCATTATACAAGGAATGCTTACTTCAGGGCTCTTCTCTGAGCAGTGGGCTTCTGGTGGGGTCTCCTTGTGTTTCACTGTTTACATGCAAGGAGGCAGTCACTTATGGCCCTGCAGTTTATTTGCTGAAAACTCTCCTGTGCCTTAACTCCGTCTATCAAGTCAATCTTAAATGCACAGATCTCTCCCCTCCCCTTCCCCCCTCTCTTCTTGCCACTACAGGAAAAAGAGAGACTTGTTTTAAAAGAAAGACTGGTTTGAAATAACGTTTTAAAAAACCCTCCCAATCATCTGGGAGGGCAGAAGTAGAGTGGGGGGTGGAGCCAAAAAGAGACCCTGCTTGTACTATTCCTCAGAAAAACCCTCTCTGTCATTATTATATCGAAATACTGATATCTCAATATGAGCATTTAGAGAAGCAGGAAGGAGCTGGAAATATGATAGAGGATGAAGGGGAAAGTATGGATGGCATAATGAAGCTAGGTAGGCTAACTGTGGGCAGAGGGGAGATGTCTGAGGCAAAGCTCTGCTCACTGACAAATCTGTCCAGCTCTGGTGGCAAAGCAAATTAAAGTTGTGCTAGAAGTGGTCTCACTTGCCACAGAGAGAACGGAAAGTGAAAACAGAGCTTCAGAAAATATGTCCGAACAGAAATCTTGCTGTGATGAACATTTGCTCCCTTTGTGCAGCTGAAAGTACTTAACAGCTGTAATCACCTATGAGCAGAAGAAATAATCTGTTTGCCTGTCCATTGACCACCTCAAATGGCCATCAAACAGTTTATTAGTTACACAGTTTTCCTCCCTTTTGACGTTTTGGAACCTGTTTGGGACTTGCTTGCTTGCTTTCTTTGTTGTCTATATCCAACTCTTTAAAAACACTTTTCCTGTTCCCTGTACCCAACTCACGGTAATGTTTAGCCTACCCCAGAATGCACCATTCTTTCCAAGGTTAATGCTGATGCTCACTCCCCATCTGAGAATGCAGGGCTTTGTTTTTACCATCTAGAGTTCCCTGGGGTAAGTGTGGGGAAATCAGTGGGCATTAAGCAACAGGAATACAAAATTTAAAGTTTTTTTTTTTTAAAAAAACCTAGATAACTGCACTAAATTATATTTTGTACCATCTAAGAGGAACTTTTTGTTCTGGCTATCAGAGCAGATTCAGCCCTTCTAAAAACAAGAAAAACACTGTTTCTTTACAGAAGTAACCACACATGTGATTTTAGTATGATAAATTTTCTAGCAATCCCTTTCCCCCCGCAACAAATCTTACAGTACTTTTGCCTCCATCCATGCATTTATCACAAGCAATGGACTGTTGGAATGTAGCTGTGGATTCTTTCCAACATAATCATCATTTTCCACAGCCAATTTACTTCCAGCATATAGGTTTGGATGAAAGGGATCTCGTACATAATTTGTATTTTATGATTTTTATAAATTTTTATAAATATCTATATCATTAGCTGCTCTGAGCTTGCTTTGGTGCAAAAAGTAAGATATTAAATCAAGTAATCATCATCATCATAATCAGCACTTCATTCACTTGAAACATCTTCAAATCAACAAAATCAACATCTGTCAGATTCAGAAGGCAGCGCTGCTGGGATCCACGTGAATACTATACTGATAGATTAGACTACAACTTCCTAGGCCTCTGGGTGAGGCTCGAACTGTAATGAAAGGCCAACAACCAGCTAAAGAACTGGCAGCTGTGATATCAAACAATTACAATCGAGATACAGTGACTATGGCACAAACCATCTGAGCTTGTCCCAGTGGTAATCGGCACCCTGGGCACCATTCCGAAAACACTGGGGCAGCACTTGGAAAATCTTCAAATGGACAAAATTAACATTTGTCAGATTCAGAAGGCAGCCCTGCTGGGATCCACATGAATACTATGCCAATACATTACAACTTCCTAGGCCTCTGGGTGAGGCTCAAATTGTAATGGAAGGCCAACAACCAGCTAAAGAACTGGCAGCTGTGATACCAAACAATATAACAACAACAATTACAGTTGTACTGTAATAAAATGTTTCAGAAAGATGCTTTGGTAAAGTGATAGGGACTGCAACCTATGCTACTGTGTATAATACATACTGTCTACTGCTGTAAGTATGATCCTGCTAATTTATTTATTTAATTTATTTATTATTAAACTTATATACCGCCCTTCCCCGGAGGGCTCAGGGCGGTTCACAACAAACAAACAGCAACAGGTAAATAAATAAACAAACACCGTACATTTAGTACTGGCGCACATTAAAACATAGCGTTCAAATCATAATATATTTCAAAACAACAGATGGTGTCTAACAGCTAAAACTCCTCTAAGAGGGGGACAGCAGGGGCCCAGCTGTGAAAAGGGGGGAAGGGAGGGGGAGGGGGCATCAGTGGCTGGCCTCCCCAAAAGCCTGGCAGAATAGCTCAGTCTTACAGGCCCTGCGGAACTCATTAAGGTCTCGCAGGGCCCGGACAGCTGGAGGAAGAGCATTCCACCAGGCAGGGGCCAGGGCCATAAAGGCCCTGGCTTGGGTGGAAGCCAGCTGCATCATGGTGGGGCCAGGAACCACCAGCAAATTGGCCTCTGCCTCATGGGTGGGGCCAGAATTTACCAAGGAGAGGCCCAGTGTCGCCATGGATGACACCAGGTCTGCAGCCACCGCACAAGAGGCGGTGTTGACATGGACGTTGAAATCCCCCAAGACAAGAAGTCTGGGGAACCGCAACGCTCAGTCAGCCACCACCTCCAGAAGCTGCTGCAGGCCGTCCCCTGGGCACTAGGCAACCGGTACACCAGGAGGACAGCCAACCTCTCTGATGCCAACCACTCCAGGCCGACACACTCCATTCCGCCGATCTCTGGGACAGGGACAGCCCTAAAAGGGATGGAATCACGGATGACCATTGACACACCACCCCCAGCCCTGTGTTCGTGATCGGTGGAGACACACGAAACCTGGTGGTGCGACCTCGCCCAAGGCGACGGTCTCACCTTCGCGCACCCAGGTTTCGGTGATACAGGCCCGATCCATCTGCTGATCTCCAATGTGTCTTGCTTGTTTCTGTGGTCCAAACTCTATTGCTTTGTTTACTGAATGTCCCTTCCTGTTGATTGTATTTGACTTACACTGTGAAATTGAGTCTCAGTGAGGAAGGCAAATTATAAATAATACAAACTACATATATTGAGAGGATTGTGGATAGCCACCTAGGATGATTGTAATGTCCAGATAACAGTGTTTTGAGATAGTGCAGTATTTAGGGGTGGGGGTGGATGACCTCAAATTTTCAGTTGTCTCAAAATCTTTCAGACACTGTACCTTGCAAACATTTTTTAAAATAATTTAATGAACAGTTCTCAGTGTGTCTCACAGAGAGAAGGGTGTGGTAATTTGGTGCCTGAATTTAATTAGTGACTAGGACCTCCAGAAACATAAGGTTGGGCCGGCTTCAGTTTTAACTTGCCATGACATTCCAATGCAGTTTTGAGAAATCTCTCCCACTTTCTATTTTCAGCTGTTTAAGAGGAAGCGCTCTTTAAAAAAATATTCCATGAAATATTTACTACCTGAAAAGGACAGTTTTTATGTAAGCGTGTGATGAAACAGCGCTTCGTTAAAAGTTTTGAAGAGCCAGCCCTCAAGGAAGCATTGAAGGCAAGCATGCTAAGTGTATCTCTTCTTTTTCCTCTTCCCCCACAAAGTTATAGTGACTGTACAGTGTAAAATTGAGTTAATTATTTGTGACAATGAAATCCTATGGCTTACTCATTGGAAAGGAAACACATGTGGAAATCATTTATAATACACATAGAAGAAATGAATTGAGATTGCATTTTTGTCAGGAGTGATGCAATACAATTTTGTTCTCTTCAAGCACCAAGTCTGATTCTTGTTTCAAAGCAGTCTGCCAATACTAAAATATATCACTTGTCACTTGTGTTCTTCCGTGGATTCCACAGCCAAGGTAGACTTATATCAGGTGTGTAGTCTGTGAATTGGTCATTATACAGCTAGTCTACCAAGTTTCTTTATTTTTGAAAGTCTAAGGACCATCATAATAATCAATTCAACATGTTGTATAAACCATTTTTTTAAAAAATAAGTCTTATAGCTTTTTCCATCTGTCTGTCAGTCAGTCTGCCTACCACAATGAATGCTTGATGCTAGATAACACAGAACATAAGAACATAAGAAAAGCCATGCCAGGTGAGAAATTAATCAAGGCCAGCATTCTGTTTACAAAGTGGTCAACTAGCGATCTCTAGGAAGCCCACAAACAAAACTTTTCCCCATGTGAAAGTCCCAGTTCAGATATATGCACACACCTGTTCACTTTGAGAAATTACTTATTTTTTTAATTTACTATGATTTTTAAAAATTAATTGACTCATCTTATTTACCTCTGAAATTCAATATTAGAAATTAGTTATTTTAAAAATTAAAGACCATACTAAATGTGTAAGCACCAAATCTGATGTGTCCCAATCTGGCCAACTGTCCCATTGAGTCACTGAAGAAACAAGTCATAACTTGTCTTCTGACATGGAAGATACTGGCCTCTTACAACCGTGGCTGAAAGGCCACATCATGGAACAATGTAGGCATGAGTTGGAGAGTAATGCCTCACAAGATCTGGATGTTTGTGGAGGTTGATATGGAGGGAATCTGTCCATGATATGGACAGGCGGTTGATAGAGAGGGAATCTGTCCATGAACCTGCTGATCTCTGAGATAGGAAACAGGCAGCAGTTTTTCAGCTGAATCCACATTTTTCAATCCATCCCAATCACGGTACATCTAGATGCCTGCTTCTAAAGCCACCAATCACATGTGATGTTATTTCACGATTGCAGACCAAGGACTGTTAATACTGCTTGTGTGTGAACAGAAAAAATGGCATGACCATCTTTTGATGCAAGATCTTTTCTTCTCCATACCACTACATAAAACATTTTAAACATCATTAAATCATTCAAACTTGAAGAGAAAAGAGAAAGAAAGAAAAAATCTCGTGATAACCATTAAGTGAATAATCTTCTATTCTGTTAATAAACTCCCAGCTGGAGAAGTGAGTTTCCTGTGCCATAAATACCACATCTTTCCCTGAATTAGTGAATTTGATAATCCAGATGTGGGATAAACTTACTCTAACCTTGCTCCAAAACAGAAATATCCCTGGAGCTCATTTCCGTACACCTTGCTCTGATGCCACTTTGATGATAATCTACCAAAGAGACCTGCCCCTTGTACTCAGATCCTAGGGACACATTTCTTGCTAAGTTAATTCACAGTGCATATTCTCTTTCTAACTCTGACAAACCAGCTTTCTTGTTATCTAATATTGACTCCCATCTTTCTTATAGTATGGCACTCTTTGCCCAGGCAGCCAGGAAAATTTGAGCCAAATTGCTCTTAGAGAAAGTCATCGTCCTGTTGATCTGATGTTTTAAAGTTGTGATGCACTTTGTTTTATTTTATGCGTTTTCATCATTTTATTGTCTGGTACTTACATGGTGAGGGCCTTTAGCAATGTACTATAAACTATTGGTACTATAATGTACTATAAACTATAAAAATGTACTATAAACTATTCACATCTCAAAAAGGATATCGAAGAGATAGAAAAAGTGCAGAGAAGGGCAACGAGGATGATTGAAGGATTGGAGCACCTTCCTTATGAGGAGAGGCTGCAGCGTTTGAGACTCTTTAGTTTGGAGAGGAGACGTCTGAGGGGGGATATGATTGAAGTCTATAAAATTATGCATGGGGTAGAAAATGTTGACAGAGAGAAATTTTTCTCTCTTTCTCACAATACTAGAACCAGGGGGCATTCATTGAAAATGCTGGGGTGAAGAATTAGGACTAATAAAAGGAAACACTTCTTCACGCAACGTGTGATTGGTGTTTGGAATATGCTGCCACAGGAGGTGGTGATGGCCACCACCTGGATAGCTTTAAAAAGGGCTTGGACAGATTTATGGAGGAGAAGTCGATCTATGGCTACCAATCTTGATCCTCCTTGATCTGAGATTGCAAATGCCTTAGCAGACCAGGTGCTCAGGAGCAGCAGCAACAGAAGGCCATTGCGTTCACATCCTGCATGTGAGCTCCCAAAGGCACCTGGTGGGCCACTGCGAGTAGCAGAGTGCTGGACTCGATGGACTCTGGTCTGATCCAGCAGGCTAGTTCTTATGTTCTTATGGTGCTGCTGCTGCTACTGCTGATGAACTGAGCCTGGTCAGGTGACTGGTTAGTAATCAATGCAGTGTCTGTAGAACAGGTGTGCTATGAATAGGTGTGCCTAGCACTCAATAGTAATTGGGATGCAACATTCTGTAACAACTGGAGGTTTCCAATTAGACTTTAAGGGCAGAGCCATGTAATGTACATTGCATGTTTAGGCTTGTGGTAATCATAGCAGGGACCTATGTGGCCAGATCAGCTGAGTCAAGATAAAGAGCTATCTTCTAGACTAAATGAAGCTGAAAGAATGCTTTTTTTTTTTGCCTTAGTGTTTTGGAAATTAATTCCATTCCATTTTGCTAGAAGACATACTAGCAACTGCATCAATGCTGCTCTCAGAGTTCTAGCTTCAAGAAAAAAAATCTTGCTTTTGCAACATCTGTTTTTGTGAATTCATAAATAAAATATTCAAACCAGTGTGCTAAGAGGAAGAGCCATGCCAGTTCTGACATCATAAATGGGATTTGAGCAATAACATCCTCGATAAAAATAGTTGCAGAATTGTTTCAACTCCCTGTATCTTTGGAGCAACAAAACATACTAGGAATAATCCTCAACTAGATGTGTAGGTGTAATAATAGGTAAACACATATGCACACAACACAGGTTCTATTTCCATAAGTCTGAACCAAAAATAGCAGCATGTGAAAGCTTGCAAGTAGAATGTAACCTCTTCTGACAGTTTTCCTCTACGCTGCTTGCACTTTATTGCAGAACTTTGGAGGACAGTCACAAACAATGATTTGTGGTCAGAAGATAACTAGAAGCTTCAATACAAACTCGTGGACACTCCTGAATGAAGGATCAGGTTTCAGGCCTGATTATGGAATTGCTTTGGTCACTCTGGTGGATGACTTGTGTTGGGAGATGGATGCCCATAGCTCTTCTAGACCTTTCAACCACTTTTAGTATCATTGTTGATCATGATATCCTTCAGTTATGCAGTGCATTCCACCACCACCTTCCATTTTAAATGTAGAATAAGAGTTTGGATTTATACCCCGCTTTTCTCAATTATAAGGGGTCTCAGTTTCCCTTCCTCTCCTGCAACAGACATCTTGTGAGGTTCAGGGAGGGGCTGAGAGAGTTCTGAGAGAATTGTGACTAGCCCAAGATCACCAGCAGGCTTCATGTCGATGAATAAGAAGTTGAACCTGGCTCTCCAGATTAGAGTCCACCACACATATGGAGGAATGGAAAATCAAATCCGGTTCCTTACATTAGAGTCCATCATTGTTAACCACTATACTATGCTGGCTCTACTACCAAATTCACTTCTCTGACAACTCTGGTCACCATCAGAGGCCTTGCTTTGGGCACCTGTACCATCTGAGGCTAGGCAGGTGGCAACTGACAGAACCTTCTTGGTCATGATACTGACATTTTGGAACTCTTTCCCCAGAACGATGTCTTTCTCCCTCTACCCTTTTGTTTACCATTCCCTCACTAACTCCAATTAGCCCTCCTCCATGTTGGTGTGTTTTTATGTTTTATGTGTTTGTATTATGCTATATGTGTGTGTGTGTGTGTGTGTGTGTGTGTGTGTGTGTGTGTGTGTGTATATATATATATATATATATATATATATATAGAAGTGATCATACCATTTGGAGGGAGAGATAGGTGGTGAAGGGACCAGAGAGGTTTTTGCAGTATCATTAGTTAGGGACCAAAAACGCTTTGAGTCATTAGAGATGGTGGCTTGTAGCAGTTGATTCCAATTAAGCAAGATAGTGTTCTGGTGTTTTATTTGAATAGTTTGATGTAAATCTGAACGTAACTCAGCAAGAGGAATATAAGGTTCAAAACTGTTTGTTGATTGCTATATACTCCTTATTGAACCAAGGAATGGTGTTATCACACTTGCTGTCCAAAGGGGGGGAGAGTGCTTTGAAGAGAATCAACTATATGTTGTATCATTGTCTCATAATATAAAAGTCCTTGGGTTGGAGATGTAGTGTTGTTAACCAGGTTTTTGTACATGGAGAAAATAAAATACATAAATAAGGAATTGTGAAGTGTGCTAGTATGATCTGACCAAATTATTTTTGGCAAAGGGTGCTGAACATCAGAGAACATCAGAACCTTGGGTGCTGTGTGGTTTCCGGGCTTTTCTGCATTTGTGGCTGGCATCTTCAGAGGATCCCCTGACGTTTTGCCTGCATCTGTGGCTGGCATCTTCAGAGAGATCCTCTGAAGATGCCAGCCACAGATGCAGGCGAAACGTCAGGAGAGAATGCTGCTAGAACACGGCCATACAGCCCGGAAACCACACAGCACCCAAGTGATTCCGGCCGTGAAAGCCTTCGACAATACAACATCAGAACCCTCCAGTTCTGCAGGGAAATCTGAAGAAAGGCTAATAGCAAAGGAGAAAGATAATGGCAGATGATCACTAATTAAATAGTCATCAACAATAAAGGAGAACATAGATGAAAAGAAGTGAGGGGAAATCAAAATCTAATCAACAACACTACATCCCAAAGGTGAAACAAATATAAAGTCACCTGCCTTGTCAAAGGACTTGAAACCATTCAGCCAAAATTTATTAAACTGTATAGCAAATATGATCAGGCTAATGCCTGCAGAATTCTGTATCAAATCTTTCGATTGACGTAAAGAAGGGGCGAGAAGTAAGTAAAAACAGTCGTCTTCCAGGGCTTCCTTTTCAAGAGTGCTGACATGTATGAATGTATATTTGTGTGTGTGTGTTTTGAATGCTTTTAAGTCTGAAATGTTCTAATGCCATTTAATGTTTGAAATGTTTTAATGTCATTGCTTTGGGGACCATGAATGGGGTGAAAAGATGGCAAGGAAATATTTTCAATGAATGAATGAATGAATGAATGAATGAATGAATGAATGAATGAATGAATGAATGAACCAGCCCTGTGTCTACCCTGCCCTTCCACACCTTCAGTGTTTTTAAAACCTGTGCTTCTTTCCTCCTTCCCTCTGTAGAGTGTGGGGCAGGGCCCTACTTCCCTCTCAATTCTTCCCTTTCCTGCCTCCTCTCAGTGAAAACTGGGTAAGGAAAACATGTGGGGGACCCCTGCTTTCCCACAGTACATGAGGTCAGAAGGACTGCAGTTGGAAGGCGTGGGGCAATATATTCAGTGAGCCACTTTAGATGCAAAAGTGGAACCGCAATCAGAAAGGAGCTGCTATGCAAGATGCGAATTTTGATAAGACCATTTGCTAACCCAGACTTATAAATGAGTTAAATTAAGCAAAAAGAAGGCAGAGAAGCTTGAACGTTTTTCCTTGGATCTAAGCCTATAATCTTTACTGTGCTATCCCTGGACCACATCATTTCACTTTCTTTCATTTCTCCACTCCCTTATCAAATATGTAAAAAAAGAGAAGAGGTGAAGTCAAGAGAACCTGTTTAAAAAGACCAGAATTCTGTTTCTCCTTAGTTTTTCATCATGTATTGCTAGAGCAATTGGTTAACCTACATTTGACTGGGATTCATTCCAAACTGTCCTTGAAGTCTAAAATATTAAAGGAATGAAATAAGGGTATAAATAATAAAATGAGCCTTTCCTGCTAACGATGTTCTTAACAGTGCTTTCATTGCAGATATTTGTCAACACCTATGAAAAATGCTTCATCAGTTTAACCCATTTACTTTCCTTCGGGGGGCGGGGGGATTTTTGCATGCAGGGCCCAGAATAGAAGTGCTAGCCTCCACGTAGGACCTGGGGATCCTCTAGAATTACAGCTCATCTCCAGACCACAGAGGAGTGGACCCCACTGAAGTCCCTGTCTACTTCAGGCTCTACCTCCAAATTTCCAGGAGTTAGCCAATCTGGATCTAGCCAATCCTACCCTCCTGGCAACCATAGCCCAGAGATACCTACTAAATGAACAAAGAGAACCAAATTGAATTTTAAATTTTCTTACTTGCACAACGCACTGTTGGACATATATGCTACTCTATGCATATTTCTCTACTACAGTGTATACGAAAACACCCTAGGACCAAATTAGACATGATGCTGGGAGATCTATGAAATGATCTCACCATTGTTTTTTTCAGCGGCGTAGCAAATGTGCCAGACCTTGGTCCAGAGTGGGGATGTGGGAGTTTAATCTTTTCTTACGTCACACACAGTTGTGTGATGTCCAAAAGTGAAACCAACCACCGCTTCCACCAACTCCACCATTTGTTGGGAAGTGGGGGAGAGGGGTAAGCATTGCTTTTACCTGTGTTTTTCCTTCAAGTGCTAATAACAGTATTTGTGTGTCTGTGCATGTGTGGGGGGAGGTGTGTGTGTGGGGGGGGGAGGGGTGATTAATGAAAACATATGAAGAGAAGAAGGTCTAATTGAACTGTCCTCCTGCACTATGGCACCAATCAGGATTGGGGCTCTGCATAACTATTATTTCATTTTAAAAACAATGCTAGAAGCAGTCATGTGGACCTCAGTGCTAGAAGCAGTCATGTGGACCTCAGAAAGCATTTGTGTGGCAGTGGCTGAGAGCATGAACACATGCTGACACGTCCTTCATTCACATCTTACCATGAACATACCAAACCTGTTGAAGCAAGTGAACAAGGGTTTTTAGCAAGTATGATTTGTCTTTTCATGTTTCGGGGGTGGGGGGGAGGGTCTCAGATTTTACTCCCAGCAGGTTGTGTGTCCAGGTAACCCAATAATCCAACAACTCCCATTAATTTTGCTTTCAGGAAGGCTGGCCACCAGCCATTTCTTGCCTATGTGGTTGTACTTCTCAAATTATTCTTGACTGTCCAAGATATGTGGGGATTAGGAATTCCTTTCCCAGGCTGGCCCTAGACAAATCCAAAAGAGACTCTGACAGTTCTGTTGTGGAGCTTCTGTTAAACAATACAGATGTCATACTCTTGGAAAAAGTAGCAAAATTTCTTTTGCAAGTGACAGAACTTTCTAAGTAATGTATACTGCTATATACAGTCTTTCTGTCTGCATTTTGAATGTACTCCTGATTTGTACTTCATAAATGTCTAGTAATGCTCTAGAGCCTATTTTAAATGCCTTATAAAGGTGGTTGTTGTTGTTGGTTGTACTTTGACCAACAGTATACACTGACAACTTTTTGTTACATTTTTGTTCCTCTTTTAAGATTCTTGTGGTAAAGAAATCTTTATACTAATCAGGATGCAATTTCAAGAATAGATGGGCAAATCTACTCCACAAACCTACTATTAAGCAGCAGATAATGAAGAGATGATACCAGGGAGTCACAGATCTGTGTGATTTCACCTACATTTACACTTTCGTGTGGGAATTTTTCATAGGTAACTCACAGTGTTATCCGAAGCAGAGTTACATCCTTCTAAGTCATTCAAGTAAATAGGTTTAGAAAGAAGCAGCTCTACTTAGGTTTGTACTTTATAGCATACAAGATTCATGCATACATAAAAAAGGGAAAACACTAAAAGAAAAGCAAACTATTATCAGGAGGGGATGGCCTTCTTACAACAATCACAAAGTCATGGCTTAAAGAAAAAGTTTCCTGGCATGTTCATTATTTTTTCCTTTGTTCTTTTCACCATCTCTGGCCTGATATAAATATTAGCTGCTGCTGGAGCTGCAGCTGATATTTGGAATTTAAACAATGGCCGTATTTCATCAGGGGATTTCTAGCAATGCTAACAAAAGCATGCTGTTAGAAGAGAGCAAACAGCTAACAAAATAGGTCAGCCACCAGGACAATTGTTAAGAGCAAAATGATTAGCTGTGACATTTCAAACTCACAAAAACATCTTCAGTTTGCTTTGCTCTGATGGTTTCCTGGGAGGAGTCATAAACCCTCCTGCCTCTTGAATCACATGTAAAATGTGAAGCATGAGCTAACTAGACAGCAAAGGCCATTTCTGAAATCAGCTTATCTTGCTCTTCTGCCCTGGAGATGTTTAGGACTGGTTCTCTAGTGAAACTGCCCAAGGACACCAGTACACTGCAGGAGCTTCATTCTCTCCTACTAGCAATAGGAACTTGGCTTGAGCCTGGGCAGCAGACCTGCACCCATTTTGCCAAACAGAATATGAAACAGGATCTAAAAAGTGACTTTAGAGTGTGATTTGAACAAACCTAGTCAGGTATTCCTCACTGCTGTGGTGGCTTGGCAGCAGCAGCAGCAGCAACAGCAACAACAGCAGCAACAGCAGCAGGCCATTGCTTTCACATCCTGCATGTGAGCTCCCAAGGGCACCTGGTGGGCCACTGCGACTAGCAGAGTGCTGGACTAGATGGACTCTGGTCTGATCCAGCAGGCTCTTTCTTATGTTCTTATGGCTACTGGCCTCCACTGCTGTTCAAATGAACAGTGGGAGCAAAAAGGAATCTATAGATGAGGGAAATTCCTAGAACATGGCATAATGTGGTGACATCACTTCTGGGTAAGCACTTAGAAGTGATACTATGGCATCAGAATATACTATTTTTTATAGTCACTGCCTCCTAACCCTGATACCATCTAGGGTTGCAACTCAGACTGGGAAGTTTCTGGAGATATGGGGTAGAACCTGGGGAGAGTGAACTTTGAGGAAGGAAGAGAGCTCAAAAGGGATATGATGCCATAGAGTCCATCCTTTGAAGTTGCCATTTTCTCCAGGAGAACTTACATTTGTTGTCTGGAGATCAGCTGTAAATCCAGGAGAACTCCAGGCCCCATCTGGAGGTTGGCAACCCTAAAATTCTGACTCTGTCCCTCTAATGTGAAATCCAAATCAGTATGGATGTGAGATATTTTATTTGCAAAGTGTTGAGCAAAGTGGTCACAGCGGGCCACTAAGTAGTCCATCTTCACCTGTAGGTCAGATCTCAACAGGCTTCTGATCACCTGGTATAGCTCTGCTGACCTATATAATGCAGATGTAATGATAGCAGAAAACTGTTGTTTCTTTGTGAATAAGGCTTTTTTTGTGCAGTGTTTTAGGGAAACTGTAAAGTAGAAACATGATAAAACTGAACAAAGAATCACATTGAGATTGCTATCTATATATATAAAAAGCTAACAGTGACTTTGTTAGTCATGCCCTAACGCTGAAACGGCTGGACGGATCGCCCTCAAATTTTCACATGACGTTCCTCCCTGTTGCGCCGAAGGTCCATACCTGAGCCAGGTAAAACGTCTTTTTCCTGGCACACCAGGCCACGAAGCTGGCTGTGTTTAACTGTCACCCTTAGAATGTTCGTGCAGCCTGTCTGTCTGTGGCCTGAGGGCTTAGAATGTTCGTGCAGATGGGCAGAGATGAGCAGTGGAAACAGTAAATAGGTAATACTGTTAGGTAGTACCAGTGGAAGTGAAACACATACACACTTTGCCGTGTGAGACGTCAGGTGGGGTTCCCCCCCTCACACGCAGGAAACTTTCACTCTCTGTGCCTCACCCACTGCTACCACACAACACACATATTCTCATACACATCCAGATCATCCTCACAAACCTCACTCTGCCCTCCCTCACATCCAACCACCACTTACCCACTTCCTCACCCATATTCGCCACAGCTCTCTTTTACTAAAAGCGAGCTGGAGTTTGCCTTTTTCTTCTAAGAAAATCCGCGGGGTGGGGGCGAACCAACACTACTGGCTCTTTTGCACATGGCCCTTTAAGAACCTAGGGCCCTTTAAGAACTTAGGGAGCTGGCCTCAATCTGAACGCCTCACCACCCTGCCTCTGCTGCCTGACTGGGATAGCCTCCTTGCCCCAGTTCTGCCTTACCCAAGCCAGGACTATGCGTGTCAACCAGCCTCATGGACAGTGGGATTTGTACTCTGGACAGTTCCGTTGTGGAATGGAAAGGGTTACCTTACACTAAAAAAACAAGACACCACTTGTGTCTATTTGGTACTGGTTCTGGGTGTATGAGCAGAGATGAGTATAGCAAGCCTCAATATACCAAAGTGCTAATATTTAATGATGTGAAAATGTGAAAAATATTACATCAAAATATGGAAATATGAAAATATCATACCTTCACACACCACAGTCATAATCACAAGCTTCCATACAATTAATACCTCTGTTACAGCAATAAATATAACAAAAAGCTAACACAAGATGCTTTGTCCAGTTCTCTTGGAATCTCCAGGAATCTCCAGGAATCCCCTACATGAGGCGAGATGAGTATATACAGCAGACTACACTATTGTTGATTTGGTTAAATCAGGTGATTTAACAATGTGAATTGAAAAGGAAAAGGGAAAGAGGGATTCCATTTCACCACCCTAAAAGGCTATGCTGCGGATCACTGGACCTGCATGGACATCTGTGTGGGTTGCGGACTGTGATGAGGACAATTACCACAGCAACGCGTGGCCGGGCCCTGCTAGTTTAATATAAGATCCAGTGGGGGATCGGGAAGAACTTGTGGACAGTATCTCATTTCCCCCGCATATCCTCCACCACAATTTCCTCTTGCTCTCCTTCAGGCACCCCCTACATCCCATTTCCTTCTGCTGTTTCCTTCACACCCACCAAACCACCTTTTATCTACCCTCCAATCTTCAGCTTCATTTGTTATTTATTCAGTTCATTAATATCCTACCTTTCTCCTCAAAGAAAATTAAATGGTTCCTTGATTTTATACTCACAAAAACCCTGTGAGTAGATTAGGGAATGTATGACTGACCCGAGGCACTTCAGTGGCAGTGTGGAGATTCAGTCTGAAACTCTAACCACTACACTATACTGGTTTTTGTGCAGTGACTGCTGTTGAATACCATCAAGCAGCTGGCCCTGCCAGTGGTTGCTGCCAGGCCTGGTCTCCCTCTTCCCATTGTCTTTTGCAGATCAAAACCAAGGCCTCAATTTGCAATACTGTTTGGCATTGGTCACAGAGCATTTGCCACAGGTGCTGCTTCTATTATCAAAGGGTTAACTTTTTTTAAAAAATGAAGATTTTTCTGTGAACCTCTTCTCAAGTTTGTAGAACTCTGCATCTCATCTGTTCATGCCTCCAGTCTCTGAATTTAAGTATCTAGTGCCATGTTGAGAATGTGATTATGTTTATGACATAATCAATATAGTGATACATGGATTATGTTTATGACACATACAGACAAGGGAGGAATAGGTTTTCAGGAGTGCCAATTTAAATTTGATCCAAAATAGACTCTCAAGCATGCCAATTTGAATTTGGATCAAATTGGCACTTTTTTTGGGGGGGGGGAAACCCTAGTAGGATGTAGGATCCCATCCTCGCTATGGGGTGAATGGGGTGAAATAATTCTCCTGCAATGCTTATCAGAAGCCATTGCAAAAGGGGAGAACAGCTGCTTAAAATTCAAAATACCCCCTCCAAGTTCTAAACCCCGCTCAGTTTGAGTGCTGCTTTTTGCTTACTTTGGTCCCAGTTAAGAATCACTGCAAAAGATCAGGAAATCCCAGCCAAAGGATTCAATCCTGTCAGATACTTAAAAAATATTTTAAATGACTTTTCTACTCCATGGAACAAAAGCTAATGGTGTGAGTGGAGAGGTGTGTGTGTGTGTGGGGGGGGGGGGGTCAGTTTTCATATCACTGGCACGGGGCATCAGCCAAACATCCTGTTATATTTCTCTACCCTGTCTCAACTGTAAATAGAGGGACATTAGTTCATAGGGGCATAAATAACGAATTTATCTAAAGTGTCTGGCTTTCAAAAACATACTAATCATTTTGCTAACACCCATCATAATTCCTGACATGCTTACCAGTATAGCTGTCAGGAGAGATTAATTTGTTTATATGTGGCCACAGTCTACAATTATTAATTAGTATATCTTATGCTAAATTTGGGTATTCCAATTATGGAATATATCCGAATAATTAACTGTTTTAATTACTAATTTGCACATGTTTCAAGCCAATATAGCTGAGTTAATGTCATTTGATTTTCTTTCCAATGTATATATAGTTATTGACAGGTGAAATACAAAATAAGGTTTAGGGTCAGTAGTAGAGCATTTGTATTAACTACCCAAGGTATTAGATTCAATCTCTGTCCTATCCAGTTACAATAGCAACAGATATTAGGAAAGGCCCTTCTAAGCCTGATATTCTGCAGAACAGCAACCAGTCAGGGAAGATAGTACTGAGATAACCTCATATGTTCATGAGATTTTATAAGAAAAGATTCTATCTCTTGTTTAATCACAAACGAGTACAAAGTGAATCCATGGCTGAGAAGGAAATGATGGTGAGAAAAGTGAGTTCCTGAGACCCTCAGGAACATGTGGGAATGGCCAGCCCATCCCACCCACCTTTTCTTCCTCTCCATCTGCCACTCCTACTCTCAGTCTCTTTCTCCTTTTCTCTCCCCCTTCTATTGCTTTGTCTCTGTCTTGGCTCATCTACACAGGCTCCCAGTTTATTTCCAGAAACAATTCAAGGCATTTTCAAAGCCCTATGGAATACTTTTCTAGAGACTGTTGTAGTTATTCACAGAATGGGCTTTATTGCTAGTTTCCTATATTTCTGTACCAAATCTCACTAAGAGATGAAGAATTGTTCACATCATTTGAGCAGGTTGACTTGTAGGATTGGAACTAGCAGTCTCACCTCCTAATAGCCTGGTTCTCAAGTGTTCTGATCTGTCTGAAATTGCCTGTTGGGCAGATGGTATAGCACTAAAGGCACCTTTCAAATCTTACTCTAAAGTCTCTTCAGTAAGAGGGTCCTCAATGTTGGACTCTGGACAAATAGGAGAATCTGTCCAATTAAATTGTTTAGAAGAATATTTATTATGATTTTTTCTGGATACCTGCCATCTGTCATTGGCTCTTTATGGCATGTAAATTCAGGAATTAATGGAACTTGTACTGTATTTACAAAGACCTGAGATGGAAAAATCCCTCTATAATTAAGGAGAGATTTCTGACATAATAGCAGCATAGGAATTCTGGAGCTATCAAAAGTTAATAACACTTTATAGGTTTGATTGTAGTTATTTAAAACCTCAGCTTAGTTCAAGTTCATAAATCTAATTCTGTTTCCTAGTAGAGCTTTTAAGTGTTGTCTAGCATGAAACATCATATTCCAGGGAGGAACACTACTGTTAAATTGACAAATGGTCAAATAGACCTCTATGTGGCTGCAAGATCAACAGATAAGGTTTCTTTATTCCTTTGATTTTGAACAGCTTAAAAGCTGACTTTTTCAGGTATCATCACAAGACTTTTGGGAGGCCAGTATCAGTGGTATATTTGTCCCTGGGTGCCACTCTTCTGGTAAACGTGGGGGGCACAAAATTGCCCCCCATGTGACCAGGAAGACAGCAGCAGGGGGGAAGCCAAGCACCCTCAATCCTGCCCATACATGTCATCATTGACATGGGCAGGGTTGAGTGTACCCAGCTTCCCCCCCCACTGGCTGGGCTCTCAGCTGGCAGTCCCTTCTGCCCTCCCCTCCAGGGAGGGCAGAAGAGACTGCCGTCCCTGGCCTCAGAGAGTTGCTTTTATAAGCACTGGGGGTGGGCTTGGGGAGGCATGGCCATGCCCCCAGGGTTGGGGCCTGCTCCCTGAGCCCCACCCCCCCCCAGCCTCAGTGCTTATAAAATCAGCTCTCTGAGGCTGGCGACTGCCGGCTGGGAGTGTGGGGAGGGGCAGACAGGGAGATGGGAGCTGGTGCCATGGTTGGAGGAAGACACAAGGCAGGGAGCAGCTCCTCTTCTGGCACAGTGGCTCTTCTGGCTCCTCTTCTGGTGGCACAGTGGACAGTGGTTGCTGCCTCAGAGGCTGGTCAGGAGAGTGGTGATAGGGCTTGGGGCGGTGGTGGTTCTGTGCAAGGACAGAGAAATTTTGGGGGGGGGTTAGCTTCCCTACATTTTGAATAAGTTTTTAATTGTTTCTGTGAGCCTAGAGGGGATTTTCCCCAAAATTGGTCGAACATCTTCCTTCTGGCTCTAATCACCCAGGTTCAGGATTAGATAGATGGATGAGCCAATCACCTGTTCCAGTCTTGCTCATTGAAATCAGTTGGGCTTAAAAATGCTGAATTTTGGATATGTGTGTGTGTGAATTTACTGGAAGTGAATGCACTTTTTTCTGTCTAGTTAAAACAGCACATTCGCTTGCTTCCCTAAGCTCAATTGTTTCCCTATGTATGTAGATGTCTTTTCCCCAAAAGCCAGTAGCCTTTTTTACATTCCCCACATGAGTTTTTCATTCCCAAAACCTAAAGTCACTTTGAAGTGGCTTCATCAGGCACTCATTTCCAACCTGATCGCCACTGATAGATTTACTGTAAAATGTCTCAGTTGGCTGCTTGGTGAAGTGTGACTGAACAGTGACCAGAAGCTTTGGTTGGCATGGGAAATGTTATGTCTACAAACTCCAGTAGCAGAACAAATTGTTGTGCAGGCCTAGAACAGTATTCAGGTGCCTTATGCCAGAATGTGCTAATTCATCATGTCAGGCTGGTGATAGAGAATAGCTTTTTTGAGGGGGGGTGGGGAGGGGCAAGTCGTGTGGTAGAGTTTCAATCCTCTCCTGTATGGGCTTTACCTGTTATCACCATTTGTTCACAGGGTTCTCAGGTTTCTGTATAGCTTTAGAAATCTGCAAAGCCTGTTTGCCCAGAGATAACAGGGAGGCAAAGGGAATGTGGGGATATGCCCCAAATGACCAGACCACTTCAACTTTTTTTAAAAAAAACAATTGGTTGCAGCATGATTTTGTGGAAATGACAACCAACCTCTGCCTCAGTCACTGAGCTCTGTTTCAGATTAAGTGCAGCTCCTTTGTATTCAGGGTAAAAGTGAGGAAAATGTCACATGCTTGTTGAGTCTTTTGTTTCAATTCTTTGAATGGGGCTGGGATCAGGTTCTGAACTCTCCAACATTTCACAACTGAAAACAGGGACATTGTTGTCTCATGCTAAGGATCATTTTCAAATGCTCCACTGTTTCCACTACTACATTTTATATGCATTTTCACATAAATGTTCCAAATTAATAAACGAAGTATTTGCTGAGGGTCTTCAGTTGAGAGACGGCATGGTGTAGTAAACAGTGGGAGACAGATTAGATTCCTCCACATGCAGCCTACTGGGTGATCTTGGGCTAGTCACAGTTCTCTCAGAACTTCTCAGCCTCACCTAGCTCACCAGGTGCCAGTTGGAGCTGTTGGGGAGGGGGAGAGAAGGTAACTGTAAGCTACTTTGAGACTCCTTTTGGTAAAGAAAAGCAGGGTATGAAAACTAACTCTTCTTCTTTGTTGCATACTATAGCTGAAAAATTTGTTTTAAAATTCAAGATTTATCCTACTTTTTCTCTCTTCTTCATCCAGCTGAAGAAGAAGAAGAAGAGTTTGGATTTATATCCCCCCCTTTCTCTCCTGTAGGAGACTCAAAGGGGCTTACAATCTCCTTGCCCTTGCCCTTCCCTCCTCACAACAAACACCCTGTGAGGTAGGTGGTGCTGAGAGAGCTCCAAAAAGCTGTGACTAGCCCAAGTTCACCCAGTTGGCATGTGTGGGAGTGCACAGGCTAATCTGAATTCCCCAGATAAGCCTCCACAGCTCAAGCGGCAGAGCAGGGAATCAAACCCGGTTCCTCCGGATTAGTATGCACCTGCTCTTAACCACTATGCCACTGCTGCTCTGTGTGAGTGCCCCGAGTCACATTCACCCTCACAATAGACTTCTACTCATGACCTCTCTACAAGCTGACCTAACCCACTCCCTGTCTCTGTGTAGGTCTTCTACATTGAATGAATATATGGAGGAAGGATCTTCTCCACTAGGAATGTAATTCTGAATATTCCTGGTCTGAATACATACCCATAAAATATATTTTCCCATAGATACCCATACAATATTTTCCGGATTTGGAAGGAGGGGGAAGGTGGCATGGTATTGTCCGATGTCGTCAGGATTGGTACTAGGAAGGGAGATCACCATGGAAGACTTTCCAGAGGAAGGAGAAAGCAAACCACCTCTGCCTCTCATTTCCCTTGAAAAGCCCTTGCTAGGGCTACCATAAGTTGACTGGGACTTGACAGCATTTCACCCATAAATTTTCTGGATATATTTGGGTGTCCAGATGGTATTTGGGAATTTTGGGGATACTGGTAAATGAGTCCTGAAAAATTCTGGACATATTTGGAGATTTACTGTTTTGACAATTTTTGTGTATCAGTGTCTTCTTGCCAGATCTTGTCAGAGGCTTGCCAGGTTGGTTTGACTTGGATCATCTACGCAAACATTAGTTCTGTTGGTCTTGCAAGCGTCCTATGTATAAGTTGGTTTGACTTGGATTCTCTAGTTTGACACTATTTGTGTTGGCCTTGCCAAATTGCAGGGATTTTGTGGTTTGATGTTAGTTCAGTTGGGCTTGTTGCTCCTGTTTGCATTTGCAGGCTTCTGTCCAGTGATTTCTCTGATGTATTTGGTTATTGGCTTTATTGCTCTGGAGAAAGCATGGAACATGCCTCACCTCCCAAACAGGAAACAATGGAGTCAAGTAGAATGACTGGGGGCACTTTTTCAGGGGCCCATAGAATTGACCTCCTTGATCTAATCCAATTGAAACTTGGAGAGCGGGAATCTGTCCTTGAGAGGCTAGGGTCTCCACAGTTTGGGTATTATTTTCTCCAAACAAAACAAAAAACCAGCCACTCCAGCCCCTAGAAAGTGTCTCCCATAAGGAATAATGGAACCCCACATTTTTGGAATCCCCCCTTCAGATCTCAGTCCAAATAGAAATATAAGTATTGGGAGACCAAATACCCCAGAACACTGGTATTTATTCCCTTTCCAAAACCAAAATCAAGGTTTTCCAATATTTTGAGCAACAGGGCTACCTAGTTTAGAAACAGTAAGCCTCCGAAAATGGACAGCAACAACATGGGAAGGCTTTGGACTTTGGGCACTGCAATAGCCCTTTCAGAGCATCTGACTAACCACTACACATCCCTATCTCCCTTGCTTGGGAATGCTGCTTTCCAGATGTTGCCACTCACAGAAGGAATGTGTTTATAGACACTTCTTCCATGTTTAGGGACTGTTCTCACATGTCAATGATCACAAGGAGGTGAGAAGCAGAGCCAGTGTGCTCTTGTGCCTGCTGTCCCTCTCCACATGTTCAGTCAACTTGTGAGATCATCTGTACAGGGCTGATGTCCCTATAGAGGCAGATCAGACTGAGGGACAATGTGATTGAGTCAGCATCACTCAATGAGCTCTATGGAAGAACAGGACTTTAGGATCAAGTCTCCTCAGCTAAGTACCTGTACAATTGCCCACACTGGCAAAAGATACATATCCGCTAGGTTAAAAGACATGCAATAAAAAAGTATATTTTTCCACCATCAGCAGCTGAATATACACTTTAGAAGCAGAACTGTACAAAGCTGAAGGTCAGGCATGACATGGAGCCTTAATATCTATTATGATGTAAGGAAAATATTTCTGAATTAATTAATGATCCATCCATAATCTTATTTTGCACAGTGGTTAACCAGATGCTCTGGAAGGGCTATTGCAGTGCCCATAGTCCAAAGCCTTTCCAAAATTCCATTCCCAGGCATGGACAATGCTGTGGAAAAAGACTTGATGGATGAGTTTTGGGCTGTGTTGATGAAATTAGGACCAGGGGCATTCCAAGTCTGGAGGAGCCTGGGATGTTTTTTAATATATAGTGTTCTTTCTTCCAAAGATATGAGAGGCTATAATAACATATAGTGTTATATAACACTATATATAGATAATATATAGTGTTCTTTCTTCCAAAGATATGCTATATATATATTCCAGAAGGTTGATGGCTCTCAAGAGCTTTTCTCCTAATGTTTCACCTGCATATATTGCTGGACTCTTTAGAGGCGTATTACAGTCTAGAGAAACACAACCTACAGTGACATGCCTTTGAAGATGAAGATGAAATGTTAGGAGCAAAAACTATCAGACCACAGGCTCACAACCTAGAAAACCCACAACAGCCTCTTAAACGTTTCCTTACGCAATATATTTGTTATTTTCAACATGTTTTCCAGCTCTGCGGTAAGGGGAGAAGAAGCAACCAGTATTCAAAATGCAGTTTCATCATAGATTTATATAATGGAATTATGATATGTCTTGTTTATAGTCCTTTCCCTCATTCATCATATATACAAGTGACACATATACATTTTTACAACAATGGTCTGAAGTTTTCTATCACTCAAGTTACAGAGTATTTACTGAGTAATCGCTTCATTTTTTGGTTACAGGCTATCAACCCATTAAGAAAGAGGATAGTTTTTCCTGCACACATTTAAATTTGGTGACACTTTTGTTACAGAGTGTTCTTTCTTCCAAAGATATGCTATATTTCTTTCCACTGATGCACCCTAAACAGGACAGCATGTTCAAACTAGAAGCATGTACCAGACACAGAGCTGGGTGATTCAGAAAATGTCTCATGGGACTCAAATGTCTCAAGTTTAATGGGTCATTGAAATATGACATCCAGGAATTAGATGTGAGTTATTGTCCTCTGAACTTCCACTCATGGAATGACTTGAACCAGTCATAGGGTTTTTTTTCCATTTCAGATTAATAATATTCTTTTGTATGTGTCTGTGAGAGAAAAAACTATCACTAGAGAATCAGTGGAAGCTGTGCAGGAAAACGACACTTGTGTCTTCAGATGCAAAATTTTCTTTTATTGTAGAGGTTGTTGTGGAGCATTCACCTTGCTATATAATTGAGTAGTGTTTCCAGCAATTAACCAGAAAAAGTGAAGGACTCTGGCTCCCATATTTGCAAAGCCAGGATCCAGCTTTGCAAACTGGGAGGGGGAGCTGCCTATGGAGATGGCTCCCCCCCTTTGCAAAGCTGGGATCCAGCTTTGCAAATGGAGTTGGTGCCTATGAAGATGGGGAGAACTTGCCCCATTTTCACAGGCACACTACTGGTCTTCCTTGGCAAAATTGGTATGTTTGGGGGGAAGGGAACAATTTCACTGTTTGTGCTGGTGCAATTTCCTGTCCCATGTCTCTTGGCTTGGGAGGATTAGTTTTCTAGAGCCTGTTGTATTTTTTCACACAACACACTTTATTGCTAGTTGCAAATAATGATCTTGACTTTGCATCTCGAACACTGAGCCCTCTATTACAACTAGACCAAGGGTAGTATATTTCTCTTATCCTTCACAGATTGACGCAGCCTTGTTGTTTTCCCCAAGATGATATTACTATTTGACAAAATGGTTACGCAACTGTGACAAATATGAGCATTTTGATCTAGTGCAAGATCCCAAGGTATGCATGGCCAAGGAAGCTAAAAAATAATAATTCAATTTTTTAAAATGGGTTACAAAATTATGATGTTTTGCAGGACATTCAGAATCAGTTAGTTGAAAAATCAGTCACACACTCCTGAAACATCTTTGGCTCTATGAATGAAATTTACTTTCATCTCCAGGGGTTTTAAAATCTGTTAATTTAACCATTGGTAACCTATAGTTTACAATATCTTAAGCCTTGCTTCCACAAAAACTAAGCCTTCCTAAAGGACTATTGATTTAACCTATCATATCAATGCAATCTTTCTTCTCTTAATTCTTGTAGATCTTCTGCGATACAGGAAATTAATCAAAGTCAGTTGTGGGAGGATGAAGACATTTCTGCCAGGATGAATCAAAAACATGAGACTTTGAGTGAAGACAGTTTTGGCCTGTGGAAAATTACTCAGCATATTGTATTTGTCCAGAGCCCAGGCCTGCAGACTTCCCCAACTGACCCAGTAATCCCGCCCCAAGACACTTACCTGTAGGGTGGCAAGCTGCAGCAGCCCAAAGAAGTAGGAGAGCTAAGCAGCAGCTATTCCAGGCCAGGGTCTGGACCAGCAAAGGCAGGGCTTGTCTCAGAGCCCCACCCAACAGGAAGCTTGCCCAGCAGCTTGTACTTCAGCTGCAAGTTGCAACCAATTGCAGTATGCCACCGTTGAGAGCCAGTATGATATAGTGGTTAAGAGCAGGTGGATTCTAATCTGGAGAACCGGGTTTGATTCCCCACTCCTCCACCTGAGTGGCAGAGGCTTATCTGGTGAACCAGATGTGTTTACGCATTCCTGCATTCCTGCTGGGTGACCTTGGGCTAGTCACAATTATTCGGAACTCTCTCAGCCTCGCCTACCTCACAAGGTGTCTGTTTTGGGGAGAGGAAGGGAAAGGAGCTTGTAAGCCACCCTGAGTCTCCTGTATGAAGAGAAAGATGGGGTGTAAATCTAAACTGTTTTCTTCTTCTTCTGAAAAGGAAGTGGGCAGTGGGGGCATTGCTGTTTTACCTCGATGGGCAGCCTTTCATGTTAATCATTGACCATACCATGCCCCTCTGGTATGGATGGCTCGCACAAAGGAGCACAGCACCTGTGTCTTATGTTGGTATCTGTCCCTCTTGCCCTTTAGTTTCATCATCCAACACCAGCCGGTAAATATGGGTAGTGTTTTTTTCTATTTTATGTGCAGGGATAGAAGCAAACAAAGACATTATCTATGTGTGTGCTAATAACCTTGACATGAGTTCTTCATAGTTAATTCCCATCTTAGAGTGCTTGTTTGTAAGGAAAACACAAGGAAACGATGACTTGGCAAAAATGTAGTAATAACTAACGATTTCACTATAAACAAAGGGTGTGAAGAGCAGAGATTCCCGGCCTTGGGAGTTCATTCTCAGAGAGACAAACCAATGTCTTAAATCCAACAGAGACAAAACAGTTTCCACCACAGAGGACAACTTTCTGGTTTCCCCCTTCCACTGCTGGGGGTTCCTTCTGCCCAGAAGCATCAGTGGGGGCACATTGGACAGCAGAAGGAGAGTCAAGTACTTTATGCTTTGCAGATGAAAACATTTTTCCTCATGTAAATGCTATTCTGTACCCAAGCTTGAGCTTGCAATTCCTTCAGAACCAAATCAGCTGCTTTTAATTTGGAATCAATTTGTACAATCAGCTGCCACCCAATCAATGTAACTGATCAATGTAATCAATGTAATTGATTGTAACTGTAATAAAATCAAGTCATATACATCAGCTCCAGCCCTTGTAGTCAGTCCTCTTTAGGAGCATATAAATAGATGATATCTGAATTTAAAAAATGGGACAGACTCAAAGGATTTGATCTGCAATCCTGTGTAATTAAGAACGACCAACACAGTCAAGGGTAAGATTTATTTTACAGAACCAGGTAGTTCTAGCTATTCTATCCCAGAAGATGCTATGATGCAACCCTGAGTTATTCAGAAAATGGACTCCTTTAGTTTCATAATACTCAAAGTGGCCTCTCAAATTGCTCTTTGCATCTGTTTGCAAGAAAAGTCTTGGATGCAGATGAAAAGAGAGATGGAATCTGTTTCAGGAAAAAAATTCTGAAGGGGAATGAAACCTGCAATTAGACAGGAACAAAACCCCATCCTTAGCGGACAAGGAAAATAGTTCCTGCTTGGGCAATAGGCCACCAGAGCTCCCCTTACCTCATTCAAAGGGGAATCTAAGGGCAGCTTTGTGTGCTATTGGGAAACTCTGAAAAAGGAACAGATTATTGCGCTTGGGGATTACAATTAGTGGGAGCATTATGCTGGCAGGGGCTGATAGGAATTGTAGTCCATGCACATCTGGAAGGCCAGAGTTGGACACCCCTGTATTAAGAGTGTCAGACTAGGATCTGGGGACCCATGTTCAAATCACTCTGCTGTGGAATTTTGCTGGGTGAGTTTGGGGCAGTCACTCTTGTAGTTGCAGAAATGTATGAGAAGCCTTGATTGATACCCAGGAGACCCGGTCTCAGAGGAAAAAAAACATTCTGTCTCTGGGAATGAATAAGGGCCAACAGGGTTAAAAACAACTTAAATTGCCAGTTGAGTGATTTGACACCTGGAGATAAACAATTGCCCAGCTGCCATGAAGGTACAAGATGGGTGGCTTGTTTGGATGACCTGAATTGGGCCACAGAAGTTTGAGATATGCACTCTGGAGAAAAGGATGCAGGTGGGAATTTGTTCCCAAACCCAAATAGGATAAAGGGAAACTCTCCCAGCTGGGGCAGGAAGGGTTAAAAGGTCTGGACATCTTGTCAGAAGTGCCTCAGCCAGGACCAGAAACCACTGAGAGAATACAATGGAATCTGCCTTGACTAGCCACTGTTCCTGATGTTCCAGTAGGCTTGTGCCCACCCCAGTAGCAGATGCCAAAGTTATGCTGAAGACGATAAAGCTTAGATTGGCCTAAGATTTTTTATTTTCCTTTCTTAGTTCTGAATTCCCCAGTTTACCTTTGATATGCTTTCACTATGTACTTGTGCTGTAGTAGCTGCAATGTTTGTGTTGTACAAAATAAAGAACTTTCTCTTTAAAGAGATCAGAGTGTGTTTACATCTTGAATGAATGAATTTATTGTGGTCTACTGACCCTATTACATATAAAACAAACATTAAACAAACAATAATGATAGGATAAAAACAATGCCAACATTTATATTTTGTAATCAGCACCATTTATCAAAGCTAAACATTTGTTGTCTGATTCTTACTGCCTCTGAAACAAACTTCTCTACAGCCAAAATAGTTCTGTTGCTCTTATTCTCTGAGAGGATTTTAGTCAGTATTGAGGGTGGTCGGGCCACCCACCTAATGAACAATGGCATTATCCTCAACTGACATATTCTAAGGTAGAATTTGCAAAATAGCAAAATGTAACTCATGGATTCCACCTTTGTGCTACTACGCAGACAGCAGACTCTTGAAGAATGGGGGATGCCTGCAAATCTATCTTGGAGCATCTCTGAGGGAAACTTGTTGAATCTGGCCTAAGTGGGGAATGGCCATAGTGGGGAATGGTCAAATTTTTAACATAATTTGCTAGACAAAAGGAATTATTGTCACTTAAACCGAGGGAAACTGGAGAACAAGAGGAGATGGATATTTGCACTTTGTGCCTGGCTGCTTTTCCCATGCAAAGGCTAAACAGTCCTGACTTGACTAGGTTGGACAGCAGGTAGGAGAAAGTGGAGTGGAAGCTAGAAGCAGTTCACATCCCACATACATGCACAAAGCCATGCTCCTAATGACAGATGAATGAGCCAAAGTACATATTTTAGACAGCGCAGGGGGGCAATAGTCACTCAGCTGGGAGGCATCCTCCCAACACTCCCTGGATCATTTTGACAGAGAAAGAGGATGCAGGGGTAGGGTGGAGAAAGAGTGGTGCCCCCTGCCCATGGTCCTGATCAAAATCAGGCCCATCTGCATGTCTAACACAAAAGTTGCCCCCAGGACTTGCAGGTGCAGAGGGGAAAAAGTATCATCTAGTTTTGCTCTGAGTTCCCTCTTCGCATTTTACCATGGAAGCACCCAATGAGGAAGGCTTTTGGAAATGGCCATGCAGGACGGCAAAGTTACAAGTACATTTCAATTTCCCTGCACATGCAGTGGCGATTTTGATCATGGGTCTTTTTGTGAACCAATAGCTGGACATACAATAATGTCAGGGGATTGCATCTAGTAATTGAGATGCATTGCTAACCCAATATAATTGCGACAAGATATATGTAACTAGTCTGGCAACTGTGCATTCCCTTGCCTCCGTCATTGATTCTGTACTCCCGCTCCGCCTTGTTATGTACCCTGTTCTTTAAAAAAAACACATCTAGCAATGTGGATTAGTCTGTCTGTGGGTGAGGCTAGTACAATGATCTGGGATTTAAATAATGCCATCATCAGTCTGAGATTACACCACATACTGGTAATGAAGTAACTTTACCTGAGATTCTTTTATTTGGAATGGCACCAAATGTAACCAGTCTGGTATATATTATTGCTGGTATTCTGGGACATTCTTTCTGTGATCTTTATTTTATGGCTTCACACGCTGTGTAGATAACTAGATAACACTGTGTAGATAACATTCTAGTCCCTTGGGAAACAGAATTGTTTCCGCTTTCCTGTGGAGGTAGGATGCCAGTGGCTTTATCTCTATTGCTGACCTTGGGGTGCTTCTGCTTCAAAGTAACTCTTCCTCACATTCCTTGGGGAAAAGGGAGAGGGAATCAACATTGTAATAAAATGGGTAGCAAAAAGTTTAGGTTCCTCAGAACTCGCTTTGCCAAGCTGGGTGCTTCAATGCCGATCAACAAACGTTACTGATCAACAATACAGAGTCCGTTTATTGCTTCAAGGTTCGAGACTTGACAAATAATCAAGTAGATAAAGCTTTTCACATAATTATATCTACTGGTATGAAAAGCAGCTACTGAAGGAACAGCTCTGGAAAAACTAGTTGGCAACTGTGCATTCCCTTGCCTCCGTCATTGATTCTGTACTCCCTCTCCGTCTTATTATGTACCCTGTTCTTTTAAAAAACACATCTAGCAATGTGGATTAGTCTGTCTGTGGGTGAGGCCAGCACAATGATCTGGGATTTAAATAATGCCATCATCAGTCTGAGATTGCACCACATACTGGTAATGAAGTAACGTTACCTGAGATTCTTTTATTTGGAATGGCACCAAATCCTCCCCATGGTTTGTGTGAAGAAGGGGGAAAGAAAGTCAGCGCCATTGACGGCAAGTGTGAAATTCTCTTGAAGTGCACAAGTGCAAATAACCAGCAAAGGTAAATAAGTTTTCAGACCACTAATTGCAGTTTGTATACCCAATGAAATCAAATTGGTTCCAAGTTGGATCACTAATAATTAGCCAGGCAAACCCAAAGGCGAGGTAGAAACACAACTTTTAAAGTAGGTCCTCAAGATACTCAATCTGCCTATAATTAAAGGATCTTTAGGATATTATTGCCCTGTTGATCTGAGAGCCTGAATCAAGGGAAGATGATATACATGGGTACCTAATAACAGCAAGCAAGTAGGGAGGGTGTTTTTTACATTTAACCACGTCCCACTTAGATTAAAAATCCTAGGGCCTTTTCACATCAAAGAGTGTGATGCAAAAGAATTATAATTTTTTCCTCCAAAGTCAGACATTTGTCATTGATCTAAGTGAGATGCAAGTTTACGTAGTTTAAACTAAGCTTCTGTCAAGCTATTTAGGTGACTTACTATGTGCGTGTTGGAACATTACTCATGTTAGAACAAGACCAATGAAACTGCAGGGCCTATCTATATTTACAACATACTCAGCTCCAACTCCAGCTTGTTTATTTCCTTTTTTCGTGACTTACTCTAAGAAACAACCCAGGGTTGCCAGCAGACCTAGAGAAAATCATCCCTTTTAACGGAAGCTCAAAGTTGGTGACACTCGCCCATAAAAGCACACCTTCTCTCTCTGCTTCATGGCTAGTTCACTAGGTTTTTCTTTTATTTGAATATGTTGAATATTGCACTTTCACGAAACTGGTGAAACTACTACCAAAGGCTACAGTGTCCAAGTTAGCATGGAAATTCAATGTAACAGTTTGGAAGAGATGCTTGGGAAATAAAACAGGAGAGAGAAAAGGTGGTCATGCACTAAACCTAGGGTTTCTACTCCTTGTCGATTTCACTTTTTTCGATTGAGTAGTTGCTTCAGCTCCAGATCTACATTGTTGCTGTTCTGTGTTTGGGTGATATAGAAGGGGTCTAAGTGCAGCTAGAAAGAAGATAAAAATGACTAAAATGTTGTCCTTTTTTTTTCAGGCCCACTGCCTGTCTTTTTTTTGGGGGGGGGGGGGCTAGATCCCAGGCCCATTTTATGGATTGATTGACTTCTGAGGAATATAAAGGGTGAAAAGTGTGTTTCATCAAGTTTCCAACTTACTTTTTTCACTTGCCTACCATTTTCTTTGACTGAAGTTGTTGCATGTGGTAAATCTATGGATACAGGGCACTCACATATCATGTAGGATGTTTCTATAGTGACTAATGCTGGGCCTACATGTGGCATGTGATTGATGATAAATGCATCTGTGGAAAAGAGATTGTCAAATTCAGTTCTCATTTCTCTGTAGCCATCCAGGATATGCAACATTGTCAATTATGTGTCAATTCAATTGCATTTTAGTTTCCTCCTACTAAGCTGACATGCTGCTCATGCTTTAAGATGGTTTGTTTGTCACACAACCATTTCATGTGCTGTAATTCAGGAAAATTTCTCAATGTGAAATTTCCATGTGATACAGAAGAGAGCCTGGTGCTATCAGCCCAGGATATGCCTCATCGCTGCTGGTGGCGTTGAACGTATGAACCATTTTATCCTGAACCAGTTCACTGGCCCAGATGAGCTCCCTATTCTGACTGGTGGTGACACTCAGGGCACAACTGACAGATAGTATCCCAGAGTCTGTCCTGTCAAGACCTGCTAAGTTTTGAGTGGTCTTCTGCAGGGGGGGGGGGAGGGAGGGGGGAGGGAAAGATTGTGGCATCTGATGTTCTTAGAGGTTCTGTATTACTTTGCTTATGCAACTGCTGTATTGTTAACTGCTGGAATGTGTGGGCTTCTGAGGTAATTCCATTCCCAATCCTCAGTGGCGTCTCTATAGAAAATGGAGCCTGGGGCAAGAACTGATTTTGTGCCCCCCACCATAAGCATCCAGCACCCATCTTTTAAATATCTTTCCAGGTGCCTTGGACAGGGGCTTTTCCCCGCAGGCTGTGCTTGGTGCATTCTTTCGGCTAGTGCAAGGGCTCGTCTGGCTCCGGCCCTCCTAAAGCCCACCCACCAGTCTCTCTCCTCCCTCCCGTCGCCTTCTCTCCTCCCCCTTTCCAAATACAAGGTGCTCCTTTGTATTCCTGCTCATTGCAGAGGCAGAAAAGGAGAGCAAGAACTCAAGGGAGGCGGGAGGGCGGGATCCCTGCTTTCGCTGCCACAAACCTGCCGCCCAGAGCTTGCTTCATCCCAAAAAACCGCCTGTGTATTTTCAGCTGGTGGGGCAGGCTGTGTTTCTCCCTCCTTTTCCACTCCCATGTGACTAAATGGCCGGAACCTGGGGACATGACCCCACATTTCCCCTGGGTTGTATGCCCCTGCCAATCCTTACACCTGTGCTGTTATCAGAGGCCTTGGGACAGGGCAAGCTTAAGACAGTGTGAAGAGGAAAGCTGCTGTTAGCAGCAAGGGATTGTAGGAGGGGCGGTTGCTTTTTTCACTGGGGTTGTGGGTGTGAAAGTCTGACTTGACAAACATTCCTATAGTGTAACCTCCTTTGTGCTTCTTTCAATAAATGGAATTTGTTTTAAACTGAGTTGGTTTATTGGAGGGCCTGAGGAACTTGACATGACTCAGGGACACCACCATAATTTAAAAGCCTAACAAGATCATTTAAAAATGTCCCAAGGGAATGATCCTGATTGTACCTGCAACACAGCAGGACACAGAGATCTTGCTTCCCCCCCGCCCTGCCTCTGTGGTCCCCCACTGCTGTTTCAGCACTTGAAAAGGTGTAGGGAAAACAAGTACTTCAGACCCAATCAGGATGAGGCCTTCAAGCATTCTTAAAATCACCTTTGAAATGGCAGCATCAGACAAGGGGATGCTATCACATCTAGCTGTGCCCTCACAAAGATCTTTACCAACACTGCCTTAGACCATTTTATTTGGATGTGCCAGGGTTCAAATGACTATCCATGAGCAAACCACTGAATAACATAGACACTGACTTCACAGCTGCCAGCTATGCCAGCCTGTAGAATATTTCTGGTCAGTTTGCTAAAAACAAAGAGATCTTACTTTATGGGGAAGTTAGTTGACATACTGGCTTCAAGTTTGTTTTGTTTAGCAGGTCAGATGAGCAAGTACAAAAACAAGGGGAAAAACTATCCAATCAACATTTCCCTTTGGTTTTGTCTGGAAAAACCATTTGTGTAACAAAGAGGAGCTGATGGTTTTTAGTGGGATCCCACAAATTCTTGTAGTACTTGCGAAAAGCTGATTCCCAGAGATAAAAAGAGAAGTGGGAAAGAAGATTCTGAAATGGTCAACTCATGAATTCCAAGAGGGTTGAAGTTCAAACAAGAAAACTACAAAATAGAGGTTTACAGACTATCAATGGTGTAGAAAAGGGGAAAGAGAGAAACTTTCCACTCTCTCTCCTATCGCTATTAAGTTCTGCTATTTGTTCGTGTGTTTAATAAACTCATTCTGATTTTGAATTGTTCTGTTTGCTGAGTTATGCTTGACGTTTTTGCCTTTTCATTACACACCATGACTACAAAAGGTTTTCTTTAGTGCAATATTGAAATGAAGCTTCTGATGCCACTAACACAAAAAGAAGTTTGCATGCTTGCAATAGCTAAATCTACAGGTCACTGTTTTATTCAAGGTGTTCTGGCTGCTTTAACATCATAATATTTTCAAATCACTCGCTTTGATGTATGTTTTGATGTAGATACACATTTTGATCCACAATTTTGCTTAGGAAAAATGATTGGAATTGGGCTGAAAGTGTTCAAAATATTTACAAAATATTTACTAAACACACAACCAAACAGTAACTGACAGGAAAATGTCACCCATGATTTCTGAGCCACCCAGTCATCTTCCAGCCTTTATCTTTACATGAAACTGTCAGTGTACTGAAAAGATTTTATAGGACAGTAAATATTCATAAGGTCATATCAGACAAACCATTATTTACTTGCAGAAATCATTTCAGTTTGATTCATGTGTGAGCTTAGGTTATCGGTTAGAAAGTTGCTGCTGTCTTGGTAAGAACTCAAGAGGATTAGGGGAAGGTGAGACAATTAGATAAGTATCCTAAATTTGTACTTTGGGTTTAATTCTAACCATCTTCCATTCTAAAATGCCAATTTGGTTTAAAAACATTTTGAAATCTGTTCTGCCTCAGAAATTTGGGAGCTGACAATTACAACAGGTCACTTAAATCAAGAATCAGGTGCGAAATCTTCTGACTGGAGTTTCAGGTTTTGAAATTAGAACGACAAAAATGTAGAGTGACATTCAAGACTTTAGGCATGGATTTAGAAAGGAGCTTCAGATTCATTCCCTGATCTTTGTAATGCAAGTGCTGTTGGCATTAGCAGCAGTAACTTCGTATAACATGAATGAATTCAAACTCTGACACAACAATTCTTTAAACACTGCCTAATCTCTTCTTTTTTCCCCTCTCCCTCTTGCAGTATTTATGTAGAGGAAATTGCCTGTTTCCTACTGAGACGATATAATATGAAGCCAGCTCCCTCTACTGGTAAGGAAAGTCACTGCATTTCCCTTAGAGAATAATTCAGTTGATGGAACGCAGTCTGATTTGAAGCGGAAGTCAACAAAAGACTGGAGGCTCCAATGTGAAATGTCTCAACTCAGATTTATTAACAAATGAGAGTCAATTGAGTCTAGACAGATAAAATAATTAAGTAACTGTTAACATAGCTTAGCAGGCAAGTTAGCATTTTTACCAATAATGTTGTTTCCATTTGCTTGAAATGTTTCCTGATGCATTAAGTGTGGCAATTCTTCTCTAAAACAACATACCAAGAAATCCCAGAAATCCCAAAATGCTGTCAAATCAAGTTACGGGAGTTTACCCATTGTTAACCAAAAAGATACTGACTTTTTATAACTGCAATTATTTATATAGTTTAAATTTACCCTACAATTTGCTGTTATATTTCATTCTGTCCTTAAACATAATGTGTTTAGTGTTCAGTTTTTAACAGTATTTGAAAATTGTATGGCTCAACTTGGTATTGAATGCTGAGAACTCAACTTTAGATTTTTCTAGAAAAGATCAAAAATAGTTTGCCCTTTGTTAGAAAACTCATAACTTCTCTTCCAGAAAGTAACTGGTTGGGGGCCCATGAAGGGTCACATGGTGAATAAATCATTGGGAAACTTTACCTATATCTCCTCATCTGGGATAATATAAAGAATCTAAACAAGCCATTTTCTCAATTGCTTCTAATATCTTTCCCCTGCTGAATTTGGCAGGCCTCATACAAAATGCTCAGTCCTCATCAGGCCAAAATAATGTTTCTGACCCACTTGGAAATCTACATAGTATTCAAAAATCTACATAGTATTCTACATAGCCCTTTAACATCAAGTTTGCTATTAGAAGAAGCAACAGGAGATCCTCAAGTACTTGTGAGGGCAACTCAGTTCTCCCTCTCTCACTACTTCCTCTTTCCCTTCCCCAAAATCTCCCATAGCTTCTCTCCTTTTACCTGCTTCCATCTCTCCTTCCCATCCACTAGCCAAACAACCTTTATCTGCCTCCCGTCTCCAGCCTTCTCTCCTCTTTCCTTAGCAGCCTCTGCTCAGGAAAACTGTGGCCAAGTTGTGCAGTGCTGGCTGAGCATGGCCCAGTTGTCAGTGAAAAACCCAGGAGGACTTAAGGAAGGCACCTCACTTCCCCCGTATCCACTTCCTATACCATTTCCTTTCCCCCTTCTTGTGACAATATCCATATCCTGATGTTTCTCTGCTTTCTTTTGTCTTTCCCAATGACCAACCAATCTATTGTTAATCTGCCCCATCTTTAGATATATTTATTATTTATATACTTCATTTATAACCTGCCTTTCTCCCTAAGGGGGACCTAAATTTCTTATTTCTTCCTCTTCTCTCCTCCATTTTATCCCGTGAGTTAGGTTAGGCAGAGAATACACAACTGACCAAAAAAGGCACCAAGTGAGCTTCCACAACAGAGTGAGGATTCAAATCTGCGTCTCTCAGATCCTAGTCTGAAACTCTAACACTCACTACACTCACTTTCACGAGGTGACTGTCATTCAGAGGCGGGATCCAGCAGGTTCTCACAGGTTCCCGAGAGTAGGTTACTAATTATTTGTGTGTGCCGAGAGGGGGTTACTGATGGGTGATTTTGCCACGTGATTTTTGCCTTAGTGACGCCCCTCCTCTCAGCAGTAGCGCGCAGAACTTGAAGCAGTCTAGCAGGAGGTGGACCGGTGTGCGTGGCAGCCTGTGACTGCGTGCATTCGTTTTCCACCCAAGGACCGGCGCAGCGGCTGCGTCCTTGCCACAGCCCCGCCCAGGAATGCCCGGCCCCTGGAATGCCCAGCCACACCCCCGTCATGCCCCGCCCATCCCCATTGGCACTACGCCACAGTTTGAATCCCACCCCCATGGGAACCTGTTACTAAAACTTTTGGATCCCACCACTGCTGTCATTGAACCATGGGAAGCAGGCTAGCCTGTGTGAGTCAGAGAAGTGGATGCTGTTGGTTCTGGCCCTAATGATGAAGATCAAAGGCCTAAAAAGCCCTGCACCTCTCCCCACCTTTTACTGACAGAAACCAAGGGTTGGACACTGCTGTGGTTACCTAGTAATAGAAACTGAGGACATGTTTCTTGAAGTCACAGGTGCTCATTTATCATTCAGAATCTCCCTTTTTCAATGTCAGATTTTTCTGCAAACCTGGGACTATTCTCAGGTTTGTAGAAATATCAGTCTTGTCTGCCAAATCTGATTACCGTAGCTTCTGAGATCTGATAAGACATGGGACTTTCCCTTCCTTTTGTTGCATGGAAAAAGATAAAGATCTGTCCATCTCTGGCCACAAAGAAAACTTTCAGAGAAGATACACTTGAGTAAATATTATACACCTAAACAAACCTTGATTAAAGGAAATTATGGCAAGTAAAACTAACCATTTTCTTCATATCTTTTTTATCTAGAGATGTCCTCTTCTTGATACCAGTCTTCCCTCTGTTGAAACAATTTTATTTTTGCATCTTATTTATTGATTATTTTTAGCAACTGAGCAGCAAACACTTTTTGTTATTAAAACTGGCTACAGAAGTGGAAGAACCTAATCAAACACCTACCATGGAAAATGTCCTTGATAAACCGGAGTCTGAAAGAAGAATCAATAAGGAAATGCAAAAAGAAAACAAACGTGTTTTGAGGCACAGTGTGCCACTGGAATTTCATCCATATTTTATAACATTGCAACTCACCTGCCATTTGAAGAGAATGACATAACCAAGATCAGAAAAGAAAGTCTGCCAAGAAGGCGTGCAGATTATCATGACTCTAGAGTAAGATGGAACTATCTTGCTAAGCAAAAGCAGCAGGAGGTGTAGTGGTTAAGAGCAGGTGCATTCTAATCTGGAGGAACCGGATTTGATTCCCCGCTCTGCCACTTGAGCTGTGGAGGCTTATCTGGGGAATTCAGATTAGCCTGTGCACTCCAACACATGCCAGCTGGGTGACCTTGGGCTAGTCACAGTTCTTCTGAGCTCTCTCAGCCCCACCCACCTCACAGGGTGTTTGTTGTGAGAGGGGAAGGGAAAGGAGATTGTAAGCCCCTTTGAGTCTACTACAGGAGAGAAAGGGGGGATATAAATCCAAACTCTTCTCTTCCTCCTCCTCCTCCTCCTTCTTCAAAATGTCTGACATAACAGAATAGTGCCTGTGTAACCTCCTTCAGTGGGTTCTGTGGGGCAGTACTTGGAAGGAGTTGCAAAGAACCAAATTTAAACAAAACAGTTTACTTCTCCTTACAAATAACATTAAACATCAACTTTTAACATTTACAATTCAAGGTCCTGTTCAGGTTGCATTTCAAGTCCTTCTATTTACAGTCTACTGATATTGCCAAGTCCAAATCTTCTTTGCAAGTTGGCTGGCTCCTGAAGACTCCAAGGGCTTGATGAACAGGTTGCAACATGATGAAGGTCTCCAGGAGAACTCTCACCCATTACAACCACAAAAGAAACCCTGAAACAATAAACTCCAACATTTACAACACAGCAAAACAACAACTACCTTCCCAGTAGTTCCCAACAATATTGAAATTACCTTAACAAGGTGTTAAGGGCTTATAGAAATCAAGGTCCGAGTCTGGTAGCCTTGTTCTTCTGCAAAAGAGCTCTTTCAGCCTCTCTGCTGCTCCGAGTCTCCACCCCTTACTGGGCCAACCCATTCTGGGCATGGGGGTTACACCTGCAGTTGAGCTGTTATAGTTTAGTGACTAAGAAAATGAGCTGGTTCCTTAATACAGGTCACATTTCTATCACCAAGTTGCTGGTTGCTTTTAGCAAGCTTCTAATGCTCATCCCCCAATTCATTTACAATAGATGAGTAATAATATTATCCTACCTTACAGGGCTGCCTTAAAAGATTGTAGCAAGATAATGTATGTTCATTCTGAGCGTTATGGTGGTGATAACGCATAACCTACAAATAAGGTCAGTTCCCACAGTAAGACAACACCTCTTATACCTGAAGTATGAGTAGGCTGTGGGTGTAGAATGGTCTTTCAGCTGTTTAGGGCTTTAAAGAATACCCCCAGAACCTTGAATCGAGTTCAGAAATAAATTGACACCCCATGCTGTTGCAACAGAACTGGCTTGACGTGCTCACCATGGTGGATAATAATCAGTATCTTTGCTGCCAAGTTTTGTACCAATTGAAGTTTTAGAACTGTTTTCAAGGGCAGCATGTTACAGAAAACAAATCTGGATGCTACCAAATCAATCGTATCAGTTGCCTTCTGGCCTTCCATAGGAGGAAAGGGAGGTCAAGGGACTAGTAAAGAACAAAGGCGGGAAGGGCAGCCTCTTCATCTGGCTTTGGAGTGTATAAAGGCAGAGCGACAAACACAATACAGGAAATCAATGAAATCAGTACTCCCCTCCCCTACACAATGCCTAATTGGCATGGAATATATGACTCCATGATAGGATAACAGTAGGCATTAGTTTCCCGTTGCTCTGGATGACTGTAAAAGATTAGCAGACAATTTTAGACAGATTAGATCTATCAATAATTCATATTTTTTTCTAATAGTCTTTGATGTCATTTAATGATGTGATAATTTAGGTGCCTTTAGCTTCTAAGGTTAGTTGAGTGGAGACCAGCAGAGTCTTCTCTGTGGGGGAGTCTCATTTGTAAAATAATTTCCCAAGACACTCATTCAACGAAGCCAGAATTCTATTTTCTTTTAGGCATGGCCTTAAAATGTCTATATCAAAATACAGAAACCGCAATTAAACCAAGAGATGGGAAGAAGGGGTCATTGCGGGAACAATGAGTGGATAAACAAAAATAAATTTTCAATGGCTAGCAGAAGAGAGTGATAGACGGGGCTCAGACAAATAGCCCTGGGGAGGGGGTGCCATAATTTTGGCTCCATGACTAAGAAGGCCGCCCACATTACTACCTGACCAAACTCAAAAAGGGGGCAGGACTCAAAACAGCACTTCTAAAGCAGTCTGATCGGCACAACAGGAAGTATGAGGTCCTTTAGGCGTGCTTGTCCCAAATTGTGCAGGGTTTTAAAGAGCAATATTAGTATCTTGAATTGGTCCCAGAACAAACTGGGAGACAGTGCAGATGGAGCAAGATAGGAGGGTCCCAGGTCATGAATACCTTCAAAGATTAACACCAGGACCCTGAACTCAGAAAAGCAGCAACCAATATAACAATCTTTAATTAATTTATTATGTATTTTTTAAAAAATTATGCTGCCTTTCTGCCCCATCAAGGACCACATTAAAACATTTGAGCAATTAAAATACAGTTAAAGTTATAAAATAATTCAATTTAAACACCTAGAAACATATAACAATCAACACTAGAAGTATGGGCAGTGATGCTATTGGGAAATTAAACAGAAAGGTTTCTACCTGCTAGCAACATGGACCAATAGAAGGAGATAGATAAATCTCCCTAGGGAAGGAGTTCCAAAGTTTTGATGCCATCCATCTTGTTCTGGATGGCAAGGGCAACCAAATTCAGGGTTTCAAAGATGACTGAAGTATATAGGTTTGTATGGGAGGATATAGTCTTTAAGGTATGTTGGTCTCAGGCTATTTAGGGCTTTAAAGCATCTTAAATTGATCCTGAAAGCAAATTGGAAGCCAGTGTAGATGGAGCTAGACTGGTGTGATATGGTCCCTACAACCCAATCCAGTCAAAACTCTGGCTGAAACAGTCTGTCCCAACTGTAGCTTCTGGACAGTTTTCAAAGGCAGCCCCATGTATAGTACATTGCAATAATCTAGTCTGGATATTTTCAGGGCATGTACTACAGTGCCAAGAAGTTTGTCTAATAGGGAGCCTGGGTCCAGGAGCACTCCAAACCTGCTCTCCAAACCTCCTCCCTTAGGGGAATCTAAACCCCATCCAGAACAGAGATAATCCATTTCCTGAGTTAAGCCTTCTGCCCATCAGCAGCACCTTCATTTTGCCAGGATTAAGTTTCAGCTTTTAGCCCTCATCCCTGCTGCATTATGTGCCAGTTGTAGCTCCACTGCTTCAGCCTCTAGGAGATGTCTTTATGAGCAAAAAGGCAGGATGTAATTTTCCAAATAAACAAGTATTTGATACGTCATTATTAACCACAATAGCAAAATACAGCTTTCATGTTTAGAGGCTTCATAACACTGAATACCAGATCCTGATGACAAAAGACCAGGAAGGGCATTTTTTTTCATGTTAGTGAGTTTTCCAGTGTTACCTAGTTGTAAGCCTGACCTAACAAGTAGCAGGAGACTGTGAGTATGGGAGGGGGGGGGGTAGGGCATGGGAGGCCAATCAGCAATGGGAGAACCCAGGAGAGGCATCACATCTCTCTAGGAATGGTCTCCAGTGATTCCTAGAGAAGCATGATCTCACTTTCAGACAGAAGTTTTCAAAAATTTGTTCTTTCTCTTTCTGGCTGCTGGTGTGTCATTGAGCAAAGCCCACTGTGGGCAGGAGATCTCCCATTCCCCGGGGACACTTGGAAACCCTTCCTAGTTGCAGGAGTCTACTGTGTACTGTGTAGCTGTGCACAAGTCTACATACGGACCACCAAACACATCACCCAGACATGAATCAAAGAACATGAAAGGCACTGCAGACGAATTCAGTCAGAAAAATCAACAATAGCAGAGCATTTGATAAACCAAGCTGGGCACAGAATATTATTTGAAAACACAGAAATTCTGTACTACTCTGACAACCGCTATCTCAGACTACACAGACAAGCCAGTGAAATCCACAAGCACACGGACAATTTCAACAGAAAGGAAGAAACCATGAAAATGAACAAAATTTGGCTATCAGTACTGAAAAACACTAGAATCAATTCAAGACAGTGACTAATGAACACCACTCAGACACAGGATTTCTCCAGGCAGTAAGCAATCAAAGGGATCAAAAGGCCACTATGCAGATGTTCTCACCAATTGATTATTCTCTCTTCATGGTTACTCACATGCTAAAATGGGTGGATCCCACTCAACACATGCAAATCAAGCTTGCTAACTGCACCCTTTACACTTGTTAAAACAGGCAAATGGTTGTCAAAGGATTTCACTGCTGGCATCACTGGGATGTTGTGTGGTTTCCGGGCTGAATGGTCATGTTCTAGTATCTAGTATCTAGTATTTTCTCCTGACGTTTCACCGGCATCAGTGGCTGGCATCAGATCCTCTGAAGATGCCAGCCCTAGATGCAGGTGAAACATCAGGCGAAAAGTCTACTAGAAAACAGCCATATAGCCCGGAAACTACACAACACCCCAGTGAGTCCGGCCATGAAAGCTTTCGACAATACTTTCCTAGTTGGGTGAGACTGGAAATGGGATTTTGGATTAAATAGGCTTCTGGTGTGTTCCAGTGATGCAGTTCTTATGAGCTGGGAACCTACACAGAACCTATTTTTCTGGCAAGGCACCTCTAATACCTTTAAACCCCAACCCTTTAATACCTGTATTAAAAGCATAAAATCAAGGAAAAGCTATTCCCACTACTGTGTAGCCATCTGTGTATCCTTTGGCTTTTAATTTACGTTAGCCGGTCATCTCTGAGTTTTATTCAAACCTAGTTGTTTAAGAGCCTTGAGGGCATGGAAGGTATATTAGCTAGCACCTGGGTCTGATTGTGTCACATTTTATCTGACATCTTAATTAGCAAATTGCAGGCTCACTGTACCTCTACCTCTGACAGTGAGCAATCAGAACAAGCACTGACGCCCAGGGAAAGACACTGACAAGAGTAATTTTATTATCATGTGTCATTATGGCAAAATATTCAGAGAAGCTCCATCCATCAAAACCCACTTCTTTCAGCATGTGCTCTGCAGCACAAATTGCACTCTCAAAACCCCAGCAATGATTTGGGACCCATTGCTATTAAAACATTTGACAAATTGATGTCCTTCTTTCACTTGTTAAGGGGCTGCTTTCCCCACTTTTATTATGAAGAAAACATGGCAAGTAAAACAAGCTTAGTAAACAACTGTTGAGTCTGTGGAAAGGCAAGATATACATTAAATTCAACAGGAGGGGAAAAGGGAGGGGAGGGAGTGAGGGGTGGCATGCAAAGGAGGGGGAGGGGGCCCAGCATCTGGACATGGTTCACCCACCCTAGCAGAGGGAGAGGGAGGGGAGGGAGGGGTGCCATGCAAGGGAAGGGGAGTGAGGAAGGAGAGGGAGTGAGGGGTGGCATGCAAGGGAGGAGAGGGGACCCAGCATCTGGACATGACCCACCCTAGTGGAGGGAGAGGGAGGGGAGGGAACCTACATGGAACCTATTTTTCTAGCAGGGTACCTTTAATACCTGTTGGCGTGGAAGATCCAGGCTGAATGTTTGTCTCTTTTTGGCCTGGTGCTTAAGACTAGGGGGAAGCAAGGAGCATAGAACGGGCAGTAAGATCTCCTGGTGGAGAGCTAGAGAGAGAGGGAGAACATCTGCTCTCCACTTAGAAGCCTTTCCACCTTCCTTCGTCTGTTAATTTGTGGCTTTGGGTTCCCATTTGGGGACCAAGGGGGTTATGAATGAATGGCCGTTTCCGCACGGGCGGAATATGGTGGCCTGAGGACGGCAAAAACGCCGTCCCCAGGCCGCCATTCGCACAGGGGGCGCAGCTGCTTCGCAGCCGCGCCGCCCTCACGCCGCCCCCCCCTGCGCTGAGCCGGCGTTTTCAGAGTGCGCTGGGAAGCGCACTTTTCTGAAAACGCCGGCTGGAAGCCGCTGCCGTGCGAATGGCAGCGGCTTCCCAGCGCTTCCCCCCCCCCACTCCCTCCCTTCACTTACCTGCTCTCCGGCCCTCTGGTGTATCGCCGGGGCCTGGGGACACACACCCCTGCTCTGTGACACAGAAGCAGGCGCGCAGGGCAGGGGAGGCGTGTCCCCAGGCCCCGGCGATGCGCCGGAGGGCCGGCGAGCAGGTAAGACGACCGGGCGACGGCGCCCAGTGGCGCCATCTTCCTGGTTCTTTCTGGGGCCGTCCGTGCGGAAAGGGCCAATGAGTGGATGGATGGATGGAGTGAAGGAATTGTTGTGTCCAGGTTAGTCAGTTTGCCTATTTATTTGATTGGCCTATTTCAGTTACCTTCATTATGTTTTTATCCCCAGGCTTATAAATATTTTTATTTTTTACAGAATGAGATCACATTTCCATTCCCATTGAAATGGCTGTTAAAAACATAAGCCAAATGTAAAAACTGGAAACTTATTTTCACTTAAATATACATTTGGGAATGTAAATTCAGTTTAAGATTTGATTAGTTCTATCATTTTGGCATATTTCTTTTAAATATTATGCTTATTCATTGGCTCAGTTTTTGATCTATTAATTTTTCAGGCAACCACATGACCTCACACAGTTTACAACACCATTTCATCCTTCATATATGTACTAGTAGACTGTGACCAGTCTAGTCCATGTACTGGTATCTTGTTTTACTGGATTAATCTGTGGTACTTAAAAAAAACTACAATAGGTATTTATAAATGAAACCAGAGGCATATCTTCTGGGTTTTGTGGACAGACAATTGGAAAAAAAGTATGGAATATTGTTTTTATACTTGGTATCAGAAGTGAGAATATTATATGCACAAAAAGGGAAAATATCATCTACACCCATGACAGAAGAGTGGCTGGGGAAATTGTTGGAACTGGCAGATATGGTGAAACTTACCAGTACCTCTTTGATTAGAGAAAAGAACTTATCCAAATTCACTGATAACCTGCTCCCTGGTCCTTTTAACTGGAGATGCAGTGGCTAAATCTAGCATCTTCTGCAAGTATAGCAGTGGAGGAACTGTCCAATGGAAAAGAAAGTATCTTTTCCCATATTGCATTATATATTCCAGCTGCCAAAACAGAGCTTGTGTCTGGTTGGCCACTGTTGTCAGGGAAGCAGTGCATGTCCTAATTTCCATTATGAAAATCGGCAAGCTGATGACCCCCGCTCCACTCTTTGCCACACAGATATAGTCACTGAGAACTGTAGAAAACACTCGGTGGCCCGTTGCATGCAAATGATGACAATGTGTCTCTTGAAGCTTGTCCATTTCAAAGATTTTCTGGTGAAGGATCTCTGGCCAAGGACCTCTGGTGAGCTGCTTTCAGCCATCATAGACAATTTTTGAGTAGATGGCTTAATGAACACACTCCTTATAAGACAGGTTCCCGTGTTTCTGTTATCTTTGTATATATTTTTGTGGTTGGTTTTTCAAAGTAGAAAGATATATGCAGAATGTGTAGAATATCAGGTAATCATTCCCTGACCCTACCTGCCTTTCATAGCAAGGCCACTCTGCTCTCCTAGACTGGTCCACTTCCCATGTGATTATGGCCTTGTTCTTCATTCAGTGAAATTTCCAGATACTGCTGGGAACACCTACCTTTGTCACTGAATTTGCTATTAATTCAGCCTGCCCATGAGGGTGACTGGATTTATGTTTCATGGAAGTGCACAGAGAAGAAAAGCAATCTGCTCCCATTATTAAAATGTAGGAAGCTGACACTGTGTTTATGAAACCAGTCATGTCCTATTTTGCATTGTGTCCATTGTTTATGCCTCTTTTCTCTTGTTGTCTCACTTGCTTCTGATGACCTTCAATCATGGTGTCCATGGCAACTAACAGAATGGGATGCAGTGCTAGCAAGAAGATGTTGTATTGAGACAACTTGATGCTGTCGGGTTAGATAGGTAAGACAATAAAATGGAATTCTAATAAGGAAACAAAACCTGGTTGCACTTACTGCAACTGGTGCTTATCTATGTCTTCAGTGCATACATTGGGGACTGTGCCTGTGCAGGTCAGCCAATCCAGCAGAATTCTTTTAGCCCTTAACAACAGCAGAGGGCGGTCTCCTCCCTGCATCATCTGTGATGGTTCCTTCTTGCCCAAACCATCACATAGCCAATGGGATCTCAGAAAGGAGTGGGTGACAAGCTTGATTGTATGGGGGAAGGGGGAAGGAAAGCTCTGGACTTTTGTGGAGTCAAGGACAGCACCAGTTAAATCCATCCACGGAGATGGCTGCAGTCTGGACTTTTCCCAATTCACTACCAGACTCAAGTCCTGGCAAGTTTGAAGGGCCCATTCAATGTGCAGTGCAAAGTACTTTCCAACTGTGCCACAATCAGCCAGTCAAACAGATAGGGATAAATAGAGCATCCCAATGTACATAGGTATGGTACTACATATACTTGGTGAATACCCTCAGGTCTTTGGCCAAGCTGAAGGGTGGTGCCAAGTATTAAAAGGCACAGGAGCCGTACCTAAAACTGAGGTACTTTCTGTTATCAGTGTGATCAGTGTGAATAGATACATGGAAATAGGCATCTTTTAGATCAATGACAATGAACCACATGTCTCGTGCAAGAAGTTCCAGCACCATTGGAAAAGTGATCATTCCGAACTTAGGTACAACCAAATATTTATGTAATTGACGTGAATCCAATATGGGGCAAAAGTTTCCATTTTTTTTCAACTAAGAAACACTTTGAATAAAACCCTAAACCATTAACATGGGGGTCAACTTCTTGTACCGCCCCTTTTGATGACAGACCCTGATAACAGACCCAACTGTGGAAAGGGATTACCCCTTGCAACAGAAAAATGGTAACAAGGGGGCAATTCAAAGAACTTAAGTTTATAACCATACTGAATAATCAGAACACCCAAGACTCTAATGTAACTATCTACCAATTAGGTTAAAAGGGGAACAAATCAGTCCCTGAATCAAACAGTATCTGGGGAAGGGGCATGGGTAACAGTCAGAATCTTGAGTCTGGCTGTTGTTTATGGTCCTTGTTTGGGGAATTTTGATCCCTGGACCTAAGTTTCTGGCTAGATTTCTTCTTTTGGTAAGAAGATTGCTGGAAGGGTTTACATGCAGGATACTGTCTTTGTCCCTGGTAGGTGTGGAACCAGGAACTTCAATAGTAAGGTGTAGAGTACGTCTGCTAATGCGGTCAGGCAGGAGAATGTTATGAGGAAGATGAAGTTGTAACCCTGTAGTACTTGGCATTCTGCCTGCTTTTCTTATTGGAAACCAGGGACTCATCTGTTCCTGAGGAAAAAAGTGTCTGGCCCTCAAAGAACAAATCTTCAATCTTGGCCCTGGTCTCAATGGGCAAAGCTGTGGTCCTCAGCCACAAATGGTGCTGCACAGTGACGGCAGAGGCCAAGGTGCAGGTAGCTGACTTTGCTGAATGTTGACCAGCGTTTATCTCCTGTTTGGAACATCTAATTGTCTTGCTCTGGACTTGTACAAAGGATGAGATGTCAATAGGGAGCATGTCAATCTGTGGTGTGATACCTTCTCATAGGGCCAGCTCATACCCAATCATTATGATTTAGTAGTTGACTTATGGAAACTCAAAAAGGAGGAGGAATAAACCTTTCTACTGATGGTGTTGAGATGACAGCTCTCCTTATCAGCCAGCTTGGCATGTTGGCCAGGGGGTTGTCTGATCTGCAAGTCCTCAGTGACTATGGGCAACAGAGGTGGAAGGATAGACCCAAATTACAGGAATCTAGTTTAATTCTGTAAAAGTTGTCCATCCTCTTAGAGGTGGACAGTTTTGACAAAATATTTGTTGACAACTCACAAAAACCCTCAAGGACTAGAAATGTGACTGGGGAGCTATTTCACAAGCAAGTGAGAATCTTGTTGTCAAGAGAGCGTTAATCTTGACAGCTAAAAATTCTGTAAAATTCCATTTTGGGTGAGAAGAGCTCAGCTCCCAGGTGCAAACTTGTTTGTGAGCCTCCCTTATTTATTCAAGATCGTTGTGTAGTCTCTCATCCTTTGCTGGGTCATTAGCGTTAATTGAAAACATCTGGACTTGCCAGTCTAAGAAAGTTTCACTGTGTGGGGGAGGGAGGATTTTGCTCATGGATGAGTCTTGAAAGTTCCGATCAAAGTATGTGCTGACTGATTATTCATGAATCACCTGTAGTAGCCAGCAAAAACCATGAATTAGTGCCTATGGGGTACTCTGCACTCCTATTCCACTATCCTTTTCCCTCCTCACCCTTCTTGTCATTTCTACTGGAATTCTGCACATGAAACCAACTGAAGAGCCTGTTGTTTGTAAGATCTTACTGTTATGTAGAGAGTTAGCTTTTTTGTTTTCCTATGTTGCTGTGCTGTATACTTTCTGTGTGGCACTGTGTTTCAAGTCTCTGTTTTATTTAGTAACTTCTTCAATAAAGCTTTAATTAATGTTTACACCTGTGCGTTCTGGTTCAGACTCCCCTGCTTGGGAACACTACGACCCAAAGCTTTGCCTGTAGCTTTTGATACTTGTCCTTAGACACTTGTCCTTAGGTTTTGGATCTGAAGTGGAGACATCAATGACGAAGGTCAGGGAAATTTTAAGTATCTCCTCTCCATACAAACGTAACTCTTCACTTAGAGAAAAAGATGCAGGTTCAATTACTCTGTCATCAGGATAGTTTCTGACTGTGACTCTTGATCAGACTTGAAACTTGCGAGCGGGGTGGTGGGGATTGAAGAATGGAAAGCCCAGGATCAGGAAGTGAAGCAGCTCCCGAAAGGGCGGCACAAGCTACAGTAGCTGCTGGAGTTGAGCAGGAGAGAAGGGTGCTAAGGTGTAGGTTGATGCCAGATGGCAGGTTTCAGAACAGGACACACTGTAGAGGCAGGCAGAAGAGGTGTTGGAGCAAACTCTGATTTGGACAGTATTGGCCCCAGATACTTGAATCAGACAGACAGTATCCTCGGTGGAACCATTACCCCCCTCAGGATCAGTAGCACAATTGGAGGAAGACAAGTATCTTTGCATCTTTTGACTTTTCCTGATTTTAGTCTTATGCTTCTTTGTAGGCAGATCTGACAAAGGTCCTTCCGGTTGAATGCGGATTAGACATACTCGGAACTGTAAGGTATGAAATCATTTGACAGACAGACTCGGATCAGGATGGAACCAACGTTGGAGGAACTGAGGAGTATCTTGGATGGTCCATGGACTGAGTTGACTGCTCAGAAAGAGCCATGCTGGAGTTTGGGAACTGGGCTGCTGCAAGGTGATCAATAGGGTCTTTCACCATTAAGTGGCTTTAAAGTGGAAAGCCCTTTAGAGGCAGTGGCATAGCTGCCATGGGATATCCAGGGACAAACGCCCAGGGCGCCCCGTGGGAGTCATATAGAGGTCAGAAAAATCACCCACACACATCTGGGAAGGAGGAGGGCATGGCTGGACCTCACCCTCGACACCCCTATGGCACCCCACCCCTATACCCTCCCCACTTACCTGAGTTCAGCCAGCTGCAAAAAGCAGCCAGATGAAAAAGTAGCCTGGTGGGAACTACCCTTCCTAGGAGACCTTGTGAGGCTTGCAAGGTCTCCTGGGAAGTGTAGTTCCCACCAGGTTACTTTTTCAGCCAGCTGTTTTTTCAGTCAACTGAACTCAGGTAAGTGGGAGTGTGGGGCCCGGGTGCCATTTTGCCCTGGGTGCTATTTCCCCCCCTGTGCCACTGTTTAGGGGTGAACATCTGGCAAATCCAGCACTTGGAGATGTTGTGGGTCTCATCCAGGCAGATTAGATAGGAGTCACACTTGTCAGAAACAGTCATTTTAATGCCGTGGGTGGCAATCTTCTTAAATGGGCCCTTGGAGGCCATTCCTGATACTCACACTGGTCCAAGGGAATAGACAAACAACTAGCCAATGAAAGCTGGCCCAGCTAACTCACAGTCCTAAGCTATCAAAGAGAATACGAAGCTAGCTAGTGAAAGCTGCCTCATTTCGGAAGAAAAACAATGGAGAACTCTCACAAAGAGAAGGGCTTAACAGAACTGCACCTGTCAGCAGCAAAAAATGAACAGGAGGGAAAGGTGGGGTGCCCCCCTGAGTCACGTGATGGTTTGGGTGGAAAGGAACCATCATGAATGATGCAGGAAGAAGACAGTCCCATGCTGTTGCTGAGGGCTACAAGAATTCTGCTGAATTGAATGGCCTATGCAGGGACAGTCTCCAGTGTGGGGCTGCTCTGAGACTGCAGATGAATAGCACGTAGCAGACATTAGAATTATATGATTGAACATTTGAAAATTAGTATATGATAGTGCTCCTTACTGTTCCCTTCTACTCGTAGCTAACTAATTTCCAGTGGTAAAAACAGTTTGGACTCTTGTGGCACCTACAAGACTTCAGCTCGAGTCTTCTGAGTTAAAATGTATTAGCAATGTAAAGACTTGAATTAAGATAAAGTTTTCCTCGCTCAGTGCAGGCATTAGCAATTTAGCAAAACTAGAATAATTGTGTTATTGGCAATCTGTGATTATCTTGAAGACATAACAATTTTACATAACAATCTCACATCCTTGCTCTTTTTCCCATTTCATATTCTCGGTGTTTACAATTTTATTTCTCTGTATTATGTATATCTGCCACTTGCACCTGATAAAGTGAACTCTGTTCATGAAAGTTCATGTTACAATAACAGTGCAGTCCTAAACAGAGTTAGAGCCTTCTATTTTGAAGTCAATGGACTTAGAAGGTTGTAACTCTGCTGCTTAGGACTGCGCTGTAAATCTCTTATTCTGTCAGATATTATATGACTCCAGTTTGTTTTTGCTGCATCTCCCTAACCAAGATATCCATCTGGAATTTGTTAGTTTTGGTGGCATTCTCTTTGTGTAGTGGGAAGGGAAGCTGGCACATCTTAAGCAAAATTATCACCCATTTATGTTTCAATATTGTGATAACATTTTTTAAGTCCACATAAAATATTTCAAAATGGAATTTTCTTCAGGTCTAGGAAGAAGCCATTTCTTTGTCTTCAAATGATTCAACTTCCCTCAGTGTTAAAAATAAACTTAACAACCTTATTTTTCCTCTTTGTGGCAGTAACCAACACATAAATAATTCTTTGATAACTTCAGGCATTTTTGAAACAGATCTTTAAAGTGTAAAATACAAAAATAGCTGTTATAAGGAAGTATTCTCTTTTAAAAAAAGAAATAGGAAACCATTACACTCTTGCCATTACTGCTGAAAAAATATTCTCCTGTGTAGCCATACTCTGAACCTCTGATGGTAGGAGAGAAAAAATAATGTTCCAGGAAGTGTGGGTGGGCTGATATTGGAACAGTCATCCTTATATTCTGGACCCAAATCACTTAGGGCTAAAACCAAAACTACATTTCATTTAGAAATGTAGATGTTATGGACTACAATTCCCATCAGTCCCTTCCCATCAGCCCCAATTGGCCATGCTGGCAGGAGCCAATGGGAATTGTAGTCCATAATATCTGGAGTGCCAAAGGTTCGCCATCACTGCCCTAGAAAATATTTACTTCAGCACAGAGAGCTATATTTGTGTGATGCCTTTCTCTGCAATCTTTCTTGTCCAGGTGTCCAGCACTGCTTTTGAGGCTGGAGCCAATGGAGAATTACAAATGTTCCAAGACATAGCTTTTCTGGTGTCCTCCCTTGGCTGTTTGTTCATACATATATGTATGTATGTATGTATGTATGTATGTATGTATGTATGTATGTATGTATGTATGTATGTATGTATGTATGTGTATGTATATGTATATGTATATGTATATGTATATATGTATGTATGTATGTATGTATAGGCTTTGAGGAAAGGATATAATGTTTCAAAGAACAGCTTTTTGTCAGGTAAAGGAGGCATTAAGAACAGTACTAGCAACAAAAAGAACACAGAACTGCTCATTCACAGAAATTATTCCTCTTATATCTCCAATAGTTCACTGGTGAACAGCACTTGTCAGTTTCATTAAGATGGAAGCTAAGAAAAGCAGTGCGAAAGAGATAGAAAAAAGGGAAGACTTGAGTTCCAATTCTATAGCTTTGTCTAAACAAACAGCCAAGGGAGGACACCAGAAAAGCTATGTCTTGGAACATTTGTAATTCTCCATTGGCTCCAGCCTCAAAAGCAGTGCTGGACACCTGGACAAGAAAGATTGCAGAGAAAGGCATCACACAAATATAGCTCTCTGTGCTGAAGTAAATATTTTCTAGGGCAGTGATGGCGAACCTTTGGCACTCCAGATATTATGGACTACAATTCCCATTGGCCCCTGCCAGCATGGCCAATTGGGGCTGATGGGAAGGGGCTGATGGGAATTGTAGTCCATAACATCTGGAGTGCCAAAGGTTCACCACCACGGTTCTAGGGTTTCTGGATCAGTTTTCAGGTTGTCTGGAAGGGTTGTATCACTCGAGCACTTAAAATGGGACTCTGGATACATTTGTGGAGTGGGGAGGTCTACCACAGAATTTTTTTTTACATAAAGTAAACTGGAAATGGTAAGTAGCTGTACTGTGAGGACTGGGTTTTTTTTTGGGGGGGGGGATTATTTTTATTTTACAAACAAAAACAGACATAAACAACAACAAACAGGGAAAGGAAGAGCTCCCAGTTTCCCCCCCCCCCCCCCCCCGCCATATAATTATGGTTAAAAATGTATCATTGCTCTTTAGGTTGTGAAATTATAATTCAGTTAATTCTTACTTATTATTACTATTAAGTAAGAGTCACAAGTTCTGTATTAGCTTGAAGACCATCAGCATCTTCCAGAGTATAAGCTTTTGTGAGTCAAAGCTCATTTCATTAGATACCTGGATAAGGGTGTTACTGAGCTTGCTGCAGAATAACATGGCTACCTACCTGAAATTATCATGGCTGCGTATGCATCAAAAGCCTAGACACTTTTTCATATGAGCCCTAACTAGTGTCACTTCTTTGAAGTGCCATCATGTCAGAGACTCCTAGAGAGGACCCAAATCAATGGACCAGGCTGTTTTGGTAGTCAGCAGCTTCCATGAATTGTGGGAGAGAAAAAGGAAGTGTGAGAGCATGCACATACTAAGGCACACATAACAGTTCAGCTGTGAATGGGAAAGTAGCTGTGTTACAAAAGACTGCTGTCTTAGCTCCTCTGCTGAGCCAGCTGCCTCCCCTGTGGTGTTCCTTTGTTATCCTTAGGCAACCTGCCATCTTGCCCCATCCTTGGACTTGCTGCTCTTCACTCAACATGGCTAATGAAAACCAATGGGATTTCGACTTGGCAATGCATTTTTAGGGAAAGTTGGATAAAGATAATCAAATATCTGAATCTGAATTCATCTTGGAATAGCCCTGCTGACCTCATTAAGCAACGTTGCTGCAAAATAAACAATTGGTGTTAGGACTTAATTGGACCAGAACGCAGCAAGATTTCACATTGGAACCTGTTTTCAGCTTCATTCCAGGGAAATGTAAAGTAATAATGGGGAAGAGTATCCCTTCAGCAAAAGAAGCACACCATTTCTTCCTTTCCAAGTAACCATCTGGAGCCCCTCAAACATCTGGGATTAGGGAACAGCTTTCCAAGTCAGTAAATAAGATTTTTCATCAATAAAGTATTGCTTCAAGGGTTGCACTGCATTTGGTTATCTCTTTCCAAAATGTCCATGGCCACTCTCCAAGCATAAAAAACTCTATATAATCAGCAACAATAAAAGAACCATTTCAAAACATTTTATCTAAAGCAATATTAGTGTTTGAAGCGATAATTTGGCATTAAAGTATTAACATAGGTAGCTAAGAGATTTAGATGGAGCTTAACTTCTTGATAGCTTATGGGAAAGAGGTTTTGGTTGGCTATAATACATTCATACTGATTATGTTTTGTTGTGTAGGGGAGAGAAATATTCAGTGAGTTCATAATCCACTGTGTAAATGCAATTTGATAAACAAAGCCCATCCTGCATTTTCAGCTCCTTGTGTGATTAAAGAGGTAGCTTGTGAAGTCCTGCTTGACTGACAGCTCTTTTTAAATTTATCTGTGAGAATCCAAGTGTATGGGAGAAAGTATTAAACTGAAGGCATTACCAATTAACAACGTAGGCTAATCTTTTGGTCAGTGAAAACAATAACATGCAATATGTTCCCTTGCCAAGAGTTTTGAAACATTAATCAAGGAAAAATGGCCTTGTTTTAATACCTGCCTTATGAACAGGTTGTCTTTCTGTGCTCTAATTATTGCTTAGGCTATCATAAGATAAGCAAATACTCTGCAGGCACTGCATTATGCTATCCTGGGCATGTATTTCTATTTTAATGATTATTTTTATATGGTGAACACCTGGCTCCCCAGTCTTAGGCCCCTTCTGCATATGCAGAATAACGCACTTTCAATCCACTTTCACAATTGTTTGCAAGTAGCTTTTGCTATTTTTCACACCTGCAAAGTGCATTGAAAGTGGATTGAAAGTGCATTATTCTGCATGGGCAGAAGGGGCCTTAATGATAACATCACTCTCTACACTACCAAGCTTTACACTTAAAATGTGAAAATTCAGCTCATCTCTCTAGCCTATTGATAACAGCTGTGGTGATGTAAAGATTACATGGTCATCCATAGAGTGATGACTGGGCACTGCTAAGCAGACATTGGCCATTTCTGCGCAAGCCACTGAAAACATTTGCAAAACGTTTCCAATCTTCCTTGTTTGTTTGCACTCACCCCCTCAAAATGCTTCCTGGCTGCCATTTTGTGATTCTTCTATTTTATTTTGACTTCACCACAAATTCATAGCTTCAGTGCTTCAAACCCTTGAGCTGTGATTCTCTTTGGGTCATATCTTTGTAACTTCAAAGACATCACACACACACACCCTACAAAAGAAAACCTGATGAAATTAAGCAGGTGAGACAAGAGAGCGAACTCAGAAAATGGCACCAAGGAGGAAGTCTGAGGACCGCAGAGAGGCATGGGGAACATTTTAAAGACATATGCCCAGCAAGTGAAAACATTCTGAAAATGTTCTCAAAAAAAGAATTGCTAAAATCCAGGATGTGCATAAATGTTTTGAGGCTGGAAATAAAATGTTTTGGGCTAAAAACCATGTGGAACTCCGTGGAGGAAAAGTTTTGTTTCCTGTCTCAAAACATTTTATTTGGGTTATGTGGACAGGGCCATTTGGTAGACTTTCTTATCTGGAGTATTCTTGTGCATCCCATAGCAAAATAGTGTTTCTCCTGTGCTATAGGGATTACAGGTTAATCTGTTTTCTGTTTATGGCCAATAAATACTAAGTGAAGTACTTTTCTAAGCCCATTTGTCTCCCACAGTAATTTTTAATGCATCCTCCTCCTGAGGTTACCAAAGGTGGGCGCTGGAATTCCCCAGACTGCAGAGATTAGTCCTTCAAGCGGAAATGTCAGCTTCATAGGGCAGTCTATGGCATCTCATCCACACTGGACTCCTTCCTCTTCTCAGTCTCCAGCTTCCCCACGTACCACCCACAAATCTCCAGGAATTTCCTCAGAACTGGCAACCCTACTTCTTCCATATTTGCTTTTGATCAGTTTTCACAAAAGTGCGACTATTTAACTTTTGACTGCTTTCAAATTATGAACTGAATACATCTCATATTATGTTTGGTCTTTGTTCAGTAATCAGAGTAATTCAGTCCATCAATATTTCATTCCCTTAGTAGTGATATATCTTGGAGGGAGGAGGGTATCTCATGACTCAGGTGCCACTCGCCTTGGTTACATGGAAGGGTGCATTCAGCTGCAAAATGGCAACTGGTAGGAGGGAGTTCAGGGGGTTGGGCAGAGGGGCTGTGTAGAGGAGCACGCTACCTAGGGCAAGCCCAAGTGCTGTTTTGCAGCAGTATGCCACTGTCCCTGAGAAACAAAATGGATCAATATCTCTATCAGCGGTTCTCAACCTGTGGGTTGTGACCCCTCTGGGGGTCGAATGACCCTTTCACAGGGGTCGCCTAAGACTCTCTGCATCAGTGTTCTCCATCTGTAAAATGGATAAATGTTAGAATTGGGGGTCACCACAACATGAGGAACTGTATTAAAGGGTCACGGGATTAGGAAGGTTGAGAACCGTTGGTTAGCTAACAACAACAATGCTGATATCAGCCCAATGGACTCAAATGAATAGCCAGTCTGCTCATTCATGTCAAACATGGCTTTAGCCTCAATCCCATCTCCTCTGATCATCATTTCTTAAACACTGTTTTTCACTGCTACCGCTCGATCTTCTTGAATTACTAGTGCCAATTCTATGGCTTCCTCTCTGTCTATAATCTCAAGCCAACTGAACTCTTTTTGGGAGAAGAGTTCCAGATATAGTAAATAGAAGTACTACTAAATGAACACCGCAATAAATGCTCATCAGTCAAAGGAGATGTCTTGCTCACTGGTTGTGAAAGATTAGTGAATGTTCATTTAGTTCTTGAAAGCCAAAGTGCTCTGAAAATGGTAACTAAGGAGACTGAAAAGGAGACTTTTTTTTCCAAGGAAGCTTTGTGAAATGCTAGGATCAAGAAGTCGCAGTCTGTAACATTTTGAGACCCTGCAGATTTGATTACTTTTGTTACTTGCTGTGAAATATGGTTCTTGCACCTGTTTTCATTTATGGCATGATAAAATAATAATCTACAGCCAGTTACTGGCAGCCATTTGCTCTGAATCATGGTTCAGCAACAAGCATGAATCATTACCACCAGCAAAACTGAGGTACTCAAAAGGAGTCATGAGAACACGCAATTATTTGGGCAAAATGAACTGAAGGAGAAGTGAAGAGACAAAGTCAGTTCCACGACTCCATCATTAAGACTGTGATTCAGGACATATGACCAATTTATATATAGACAGTTGCACCAAATAGTAAAGACTTCTCTGAACTAGATTGCTTCAGGCTACTGTTGGAGGCATTATGTCTTTGGAGGTTCTCATATGGAAAAAATCCCTAGGCGCATAGTGCTATTTTTTATATCAGGAAAAATTACGCAAAATCACTTTCCTGACATAATAGTTTTCATTATTCAAAGAACAATTTTGCACTCACACACAGTCCCCCCCGCACCTGTATAAGTATAGTCTGTATAGTCTAGTAGTCTAGAACCTTAAGGGAACCAGGTAGTTTGAACCAACACAGGAGTGTTGGGACAACATCCAGTAATTGGGGCTGAGGGTTAAACGAGAAGAGATACTGGGAGATCTGCCATAGCTGTGGTTTGTTTATGTGTGTCTATTTGTAAATAGAAGCTGTAAGAGGCTCCAAATTTGACATAGATATATTCTGGGAGGAGTTTAAATAAATCTCCCCTACAATATTTCTCTAAATTCAGTCCCTGCCTCCAACTGCTATATGCCTCTAGCCTTGTTCCTATCTCTCTCTATATAAAGCTAACAGTGACCTAACAGTGCCCTAACGCCGAAACAGATGCACGGATCATCCCCAAATTTTCACATGACGTTCCTCCCTGATGTGGGCAGGTAATCGGACCTTCAAATTGCCAAAAGTCCATACCTGAGCCAGGTAAAACATCTTTTTCCTGGCACACCACCCCATGAAGCTGGCTGTGTTTAACTGTCACCCTTAGAATGTTCGTGCAGCATGTTTGTGGCCTGAGGGCTTGGTATGCCCTTACAATGTTCGTGCAGATGGGCAGAGATGAGCAGTTAAAACAGTAGATAGGTAACACTGTTAGGTAATACGAGTGGAAGTGAAACACATACACACTTTGCCGTGTGAGATGTCAGGTGGGGTTCCCCCTCCCCACACGCGCAGGTAACTTTCACTCTCTGTGCCTCACACACTGCTACCTCACAACACACATACTCTCATACACATTCAACTCATCCTCACACACCTCCCTCTGCCCTCCCTCACATCCAACCACCACTTACCCACTTCCTCACCCATATTCGCCACAGCTCTCTTTTACTAAAAGCAAGCTGGAGTTTGCCTTTTTCTTCTAAGAAAATCCACGGGGTGGGGGCGAACCAACACTACTGGCTCCGCGTCTTTTGCACATGGCCCTTTAAGAACCCAGGGAGCTGGCCTCGATCTGAGCGCCTTACCACCCTGCCTCTGCTGCCTGATTGGGATAGCCTCCTTGCCCAAGTTCTGCCTTAACCAAGCCAGGACTGTGCGTGTCAACCAGCCTCATGGACAGTGGGATTCGCACTCTGGACAGTTCTGTTGTGGAATGGAAAGGGTTATCTTATACAAAAAAACAAGACACCGCCATATAACAATGTGAATTGAAAAGGGAAAGAGGGATTCCATTTGACCTCCCCAAAAGGCTATGCTGCGGATCATTGGACCTGCATGAACATCTGTGTGGGTTGCGGACTGTGATGAGAAGGACAATTGCCACAGCAATGTGTGGCTGGGCCCCACTAGTGTTACAGTGAATTTGTTTACATCATCTTTGTACATACATATATATGATTGTAAGCAGTGAAGTCTTGACTTGCTTCTTTCTGATGAGAACTCTCAAATATCATGATGTTGCAAAATTCTGCCTACTAATTTATAAAGCCCACAGTTCATCAGTCTCCAAAGAGGTTTACTGAAGCTCTTTTTTAAACAGACCAATCCATAGCCCCAGATGGTCAGGGCTGGCACCATTGCCGTGATGCCCTTTTGCCTCTAGAGGGCTTTCAGGTGCTGCAGGAAGGCACAAAAACCAAACACACGCATTCTGCCTCTGTAGGATTTAATGAACTTACACCACCTGAAAGTGCAAACCTCGGGCCATGGTGTAACCGCCCATAAAGCCAAGGTGGGAGCCAATGTTGTGCAACACTGATTCATCTGGCAGGGGTACGCTGGTGCATCCATCCACCACTGTGTTTGCCCCTCTGCAGGGATAAGTGCTCTGGGGATGGCAAATCCACAAGTGTGGGCTCATGCCACCTCCACAGGTCAATTGTGCCCCACCCAAACGGCTTTTTTTAAAAAATATATAATTCTCTAATGCTAATATTTTTAGCATTACTGCTAAAAATTATATTTTGCTGCCTGTACAGCTCATTTAGTATGTTATTTTTGTTCACCAGTTAAAGTCCATAGCAATAAATGAAATAAATTGTAAGCAGTATTTATTTTATTATTTATTTTAAACATTTTCATGCCATCTTTTCACTTAGCTTTCCCAAGGCAGTGAACAATAACAACATTAAAACAGGCTTAATAGCTCACACACACACACAAATAATCAAAACACATAGACATGTGAACAGCAGGGGTGGTCTAGGCCATGGGGCATCTGGGGCAGCTAACCCATGACAAAGGCTAGGTCAGGCTCTGACCACCCTCAGCTCCACATCCCCAGTAGTGGGAAAAGAACAGGAAGTGGGGTTCTACTGCCATTCCTGCTTATGCTCACCACCTCTGTGGGTCAGGAAGTTGGTTTCTCAGAAAAGCCACAGCTGGCTCACTATCCTATCTTGGTGAAAGGTGGTTCTGGCCACCATTATGTGTGTGTGTCGACATATGGTTTGCCTTCCTCTCCATAGCAACTTTGGTATTCCTTAGTGGTCTCTCATCCAAGTACTAACCAGGGCTGGTTACCATTAGAGATCTGATGAAATCAGGCTAACCTGGGCCATCCAGGTCAAAGTGTGGCCACCACTACCACATTTTTTCACCAGTAAGCTCACCCTACTGCATGATAATATGACATGCATCTCCAAACATTGTTTCTGTACTTCTTGCTTTGCTTTTGTTTTGTACATCTTTGCTTCCACTAGTGTAAGAACATAAGAAGAGCCATGCTTGATCAGACCAGTTGTCCATCCAGTCCAGCATGTTTTCTCACACAGTGCCTAACCAGTTCCTTTGCAGGAGTTGGCACTGCTAACCACTGAGAGCCAAAACAGATGTAATGCCTGAGATCTGTGACTAGGATCTCTCACTTTTTAAAAAGTCAATTAGCAGCCCTACACAGCTGCTTTGAAGATCAAGGAAAGGTTGATGGGGAAGAGGGCAACCTTTCCTTCATCTTCACAGTAGCTGAGTGGGGTTGTTAATTAGCTTTTTAAAATGTGAGAGACCTTCCGATGCTGTGATTTTAAAAGCCCCTCTGAAAATGCATTTTGTTCAACAGGGGGGTAGGGGATCAGGCTATTCTTTCCCATGCAGTTGCAGAGAATGGAAAAAGCCTGCAAGGGAAGAAACAAACCCTTGCCAAAGATGCTTCCCCATCAACAAATTAACAATAGAGAGCGAACAATAAAGATGACACAACAGTAAGAACTGTGCACTCTAATCTGGTGAACCAGGTATGATTCTTCACTCCTCCACATGATCTTGTGAACCAGGTTTGTTTCCACACCCCTATATATGAAGCCTGCTGGGTGACCTTTGACTAGTCACAGTTCTCTCAGATTCTCTCAGCCCCACCTATCGCACAAGGTGCCTATTGTGCGGAGGGGAAGTGAAGGTGATTCTAAGCCACCTGGAGTCTCCTTAGGAGAGAAAGGGAGGGTATAAACATCAAATCTTCTTTTTCTTCATCTGACCTCTTGATTCTCATCTCCCACAGCTGCTCCCACATTGCTTTGTCTCATTTTGCTTATGTTTTTGCCTGAATCATATTGTCACTCTGGGAAGATTTTATCTCTCATGTGATTTTTATGAACAGCCATATATATTGTGATAGAATCTTACTATCTGGACAAAGTACTGATCAAACTGGTATCTAAATAGGAGAGATCAATGCACTGGACACAAGGATATGCAAACCACTTGGTTCTTTCTTTGGCCATCCAAACTCACTTTTAATGATTTTTTTAAAAAAAACCTTTTCAACAAAAAATCAACTTCCCAAATGTCTGGCAGGAATAAAAAACAAAAACAGGTTTGAATGGGGATGGGATCCTCTACTAAGCTACATTGCCGCGCATGATGTGTCTGGCGAACTTCTGCTCTCTCTCTGTCTCTGATGGGCTAATGACTGACAGTCCCTCACTACTATCAGCCAGGCATGATGTAAGTGTGCCTTGCTTTCTCCCATTTGGCTTATCCTGCTGCTATGTCATACTATCTGGACAGCCGGTTATATATGAAGGGTGTCCTCTGCTGGCCATCTCTGTGTTGCCTGTGTGACAGCTCTTAGATGTGAAGCAATTGTGACATTAATATGGACGCAGGAGATAAGACTCTAGGATTCGACACTGAACTTCATATATCTATGTTGAAAGGGTATTGCTCTGTAAAGGCAAACACTATGGATTCCTAAGCCAATAATTGCTGTTTTTTTCTGGGTCAGACGATAAGGTTTTTTAACAGCAGGGAACAGTCAAGTCACCACCAGCAGAAATAATGGAAGGTATCTGCCACTTTGATGCAAGAATGAGCATCTGAACCCTCTCACAATAGAAGAGCATCCCCTGGTGCTTGAATGGAACAAGATTTAGCTTGGCTTTTTGAGAAATGATGAACGAGGGACTACTGCAATTAAGGCACTTGCAGCTCAGTGTGCAAGCCGCAGGAAAACACTGTGCTCTGAATGGATTCTAAGCAGGGAAAAAATCTGAGCAATAATTAGTCAACCTAATGCTGCTGTTTTAAGAAAGCGGTCCCTTGTTTTGTTTTGCTTCTCCTGCTTTTACAGAGACCTTTTTAAGAGACCGACAGGCAAAAATGGTCTTAAATGAATAAATAAATGCAAGCAGCTCTAGTTAAGCCATAAATATTTTGACACTGACTTTCACAGGAGTATTGTCTCCTGTTAGTATTTCTTGCAGTCAAGACCAACAATCCATCTTCTTCATTTTCTAAGAACATTTTTTTTTGCACCAGCTGTATTCTAAAACCAAACCTGGCCTGCTTGCCTTTCAATAGCTAAAAATATTCACAAACAGCAAGGCAGGTTTGAGACATTATTGCTTTATTTTACACAAATGTTAAGCTCAGCTGGAAGTACCGAGTACTCTTATCTCCCAAAAAACCTTCAGAGAACATGTATTCATATTTGGCTTATATATTTATTTTAGAAGTGTTATCATGACATTCAGTCCAAAGAGGCAGGAGTAATACCTTATCTTAATAAATCAAATTAGAAATATACAAACAAAATAATTAAAAATATTTAGAAATAAAATATTTAGAAATAAAAAATAACATCCCAAAATTATAGCAGACAGAGGTCCCAAAGATACCTGAGGTAATACCTTGTCTTAATAAATCAAGTTAAAAATAATATATACCAAAATACTTGCAAATTTAGAAATAAAAAATAATACACAGCATTCAAAAATTAGGTTGGAAGAGGAAGAGAGCAATAAAAGAAAGGGGGGGGGGATCAAGACTTGGATGAATAGAAATATTTTAACCTGGAGCCTAAAACTGTAGATATCAGGCAAACATCTGTGTGCACCTGAGGTGCCACTTTAAAGAAGATCCTGCCCCTACTGGCCACCCACTTGACTTCAGAAGGTAGTAGCAAATTAATCAGGACCTCTGAGGTAGATAAAGTTTATGAATAAGTTCATATGGAAGATGTATCCCAGACAAGGGGTGAGAAAAAAATTATTAGTATTTTTCAGGTTTGGTTTAATTAAACCCGGTAATTTTTGAACCCCCCAGACCCCCCCCCCCCATACTACATATTGGCTTTTGGGGGGTTTTCTGAAAATTTTGAAGTTACTTAACCCAAACCTGAAAAATATGCCTTCCTCTGGACTCCACATGGGTCTGAGAGGCAGTAGGAGGTGCAGAGCTGAACCCATGGCACCAGTTGCCAGTTCTCTGGCATATGACACACATGGAGAAAGCTGCTGGAGGCCAGGCACAGAGTTGAATATTCAATTGGAGTCCCGACCTAGGTCTGAGCCTCCCAGCATTCACCATTGTATAGCTCAGCCCACTGATCTCATGAGTCCCAGCTTTAAACTGTGGACTCTGCCTCCAAAGTTTGCAGTTTAAAGGTGGAGTTACTAATAGATTCCATAGTATTTTGTTATTATTCTTACTTCTGCTTTAATCAGATTCTTTGTCACATCTTTCCCACACCCATTCCCCTTTTGTTTACATTATTTTTAAAAAATATTTTATGGCTGCCTTTCTTCTCAGCGTCTCAGGACCCAGGACAGGTAAATAAATCTTGTTTTTTTTTATCATGTTGCTGCTATCATTTTACTCCACTATTTAAAAGTAGGTTTTCTCACTGAATCCACTACATTAAGGATGTCAGGCCTGGTAACGTAGCGTGAGGTCACCCAGCAACCCCCTGTACCATAGCCTCAGGCACCAGAGGCACTATAGGCACTATAGAAATTGAATTAATAAATAAAAATAAATAATAAATAGTGTGTGTGTGGTGGTGGGGGGAATGTGCTCAAACTTTGTGCAAGCACAGTTACATCACTTCTGTTTAAAAACAGAAGTGACCCGGGGGATGCTCTAGCACAGTGATGGCGAACCTATGGCACGGGTGCCAGAGGTGGCACTCGGAGCCCTCTCTTTGGGCACGTGCACACAGAGTTCATCATTTGGGGGGCGGAAAATCTCCCCCCCCACACACACATCTAGGCTGGCCTGGGCCATTGAGCATGATGTGCACACACTGTGGTGAGCAGGGAGGACTCAGCTGGTGGGCCTGGTGCCTGTGCTTCGGGTGGCTGCTGCCTGAGGGGGGGGCACAGAGGAGGCAGAGATGCTAGAGAGGCACAGAGTGGTGCACACGGGACTTGCTGGAGGCTAGAGCAGGCTGGCCCCTGCTCGAGCGGGTGGGGCGGAGGAAGAGGGAGCCAACTAGTTTTTTTCTAAACTAAAACCTCAGCATTCAGGTTAAATTGCCGGGTTGGCCATTTGCGATAAATAAATGGGGTTTGGGTTGCAATTTGGGCACTTGGTCTTGAAAAGGTTCATCATCACATTCAGTCACAAGCCTTTATTGGCATAAAATAAACATACAAAATCAGCATACAAAATTTGCCCATTATTGCTCACATTTATAGACACTGGTACTAAAATACTAAATACTAAAATATATACATGGTCCTTCTGTAACTATAGGACATTCCTTCAGCTAAGTTAACTCACTTAAACGTCATCGGATACTGACAGAAGCTAGAAAAATTACTGCTGGCTATATGTGGTCATATAATACATAGAGACATTGGTTGGTATTCATCTAGACTTCACGCCTTCATTATTGTGCCTAGCAGAAATTTTGCTACATATTCCTACTCACACACACTGTGGGATCCATATTGTTCAAAAGCATAGGTATCTTAAGAGCATCAGTTAGATTGTTATACAGAAATGGGATAAGTGCAGATTGTGACATTCTGATTTTTTGCAAATAACTCATTACACAATGAAAGAGGTGTAGTCCCGAGTGTCTCCACCTGACCCATATTGCATGGACATAGCCTCCTCTGTTTATCAATTTGTTGATATCTGCCATAGAGCAGCATAGAAGGCATTAGATTGAATCTGGCCAGTGTTAAAGCTCTTCTTAATTTAGGGTTGGTGATCCGCTGTAAATAATTGGCCATGTGTCCTTGTTCAATTGTGCCATGTGTCCTGTGTCCAATTGGCCATGTGTCCTTGTTCAATTGGAATAAGCAGGGTCAGGGGGGAACACGTTTTCCTCGCAGCTGTTATCATATCCCGATACTCTTGTTCTAATAGCTTAGTTTTCAAGCAGCTATATGCTTCTGATAGGGAAAGAGGGACTAACGACTCTAATGAAAAGTTTCAAAAGAGTGTTGATTTTTCCCTCAACTAGTTTCAGCCACCTAGAATTTGCATAGTCGGAAAGCATGAGGTGTAACAAACTGGAGTGATCCTGCAAATAGTGGATACGTAGCCAGTATCTGACAGTTCTCAGCCAGGCCATCGTGGCATATGATATTTGCCCGAGTTCTAAACATAGGGCTGCATATGAAGCCAATGACTGTGGCTTAGAGCAGATGGTTGTAGAACCAACCAGGGGAGATGTGATCCTAGATCTAATTCTATGTGGGACCCAGGACCTGGTGCGGGAAGTCAGTGTTGTTGAGCTTACAGTGCAGAACTTGTGACCACAATGCTGTCCAAGATTCCAGGTAGCTCTGCATGCGAACAAATTTTAGGCAACCCCTACTAATGTAGTTACATTTGCCTTTAGAAAGGGAAATTTCTCAAAGATGGGGGGGGGATAGTGCTTAGGAAGCTGAAAGGGAAAATCAAGAGAGTCAAAAATGCTCCAAGGTGCTTAGAGTTTATTTAAAAACACAGTCTTAAAAAGCTCAGCTGGAATGTGTTCCATGGAGTTAGGAAAAGGCAGCGCCCAGTCCAAAAGAAAGCCACCATATGGTTAACAAAGGAGTTTGAGGGGTAATTATTTAGGAAAAAAAAGATGTCTTTTAGAAAATGGAAGTCCAACTTAACTACAGTAGAAAGAATACCAGAGAGGAACTGGAAATGGTGGCAAAAGAGAAGCAAGTTAGCAGCTGTAGAGGAGAGCAAAAAAGGATTATGAGGAGGCGCGTGGCTCACCCAGAACATCAAGACTAGCAACCAGGCAGTTCTTCCAGAGTACATCAAAAGCAAAGGAAGCCAGCTAGGGGAGGCAGTGGAGTCCGTTAGGCATTGGAAAGGAACAAAAGGTGTGCTAAAAGGTGACAGGGAGGTGCAAGAGAAGCTGAATGAATTCTTTGCATCTGTCTTCACCCAAGAGGAGGTGAGGAAAATTCCTGCACCACCAGAACCAAGCTTTCTTAGGAGGTGAATCCGAGGAACTAAGCGAGAAGTTAGTGGTAGACAAAGGAAGAAGTTCTGGCCATTGATAAACTAAATGCTACCAAATCCCCTGGCCCAGATTGCATTCATCCAAGAGTTCTTAAAGAACTCAAGCATAGGGAGTTGCTGATGTTCTCACATTAATATGCAACTTATCCCTGAAATCAGGCTCCCATCCCTGAAGACTTCAGAAGATAGCCAATGTCACAATCTTTAAGAAAGGGTCTAGGGACCAGGGAAAGTGCAAACCAGTCAGTTTGACATCTGTTCCTGGTAAATTAGTAGAATCTATCATTAAAGATAAAATTATTAAACATGTAGCAAAGCAAGACCTGCTGAGGAAGAGTCAGCATGGCTTTTGTAGAGGCAAGTCCTGTCTTACAAACTTACTAGAGTTCTTTGAGGGTGTAAGAAACAGATATGTGGATAAGGGGGAACCAGTGGACATTGTCTGCCTTGGATTTCCAAAAGGCTTTTGACAAAGTTCCTCACCAGAAGACTGTTGGAAAAACTCAGCAATGAAGGAATAAGAGGGGAAGTCCTCCTATGGATTAAAAACTGGTTGAGGAACAGGAAACAAAGAGAGATTTGGGTATAAATGGGAAGTTCTCACAATGGAGATGCTTAGGGGGTGAATCCCAAAGGATCAGATTTGGGATTGTGCTCTTTAACTTGTCCTGAAATGAAACCTGGAAGTAAAGGGTAGGTAGTGTGGTGGCTAGAGTTTGCAGATGCAAGTGTATGCAGGGTGTTGTTGGGAACCACACAAAGGATTCTTGAGAAAGGAAACAAGCGGTCTTGATAAATTAAGGTGGGTGGGCTAAGTAGCTAAAATGCAGTTCAGTATGGCGAAATGTAAAGTGATGCATTAGGGCAAAAAAATCCAAACTTCACACCTGCGCTTCTAGAGGTCCAGTGCTATCAGTCACAGACCAGGAAAGGGATTTGGAAATGTAGTTTGATGGTTCCATGGGAATGTCAACTCAATGCATGGCAAAGCGGTGAAAAAAGGCAAGAGCTCTATGGGGATAATTAGGAAAGGAATTGAGAATAAAACTGCAAAGATTGTCATGCCCTTATATAAAACCCGTGGTGCGTGCCGCGCCAGGAGTACTGTGTTCAGTTCTGAGTGCGCCGCATCTCAGGATGAAGAGATAGAAAAAGTGCAGAGAAAGGGCAACTAGGGATGATGATTGAAGGATTGGGCACCACACTTCGCCTATGAGGAGAGGCTGCAGCGTTTGGGACTCTTTGGTTTGGAGAGGAGACGTCACAGGGGGGGGATATGATTGAGATCCTACATAAAATTATGCATAGGGTAGAAAATGTTGACAGAGAGAAATTTTTCTCTCTTTCTCACAATACTAGAACCAGGGGGCATTCGTGAAAATGCTGGGGAGGAAGAATTAGGACTAATAAAAGGAAGCACTTCTTCTTAGCGACGTATGATTTGGTGTTTGGAATAATACCACAGGAGGTGGTGATAGCCCACTAACCTGGATAGCTTTAAAAAGGGCAGACAGATTTATGGAGGAGAAGTCAGTCTATGGCTGCAATCGCAGTCCTCCTTCAGTCTCAGATTACTAATGCCTTATGAGACCAGGTGCTCAGGAGCGGCTTGGCAGAAGGCCATTGCTTTCACATCCTGCATGTGAGCTCCCAAAGGCACCTGGTGGGCCACTGCGAGTAGCAGAATGCTGGACTAGATGGACTCTGGTCTGATCCAGCAGGCTAGTTCTTATGTTCTTATGTTCTTATGAAGCACAATTTGGTAAGCCCATAATTTTGTGGAAGAAACGGGACTGGGCTGTGTTTATATTTTTGTTTATAGCTCCGATCCAAATAGGTGCTCCATAGAGGAGCTGAGAGCCGCATTTAGCATTGAACACCTTCAATGCGGATGGTATATACTGGTGGCCCACAGTGAAAAAGAAACGCTGAATTGCTAGGGCACTGTTGTTAGCTGCAGCGAGTGCTGATTTCCTATGTACTGCCCAATTAAGGTTGCTAGTAAAAAGAGTCCTATGCCCAAATATTTGAACTGGTTAACTTGTTCTATGGGTCTGTTATTGATGGTCCATGTATGACTAGGGGGGGGTCTTTACTAGCCGAAAGACCAATATTCTTTGGTTTTTTCATAGTTAATTACCAGTTCGTTCCTCTTACAATATTCAGCACAGCAATTTAAGAGACGAGTGAGACCAACTTTAGTGTGGGAAAGAAGAACAGTGTCGTCAGCATACAGTAACGCGGGCACGTGTTTAGTGCTTAGTTTGGGAACATGCCCATTGGCCTTCTGGAGGGTTGGCACTAGATCACTAAGGAATATATTGAACAAAGTGGGGGCCAATAATCACATTCACATAAAACATTCTGTGGTAAAATCATGGAGATTTTGCGAAATGCTAGACAGTCCCCCATATCACCTAGTTTTAATCGGAAGTGATGTACCAGGCCCCAACCTCCAGTGTACCAGGTCCCACTCCCCAGTTCTTCCAGCTACAGTCTGGTAACAGACATAGGGCTCATTGTCCCTCTACAAGAGGAGTTTGTTGCTGTCAGAGAGCTTCAATGGTATGATTAGGTAATTTTGCACTACTCTGAATTTAATGGTCTCATGCCTCCTCAAATTTTAATATACATTTCAAATGCAAATCTATATCCTGCAATGGTGCCCCCTTACTGAGCCCCTCTGCCAGGTCCCTACATTTCAGGTCTGTCAGTGCCATCAGTGAGGTTTATGTAAGTTGTGCACAATTATGAATGTACAAATATTTGTGTATTGGTAGCATTACAATAACCTTTGCCCCCACAGTTTTCAACTGCATATCCTGTTGTTTGCAAATCATACAAAATAATTCAGTTGTTTACAAATTACATTGGCTGAGGGGAGAAGATAGAACTTTAAATAATGAAGTGTAAGGCTGACATAATGAGGATTCTAGGATATAGTTTCCTCAGCTGGAATTAGAGAAAACACTTCATTAATCAGAGTATTTGCTTATTTGTTTATTTGCTTATTTGAAGAGAAAAACAAATGACATATATTATTCACTATTTTTTGTCATTAAAATTAATGAAGAGTCAGTACATTGGAACAAATGACTTATAAGACCAGTTCTGTAGGGTTATTGGTTTCTACTTGTCTAATTTTTTGATTTCTCTCTGTGCTGTGAATGAGATTTGACTGTGAAGGTACTGTACAAAAATCTGTGGAGAAAATTTATTCAAAAAACAGCACCAAGTATTGAATTTACACTGACAGTTATTTATAAATATCATGGCATAAAAAGCTTCTTCCTCATCCAACATTATTGACACTATATAATCAATGGTGGAATTCAAAAAATTTAACAACTGGTTCCAGTGGTAGGATTCAAATAATTTAACAACTGGTTGTTTACAAACATCATTTCAACAACCAGTTCTGCTGAAGTGGTGCGAACCTGCTGAATCCCACCACTGTATATAATCCAAAATAAATGGGTGTGCGTGTTTTTTACAGTGTCATTCCTTAGAGGGTATTGTCATTTTATCAGAAACTCTTCACGAAAATGCTTAAAAATAAATGTTGAAAAAGTAAGCCAAAGGAGAAGGGCAAAAGCCTAATTGCTATACTCCCCACAAAGCTTTTAAAATGATGAATTATAATTGCTTTAATTGAAAAAAGAAAGATATCCCCCTACAAGAGCTTGTAGAACAAATATCAATTAAGGTAAATAAGTGATTGAAAAATATGTATCAAATCAAAAGTGAAATGCATTTCCATCTTAGGCTTAGATAAAACATTCCTTGGAAAGAGCAGCCGTGCGTCTTTTCTGGATAATGTAAGCTCAGTGCATCACGATGACGTACATTATCAATGAGCAATTCTGTCTCTGTACTCCATAGTTCATCACTTTAACCATTGCACTCACAAATAAGCACGAAGGCTGAACAGCATCACAATCTTTGTCTCATGGAATGACTGAGACTATTCTACCAATGAAATAAACACTTGAGTGCCTCAGTCCCAGAATAGCTTTCCAGAAAAAGGAAGACTGAGTCATACAGAATGCTCAAATTGTGAACACACACACACACCCCACCCGATAGAGCAGTCTTGAAGTAAGTTCTTCTCTGCTAGAGAAGACTTAGTAGAAGGGAATCACAGAATCCTGCAGATTGGGTCTAAGGTGATGTCAAGGGACACAAAAGTTCTGCACCTAGGATGTGATCCATGGTATCTATTTTGTATAGGAAACTTGTTGGATGGCACAGCTTAAGTTCTCTCTCTCGATGACAAAACTTCAGTTGCGGGTTTAAGAAAAATCAAGCAAATGGCATTATAATAAATGGTTTCAATAGAAATAGACATAAACACCATGGGGACAATCCATTTCAACCACTGCTTGTCACTACTTTGCTCCCCCTCCCCATCCTTGATTTATGAACATCACTCCTAGAGGACTTCACAAGGACTCTCCAGGCACAAAATGATGATAATACTTTGCAGGATAATTGTCAACTTGTCTTACTATTGCCACAAAAAATAAGTAAATAAATCTATAAACAAAAATTGTTAATGACTATGCTGTCCCTGAATGCAACTACTGAAACTTTTGATTCATTCTTGTTGATGTAAAGAAAAATCCAAGCAAATTTGTTGTGCAGGGCTAAAAACAGATGCAAACAATTCTACCTTTGGAATGTAGTTGCTCCATTCAGAACACTTACTTTCTAAAATATTGTCTTCTAGGACATCTCTGGAAGAGAAAGACATTAACGTTTGGAATAGCAAGCTGTGGTTTACAGTGCCTTCTCATTCCGAAGCAATTTAGAAGAGCACAAAAGCCATCACTTGATGCAAAGATACAATAAAGTACTTCTGCTAGAGTGTCACTGGTATAATACCACTGCATGTACACATTCTGACTGCCAGAAATTAGAGCTAGTGGTATATAGCCTTTATGTCTTCTCTTGTTCTCCTCTACGGTGGTGCCATCTTGGAAATGTTCCAGCATCAGCATGCAATGTCTGGCTTCTTTTGTTATGGATAACAAACAGCAGCATCACTGTTAGAAGAAGAGTTTGGATTTATAACCCACTTTTCTGAACTCTACGGAGTCTCAAAGCAACTCACAACCGCTTTCCCTTCCTCTCCCCACAACAGACACCTTGCGAATCCAGTTCTGTAGGGCTATTGGTTTCTACTTGTCTAATTTGCGAGGTAGGTGTGGCTGAGAGAGTTTGAAGAGAACTATGACTAGACTAAGGTAACTGAGTAGGTTTCATGTGGAGGACTCTTATCTGCTTCACCAGATAAGAGTCCATTGATCAAGTAGAGGAGTGGGGAATCAAACCCGGTTCATCAGATTAGAGTCCACTGCTCTTTACCACTTCATCACACTGGCTAGTGTTTGTTGGTGGTACAGTACAGAGCAATTTACAGCAACTACTACTTTCTCAGTGCTATCTGCAATGATGTTGCACTGACATCAGGAGCGCATGGCCTGGCTGGGCTTAGGATTGTGCTGTCTAGTTCCTAGATCTTTATTATTTTTTACTTATTTAGGTATTTATATCTTGCATTACTCCCCAGTTGGGAGACCCAAAGCAGTAGCCCTGCTCCATTTTTTTCCTCACAAGAACCCTGTGAAGTAGGCCAAAAGAGGGTGACTGGCCCAAGGTCACCCACCAAATTTCCATGACAGAGTGGGAATTTGAAACTAGGTTGCCCAGAAGCTCATCCTACATTCTAACCACTACACCAACACATTACTTCAATGAAAAATCACGCTGCTCTCAAAGATATAGTGCATCCCTCTTGAAACAATCTTGGAATTTTAACATCCCATATTGATCCATTGCCAAGGCCATTTTTTCTAATGATTTGTCCACTGCTCTTTAAAATGCTATAATCTAGGAACCTCTGAGGTTATCTAATACCCTTCACCTGTCAGGTGACAGCATAATTCAGTTTTATTAGCACATTCGCTTCACTGCTTTCTCTCAGCCTGAAAATGTTAGCACTTTCTGCAGACAGTAATGGCCCAATCTTGTTGCTAGGTAATACCTACTATTGCACTAACATATATATTACAGTTATTCTTGAGGAGCTGTAACCTACCTCAAATTCTCTTTTCGTTATGATCACAGAATGACTTCAGCTGTTGTCAAGGGATGGGCATCTAGCTGAACATAGCTGTCCAAAGGAATTTAGCATATTCTCTGACTACCACACTTTGCTCAAGAAATATGTCTTTCGAAACTGCTTGCAATTTCATTCGAAGCCTAATGGGAGGCCTTGTTCATATCACTGGAGAGGGGGAAATCATTGTTCCCAGAAAGAAAACTGGTTTTCTGAGGCTTTTGTACAGTATATGATATTTTTAGAAGTTAACTATGCTCATGTTTTATGGGAAACCTAAAAGGGGTGCTGGCAGAAAAATACCCCCTTAGGGGTGCTGACAGAAAAATACAGAAAAATAGAAAAAAGCACCTTAGGGGTGCTAACAGAAAAAACAGAAAAAGGTAAGAGTGGTTGGAAGGATCTCTACAGACCTGAAACAAGAAACCAGAGTTCATCTATTCAACCACCCCCCTGCCCTTCAAGTATCATGGATATCCCACTGTTATAAGTTTAGAATATGACTACAGTAGATGGTGACATCCTATAGAGTTAGCCAAAATGCTGTGTCTGCAGGGTTGCCAACTTGCAGGTGATAGCTGGAGCTCTCGTGGGATTGCAACTGATCTTGAGGCAATAGAGATCAGTTTACCCGGAGAAAATGGCTGCTTTGGATGGTGGACTCTATAGCATTATACCCCATTGTAGTCCCTCCCTTCCTGATTCCTGAAACACCATCCTCCTCAGATCTCACCCCCAGATAGGAACTAATGATGCTATATGTCTGAGGGAAGACAGAGTCTACAACCAAAGGAAAGATAATGTTTTCTAAGGATATTTCCCAGTGTGCTTCAAGTATTAAGTAATGGCTCTGTTCAAAATTGAGCAGGGCTTAGAAGAAGTGACACCCTCAACTGAAGGGAGGGAAGATATGTGTGTGTAAAGAACTAGTAGTTTAAATTCTGGAATACTCAGAGAGAAAGAGATGCAGACAGATCTGTTGTGCGTCAGCTGAAGCACCTCAGAAAGTACAGGATTCTCTCTCTCTCTCTCTGTTCTGTAGGAGTGCCTTTTTTGTCCTCACATGTGCACTACTTGTAAATAAGGCAAATCTTACCAAAATATTATAAATATCCAGTGTTTTCTCTCTCTCCTCCAAAGGAAACCAGCCTCTGTAAACTCTGTATCTCAAAAACTTAAGCTTCAGAGAGCAGGAGAGCACATAACAGTATTCAGAGTCAGCCTTCGGTAAGGTTTAATATAGCATGGACTGAACATTAATCAGAAAAACCAGGATTCAACTCTCTACTCATCAGTGAAGCTCACGAGATGATCCTGGGCCAGATTATCTCTCAGCATAAATTCTTAATTTTGTTCCAATGTCTAAATGCCACTTTCCAGTTCCACTTTCCCTTTTTTGGCAGCTTGCAAAATCATGGCAGCAAAAAAGAAAAAAAAAGTACAACTGCAATCTAAAAACTAAACAGCTGTGGATACAAAAGCCCAATTAGCCAACAGCGACTTATAACTGGTTAGAAGTCCATTAAAATAATTCCTTGCAAAAAATTAACTCACGATCACCCAACAGGAGCCAGTGTGGTGAAGAGTTTAGGGTGTCACACAAAGATCTGAGAGACCCAGATGAAAATTCCCACTGTGCCATGGAAGGTTGTTGGGTGACATTGTGCCAGCCATACACATTCAGCTGGGAAAGCCATCTCAGAGATTTTGTGAAAATAAAACGAAGGAGAGGAGAACAAGATAAACCTCTTCTTCTACTGGGGAGAAAGACCAGGTATAAATGGAGTAAATAAATAACCAGATTTTCCAACCCAGCTAGCCAAATGCTCCCTGGAAAAGAAAAGGTTTGTCATCCTCTTAAACATTAATACAGAATGGGCCAAATGCACCTTGAAGGAGGGTGTTCCACAATCTCGGTATCAATACTAGAGGCTCAACTGTCATTTCTTCTAAGCTAATTTAAAATATTTTTTTCCTTTTAGAATTTTAGGTAGCAGGGATGCTTTATCAGACAGGCGAATGCAGGGCCAGAGCGAGGGGGAACTGTGCCCGGGGCACGCGTGTGCCCTGCACCTCCGCCTGTCCCGCACTGGCACGCCCCCATCATGTCCCCGCACTGGCACTTGCCTGGTGCATTGCTCACCCCCCTGCCCTCTTGGTGCTATGCCACTGGGAGAATGGCATGGAGAAAGAGTAGGATGGGGAGACTTTAATGTTTTCTTACTTGAAAAACCCTTTCCTGAGCTGCTTTTACATCCATTGGGAAGACTAATAAGGACTCATATTCTTTTTTTCCTAGTACTAGTAAAAACAGCTCAAGGGTAGGGGTAGGGTTGCCAGCTCTGTGTTGGGAAATATTTGGAGAATTTAGGGTGGAGCTTGCGGAGGGCAGGGTTTGTGGAGGGGAGGGACCTCAGTGGGGTATAATCATAAGGTCATAGAATTCATTTTCCAAAGTGGCCATTTTCTCCAGGGGAACTCTGTAACCTGGAGACCAGTTGTAGTCCTGGGAAATTTCCAGGCATCACCTGGGGACTGGCAATTTTAGATTGGGGGGGGGGGGCTTTTCCAGCAAAACAATGATAGCCCAAATGGTTTAAGTGCCTTTATTTGGCCACAGTCTTCCCCCTTTCAATAAAGTAATCCTATCAGCTAAATTTGTACAATAAAAAAAAGAAGACATTATAAGTAAGCATGGAAGAAATCCTAATGCATAGCTTGGTCCTAAGAAGGTCCCATCACACATCGCCATTTGCCTTACCTTTGCAGCTGGAGACACATGCAAAGTAGCCTCATATGATCCACCTCTGTGTCTTGGTAGGTACGAATGGGAGAAGGCAGTCCTTAATCTACTTTACAGGATTGTTGTAAATAAAAGATAAAGAAGAGAAGGAGAAAAAAATTAAGCTCCTTGGAGGAAAGGTTGGGCGAAATTTTGAATGATGGGTGAAAAAAACTGATGGACCAATACAGGTTTGTGGTGCAGCTCTCCACTGATTCAGATCACTTAGTCAACAGCCTGTATATATGACCTGAATTGTATGCAGCATTCTCTCCCCAGGCAGATTTCCAGTTATAATGCTTCCAACCCCATTTCCACACTCGGCTTTTAAAATCTGCCAGGCAAAAGCCACACTGAAAAGGAAACAAGCTTATTTATTATTTATGGCATCAACTTTTCCCACATTTAATATTCTGTACCAGAAGAGCTGTCAGGTTCCTGCCGGGGGCAGGAGATTCCCCAGTCCCGACTCTTGTTTCCCACTGCCGCTAGTGTAGCAGGCAAACATCCCTTGGCTCATTTTGGAACTGCATATGCTGTGAGTATGCTGTGGTGGTGTTGTGTTTTTAAATCTCATTTTCTTTCAAGTCCAATTCCAAAATATGGAAATCTCATTGGATGCAAACACTTCCTCTGTATACAAGCATGCTAGGCACTACGACCCCAGGAGATGTAGTTTTCTGGAGTTCCTGAACATTGACTTGATGTATCAGGTGGACGACCCAGGGCTACTTCCACTGCTGTGAATATGCTCACTGGTGTCCCAAGCACAAGGAGAGTTTCCAGGGTACCTGAAGTTTCTATTGATTACCCTGATGTCATGGAAATTATAGCTGGATCCATGTATAGTGGATGTTGTTCTATTGCACACCTTTATTTCCTGGATTCTTCAGTCCACACTGGACAGAGGGAAATAGTTGCCTCAGGAAGGGCAGAAACACTTCATGATTTTGCCCATTTTCCTTGCCCAACTTCCAAAGTAGGGTTGTTCTGTGTTCTGTACAGTCTTTAGTCAATCTCTCTAATTAACTTCAGCCAGTAAAATGCCAACAAATTTCTGTTCCAAAAAAAATCACTTTTTCTTCCAGTAATGGGTTCCAATAAATCCAAATGTGCTTGCTTATAAAATTTACAGTGAAATGATACATGTGCCAGTATGCCAATCAAATAATCTGAACAGGGACAAAATTTGTGATTGTCTGGAATCTTCCTCTATCTTCTAGTCAACATGGCTGATGGTAATGAAGGTCTGGAATCTTCTTCTGCCTTCCAATCAAGTTCTATCTTCCAGTCAAGCTATGGTAATGAATTGAATCTAGCCAGCATAAATGCATTACATTTTGTTTTGCAGTTGTTAGAATTGAAAATTAATGTGCAGCATGAAATTGAATCAATGGCTCTAAATGGAAGAGAAGAGCACACCATGGGTTTTAATCAATGTTGCTTGACAATTAACATCACTTGTGTTAGGGACAGGGCAGGGCCCTGTTCTCAGAGCAAAAGCTCTGTTCGGTTACTCACAAATAACCATCCATAAGCTTCTTCAGTGTTAAGAGTTTTATTGTTCAATTCTGCGCAGAAGAGGGAACTCTCCTCTGTCAGCAACAGGGAGGAGGTTCAAAGGGGCTGTTGTTTGTGTAACATAATTTATACCCTCTTATAAACATTCCTCCTTGTCTTCTGACTATTGGTTTGAGTCAAGAAGACGTACAGACCCGGTCATTTTCATCCCTGTACTACCACACCTTTTCATCCCATATTTGGAGTGCAACTTAAGTTCACAAAAACATTTTTTACTAAGCTTAAAAGTTTTCATATATAACAACTAAGTTTCTATTTTACTGTTATCTATATTTGTGAGCTTCTGCTAATTCCTTATCTCCTTGGTGGGGCCCTGTTCAGGCTGCTTTATAAGTTTCGTTTCTTTTAACGAAAGTAAGTTTCTAAAGTGCTTAGTGCCCAGTGAATTACACTCATATAACTTATATGATTAAATACAATGGCTTAAAACATTACAAACTATTTGTTCATATCACTTGTATGGTCACTGATTGCTAATAAAACTTTGTTCTTCCCTATCTGTTTCTAAAAAAACCAGAAATCCAGAAAGAACAACAACAACAGCGTAAAACAGATTTAAAAGGGAATAAAACCAGCTTCCTGTTTAAGATGACTGCAGGGTGAATAACTAGGAGCTTTAAAAATTGTTCTCAAAAAATTTAAATTGTGTTGAATTAATGAAAAGAATCAGCCACTTGTGCCTACACATGGACTGCCTATAAAATCTGGAAAAGATTTAGTAACATGCAATTGCAATTCCACAGGGATAACCTTGTTTGATCCAGTAACTTTGACACATGTTCCTGTGTTTAGGATTGTCAGTTCTGACTTGGAAAACTCCTGGATTTTGGGGGGTAGTACTTGAGAGAGGCAGAGTTTGGGGAGGGAAGGGAACTCAGCAAGGATGTGATACCATAGAGACTACTGTCGGGAACTGCCATTTTCTCCAGGGGTATTGATTTCTATAATCTGAAAATTGTAATTCTGGAAGTATTCCAGGCCCGACATTGAGTTACAGCATGATGGTGATGAATGTTGCCAATGTGCAGGCAAAAAAGCAGTGCATGCGCTCATAATGGATCCGAATTTTAAATGAAACATGACTGACTTGCCCATGACACACCACGGTGTGTGTAAACTTAGCAAAACAGTCAATTGTGAGCATGTGCCAACAGCCGCTAACCACCCAGCTGCTATGCTGAATGCTGCCAACTGCACAAATGCAAAGCTACTCAAAACAATGCTTATTTTAAATTGCAAACGAGTCATCAATATGAATATGTGGGACATTCAACTTGGGAGAAAATGGAGGATGAGAATACTTTGATTTTCAAACATGGCTTCATTACTTCCTGTACGGCTTGGAATACAATACCATTTTATCCCACATTGCATGATTTCTTCTTTGTTGCGAGTACACTGCAGCTTGTGAGAGAATAAACGAGGCATGTTCCAGTAAAAATAATTAACAGGTTTGGGCTTGATTTGGAGCAAGATTTTCACAAAGGCTGACACCTTAAACAGATATAAGCACAATTATTCCCATTAGTATCAAATGTGGAATCTTACATTTAAGAACTAGAGATATTAAGGATATAATAGGTGACTTACAGTGCAGTCCCTCCCTAACAAAGCAGAGAAACATCTTGCATAGGGATACTTCAATCAATTTAGTGGTGTATTAAGTCTTTTTATGTTTGTACTGGAAGCACAGTTGGATTGCTGTAAATTAGACTTTCCATTTGCTTGGTAGCAGCAGGCAATCTCCAACCCTGTGATAATTTTAGAAGTGGGAGAAAAACATGTGGTTGAATGGTGTCAATGGTGACGCTCTACAAATCCTCTCAGTATCTATGGTAAAGCCCATAGAGATTTGGGGGATTCCTAGAGCATTACCCAGAAATGATGTTACTTCTGAGTAAAAGGTCAACAGATATCAACACTAAAGAGACTGGGGACATTTTCAGAAGTGCCACCGAGAAGTGACCCCACATTTTCCTGTAACTCAGCCTTCTCCTGGTATTTGCCAGCACGGGGCTTTCAACCCAAGTAGGTTCATAAAAAGGAAACTCTGCTTGTGACAGTGCAGCTAAACAAGAACAGTTGTTGTAGTTCAGGGCCATAGCGAGGGGGAACTGCACCCCTGCCCACCCTGCCCCAGAATACCCCCTGCCATGCACAGGAATGCCCCCGGAACACACCCGCCACTCCCCCACACTGGCGCGCGCCTGGTACACTTGCCACTAAAAATTTGAATAAATCCAGCAACACAACAGCTATTTTGGTGTCAGTCAAAGATGGTATGTAAAGCCTTCTTTAACCTTGTCCTTGGCAGTCAGCATATGAAAAATGTGGCTTTAAATATCTGAAAGTTTAATTTGTTTTCTGAAGTTCTCTATGAGCTATGAATAGAACTCCATGTAGAGACTGAACAGGCAGAAAAACATCCCAAATTCTGTCATCTGCAGTGCTGCTGCCTAAATTATTCATTTATTGCTGCTGTTCAGAGATCTTCAAAGACAACATGGTAAACGTTACTCCAATTTAGGACAGTTATTAATGTTTCGCGGGTTCCCATTATAATTATCAACACCACCAGTTATTCACATTTAATTCCATAGAGAAAGTGAATGTTTCCTAAAGGAGGCTGGCCTGTTCTTTCTCTTCAGCCCAGAATATCCCAACCCTGGGGACTGAATCTTCTTTTTTTCACAGATGTATGTATTCATCGCTAATTTGCTTCAAAGCAGTATGGGATCGACTCTTTTTTTTTTACTACAAATGGTAATGGAATCTATTCAAGTACTTTTCAGAAAGTTAAACAAAAGACTTTCTGGAACAACAGACTAATGAGGAATAATAGATGGAAATTGCAGAGCTATTTAATCTTTTTTATTGCCTTCTGAATAATGAGTAACAAGCAAATTGATGCAATGAATATATTTTTTAAAGAAATAGCTAGAGTTATGTTGAGGAATTAAAAATTAATGCCATGCAAGTGTGTAAAAATTGTGTTATCAAAAAATGGCAAATATCTGAATAAATCTGAACAGGTCTGTTTTTAAGGCCTTTGTATTAAGGAATGACAGCCACATCTCATGGGACATTTTTAAATGTAAACACATAAGGGTATTTAAGCATATACCAAAAATGCAAATGGAACTAAGGTACACAAAAATGCAAATGGAACTAAGGAAGCTACATAGGGGTTGCCCTGATTAGTGTTTGGATGGGAGACCACCAAGGAATTCCAGGGTCACTATGCACAGGAAGGCATTGGCAAACCTCCTCTGTTGGGCCGATTCCACACAGCAAATGTACAGTGGGGTGCAGTCATTATAAAGGAACCTGTTTTCCTTTTAACAGTACGTATGCATACCATGTAGACAGTGAATGGAGCTCGCAGAAATAATCCAGGTTGCTTTTGCGCCTTCACACGGAGATGCTTCTCTATCTTTTTTTAAATTTCTGATAGCGTAGGCATGCAGAAATGAATCCCCACAGCCATACTGATTGTCCCACAATATGACCGGCTGCACCTACGTAGCTATGCAGATGCAACCTGCAAAATAAATTAAAAAAGAAAATGGGGCCTTCCTGCAACATCAGGGCAATGGCAGGCAGATTCTCCCTGACCATGGATGGGGCAGTGGAAGGGAGGGAAATAAAGTGCCTCCTACATGGCTGTTTGGGTGGAGGGGCTGCAACCTGGGATTTTGCTAAAGGATCACTGGTTTAGGGATTTTCGAAAATCCTGGGTTGTTGGAAATAAAAGAGGGCAGGCTTGTTTTGAGAGTGGGACCTGTGTGAAGTTCCCACCCCAAACAGATTTCACAGCATCTTACACCGTGACTTTCTGCCTGTGTGGAATTGACCTTAGTCTCTTACCTTGAAAACCCTATGGGCTCTCTTTAAGTCTGCTGTGACTTGACGGCATTTTGCATGCATACACACACACACAGCAGTTTGTCAATGATGCAGATGCACACACTAGAGAAAGAACTGCAATTAACTAGAATTACCTACTGAATGTCTGGTGGTAGAAATGGATGTAAAGTTGCAACAGACTTATAGTGATCCCAAGGGTTTCAAGGTTAGAAATGTTCAGAGGTTGTTTGCCATTGCGGGCCTCTGTGCAACAAACCTGGATTTCGTTGATGTTCTCCGATCCAAATACTAATGGCTGACCCAGGTTATCTTTCAAGATCTGACAAGATCAGGCAAGCAGGTGTACCCAGTGGCAAATTAAGTCTTACTTCTAAACAGATTAACTCTCAATTCAAAGTAGTTGTATGTTAGCAAGTTGGCTCTTAAATGTATACGTTCCATGAAAACATGGCAATGCTAAGAAGAAATTAAGCAGATTTTTAAGTTTTTAATTTTTAATCCAGAACATAACAGGCACCAAAACAGCTTGTTCACTTCAAAATAGTACAGTCACATTAAAATGATCACTTCTTCCACCATGTAATATGTTTTTCTGGTTACTGTTTTCATGCATTTTTGTCAAGAAATCCTATTATTTTAATATAACATGTCACAACTCTGCAAGACCCTTCCTTTCTTCTAGTAGTGGCGCAGTGGTTAAGAGCAGGTGCATTCTAATCTGGAGGAACCGGGTTTGATTCCCCACTCTGCCGCTTGAGCTGTGGAGGCTTATCTGGGGAATTCAGATTAGCCTGTACACTCCCACACATGCCAGCTGGGTGACCTTGGGCTAGTCACAGCTTTTCGGAGCTCTCACAGCCCCACCCACCTCACAGGGTGTTTATTGTGAGAGGGGAAGGGAAAGGAGATTGTAAGCCCCTTTAAGCCATAAAGGAGAGAAAGTGGAGGAGTCCAACTCTCTAAACTCCTCCTCCTCCTCCTCCTCCTCCTCCTCCTCTTCTTCTTCTTCTTCTTCTTCTTCTTCTTCTTCTTCAGCCAGCTGTCTTCTTCTTCTTCTTCTTCTTCTTAAAACTATAGCACTTTAACTTGCATTTTTTCCTTTCCATCAAAGTTGTTTTGTGCTCGCCCTCTCTTAACACCTGTTATTTTTGGTACTTTCACATTATATATCAAGTATCAGACTAACAAATTAGCATGAATCCAGGCTAGAAAAAGACGTGTCAATGATTTGCAACGTGACAAATTGATTGGATCCACCTGGAAGTCTGACCCCAAATCTTCAGGCATCAACAAGAGGCTTCCCAGTAAATTATAAATAAATGGCCTTGGTGTGTGCTTGATTCAGCATCCACTGGATGAACAAAACAAGTGTAAATTAAATATCTTCCAACAGGCTTGGGCCTGTGGCCAAGCCACAAAATGTTAATAGAAGTTCTCTGGATTACCTCAGTTTTTTGCTAACTGTTTCCTGACTAGATTTGACTATTCCAGGTTGGGCCTGGAGAAGATGAAGCCTGGAGGTGGGAGGGAGCTCAGTGGGAATGTGACACCCTGGACCAGTGATACCCAACCAGGGTTCCGTGGTACCCTGGGATGCCGTGAGCATGTCCTAGGGGTACCACGGCAATGCTACCAGCCCCCCTCACTTTTGCAGTGTCATCCACCGGTACCAGCAAGAACGTGGAGATGGCCCAGGGGGCAGGACCTGCCACAAGGTCAGCAGACACTTCCCGCCCCACAGTGCTTCCCTTCACCCTGGGAGGATGGGGTGGGGGTGGCAAGCAGGGGCACTGGGAGGAAAAGGTGGGGGGATGGCAGGGGTACCGTGAGATATAAAGAGTGAGGTCAAGGGTACTGTGACGTCAAAAATGTTGGGAAACACTGCCCTAGAATCCACTCTCTAAAACTGACAATATTTATGACAATATTTATACCTTCTCTTTCCCTTGTGGTGCAAGGCAGTTTACAATTTCAAATTAAAATTATACATCATTCAATAAAATTCCATCTACTGCCATACCAAAACCACCACTTTTTTGCAAATAAAATGGTCTCCTAAAAGCTTCTAAGGATGTCACCTCCTCCACCTCCTTAGGGAGTCTATTCTAGATGGTGGGAGCCACTGTTGGGGCAAGCCATCAGATACTGCGAACCCTAAAAGTTATCCAACTTACCCAGCATTAGATCAAGAAGGCTATATCTGAGTGAGTCAAAGTCTTCACACATCTCTTAATGTTCTGAATTGTCAGGAATTTAAAAGAGCCTGCCTGCCTCAAAACCAAACAACCTTTGGTTCTTTCTGCACAGACACTTAATACGTTTTGAGGCACAAATAAAACGTTTCCTCTTAGGAGTTCTGCATTGTTTGTTCCCCAAAACATTTTTTTCACAGCCTCAAAATGTTTTAAACTAATCCCCTTTAAATACAATTTTGTGGTTGAAATGTAAAAAAAAGGCTTCATTTGCTTGGACTTTCCCTTTAAGATGCATCTCAGTCTTCCATGCACTTCCTCATGGGGCGCCATTTTGTGAACGCACACCTCGCTTACAGTAGCTCCTTGCCCTGTTTTTGGAACATTTCAGAACGTTTTTGTAATTTGGGGGCTTAATCTTCACAGCATCAACTCCAGAAGGCTCAGGGAATCACAGCAGGATGCTGCAAAGCATAAAAGCACTGATTTGTCAACACATTGGGAAAAAAACAGGGAAAAACAGAAAATGGCAGCCAGGAATCAGTGAAAGGGGTGTGTGAACAAAAATAATGTTATTTAAGGAAATCTAAAGCATTTTTAAACAATTTGGGAAAAAATTTAGGTGTCTTGTGTGGAAACAACCTTTGTCATCCCTGCAAATTTTAGACCAATGAGATAATTTCTTTCTTGGAAGGGAGGAAATCTTTAAACTGCAGCAGTCCATTATGTTGTCCATTGTGATCTCTCTGTGTGTCATGCTCACTGTTCCTTGTGTCTTAAGAGAGAAGCCTTTCTTGGCTAGACCAGGGGTAGGGAACCTGCGGCTCTCCAAATGTTCAGGAACTACAATTCCCATCAGCCCCTACCAGCATGGCCAATTGGCAGAGGCTGATGGGAATTGTAGTTCCTGAACATCTGGAGAGCCGCAGGTTCCCTACCCCTGGGCTAGACCCTTGATAGATGATTCCTGACTGCAAGGTGCTTCTAAACCAGTGATGGCGAACCTATGGCACAGGTGCCAGAAGTGGCACTCAGAGTCCTCTCTGTGGGCACGTGCACACAGAGTTCATCATGTGGGGGGCGGAAAATCACACACACACACCCACACACATCTAGACTGACCTGGGCCACTGAGCACAATGTGTGCACACTGCAGTGAGCAGGGAGGACTCGGCTGGCGAGCCTGATGCCTGTGCTGTGGGTGGCTGCTGCCTGGGGGGTGGGTGCAGAGGAGGCAGAGATGCTAGAGAGGCACAGAGCGGTGCATGTGGGACTTGCTGGAGGCTAAAGCAGGCTGGCCCCTGCTTGAGCAGGTGGGGTAGAGGAAGAAGGAGCCAACCAGTTTTTTCTAAACTAAAACCTCAGCATTCAGGTTAAATTGCCGGATTGGCACTTTGTGATAAACAAGTGGGCTTTGGGTTGCAATTTGGGCACTCAGTCTCAAAAAGGTTTGCCATCACTGTTCTAAACTGTGCATAATTAGGGCTGTGTGCACAACTGTGTACCGTGTGCAAAAACAGATAAGACATGGGCACCTGATTGGCGCCTCAATTGTATATAGTAAGCACAGACAACAGGGTGATGTGTGCCTGGAAACATCTGTGGTCTGGCGGAGCACTTTGACAGTAGTCAGCAATAAACAGAACTGCACTGGTGACTGTGTTTTCGGTTCTTGTTTGCATTGCATCCTGCAAGGTGGTCTACTCACGAGTAAGCCACTGCTTCAACAGTTAATTTGTTACTACTAGCCAGTCTTTTCTCTGTCCAATCTATACCTAACTTGGGAGTGCTTGTAGGGAGGGTCACCAGCAGTGACGTATCTGCCTAGGGACAAGGGGTACCTCTTGTCCACAGGCGCCACTCTTCTGGTCACGTGGGGGGGGGGTGCAAAATTGCCCCACCATGTGACCAGGAAGTCCTGATGTCATCGTTTTCACATGCCTCGACCCGCCAGAGGCACGCAAACGATGAGGCAGCAGAACCTCCTGCTGCCTCCAAGCACCCTCAACCCCACCCTGGACTCCCAGCTCCCTTCCTTGCCCCCTGCGGCTGGGTAGTGGGGGTGGAGCCTGGGGCATCAGGGGTAGAGCTAGGGGGCAGGGCCTGGGAGGGCATCCTGGAGACAATTTGTCTCCTGGCGTCATTTACCCCTGGTACACTTCTGCTGCTATGCTGAAAATTTGATGCCTCTGTCTTCAAATCCCTAAACAGTCTGAGCTGATTGTATCCCTGGGACTACCTCTCCCTATATACCCCTCATATACTGCAAGCAACCTTTTAGCAATCCCTGGCCCTAAAATCATCTGGCTGTCCTCAACCAAATCCATGACCTTTTGGGGCCAGATCCAGCCTGGCAGAACTCTCTGACTAGAGAGACCCTTGCTTTGCAGGATTTGGCCCAGTTCTGTAAGGTCTGCAAGATGGAGCTGTTCTGCCATTTTGAAGACAGCTGTAATACATTTTAACCTGACCTCTATTTTCTTTCCTTTCCCGCCTTCTCCTTATTTCCTTCTCTTCCCTTTTCCCTTTCCCTTCCTCCCCTTCTTGCACCTTCCCTCTTTCCCTTAGTGTTTTCCCTTTTTTGTGCCCTTCTGTCTCCAACCCCCTGAAGGAACGAAATCAGTGCTAGTTGTTGGGCCTTTATAGTCATTCTTGGTTAACCACTGCCTTGCTGGAACATTCTCCCTAAGGTGAAATAGTTGATCTACGTTCCATCAGCATATAGTCAGTACTAGTTTTATGATTTTCATTATATTTTAAAACATATTTATATCTATATTTATATATGATGTCAGCCACCCTGAGAAGGGCTGGTCGGGGGAGGGCAGAGTATAAATAAAATTTAGAGTATGATTGATGGATTCATATCTCACAGAGCATGGTTAATTGGGCGAATATTGTATTTTAAATGTTTGACATCTGCTCTGGTTTTCTCCTTGTCAGGAAGCAGGCACACTCAAAGAGTGACAAAGGCAGAGGAGCTATTTTTCCTAGCAAAACCCCATGTGCTTTAAGACAGACTGCTAATCTTTCTTCTGTATGGTTATCCCTGTTCCATATTGGCCCATGAAAGTTAATAATGATCAAGTATTCAGAAGACTGTTGTAGGACTGATCCAGTGTATATATTTTTCAGTCATGGTTTAATTAAACTAACTACAGTTAGTCTATCATCTGAAGTCAATCCTCTCATTAACTTTGCTTAGTTTTTACTTCTTTAAACCATGATCAGACGTCAGGATCTGATGCTGGTTACTTGTAACTCTGGTTTTATGTGGCAAAATCCTGACTGGCCTCTTTTCACCATCTCTGGTTACAGAGACACCTGGAAAGAGTTGCTCAGAACTGAATCAGCTTTTGCCTCTCACTACCAGCCTCTCTTGCTCCTTCACGTTTATCTCTTCCAACTCAAAAAGATCAAGGAAGGCTATTGTGATTCATAACTACATGCAGCAATCAAAGGAATCTTTACTACCAGTAGTTTCATCCAAGCAGGATGGTACCAGGGTAGGTCTGGAAAGTGGGACACCCCCCCACCCACACACTGGTATCACAAATGCTGAAATATGATTCTGGCTGTCTCATTTTATGGTAAGGTAGGGTTGCAAAAATAATTATTCCCAGTCTCCCATGCCACCATGGACAGTGTATTGGATGAGTATCAGTCCCTCTGTAGATGTGTCTCACTGTCACTGGTGTGTAAGGTAAGATCCACTCACAGAATATGTGGCATAAGGTTGCCAATTGTATGATGTTATGCTCCCCTTCCACCCCACATCTTAAAACACGCATCTAAGCCGGGATATTTATGGATAGAATATATATGTGAGATATATTTCTGAGTTATATTAATGCTAACAGATATATATGGTGTGGTGCAGGATAAAATAGGCTAACAGCAAGCCTAAGAAATAGCAAACAGTCAGTAGACAATAAATCTACTCATTTGCTCCTTGATGTCCACACCCAAGCCAGAGCTACAGTGATAGAGTTGAAATGTGAATTATCCCTTGAACTGAGATGCTGCAACCTTCCTTCCCTTTGGCTGTTCCTAAAACTTCCTAAGTGTTCCCATACCTGATGTAATCTTGCTGCCTCAGCTAAATTACTCTGCCGGCCACCTATTCAAGGTGTTGCTAATGTAATCAAGAGAACAATTGGCTACCAATCCCCTGGGTTAGGGGGGATAGAGTCCCTGCCTTCTACTTCATCTGCTGAATTGGAACCATTAGGTAACGTATCACCCTGCTGCCTTCCCAATCTCCTTTCTATAATCCAAACATATTTTTATCACCTTTTTATATCTCTAGGAACTTGTGTGTATGTGCCTCCATATCTTATTGTATGTGTGCTTGAAGCCAAATTTATATAAACATTTTAAACTTAATTTGCATTCCTTGTGTTACTCTGTGGAATGCTCCTTGCCAATTTCCCTGTATACATAGTCTCAAATATCCCCACCTAGCCTCCTCTTGCATTGCCAAGCTAAGTTATTTCTTCCCCAAACAGCTCTGCCAAGCTGAGTTGCTCTCCCCAAAACACTGCCAAGCTGACTTATTTCCCCATTGATACTATGAGAAAGATATACTGTTAGCCATAACAATTATGACACATTTGTTTGTGTTTCTGTTGGACCCTTGAAGGTTTAGATATGTATGTGGTTGTGTTCAGCCAACATGCAATTGAATATGGTGTGAGGAAAGTATTAATTTTGGGATCGTCCAGCTTGGAAGAAGTGTGATGATTTATGATGACACCAAAAATGCCAGCTGTTAGAAAGTAAGTAGTTGTGGCACAGCAAAGCTTTCCTTTAGCTTGGTGATATAACTTAGACTAGGAGAGAAGTAGGAAAGAGATAACCTTCTGAAACTAGGATTTGTTAAGGAAAGCTAGGACTGAACAATTGTCTGTGAGCTGAACACTGATATCACAGGCCATACACAGTTGGGATAAATGATAGCTTCACATGACATCTGAACCGCATCAGCTACATCAGCTTTTTGGTTATTAAGGGAGTCGGGAAAAATTACAGCAGCTAGGTTTCAAATTGGGAAACATAGATGATTGGTTTTAATCTTTTTCTCATGGGCCCTTTCTGCACGGGCGTTGTATGGCGCCCTGGGGACGGCAAAAACGCCGTCCCCAGGGAGCCATTCGCACAGGGGGCACAGCTGCTGCACAGCCGCACCGCCCTCGCGCTGCCCGACCGGCGCCAAGCCAGCATTTCCAGAGTGCGCTTGGAAGCGCACTTTCCTGGAAACGCCGGCTGGGAGCCGCTGCCATGCAAACGGCAGCGGCTTCCAGGCGCTTCCCCCCCCCACTCCCTCCCTTCACTTACCTGGTCTCTGGCCCTCCAGTGCATTGCCGGGGCCTGGGGACACCTCCCCCGCTCTGCGACGCTGAAGCAGGCGCGCAGGGCAGGGGAGGCATGTCCCCAGGCCCCAGCGACGGGCCGGAGGGCCGGAGACCAGGTAAGTCCACCGGGCGACGACGCCCAGTGGCGCCGTCTTCCCGGTTCTTTCTGGGACCGTCCATGTGGATGGTCCCAGCGGTGTAGGGTCGGCATCGACTACGCCGACCCGGCCGCTTCCGCCTCCATGCGGAATTGGCCATGGTTTCTAGGGTTAACTCTCAAGAAGAAGGAACCAGAAGCTAGCATGGGGGCCTAGCCTTGTTCTTATTCTAAATTTTAAACCATTGTCTTTCCCAATGGTATTTGTCCAATATCAGCATGTGACTCCTTTTTCTGTCTTAGGAAGTATCAGAGAGGCAGGTGCCAATGAATAATATTATTTGAATGGGGAATCAATAATTCCATGATTAGAGGAAGAATCTTGAGGTTTCTCTTTCTCAAAACAAACAAGCAAAACAAAACCCTGCTCTGACAAGACTATTCTTAAATCTCAGGCTCAGCCTCCTGAAAATCCTCCAGAGACATGGAAATGCACGTTTATTTGCTAATGTTATATTGACCACTGCAGCACTAGCTGTCAAGTCCTGCACGCAATGTCGCAAATATATAATTACCTTTTTTTTAAATGAAAACATTTTGATAGCTTTTACCAGATTGCACAAAATGCCAAAGGGAGCAGAAAACGAACCCACAGCTCTGCTGCAAGCACTGCAATTAGACTGAAGGTAAAGCTTCAGAGTTAGGGTAGGGTCTGGTCAGACAAGGGAGGGAATTGGATTTAATGAGAGGTCTGAAGCCACATGTAGGGTTTATGCAACAACTTGGAAAAATGGAAATTGGCCCTGTCACTAACACTTTCATGAATTATGCAAACAAGTCAAAGCAGCATAGAGTCTTGCTGGGGTGAAGCTGCCACGGCAACTGTGTGTGTTTTTCTCTCTCCCCTTCCAGTCCTGTGTTGACATATCAAATCCCATGTGGCATGGGCCTCATACAGGCACTGGAGAACCCTGGGCCAAATATAAATTAAAGACCCCCTTGCTTTCCCCTCCAGAATTTGAAGCAACTGGAGACATGACATATGTTGGAAGGAAAAAAACCCTTGCCCTTCCGTTAAAAATTCATAAGTCATATATTTAGCTTGTGCTAATACTTAGCATTGAGATTCTTTTAAAATTTGTCATAACAGTTGACATTTTTTTTCAGAACAAGCCTTGAACTTAGAGTATAGAGTTGCTTATAAATGAAAATAAACATTAGTCATTTGGTAGCAATTTCTTTTCTCTTTTCTCTTTATATTTTTATTTGATTATAAACATATAAATTTACAAATGTACAATAAGTACATACAGTCATCATAATTCAGTGTAAGGGTAGGAGTTACATCAGTATGTATTGGCTAGCAATGTCAATGCAGAATAAATTTCAGGAGCTTTCCATGTTCTTCAGAGAACCAGGTACATTTATCTTGCTCCAGGAATTATTATCTATTTCACACTATTCTTCCTAACCTATTTTCTTTCCCAATTAAAAATCTACTGAATTGTCCACCACCCCAATGTTCTAGGGAATTGCTGAATTAGTACATGGTGTCCATTCCAGCCATTACTCGAAAGAAGTTTCCCCACATTTATTTGGCAAGGTCAACAGGTCAACTAGAAACCTCTCCAGTCAGTCTGGGAACTGTTCTTTGGTTTGACTACAACATTATTTTATTTGCTTTATTTATAATCTTCCATTCTCACTGAGATGCTCTCTTTTTTTGATGATTTTTAATTAACAAATAACAACACAATTAACATGGTGAAGTAAAAAATAGTGAAGCACTTACTCTATACTACATTAATAACGAAGGTGAACAGTACATATAACTAAACTGACTTTCCGCCCCAACCTGTTGTGAAGTTTATCCATAATATAATGCATTTTTCACTAATATAAAGATTTCACTAATACAAAAATTTTCTAGCAGAATTCAGTCTCAAAAACAAATATAAAAAAACCTGATTGACCACTGTGTGAGACAGGCGGCTGAACTAGATGAACTATCGGTTGTATTCAGCATGACTCTTTTTATGTTTGTATCCCTTCCCTGCATTATGCTCATGAAACTTTGATAGTTAAAATTTACCTAGAAATAGCACTTTGCCCACGTTCTATCCCAGCTGATGAAGGTAGTTTTGACTTTCAAAATCTTATATCTCAACAATCTTGTTGCCTTTGAGTGCTACAGAACTCAAATATGCTGCAAAGCGGCATGGCAGCACTCTGAATTTTTGCCCAAGGTCACCCGCTGAGCTCCAAAACTCAGGAGAAAATTTAACCTGGATCTGTCCAGTCCAAGTTCAATATTCTATCCATTATGTAGTACTGAAATTGGCAGTTTGGTTCAAAATGAAAACAAGTCATGGGAAGTTGACCTGGTTGCCAAGTAAGAGTGCTCATGAAAAGGTTTGTTCCATCTTGCTGCAGGGCCACCAGCTCTTCTCTTCTCAGTGGGCTTGCAGTGGGCTCTCCTCGCATTTCTGTGTTTACACGCATGGAGGCACTCATTCCTGCCACTGAGCTTTTCTGCAGAGAACTCAGGCATGTACATTAATGGCCAATTGAATTTTAAAGACATTGCTCTTAAGCAAGAGATTTGAAGACCAGTCATTATGAGGCAGGGGACATATTTTGAGCATCCTGGCTATAGATTCAAACCTTGAAAAATTGGAATGATGTAATTGCATACAGTTGTGTGTGTTCCCACATCATCCTTTCTTATGTTGCTAAAATTAAATTATTATGAATTATTCATATATTAATACACAAGTACCACTAAACAGTAATTCAAAATCCAACCTCCTATGAATGTAAATGGAGGGACAATCCCAGTGTCCTCATATTGACTACTTCCATCACACCAGCTTGATGTGAAAATTTGCATTTAGCATTAAAAGTACAAGAACATTCTAAAATGCATATGACTGGAACAATAAATTTCTCGACAACTTAATAGCCTATTGTTCAGTTCTGGATTTTTTGTGACACAGTAACATATTATTAATCACAATTTGGAACACCAAATGGTTTTTGATTGCTTAGCTAGTTTTCTTTAGACAACTCTGCATTGTGTTAACTGTCTCTGTAAATCTTGTTAGAAATTGTACCCTATAATATCTCCACTTAAATGTTTTGGATGTTACAGCATAGAGAGGATTATTTTTTTACTCAAAATAGATGACCATTTAGAAAAGGGCAAGCAATGGTTACAAGCACTTCTCTTCCAGTGATGAGGTTTCATACAGTTCTGGCTCAGGTCATGATTGTCAAAAGTGCCATCAAGTTGCAGCTGACTTGTGGTGATCTTTGAACCATATGACTTGGATCCCATGTAGATTTTCTGCATGCACTCATGACAGGGACATAGGTATTGATATTTTATGGGGAGTCATGGGTGGGGCCACACCCCCACCTGCCCCTGGGGGCGTGGCCATACCTTCCCAAGCCCCACCCCTGGCCTAAGTGCTTATAAAAGCAGCTCTCCGAGGCCAGGGACAACAAACTCCCCTGCCCCACCCCCACCCCTGGCTGGGCTCCCAGCAGGCAGCCGGAAGTTCCTTTTGCCCAACCCTCCGGGCAGAGGCGTAGCTAGGGAAAATGGAGCCCATTGCAAATGGAGCCCATTGCACCTGCTGCCCTTTTTTTACACACACACACCTTTGCGCACACGCTGCGCACTTGCGCTGCACGCACACGCACACGCACACACACACCCCATGGCTGGCCACTGTGATGCTGGAATCCACCCCCAAGCAGCATCACTTTCAATGGTGTTTAAACTAGGGAGCCCAGATTCTCCTTTTAAATCCACCTGAAAGGGAGAATCTGGGGTCCCCAGTCCAAACAACATTGAAAGTGATGCTGTTTTGGGGTGGATTCTCCCCCACCCTGAAATAGCATCACTTTCAATGTTTAAACTGGGGACCTCAGATTCTCCCTTTAAATCCATGCCGAAGGGGGTGGATTTAAAAGGAGAATCTGGGGAAATTTGGGGGGTGCCTGCTCTCAGGGGTGCAATTGTTAAGATAGCAGCACAAAACTTTCAGGGTTTCTTTAGGAGTTTCTTTGGGAGATTCTCCTGATGATACCACCCAGGTTTGGTGAAGTTTTGGTTCAGGGATTCCAAAGTTATGGACCCTCAAAGGTGTAGCCCCCATCTTCTGTTGGCTCCCATTGGAAACAATGGGAGATGGGGGCACTCCCTTTGGGAGTCCATAACTTTGGACCCCCTGAACAAACCTCACCAAACTGGGATAGTATCATCAGGAGAGTCTTCCAACAAATCCCTGAAAGTTTTGTGCTGCTAGCCTAAAAACTGCGCCCTCTGCAGGCCAAAAACCCAAAAACACTTTAAAATACAAAAAAAGCACAAATGGGGGGGGGTGAAGCTTCGGACATGTAATGGGGAGTTGAACCCAAGAACCCCCCCTTACTGCACCAGCAGCAGCAAAGGTGCTGGAATACTGTCTCACCGTCTGGAACCCATTCCAGGGGTGGGGAAGGCACGGCAGCTGCATGCTGGAGGATTCACTCCTCCACTGGGCCAAGGGCCCTGGGGAGGGCAAATCTGCCCACATGGCCACGCGCTATTCCCACAGGTGGATTCAGCCCCCCCCCCCCATATGGCAATGTGGCACTAAGTGTCTCAAAGTCCCTTTTGCTTTTGGAAAGTCTCATTGAATTGATGCAGAAAGCAAAACTTACAATACTTGATGAAGATTAATAAATCTGATACGCAGCGTCTCAGAAATGAATGGAATAAGATGCTAGACTGCCCTATTTTGCAAAAGGAATAGGATATGGCCTTTTTACTGGCTCTCTGTATGGATCTTAAGTTGCAACTCATTCAGCAAAAAATTATATTTAACATATATTGATCACTACAGTGACTGTTTAGTAAAGAATTGAGTAAAGTGCCTAACTCTTGGCATAGTAACTCATAGGATATGTCCCATACGCTTTGGGCATGTGCAGTCATTCTGCTTTTCTGTAAGGAAGTTACTACTAATATTGAATTTTGTATTGATGTTTATTGATGTTTTGTTTATTGGTTTTGTTTATTGATTTTTGAGGATTCTTATGTATTTTAAAACTATTGGGGCAACCAGAAAAAAAAACCCCACAGGAAAAATGTCCACAGAAAATGAATTACCACAGGAAAAATGCCAACATGGAAAAACATAATTAAAATAATAGAAATTATTGAAAAATATAGGATATAATTTAAAAGAATATAAACAACATAATATAGACAACGAAGGACCACCTAACACTAAAACAACTACCTAACCCAAATAATTAAAATATTTGCTACTGAAAAAAATTACCCATAATGAGGAGAGAGCAACAATCACCATGTTAGGAAATATATTTGTTATTGCAAATGTCCAATTATTGCAATAATTTGTTACTGCAAATTAAGCTTATCTTCCACATGCTGATATTACTGCACAGAAGTGGCAATCATGTCATGCTGTGCTTCATATTTTATCTTTTTCATCTTGAGGTCTCCTGCCTGTGTATTAGCCACTGCTAATTTGTGGCGAGCCAGGTCCCTCTGCAGTCCATCAAACAGAAACCACTGCTGAGATAACTGCAGTGGAAAAGGGAATTAACAGCATCGCAAAATCCCTCACGGTAGTTTATAGTTTTTGGTGTCTGTTCCAGGCCTGCGTCATGATGATTCCATATTCCTATAGGAAACTGAGGATCTCTATCAGTTGCACGATCAATATATGTAGAAAAGAAGTACATGAGCACCTAATTATAGTTGTCTTCTTCTGGAAATGTGGCAGCAAGCTTACTGAAAACACTTCTGACATCTTCGATTGGGACAAAAACTAATGCAGCACAGCCTTCAGTGTAATTTTTATGTTGATATTAGTTTTATATTCAGCATTCAAGCCTTTGATTTTTGATTTTCCTTATGAGACTCTGACACAGATGAAAATAACACCCTTTAATTTCAGTGTATGGAAAGACAATCCTCACTGGAGTCATACAAGCCTTCTCAAAATTGACTAAAACCTTCTGAGGTACCAGATTTGGAATCAATAACTTCATTATTTTAAACATTCTTCCATAGGTGTCCATGTTCTTTTTTTGTAGTAAAATGTACAGACAAGACAGATATGAACTACCCACCTTGACATGCCACATGTACGGTTGGTAAAACATATTGGATAAAACATATTTATCAAAGGTTCCATCTCTGTAGATGGTGTCTTTGTTCAATTTGAGTGTGAGATCTTTTTCACCTAAAATCAGAATTCTGTTTGGATTATCCTTCCTGAACCATGAAGTATCCGTTGACTATACTTTTCAGTGTTTCAGTATGTTAAAATTTGTAGTTTTGGGGATAGGCAAATTACTGACTGTTCTGTGATGGAGAAGACTTCTCATGAGGGATGACTGCCTAGTACAAGTACTAATACTTTATTGGCATAGAATTAAAATATACATATAGTCAGAAACATTTATGGGTTCAGATGGTAAAAGTTATGGCTAAAATGGATGTTATAAAATGATAAAATTGGTGATTATATCCTTATATCTTTATTCATAATTCATATAAATCTTCACTTTAAATTTTTAAGGATTTAATAATTACATTTTTTTCATTTTCTCTGAGAAGTACTGAGCAATCAAGCTTGTAAGTTGTGGGTCTCTGTTTGAGAAGGAGGAGAGCAGGTTGTTTCTTTTTGCTTCGAGTTGTATTGACCTGAGCCATTGTGGGACACTAGGCTTTTCCCCTTAAGAGCTTATAAAGCTGACAGTCAAAGAATAAGCGAGAGATAGAATCTTATTGGGACAGTTTTCCTCATTGGTATATCCTTGGCCTAACATACCAAACTGTGAACTGATTATAGTGCTTTTCCCCCCCATATAGTGATTTCTCCATGTGGGCAACTTTCCATGTGGGCATTTTTCTTGTGGGCTTTTCCATGGAGGCTAACCAATAGTCAATGAAAATAGACCCTTGTTGCCCTTACAGCAAAACAAAAACAAAAATCTAATCTTACAACTTTGGAGAAATAAATGTGTCCCTCCTATAAATCAAGGGATGTAGAACCTTACATCTTTATCAACATTTGAAGGCATGGCATATAGACAACTGAGTATGGGCTAGTTTTTAAGTTTTGGAAATCTTTAATAGAAACTTATATGTATATCGGTCACCACTGTTATATTAATTTGCATTCCATTTTTTTCTGTTCCCTCTCCCATTAGTTGAATCTTAAGGGTTTTTCTCCTCTCTTTTCTACCTATTGTTTTTGAAACAAAAACATTTTTAAAAGTTTAAAATTACATCAAAGCCCGTTAAGAGTTCCAGAGAACTCAAAAGTTACATATTGTTTGAGTCATATTGTTTGTCTCGACCAATTACCCAATTTGTGAATACAAAAGCACATAAAGCTTAAATTGATAACCTAGTGTGAAATAATTATGACTCAACATTGTTAGAATTAATGGAATGTTTAAACAATTAATAAAAAACTGAACTTTGAAAGGAGGAAGTGGCCTCACAGGAAGGGATAGGAGTATAACCCTTGCATTATTGAGCATTTTATTTAAAAAGATGGTTATGACCTTGCAAGCTAATAAAAGACTGAGGGCTTAAAATACTGCTGTTGCAATCCTATGCAGAATTATTTTACCCTGCCCCACGGGTTTCAGCAGGCTTAGATTGGAGTAACCTTGCATAAAATTGCACTGTGAATGATTTAAAGCAGCCCACAGCCTTACTGCCATTCTCAAAACAATCAGCCAGTGACCTTCATGTCTGAACATAGATCTGGTTCACAGATCTTCTTTACAAAATAGAACGCAATCGTACTCATGGTTGTGGCTATTTTAAGGTTTAAGTCCCACCCTTCAATACATTTTGTGTAAAAATAGAATGCATGAAAAGTCTCATGCACTTTAAAAAGATTTCTCATCACCAAATCTACTTCAGTGGGGACCTAGGCTAGGACCCTTCTGATTTTAGTACTTTGTGTTAAGAGTACGGTTGGTTCCCTTCTCTGGAGGATAAGCACAGTCACTCTCTTAGAAACTCTTGAAGCTTATTTCCTGGTTATAGAGTTTTTAAGTGCTTTTTCTGTCATTCACAGCTCATTAAGAGGCACAGTTTAAAAGATTTAAGAGCAGTTCCTTGCAACGGAGGCTAATTGTTCCAATCGGATTTCTGCAATGCCTTCCTAAATTTTCAAGTGATTTTAGCAGATCAAATATTCATAAGCTGGAACAGAGAGATCCATGTGATAAATGTGCTCTTGAGCTCCCAGACCATTACATTGTTGTTCAAGCTAATATGTCCCAATTAGGCTACATTTTAAAATGGATAGCACATGGTGTTTAACACATTAGGGCCATGAGCTTTGAGACAGAAATACAGAAATTCTAATTTGCCCCCCAAATAGTGCCTAAGTATGAAATATTCTGAGTTGGCTTCAGTCTGCTTTTCTGCTCAGTCCTGTTCAATTGCTCTCTATTCTACAGCTCCCATTCTACTTGATTTTTATCTGTACAGCTACTATGTTCAGCACAGGGTTTTTTTCTGGTAAAAAAGGAAAAGGACCCCTTCTTTATCTTTCACCATCTGCAAAGCTGATTGAAAGCTGATTCCCAAATTTCAAATGTGAATTTTCTTGGTAGTCCCTTAATATGTGCGGGGAATATGTACGTTCCTTTAGTCAGGGACTAAAATGGTAAATGATGTTCTGACCATTTACATTGTAAATTCATTCTGTCAAACTAAGCTTTTTGAAAGCAGACTTGACACCTTCCAATGGACAGAAAGGCTGGGAATGCTTTCCAAAGCCTCCTTTTGCAAACCAATCTTAGGCGGGGTGGATGGGAACCAGCCTCAAAGATGCTGGCTTCTGGAGTGGAACTAATTTAAGAGGCTAATTTAGTGTCATCCAATGATGGCAACTAGATTCCCATAGTCTGGGACACTGAGAGTAATTCCTTCAAAGCTAGACTTTACTTAATATGGTAAAAAGATCTTTCAGTTGTTATTCTCAATAAGATTAATGGCCCAATCCAGAGAGGGAGGGGAAGCACCACTCAGATGTGGTGTGAGACTGCTCTAGCACATTTCCCCCCTCTGTAGGTATAAGGAGCACCCCACCAGTGAAGAGGGCAAGGATTCCCGTGTCCAAATGTCCATAGCTCTGTGGTGGCAAAACCCTGAAATAGGTGCTACAGTGGAGCTCCACTGGGGTCCAAATGGATGCTGGGGCAGGAGGGGAGGAATTTCCTTAGGTGAAGCTGACTGTGGTTTGCTTCACTCAGGCTTTTAAGCTGTGGCCAGGGCCTTGGACATAACTTCATTTAACCCCATGGAGGCCTTTCAGGCAACCAGGGTTTTTTTCCATTGTCTCCCCAAACTGCCTGAAAGCCCTATGGAGGTAGTGTTCCTGGTCTCAAAGACTTGTGGATTGGACTTCCAGCATCTACATTTAATAAGTGGAATCACTTCAAAAGTACTGATGGGCCCTTGAGAAGAAGTTTATGAATGCTTTGGCAACAGACCGTCTTTTGCAATTCATGAATATCTCAAAAACAATTTCCAGACTAAAGAAAAATGTCACTCCTCATACACAGAGTGGAGTTCCCCAGCAACTTTAATCTTTGATAGTTTGTTTTTACTAGAAATCACTTCTTTTATGTGCATCAGTTATAAAAGACTGTCCCTTGCCTCAAAATATTCATTTTTCTCTTACTTTGAGGGCTCCCTGTATCTTCTTAAGGGATTTAGCATGTGTATAAGGATAGACACTTAGCAGACTACAGAAGACTCTGCATATTAAAATATAGATCAAATCTTTTGTCACAAACTCACAGAACCTTCTTGGCTTAAGTGAGTAATCTACCAGTCAGATTGATCAAACCAGAATTATTTCTTTAAAAGCATGAACCCATGCTTTCTCCTATACTCCCTCCTTGCACTATTTTTATCTTTTCCCCTCCTAGCAGCCTCTACATCCACACCTTTCCTTCTTTTCTTCTTTCCTTGCAAACTACCCACTAACCCAGCGTAGTCTGAAACCTTAATTACTGTACTGTGCTGTAATTATTGATTTTATTGAGTGGCTGTTGTTGAATGGTAGCAAGCAGCCAGGCCTAGGTGAGTCAAGCATGTCATGTGATAGTAGTGGTTGCTGATGTGCCTAGTCCTTTAAGGCCTAAAAAGGGCCCTCCTTCACCTTTCATTGCCTGAAACCAAGCTTGAAGGCCAGTAACATTGTTGTGGTTGCCCAGCAACCTGTGCAATGGCTACGGGAAGGGCATTTATTTGTTAAAGTTATAGCTGTTGCTCCTAATATTTTCAGTGGATTAATTCCCCCCCCCATGTATTTTTATTCATTTTTCTATAAACATATAGGTTTTTCAGGTTTGTAGAAGGATGTCGTATCTGTTCATGGCCTCAATCTCTGGGTTTAAGTATACATAAATAAGGTCATGTTCAGAAATAGGTATATTGACAGTATTTAATACTTTTGTATCCTGCCCTCAGTTGCAAAGCAGCAATTGGGTGGGGGAGGGTGCCGCACCCCAGTGCGTGCCGTTGGCGTTTTCCCTCTTAGGGGTGGAACCTGGGTGGGACATGGGCAGATCAGGGGCGGGGAGATTGGGATGTGGCATGGCATGGGCAGGCGAGGCGGGGCGCACACAGGCAGGTTTTGCCTTGGGTTCAGTTCCCTCTCCCTCCCTCCGTCCCTGCCTGCCCTTCTTTCAAAAAGCTGAAGATGTAAGACAGCCACTCTTCCATCTTATTAGGTAGGCTAAGCTGAGAGAGAATGTCTAGCCCAGGTCACTAAAAAATGTGTCCTGGAACACATAAACCTGAACTTAGGTCTTCCCTGTACTAGCTCAAACTCTATTGGATCTCTTTTACACAAAGCAGAACTGTACACTTACTTGCATACAGTCCTGGACTGTTGAGATAAAACAATAGGAAAGTTCAAACACCCATCATTTTGGATCACCTCCTGTTTGTCACTCATGAACTGGGAAATGATAGTTTGATTATCAGCTCTATTGCTCATTCATAGCTTTTCAGCAGGTTGCTTCAGTGCGTTACTTCCTAACTATGCCATGCAGTGCAATTTGTTTTTCACACAGCCCAGTTTAGTTCAGCTACTCTACTAGTTCAGCTACTCCCTTTTGCATAAATGCTCCGCCCCAGCAGACAATTGTTTAAAGAGACAAATTAATCACAAAGATATATAAATATATAAATATATAAATATATAAATATAAATATATATATATATATATATATATATATATCAACATATAATATATAACTATATAATATATAAATATATAAATATATAAATCAATCATTTATAAACTGTTTTAGTAAAATCCTAAAATTAAAAGATTGAAAGTTCAAACACCTGTCATTTTGGATCACCTCCTGTTTTTCAGTCATGAATCAGGAACTGATTGTTACTGTATGCCTTTTTGTGTAGAATTAGCTGCCAGTAAGTTAGTGTTAAAATATTACAGATTTTCTTAATAAAAGATAAGTCAGAAGCAGAAACTCTCTGATGGTATTTACTTGTGTAATAACAACTGACCAAGTACATTGTTGGGTGTCCTTGTCAGGATATTAATGATCTGAAATTGAAAAGCTAACAAGAAGCCCTTGGCTTCTTAAAGGCAAATCTAAATCCAGTATTTCTCTCTCTGATATGCTAATGTTCCAGATGAAGGAATATTTTTTGACATGAGGAATCTAGAGATGATCAAACATGCTCTAGTTTGGCCTGCTTTGTATTCAGCAGTCACAAATAGGGAGCCAATTTTGCAACAGATTATTTGTCAACCTGTCTGTAGTTCATTAGGTTGCTCTGTGGAGTTCTTTCCTAATAGTACAGTAGAACATATCCCGCTTTCCCTCTGTGAGCAGTCTTACATAGCCTGATGGAGTTCTACTTCTCCCTCATCAATGAACCACTACATTAGTTGGCCAAAAACTGTTTAAAGAAGAAGCAGAAGAAGGGTTGGATTTATATCCCCCCTTTCTCTCCTATAGGAGACTCAAAGGGGATTACAAACTCCTTTCCCTTCCCCCTTCACAACAAACACCCTGTGAAGTAGGTGGGGCTGAGAGAGCTCAGAAGAACTGTGACTAGCCCAAGGTCACCCAGCTGGCGTGTGTTGGAGTATACAGGCTAATATGAATTCCCTAGATAAGCCTCCACAGCTCAGGCGGCAGAGCGGGGAATCAAACCCGGTTCCTCCAGATTAGATGGGGGCTGTAAATATTCTCCACGGCAAGCCTGTGTCAGTGCATGTGGGAATGTACAGAGCGTTTCCTTTCAGTTCGTGGTAATGATTCTCTTTAATTGATGCAAATTAAAAATTAGTAAATTATCAGAAAAAAAAAGCACATGGTAGAACTTACAAGGTCACTCTTGTGTAATAGCAATGGCTGCCAGGAGTATTATTTAGTATTAGAACTGTGCAAAACATTCAGAGTCAACACATGAAAACTGTAAGTGCTAGGTGGAACATTATATAAAAGAGGTGTCCTTCACAAAGCTGTTCCGAGTCTAGCAATACCTTATATACCTTTGATGTAGCAGGAGCACTACAGTGATTGAAGTACTCAGATTTCTTTCATGTCTCTCATTTCAGCTTCTTGATCAGGGGATATGGCACACAGAATGACAACTGTGTAGTTACAGGTCTGAGCAAAATGTGACCCACCAAGCTTAATTCAGCTTACTGGCTATGTACAGTAAGCAACCAAGAATTTGATGGACCCACTGCCTGAAAGTATATAAAGCAGAGGAAACTTTCAAGCACCTGGCATGCTATAATGCATATCCTCTGGACTGCATTTTGTTTAGTGGCTCACACTTTGTCATAGTTTAGTCTAATTGTAAGGATAGCAGGAAAGGGATACTGGGAATACAAAATGTTCTGGGTCTAAGAGCCTAAGAAGTCTATCTGCATAATTTTATTCTCATGCTACCGCCTGAAACAACACCTGTCACCTTGAGGTTTCAGCAACAGCTAGAAGCCTCACTAGGAACCTGTCACTTTGCTTTGCTTTAAATAATAACAAGCGTTTTCTTTTTAAAAAACATTTGCAGTATTTTTCCATTAAACAAAAATGTTAAAGTGAAAGATCATGGATTCTCATAGAATTTGACTAAGGGTTGGTGAGATTGTTCCTTACACCTCTTCCTCATTTCTCTCCTTCTAAATCTTCCTTGTTTAATGGTAGAGGTAGGGCCGAGGGAATTTCCCTCTAGAGATCCATGACAGATTTCATCAAGTCATTCTTAACTGTCCATTTCCAGTCTCTTGGTGTTGATAATATAATTGTTCCTAGGAACATAGTGGTATTTTTTAAGGACTCCATTTAGGAGTATTGTGGTTTGGGGGTGTTTGTCCCTCATGTAGGATTTTACATTTTTCATTCTGTTCCATCAAGGGAACAAGGAATAGATGGAGCACTGCTTGAGGGATCTAGATTAGTTTTTTTGTGGGCTTTAGAATGGAATTAAAGGTCAGGGAAATGCTTTGTGCTCTTCTGCTTCCTGCCTCTAAGATGTAATTTCTTTTTGTGGCAACTCTGCTACTCAGTACATAAAAGCCAGTACTTGGAGACCTGGCAAACCTAACCCTTCTTTTAATGGTCTTTTGGTGAGAGTCCTTATCCTGACACAATAAGGTGAATGGAGTTAACTGTTCTAATGCTGACCCAACCATCCCCTCCTACCAATCTTTAAGTATCACTAATGATTAAGCCAGAATGAATTGTAGATGCTGTCATTTGAAATCTGTCTGCCTGGAAACCTTATTTAGATCATATAACATCACTCCAGAAGCTGTTTCTGGTTACATTGGGCAGAGAAAAAAAATTGAAACTCATATGTACTGGTTCTGAAGTTTTTTCTATCTATTTTCTTCTTCTCCTTCTTTCAGATTTTAAAAAAATATTTTGAGCGAGCAGTTTTGACAAATATTTTGAGCGAGCAGTTTTCTTTCCCTCGATTCTTCATCTGAATCTTTTGTTTGCTGCCTAGGGGAGAATAAAAGGATGCCAGGATACTGTCTGGTGACTTCAGCCATCAATTCCATCTTGCCTTTTCTTTTGTCTGTAGAATGGAGGAAAGGAAAGAAGAATTTGAAAACAAAGATTCAGGCTCTCCCAGATGTAGTCCTAGTCTCATTTGGCATGTCCTCTCAGACTCTGAGTATTATGTTACAGTCACAAATTGAGTTTGGACATGCTGCTTTCCTTTAACTTTAAGTAATTCAAGTAATTTAATACCATGTAACTTAGAAATCAATTTAAGAAGAGTCAAAGCTTATAAGTTTTAGGGTATTTTGGCCTTTTTAGCCATTATTGGTCATTTAGAGTGAACTAGAACAGGAACATATAATTGGCCTATGATGTAATTGGCCCTTTTTCTTCATATGACCAGCACTATAACCCTGAAGATAATAGATCTGGAATACCAAACTAACCATTTGCTTCTCCAGAGCACCCACTGACTTCAAGACCATGACTACTCAGTGAGTACTTTGAAGAGTCCAATTTTGACTAGTGCTTTACAACTGAGTCGGGAAGGGGGGATGGCCTTAGGAAGTGGCAGAGGGCCACACCGACATGTTTGCCTCTTGTGTCAGTTAGGGGCACCCCTGCTGGTGGAGGGAGCAAATCTCTGGTTGCCCCCTACCTCCACAGAAGGCAAACCTGGAAATGGGAACCACCTCAGAGCTTTGCTGGCACCCAAGCAGCTGCTGGCATGGCTGGGGGAGCTCCAGGGACTGAGACCTAGTTCCTGAAATTTCTTCCCCAATCAAGTCTCTAACTTACCTTCTACTCTCTGCCTCTCAGAGACTGTTCAAAAGAGCTGAATGGCAGTTAAATAGAGCTGGTGTCTCACTAGAAGCCCCACTTCTGGGAAGCCTGAGACAAGCACAGGGCAAAAAACAAAGGAAAAGTCCCACACAAGCCAAAGCCCTCCCTCAAAAAACAAGTCATCAAAAACACAAAAGGCCCTTAAAAACAAACACAGTTAAAGATTTGATTTTAAGGTTAATCTCTCAAAAACAGAGGCCGTTTCCGCACGGCCCATTAATGGTGCCCTGGGGACGGGATAAACGCCATCCCCAGGGAGCCATTCGCACAGGCGGTGCTGCTGCAACGCAGCAGCGCCGACCTGACTCCGCTCCCTCTCCCCCAGGGCGGCGTCAAGCCGCCCTGAAAAACAACCCTTTAAAGGGTTGTTTTTCCTTCAACAGCGTGTTCCCGGCGGCGCGGTGCGAACAGCACCGCCGGGAACACGCTGTTTCCCTTCCCCGTTCCACTCACCGTGTCCCCGTCGTCGGCCTGCTGGCCGTCGAAGCCCCGCCCACGCTGTCCTCCAACCCCTGGAGGTCGGAGGGCAGCGTGGGCGGGGCTGCGACGGCCAGCAGGCCGACGACGGGGACACGGTGAGTGGGATGGGGAGGGGGGAAGAGGCGGCTCCGTGCGGAGCCGCCTGCCGTCTGCCGGCCTGTCTGGAGGCCGCCTGCATGCTTCCATGCGAACGGCCTCTGCCTCCACGCCGGCGAGAATTCTGCCGGCGTGGAGGCGCCTCCACGGCCGTGCGGAAACGGCCAGAGCTCACCTTTTGCTCTCTGTTCAGCTGCCTTCTGCTCCCTTCTGCTGCCTCTCAGAGACTCATCCTACTTTCTCCCATCCTACTACAGCTATAAGCATGTAGTTTTTATTTGTTAATAATAGCACTAGAAGTCAATGAGCATGATGCATATGCAACATGGATCTCTTATGGGAACAATGCCTGACTTTGCTGCATCCACTTGTACAGTCTCACTTGGTTTTCTGCATCAAAATAGTGGAGGAGTGGTCCAGAAATACTTGGTTTTAGTTGTTTCACTTCCTGTCAGTTTCATCAAATGTTTTAGAAAGCCCATTCAGTGTCTTTTTCCAAGTTGTGCAACTTATTGTGCTAATCATGGACAAAATTTAACTTGTTAGTTAAGCAGTCCCATTAAAGTTTCCAGTTCTAATTTATACTTGGGAGTCTACAGTTGCTTTACTACTAGAACCTTGCTTGGATTTGATTTTATTCCTTCTAGAGCCAGTATTGTTACGAAATCAAGTAACACCTTTATTACTTCCAGTTTACATCTACTTGGGATTTAATTTCAGTTACTGTCTTTGCACCTTTCCAGTAGTATTTTCAGATTTCACAATGTTCTCAGTTACAGCCACACGCTAATATGTCCATAATACTTACAGCCTGTAATCTGTCTTACTATCAAAGAGGCTTTGTTTTGAAAAAACAATTCTTGAACTGAAGAGATCCCAAAGGTACTCTAGTGCAGCGGCCAGATGGTGAGCTGAAGGTTGTCGTTTTGCTGCTTCCCATGCCAAGTTGCCAATTAACAATTTGTGCATCCAGTGCACAAAAATAGTTGGCTTCAGACTGATTGTACATTATGCCCTCTGACACAGAAACGCTGTAGTGCTCTTTTATTATGACATGGTGTAAATAATCTCCTATCAAAGTATCTTAGCTGTTTTGAGTTTTTCTACTGTATGGCCACTAGTGAGCTTACTTATTCTGTAGTCTCATCCATATTCATCAATAATCTAATTGGTTCTTGTGGCTTTTCCAGGCTGTGTGGCCGTGGTCTGGTGGATCTTGCTCCTAATGTTTCGCCTGCATCTGTGGCTGGCATCTTCAGAGGTGTATCACAGAGGGAAGTCTGTTCCGCACACTCACGACTTCCCTCTGTGATACACCTCTGAAGATACCAGCCACAGATGCAGGCGAAACATTAGGAACAAGATCCACCAGACCACGGCCACACAGCCTGGAAAACCCACCAGAACCAGCTGAATACGGCCGTGAAAGCCTTCGACAATACAATAATCTAATTTGTTCCAGTTCCTTTACAGTTTGCATGATGAGAGCAAGTAAGACTTTTCTAGGTGTGAGGCCAGCATCCCTTAAAGACTGTTTTGTCCCTTATAAACCTACCCATCCAAATCAAGTGAATGGGTAGGTTTATAAGGAAGAAGACAGTCTTTAAGGGATGCTGGCCTCAAGCTGTATAGGGCTTTAAAAGCTAATGCCAGTAGGGATGGAGTAAAGCAGAATACTAGGACTCTCCAGACTCTCTATCTATGCTGTGCGGAAGGGGCCTGAGATAGGACCAGACTTTTAGTCACAAGTGGAATTTTGCATAGGATTTCAAAGTGGCATTTGATAGCAATAATTCATGGTGACTTGTCCAAGAATGGATTTCCCTCAGGACTTAAATACATTTTTGAATTAAACACAATGCAGTTTTCATTAGCATAGTGACCTTTTCTGTCTTATGAATTCACACAAAACATCTGTTAAAAGGTTCACCAACTTAAACAAAAAAAAGACACCATGGGGACATTAATATTCATTGTTCAAGGAAAACACATTTTGTTTTATTATTATTATCGAAGAACAGCATTTCAGGTTTGATGATACTCTAATTCTGTGAATTTTATTGATCCTTTCCTTGAGATTATTACTATAAAATGGCAATTTAGAAATAGATATTTAAAGATAAAATTTAGTCAAATGATGTTATTGTTGGAGTAAGGTAAGATAAACTTACCTAAGTTTCACTTTACGTATCTTAGTGCTTTCTTATTTGACCAGGATTGCAATTTAATTATTTATGTTTCACTCTGCTAACCAGTTGGGACCCAAAACAACTTATAAATCAAAAAAGTACAATAGACATAAACACAAAAAAGAGAAAAAGGGCTTCTGAATAGGTCCCTTTTCTGATCATTCCAGTAGTTTTTCTGCCAAGTATTTAGATATCTAAGCTGAGAACTGAAACTTATTGAATCTGTGCCTGAAAAACCAAATACTGAATCTCTGTGCCAAAGCTCTTTTGTGTATATATATATATATATTTCTCCTATGTCATCTATTCATACCTCCAAGTTATTTATCTCCCTTTCCCATCTCCTCTCTGGCCCCTTCCACATGGCACAGGGAGAGCGGGTTGCAGGAGGAATAAAGTAACCTGCTCTTCTGTTTTCCCGTTCGCATTCCTCCGTGCAGGCAGTGACTGGAGCTCGTGAAAACAATGTGGGTTGTTGCTGTCGTGCCTTCACATGTTTCCCCCTTACCTCTCTTGCTGCATAGCTACACAGGCAGGCTGGCATGGACCCTCACAGTCATGCTGCTGCCTGTGACCATGCGTGGCTACACAGCCTTGAGCCAGAAACCGCTAAAATCTGCGAAGCGCAGTTGAGAAAAGCGCTTCTCGGGGCAGCCGTTTGCTTGGCAGTGGCAGTGGCTGCAATCCACATTAAAACTAAATAATTTCTGATTCTTGCTGTGATCCTTGAAAACCTGGGGGTGGGAGACACAGAGCAGATTCGCGTTAGGAGTGGGATCTGTGTGAAGTCCCCCCCCCCAACACGAGTTTTATCCCGTGGTTAGCCCGAGTTTATTGGCCTGTGTGGAAAGGGCCTCTCTTAATAAACCTTTTATTCTGTTTAAGTTTAAAATCTGCCTGAGTAATTATTTTGTGTACCTTATTATGGGATTTGCTTAGAAAGGCTATAGTAACAGGCATCCTTCACCTTCTGGGATAGATACAGGGAAGAGGGAAAGTGTTTTTGTTTCACCATATACTACCATTTCTTAAGCACCTCAGCCCCTGTAGGGGAAAAGGCAGGAAAAATCTGATTAGTCAGGTCAGTGAGGGGTTTCCCTGCCTTGGTGATATAGTAAGGTGTGGGGTTATGTTGCACCCAGACTTAAATATCTGTCACTAAGGAGAAACCCTGATAGGCTTTACACAGCTGCTGTGAGTCAGCTAGTAGTGTTTTCCTCACTTCCTCCCCTGCCTCTGAGTACATCTTGTGAGCAGCATCTTCTTGCTGCTTGACTTTTTAAATGAAGCAGCCTTCTTCTCACTGAGACCAGTTCCCTATGCTTTGGTCAGACATAGGACTGGCTCCAGGTTTTGGGATGTCTGCAGAAAGAAGCCCTCCAGTATCATCTTCTAATCTAAGCTCTCCTGCCTTCTTTGATTCACTAATTTGCATATTAAAGCAACAGTAATTCTGAGGGGAAGCATCTCCAAAGATGAAGCAATTTATTATGACCATTACTGCCCCTGTGATGGAAGGAAGGATCGGTTCTTCTAAGCCAGGAGCAATGGATCATGGTTTTTATAAACTGTGATTCTGCTTCACAGATTGTGCTACACACCATTACCTCTGTCACACAGGTTCAGGGAGAAAGGTAGGTCAGGGAGGAGTCACAGTTTGCTACCCATCTTGTCTCTTTTTGCTACACAACATTTTCTGACCCTTTCACAAACTATTAACAACCCCTCTCTCATTCCCAGAGACATTACTATACAGGGCAGCCCAATCCCCTTAGCAACTACCCCTCACTCCGACACTTTATAGAGCCTAAGGATTGGGATCCAAACACGGCTTGAATCTCACACTGCTACCACTTGTATATGTTTAAACAGAGGCTGAGGCCTGACCTATGTGTGTGCCCATGCATACACATGTTTCTTTCCCTAGGACAGTATACATTCAGTCAGCAGGACTGACCAAAAAAAATAGTTAATTTTTATTGAAAATTTAAAACAGTTATTCAGATAGATACGGCATTTCAACACTTAAACTTTTTATCCCTAACTTGATTCATGCTTCCAAGTCTACTTGATCCAAATTATCTTCCTTTCAGCCAGCTTCAGATTGCTATTTTCTCACTGGTTGAACCTCTTATTTCCTTTCCAGACAGCTGTAGCTTAATGGCTCTATCACCTCCCCCAACATTCCATCAGCTCTCATTGGTTTTTTGCAGAGAGAGACAGAATTAGTCCTCTCCATCACTCAAACTTTCCTATCAACAATAGGTGGGGGGGGGGGACCTGCCTGATTAATGGAGGCACATTTTAATTGATCAAAATGTTTAAAAATTATGATTTATAACAGATTATTTCACTACAGATTGCAGACCCAATTTAAAAATGCTTTCCTTTTCTAAAAGCCATATTCACAAGTGACACATTCCGGATTAAACCTGAAAAATAAATACTAGTATTTATTACTTAAACATTTTAACATGTTAAAACACCTTCAAGTAGGTTCTTCCTTCAGTGAAACTGTGGCCTTGTGAGGAAACATTTACACACAGAAGGTCTAAGCTTCAGTCCCCAGGATCATCAGTGAAAAAATAACAGTTAAGCAGATGATATGTAGGATTTATACCTAGGATCCTATAGAGTTAAAATGACCTTGATAAATCAACATTCAGACTCAGAGCAAGGTGGCTCCCTGTGTTTTACTGGATAGATTCTGTACTGATTTCTTGCATTTGAAGCAAAGCAATTGTGCTTTCATATAGCCCTTGAGCCAGCCATTTCCTCACCTTCCTCATGATGATTTTTATCTTCATAGTAATTTTAAATTTGGCCTTCTCAATTCTTTTGACTAGATTTTTATAGGGCCCTCCTTCCTATACCTTGCAAGTTCCATTTATGTTTCTCATTATATTTACAATCAAGACAGACAATTCACTCTACTGTGCAGGGGGAGCAACGATAGGCAACACACTCAATCTTAACTCCACAAATCAGTAAACCTTTTCGAGCAGGAAAGGTTTAGCTCAGCTTTCAGGTTCAAGGAAAGACTGGCACTCATTCTGGCTTTCCAGAATATGCTAAAGGGTTTAAAAGGGCATAAAAGAAGCTGAACAGCTATGCTGGAACTGGGTTTCTTTCTATTAATTTCACATGGAGAAATATTTGCGCATTTCAACTGACGTACAAGATTTCTCAATCAAACTGTTCTGTTTTTATCATGAAACGGTGCCTGTATACTTAAAGGTCATTACCAGGATCCGCAGAAAAATGATATGGTTTATTTTGTGCTAAGCAAATATCATTAAGCCAATCAGATAAACTTCCTTTGAGCACATTATCAACAGAATGGAGGTTTTCAAGCAGAGGCTTTTCTTTGGAGGTTTTCAAGCAGAGGCTGGATGTTCAACTGTTAGGAGTGCTTTGGTTGCGTATTCCTGCATGGCGGGGGGCTGGTGGCTGGATGGCTCTTGTGATCTCTTCCAACTCTGATTCTATGATTCTAATGCAGAATTATGGCCTGATGCCTCTGTTTGCCAGCGAAACACAACCTGGCAGTAACTGCATTCCACTTTTCACCGACAGAACATCAGTGATTTGAAAATGCTGGGTTTTTTTCCCCCCCAGAAATGTACTTTGATGATGATTTATTGGAGAATGCGTAAAATGTGTCAGCCATCATCACATGTTACATGCCTGCAAACTGAGAGAGTGTATGGTCCCTATGATAAATACAATAAATGCAGACAGTGTTTCATTTGAGTTGTACGACACAGGGATTTTCCATTCCTGCATGAAATGGAAAACTAATTGTTGCCCAGTTCATAAGGAATGGTGACCATGCATATTGGGTGCATCACAGTATCTGCATAATTCAAAGGTACATGGTTGACAGCCATCCAGATGATGTGGATGTAATGTCTACCTCGAGGCTCCTAAGTATCTGTCCTCAAACCGTACATATCAAACCAGCCTTTGGAGCTTACATTCAATAATAGTGTTGCATCTTTGATGAGACTCCTCCAAAATGTTGCCATCTAAGAGAAGTTTCCCTAGGACTGTCTGTAACTTTTCAGCTGTGCTTAGAACTATAAAAAGTCAGGCCTTTAAATCCAGTATTCTCAATCCCCTCCCCTTTTCTGTGCATAAAACAATCCAGATGGGGGGCAGTGCCATCAGGGACAACATGGTGAAAGTAGTACTGCACCATCTTAAAAACCCTCCTTCTACCAAATAGCCCCAGAGGCTAAACAAACTTACATTGTACCTTTTGATGGTGTGAGTCTGTGGCTGCAGAGGGAGACATTCCTGGGCATGAAGGCTGGTGGAAGCTGATTAAAATTGGCTCTACATCTGGGAAAGCCCTCAGCATGGGTGTGGCTGCTGCAGAGCTGGGTGGCACCCACACACCAGTATCTATAATTTCTGACTGTCAGGGCTGGAATTCACTGCCTCAGAGAGTGGTGGAGTCTCCTTTGGAGGTTTTTAAACAGAGGCTGGATGAACATATGTTGGGAATGCTTTGATTGTGTGTTTCTGCATGGCAGGGGGTTGCACTTGATGGCCCTTGTGGTCTCTTCCAACTTTATAATTCTATCTTTGCTCTTCCCACCAGCATAGGTGTCCCTTGCTTGGGCAGGGTGGACAAATGCACTGGTGTAGCCCTCCTCCACTCTGACAGGCTGATTCACACACACCCCAATCTGGATTGGGCCCTTAGGGTTCACTTTGCTGCATTTGATAAAGCACATGGAAGCTTATAATAAATTTGTTCATGTTTAAGATGCCACAGAAGATGCTACAGGAGCAGCAGTGGTTAAGAGCAGGTGTATTCTAATCTGATTCTCATCTCTGCCGTCTGAGCTGTGGAGGCTTATCTGGGGAATTCAGATTAGCCTGTGCACTCCCACACATGCCAGCTGGGTGACCTTGGGCTAGTCACAGCTTTTCAGAGCTCTCTCAGCCCCACCCACCTCACAGGATGTTTGTTGTGAGGGGGGAAGGGCAAGGAGATTGTAAACCCCTTTGAGTCTCCTACAGGAGAGAAAGAGGGGATATAAATCCAAACTACTCCTCCTCTTCCTCTTCTTGTTTTTGTTACAGCAGACTAAGGCCCTTTCCATACAAGTCATCTAGAACATTTCCAGAACAGTTCGGATCCCCTCTTGCAATGATGTTTGTCTGCACTCACCTCTTCCAAATGCTTCATGGCTGCCATGTGGGTTAAAAACATTTTTTTTTGCTTATTCATTGAAACAATGCTTTATTAACTCATTGCTTCAATGGTCTGTAGCATCATTTAATCGATGCTTTGTTGATTCAACCAAGCAATAACAAAAGAAAACCCCTCACAAAATACCAAAAAATGAAGATGTCAGGAGGAAAGGAATGAGGTCAGGGACATGAAAAAATGGCACCGAGAAGCTATGTAATTGCTTTGATCTTTGATTTTCCAGTGTTCATTCTCCAGGGTACATTCTCCAGGGTACTATAATGTGTCCATTATTTGATTGGTCATGGCACTGCAAAATAGTCAGACTCCGTAATGACATTTCAGGAGTCACAGTGAAGGAATTCTAAGCTTCCTCCACCATAGATCTAGGCTGACCCCTTCCACCCTCAAGATATTTTCAGTCTGTATTCAGTGAAGTCTAGATTAGTTTTTAGATAATTGGCCTTAAACTCAGGGAACATTGGACAGGTAGACAATGTCTCCCTGGTACTGAAAGCAGCAAATTGTGTTAGGTCTTTCATTATAACACTGGGCAAGTTGTAACATGCTTCAAAAATATCAGACTGGCCACAGGGTACTGGAAGATTAGAATGAAACACATTTTATTCCTTTCTGACACTTATGTGTACATTTCACTAAACTGATGAGCCTGAGCCGGAATGATCAAACATCAGGATAACCACTATGGGAGGCCTGCTATAAATTATTTTCCTTGCTTTAACAATTGGACCAAGATAGACAGAAGATTTCTGTCAAGAAATGGCAGGCTGCAAGCAGAGGCCTCATATCCTAGCCTGAGGAAACACATCAAATTAATATTCTCAGATATGTATAATCTTAGGTGAAGCTGTTTTTCTTAATAATATAATGCAATCAAGCATATGTGTTACTTAACAAAGTGATATGAACAAAAAAAAACAGGTTGCTTAAAATGACTTGCATTAGGTCAAATCACTGGTCCATCTAGCTCAGTATTGTTTATTTAAGCCGCCAGCAGTTTACTAGAGAGATTTTTCCTAGTAGCTGCTACCTAAGGGTGCAAATAGGTGATGTGGATTCCTTGCTGCAGCTATTTTACTCAGGAATTCTCTCAGTATGAAAAGGTTGTTGGGGCCCAATCCTGCTCAGGACTGCAGTACAGGGGAAGGGAGGCTAGGTTTCCTGCATTTTGAAGAGTTCAAACTCTTGAAGTATTTGGACTCTTTAAAAATGGTGAGGTGAAGACAGAAGCCCCACCTGTCTCTGCGCCACAGTCCAAGAAGGATCAAGCTCCCTGGTCAATCTCCAGCCACCCCCTGGAGGCTGGCAACCTTACCAGGCCCAGCTCCTTGGTTAGGCTGTCCCATAACTTATCGATTTGGCTACTACCAGTGACAGACTGCTTTGAGTTTGGAGTGGAATTTGGATACAGAGAGTGGAAACAAACATCAAAATACTGGAGTAATATATTCCTCTTGGTTCCCAGTTCGGGTGGGAAAATCCATTTGCATCTGTCAGCTAGGAGAGGAGAGGTGGAATGATACTTTGAACTGATTATAAACTTGGTATTGCATGTATGTTGCTTCGTGGTATTTTTTTAGTAGCTTCAGGAAACTGGTATAGCATAAGGGCAATGAATTTCAAAACTTTTCTCATAACCTCACTAGGTGAGCTTTCACAAAGTACTCTCTTGTCAGCCGGCAATCTCTGGGCTGCAATTTAGTAAAATAAGACAGGCTTTCTTTAGGTAAGAAATACTGAAAAAAAACATATGAGGAATTCTTTGAACGTTGAACGTGTGTGGTCTTCACCACTGGTCCATATCCAAATCCATGGATCAGGGTCAGACTGATACAATGGATTTTCCTGCAAACTTGGGAAATCCCCCAGGTTTGCAAAAAAAATTGAAAACTAAAAAAGGAGGGTTACATACCTCCTGAATAAAAAAATGTAATATGTGCATATTCAGAAAACACATATATATTCTGCTTCTGGTGGTAGTGACAACAGTGGGGTGTTATCTGGTAGCTGCAGTTGCCCCGACAACAACTGTGGTGTGGGGGGAACTAGGGGTAGCCCTGCAATAGTGACCTGGAGACATAATGAGCCCAGTGAGGATTGCAGCAATGTTGAAGGACAAGGGAGTCACAGCTATGGAGGGTTTTCAGGTGGTCGGGGAGTTTGCTGCCTCCCCGCACTACCCTGAAGCCCTCTATAAGTGATGCAGCAATAGAGCCATCCCTAGCTGCACAAGCCCTGTGGATTGGATTGTTAGAATTTCACTGATCACCATGAGCAGCAGTGGTATAGTGGTTAAGAGCAGGTGTACTCTAATCTGGAGGAATGGGTTTTAATTCCCTGCTCTGCCTCTTGAGCTGTGGAGGCTTAATTTGGGGGGTTCATATTAACCTGTGCACATGCCAGCTGGGTGACCTTGGGCTAGTCACAGTTCTTCTGAGCTCTCTCAGACCCACCTACCTCACAGGGTGTTTGTTGTGGAGGGGGGGAGAGGGAAAGGAGTTTGTTAGCCCCTTTGAGTCTCCTTACAGGAGAGAAATGGGGGATATAAATTCTTCTTCTTCATGTAGAAGAATTTGTTGGCATAATCATTTAGCTCCACATTGCTGTTAGGATCCTTTGTTTAAATTCTGTTCACATTATTTCTTCTGAGAGAAAAGTGTGACATTTTTGATGGATGAGTTGTTCCAGTTCTTATACTGCTATGATATATCAACCAATACAACACAAATTATTAGGAACCAACTTCTCTTCAATTTCTAATGAGTTATACAATGCCTCCAAACAAAAAGGAAAAAATAGCAGCTGAGAATGTATGCTCTAATATTTATTTTTCTTGCAGCTATAAATTTAATGTTCATTGTGTTGTGACGTAGAAAAGGATTACTTCTTAAATTCACTAGTCTCATATTTAAGGATTAGCTCTGTATAGATTTGTTTCTCAGAAGATAAAGTCTGAACGTTCCTTAGTGTGGGTTTAGGGGAGGAAGATTTGAGAAAAACTGACATCTGCAACCTGTGAAATATGAAATGAAATATTTATTATGTAGCATATAAAAAGGCAGAGCAGAAGCTGGGTAGATTAATGAAAATCCTGTGAGAAGAAAGGAAGAAGTGATTTGTGTTTCAAATTAATGTTGAGACATCCATGTGAAATAGTGAAGCCAAGGGTGATGCTTTCATAGGGATTTGTAGGGCCTTGAATTGGAAGAAATGTGTGTGTCAGATGGTAGACGGAAATTGATAATAGAGGTTGAGAGATCCATCTGAGCAAGAGAGAGAGAGAGAGACTTGGAAAACTTGGATAACACAAGTCTTGTTGAAACTCGATGAATTCAACTGGTAGCTGAGCTTATACTTTTAGTGATCTGTGTGCCATGACCTTATGATCTTTTTTTTGTGATGCATTTTGGAGATACCACTCGGCAGTCTTCATAGCTGCTGCAATTCATATTTGAATCCTTCCATTTCTACCAGGCCTTATCGTAAACAGGCCCTCGGGAACTAAGGATAGTCCACACACAGGTCTTAGCAGGTTCAGATGTTTAATGTACACAGAGCAAGGAATCCAAACAAGACATGTTAGTGACTCCGTAAACTCCAGCGCCAACGTTGCTGCCACAAGCCATTTTAGCTGCAGCTCTCTCTTTGTTAGCCAAATTTCCCACTCCCTTTAAAAGTAGCAACAACTCTTCGCAGCTGGGTTAAGCACTGAAGCCTGGCTCCTGAAAAAACTCCCGTACCCATTCTAGTCGGCCCTATAGCTGCTTAACCTGCTGCTGGCAGGCCCTCTGCTGAAAGCTAGCTTGCAGCCTCCTCCTGCGTTGCTCCTGGGGGCTCTGGAGATGGGGGGGTTTGAGGGAGCTGTCAGGGTCTTCTCTGGCTCCTGCATCATAACAACATTCTCAGAGCCAGTTTTCGCTGCTGGGAATCTCAAAGCTTGGACCTGGCTGCAACCTGGGCCTGAAATGCTCTAACTGAAGCCTGTGGTCCTGTGGTAACTCTCTGGCTGCCTAGTCTCTGCATCTATGGTGCGCCTGAGAATCTGGAACCAAAATCAATCTCTCTATCTATCTGAGTCTTCCTCCCAGGGGTTCCCATTCAGACCAGGCTGAGCCCTAACAGACCTCAAGAACTCACTGATGGAGCAAGTCTTTGAGTTCTACTCATATTTGCCAAATGCTTGGGTGGCGTGGACAAAGCCATTCCGGCCCTACAAATTTCGCACAAGGCAGGTAAGCATTCTTATACACTGTAATTTCTATACGGTGCGCCCTTAGTTCGGCAGTGGGTCTAACACAGCAATGTCCTTTGATAAAAGTTCAAAGATTCAGCAGCCTGAAATGTATTCCCTCAACTTCATCTGTTAACATGGATGCAGTGGTGGAATTCTATCTATTTGGTACCCTTTGCAGTCTTCGGTAGAACCAGTGAACTAGTTCTAGAGGAACTGGCAGCGAATCCTACCACTGGAGCTATTTCACTTTCCTAGAACTGATTGCTAAATTATTTGAATCCTACCACTGCATGGATGTACAGCATTTGTGTGGAGATGCAGTATCTCTCCAGGCAAACATGCATGCACCTGCCCTGTGGAAGATTTTTCTGGCACATCCACAAGAGACCATAACCTTTTCATCTGTACCCTCCAGTCATTCTTCTATCTAAGCCAGGAGCATACAGTGCAAGAAGGGCTATCTTTTGAATTCCAAAATTCATTTTATGGTTTTGATGGTCAATGAAAAATAATTCTGATTTATTTTTTTTTAAAGGCAAAAAGTGTCTGAAAAACCTTTGGTTAATCCCGCCCATTTAGCAGGTTCCCATGGGAGCAATAAATGGGGAGCATGCAACAGTTTCAATGCAAATGAAGGAAAAACTATATCCTAATCAAATCCGAACCAATGAATAATTCATAACAGGCTTCTGGATGTGAAGCAAATACAATATAATGAATGGCAGCATTGGTATTAGGCTATAAATGTCCCTCTCTGCTTTGCTCCTTTGTCACAATGAAAGTAGTTTCCTGCTGCATAAACGCAGCACCTGTTTTCATCATTTCTGTGGCAAAAAGGAGACTCCAGTAAGGATATCTGCAGTTTATATTTTTGGAACTCTATTGCCACGTTTTCGCCTGCATTAATTATGTATTTTTCCTGCTTGGTGTAGCTCTGGAAAGCTGTTTATTTTCTACTTAGCTGCTTTTTAAACATATACATATATATTCATTTATGATGATAAGATTTGTAGTAGATGATAAATTCTAACAAAAAGTCTGTTACAAAGCCTGCCTGAGGGCAGGATGCTGAGCTATCAAAAAGACTGTTGAAAACAAATTTGCCCCAAACACATGTATATTTTCATATTAATACGTGAGGACTTGTATATGTGAGACAAAAACCGACTTAGATTCCGGGATCATTTCATTACTTTCAGCCTTCTTTCTGGGTACATTTGTTATGGCCAATTTCATAGTGTCAGATGTTTGAATTATAATATTAAGAGAGAAATCTTCAGCTGGGTTATTGAGGAATCTACCTTGTAATCTGACTTCCATGGGGCTTAATTTCATCATGGGAAAGTGTTCCTAGGGTTCTGCTGATAAATCCTGGCCAGCTTAATAAGGAGTAGAAGATATGAAGAAAAACCATACATAGATAAATATGTACATAAATATGTAGCCAACTGGCCTGAAGAAAAATTTTCTGTCCCTTTAATAGAAACTTAACTTGTGCAAACAGACTAGTGAAACTTTTCATAGCATTGGCCCATTCTGCATGGGCCAAGAAACATAGATGTAGGATGCTATATAACCCATATTGGAGGGGGGGATTTCACACAGGTCCTGCCCCTTCCCCCCAGTGAGTCTGGGGTTCCTGCAGGTATACTTCCCCCAACCCAGCTTCGAAAATCGCTAAAACAAGTGGATCCTTCTTTGAAAAATCCTGGCTTGGAGCCGCTCCCAAGCTTAAGAGAGGTAAAATTGCTCGCCTTCTTCCTGTAATCTTTATCCTCCTATGGTGATAGAAGCTGCCCGGCTTCATTGCTCCTTCCGGCCATGGCCAGAGATGTACTTTTCCTTTTTAAAATTTTGCAGCTTTTGTCTGTGTAGCTACTCAGGTGCAGCTGGTCACATCGCGGGACATTGGTATGGCTGTGGGGGTTCATTTGTGCATGCCTGCGTAGCTACACATGTGTGGCAAGTAATTAAAAAAGAGAGAGAAGCATCTCCATGTGAAGGCATGACAGCAGCCCAGATTGTTTCTGAGGGTTCCAACTGCTGCCTGCATGGAAGGCATATGAATGTGAAAACAGGAAAATGGGTTCCTTCATCATGATTGCAACCTGTTAGACGTTTGCTGTGTGGAATGGGCCATTGAGGTAAATAGCAACACCTGGAAAATAATATCCCATTGTGGCCCCTTTAAAGAGACATTTTGTCCCAGCTGGGGGCTATCAGAACAGATATCACTGATGAAAGCAGCCTAGTTTAAAGATTAATCAGACTGAGAGAGGACCAGTCCCGACTGGTCATGAACTGGTAAAATGAGATCATCAGTGCACATCAATCTGTTATGGATGGGGTCAAGTGCTTTCTGAAGTGGGATAGCCATTTCCATAATCTCAACAGTAATATTAGAAAACTCAGTTTAACCAATGATAAAGCCTCAGTTCCTCAGCTGTGACCTATATTCTCATGGACGATGTGAAAAGCACAGCCAACATGGCAACCTGGTAAGGTTTTCAAGGCAAGAGACAACCAGAGATAGTTTTCCGTTGTCTGCCACTGCTACCCAAGACCAACCTACTTAGCTTCTGAAATCTGATAAGATCAGCCTAGCCAGGGCCATAGAGATCGAGGCAAAATCAACAACAGTTTGTTCAAGTTGAAGACCAGATCTGGAGAAGACAAAACTTGAATCGCATCCAATATTCTTTTATCGACAAAAGCTGCAATCTTGTACACAAATGTGTGCTATGTGCCATCAAGTTGCTTCCAACTTATGGTAACTCTATAAATTAATGACCTCCCGAACATCCTGCCATTAGAAGCATTGTATCATTACTCAAGTCTTGCAAACTAGAGGCTGTGGCTTCCTTTATTGAGTCAACCCATCTCATGTGGGGTCTTCCTCTTTTCCTGCTGCCTTCAACTTTTCCTAGTATTTTTGTCTTTTCCCAGTATGTGTGCATATACTTGGAAGAAAGTCCAGCTAATTCAGTCACATTTACCCTAAATTAGAATAGATGGTAAAGGGGAAGATTTGGGAAGATTTCATTGGTAGTCATTGTTTATGTCTCTATGATTTATTTACTGGAACATTTCTGTGCCACACCTGAGACCCAGCAGGTTACAAAAAGTTCCAGAAGAACAAACCAAATTAATTAATATAATGTAAAAGATGCAAGACGAACTGAAGAAATGTATCTTGGGTAAGTCCCCATTCATTGGGCCAGCAGTTACAGGCCTCGAGGGCAAATAGCCAAAAAAGGGCTCCAACCCTTTGGTTCATTCATGGGTCAACACCTCTGGCCATGCCCAAATATAACTTCCCACAAACAAAGGAGAAATCAAAATCAGCCCAGGTGCAATTCAGCCAAGGCTAGCAATCTTGTAAACCTTCCTGACTTCCTCCCCTGACATTTATCAGTGGATTAAATGGATTTACTCTGAGCTGTTTTATATACAGAGTTATGTACTAGTAAGTAACTTTTATTGGATCAAGCAGAGTTTTCAAATATCACTTCCCCGATGATTTGTTTAATTTGTGTGAATTGTTTGATCAACACTTTATGTGTTTAATATAGCAAACAGTTATGACAAATACAGTCAACTTGAACACGAAGAAATCAGAATCACATTGCACAAGAATTGCTATTTAATGGACCAGTTAATAATTGCTAACACTGCATGTTTCATTGTTTTCCTCAACTGATTGGACACTAATATAACTGGAGCTAAGTTCTCTATATCTGATGTCACTTCATGGTTTCGGCAGACATTTTCATGCAAGGGTAAAAGGCCAATCTTGAGCATGCCCACCTGGAGATTAGGCCCTGAATTCAGGGCCATATAATCCATTATCTAGAGGCCCTGTAGGGACTAGGGACCCATCCAGTTTGTGGGGTTTTTTGCTGATGCACTGTTACCAGTGCCCAAGAGCTTTGGCCTTTCTGAGTGAGCGTGCAAGGTGGCATTGCAAGAACCTCATTTTAAAATATTCAATTGTCTATATTTGTGCCTGGTTCTTAATTCCAGCTTATGTTCTGGGGGAGCTGGAGCACAAATAGATTGTTAGATGCCCTAAACATGACGTGTGGGGGGGGGGGATACCCTTTAAAAGGGATGGACCTGCCAAGATGAAGTGTCCATTGGATGGTAGTGGTGCGCCATGTTTGGAGGTATACTAGTGGAAAAAATATTCTGAGCAGTCATTCCTGCTTATAAAGAGGACAGAAATACCTTCCTGTCCACTCAGCATTTTTATGATACCTTTCCTATCCATGCCAGGATCAGAGGTCAGGAGGAATTGCTTGCCAAACTGATATTTTTGCTCACCCAAATGTGCACCATTGTTCTGGAAGGGTTCCTCCCTTCCCCCTCAACATTTTATTATTTTTATTTGTGGTCAGATTAAAATCTTCACACTGTTTTTGAACTCTTCTTTGGTTTCTTATATCCAAATCCCTTTTGGCAAGACAATGTTTTAATAACTCTCAGTCATCTCGGGAATATTCTTCAGTACAGCTTGAAATCCAGTTAATAAACAATAACGTTTTCTAATGAGTTTAATTATTTTTCTTCCCTTATCCTCTTATCCCAAATGTGTTCGTCTTGATTTTTCTCCTGCCCCTTTCCGACTTTTAATCTTGTTTGCTCACATCAGGAAATCAAAACAGCCGACTCAGGACTCAGATAGCAGCAGCTTTCCTCACTTCTCATCCTTAAGAAGAAAAGTTGTGGTGATTAGCAAAAACAATACGAGGCTGTTATTTTTTGATATTTTACAGAATGCTTTTTTATTAGTATTAAAGGAAGCCAAGCATTCCTTATCACAGGAGAACAGATGCTAATTACAAGCACAGCTTTACTCACATAGTAATCCCACAAGATGATACTTCACTGTGATTTATAATTAAGGTTTGTTACTTGCTCTGTCACTGAGGAAAAAAAAACATTGCAGGTCAATAGTCGAACTGTGTCAACACTGAAAAGCTTGTTATGTTTTTCATATGATAATTTTGCATTAAGCTCAAGACTGGCTCAACCATGGACAAAGCAGTTCCTTTGAGCAGCCAAAATGTCCTTTTCCATAGACAGTCATTGTAAGCACAGTTGCAGTAGGGAGGAACAAGAATTTGTAGACATTAAAAATGAAAATGTGAAAACTGCATTAACTTTGAACTCTACAGGTTGCTATTCCCCTCTCTACCCTTTCCTTTCTGTATTCTCATGCATACCCACATATTACCATAACTGCTCCTAATACTACCCAATTTACTAAATGAGGATTCATTTCATGCTTTTGATTAAAGTATTTTGCTACAATAGGACTGTAATCTTAAGAATGCTTTCCCAGGACTAAGCCTGGCCAAATAAGATGGAACTTACTTCTGAGTCAACTTGTTATTATTCTTTATTATGCCACAAAATACTTTTCTTTTTTGCTTTTATAGAAGCCTAAAAGACCATCTTAGGCCAAAGTCTGCCTGGATACTCACAATAATAAAATAGGAGAGTGAACTAAATATGGGGAAATCATACTTTTATAAAGAGTAGAGCACTAGCACATGGCATGCTGGGTAATGTTCTGGAGATGATTGCCAACATGACTGCCAGAGTGCAAGTGCTTTTTGTTATGGGGAAGAACTTTTGCACAAGCCTTACTCAAATGAATAATTCTGTATATCTGCTGTTAATTTCCATGAGGATTTGCAGAGACCCTGTGTGTGGATCAAGCTAGAGGGGTGCACTAAGAACAAAAATTGCTATACATTCAGACCTGGAATTCAGAGGAAAATCTTTACTTACGATCACTGGTTTTCAAGTAGGACATTATTGGTTTAGGTTTCAAATCTGATTTTGTTGTTGTTGTTTGTTTTAAAGTTCCAGATTTTCAGGACCATTGTTTTCAATATGGAAAAAAAATTCAAGGGTCTGGGATGCCTGTTTTTAAAGATAATGGCACCAAACATGCAGAGAACATAGTCCTCCCTCTGATTTCCCAAAGTTTCAAGTGAGTCTAAATCTATTGGCCCCTGAATAAGGTGCCCCCAGTCAGCTTATCTGCAGAGGGGAAAGTGCCTAACTGCCATGAAAGAGGAAGGGAATAAGGGCACGCAAGACAGATTAATAAATCTGCCAGGCTTTGCGCTGGGCTTGTGCCAGCTGACGCCACCTTTCCTGGCCTGGGAAATTTGTAGAATCAAAGAAAAACAAAAATACCTGCTGCTTTCGAATGCATAAGCATCACAGATTTGTGTAACCATCCCACAGTGACAACCCTAAACAATGATGTTCTTGTATATTTTTGGTTTGGAAATTCCAGAAAGCACACATTTAGATCAAGTCCTTGTCTTGAAAATTTGCATTTCCTGCTGCTGTCTCATGACTTAGAAAGTTAATTTAACTGTAAACAAATAAGAGCCTTCCTCTTGAGTCAGTGCTTATGTAAATGATGTGCTCTTTCTTGTTCAGTTTGCTGTTTGTGTTACCAAAGTGCACTTCCATCAAGTACATCATTACTTGTTTTTGTCATGTCATTCAGTGCTTTTTCGTTGATGGATCTCTTCAAAAGCTTTCCATTCCTTTCCTAATTATTCCCTTTCAAATACTGATAAATGGAAAAAAGTGGTTTAAGGGATTTTGTAATAAACCTTTATTAGCAAAAGATATTGTTTAGGCTGCTACCATGTTTTGATGTTGATGTTGATAAAGTGACTCCACTATTTACGTAAAGGTAAGTGTTTCCCCTTGTATTTATCAGCAGCATTTGCTTGCTCCATGGAAACCATCTTCAGAAGAGGTGTAGAATGAATATCAATAGTCAATGGCACTAGAATCAGATTTCTTTAGTCCCAAACTTTATATTTCTCACATGGTGAGTATTCATTACTACCTTCCTTGTGTGTATGTGTTAAGTGCCATCAAGTTGCTTCTGACTTATAGTGACCCTATGAATTAATTACCTCCAAAATGTTGGATTAACATCCTTGCTCATGTCTTTTAGCTTCTGGGACTTCCATTTTAGCTTCTGGACAGTAATTTCTCATGCCACCACTTTGGTTCAGGAGAAATAAATAGACATAGACAGATTTTTGTATGGGCATGGGATATTGTTAAATGAAATCATCTATATACGAATAGCAAAGTCAGCCAAATCTGAGGATACTTAAATCCAGAGACTGGAGCAGGGAATGAGCAAGACAGATATGTCTACAAACATGAACAACATTCCAGGTTTGCAGAAAAATGTGAAATCTAAAAAATATACATTGAGGGTGCCTAACGGCTAAAACAATTGTGCTATGCTTATAGCCTTTAAGCCTAGTCAGTTTCCTCAACCTTCCTAACGTCACAATCTCTTTAACATAGTTCCCTCATGCTGTAAGGGGACTCCCCTAACCCTAAGACATTTTATCCAGAATTTATGTAGATGGAGAACATTGATGCAGAGAGTCTCCAGGGCTAACCCCGTGAAAGGGTCAAGCCTCCACTCCTGGGGCAACCCTGGAATCCCCTTAGGGAGCTGAGAAACCACTGCTTTAAGCAGTGGATTATCTCTGTGGCTATTGTTGGCAACCACAGCATTCCAGGCTTGGTTTGTCAGTAAAAGGCAGGGGCCTATCTAGGCCTATTTTAATGTTTGAAAGAAGACTCATTGCGGTCATATGCCTGGCTAGGGTTGCCAGCTCCAGGTTGGGAAATTCATGGAGATTTTGTGGTTCAGTCTGAGGATGACAGGGTTTGAGGATAGGGGATACCTCAACTGGAAATAATGCCATATGGTCCACCCTCCAGAGCAGCCATTTTCTCCAGAGGAATATATCTCTGTCTTCTGGAGTTCAGCAATTTTGGGAGAACTCCAGGTCCCACCTGGGGGTTAGCAAACATAGGCATAACAGCCTCTGGGTGACTTGATATCACCTGATGTCCATGGTACAACTAAGTTTGGCTGCTTTCTGCTTTTCAACAGTAGCCAGTCTATGAAAACCAGGGTGGTACAGCAGTTAGAGTTTTGGAGCAGGGTTGGTGAGACCCAAGTTTGAATCCCTATCTTGCTGTGGAAGCTGGCTGGGTGATTGGGGACTAGTCATATACTTTCAGTCTAATCTACCTCACAATGCTGTTGTGAGGGGGAAAAGGAGGAGAGAAGACTGGTTTAAAGAACTTTGGTCCCCATTTTAAAGAAAGATGGGATACAAGTGAAGTATATGAATAAATATAGCTGAAGATGGGAGACTGGTATAAGATAGGTTGGTCAATGGCTGTGAAGGTAAGAATGAGGCAAAGAAATGGGTTGGTGTTTTCAGGAGGGGAATAGAAAATAATGTGGGAAGACTGATATTGAAGGAAATGTGGGGTCCTACATAAGCCCTTTCAGGTTCCCAACCATGCAAGTGGGCCTGACCCAGTAGCCAACACCACACACCTGAACCAGTGGTGGGATCCAAAAATTTTAATAACAGGTTCTGATGGTGGTGGGATTCAAACAGTGGCGCCGCTGCACACACGCACCTCCAGTCCCTATTGGGCAGGGAGGTTGCTTTAGTAACCCCTTCTCGGCACTCAGAAAAAAATTAGTAACCACTTCTAGAGAAGTGGTGAGAACTGGTTGGATCCCATCTCTGACCTGAACCATAGTTCTCCTAGACAGAAGCTGCCAGGGCAGGGGGAAGGGGAAAACCCTGAACACAAAGGGGCAGAAAAATGTAGGTTGGCTGTTGGGGTGGGAAACAAAGAAGGTTTTTTTAAGGGAATAGGCTATGGGGGCTTTCTGGAAAGGGGAAGAGGAAATAGTGGTGGAGGGGGGAAATGAGATACCTCCTGCAAGTTCTTGTAGGCTCCTACTTATAAAAATCTATTTCACAAGATATTCACTATACAAACAAAAATGCAAATGCAAAAAATCTTTAATGGCATAAATAGAACAAAATAAAATGAGTATACAAAATAGATTAGAACTAAATGTCTAAAATCTAATAAATATATTTCTCAGGGGAACCAAAAACCTTACATAGAAACCTAGCAATCATCTCTGTAGTATGTGGGTGTTGATCACTAAGCAAATAGGATACTATTTCATTGTCTGGTCTCTCTGGTTTCTTCTTCAAAATGGCTTCAATAAAGAGTGACTGTAAAGCCACTAAATTATTGCAATGAAGGAGCACATGTGCTGACATTTCAGGCAGACCTGCTGAACAGGAACAAAGTCTGTCAGACGGTGGGATGTTTTGATATCTATCTTTTGTATGAGCAGTTGGTAATATATTCAGTCTAGGTAACACAAAGTATCGGCGAAGAGAAGGAGTAATCAGGTTACTCATATATTTCGGCATAGAGCCCGGCATAGGTGGCTGAATGCCATAGTATGTTGGAGAGCAAGTTCTCCTAAGTTCTCCTGCCATAAGCATCTGACCTTCGATATCACTGCTTCGCTGTTTCAAAACCCTGAATGCTTATCCTTCGTTCAGCAGAAGAAGTTGGTCAAAAGAGATTCCAATGCGTTTGATTTAAAATTGTGATATGCCAGGTAGAGATATTCACTATACATTATTATAAAAATAAAAACTAGTAGAAGCAAAGGAAGAGGGGTTCTGGTCCACAAGTAGCATAATCCTGTTAGAAGTTGTTCAGGCTTTCTTGAACTAGGGCTTTTCAGATGTTTCAACCACATAAACTGACCGCCCACCAATCATGTTTAACAGGAACATATCCTACTCTCAATCTTCTCATAATGCATGGTCACCAAGCTGGGTAAACAGGGACTATCTGCTTATTTATCCTGTACAGCTTCAGTACACATAAACATACATTTTGAAAAATCCAGAAGTTGGGTACCACATATTGAAGCTGTACACACATGGTAAATGTCCCTGTTCACAATTATAATACCGTGAGTACATGTTTCAGGACAACCACAGGCAGTGCAGGCTACTGTTATGAATGGTTTTCTGGCTCCTGGTATGTGGTATTGTAATGTCTGAAAAGGTCTTACATCACATAGACATTTTATAAAACCTCTAATGTTATCCCCCAAAGGTACCAGGAATGTAGAGGGGATTTTTTTAGAGTTCTAATTTGAAAGTTAATTTGTCAGACAGACTTTTTTTAAAAAGTATTTGATAAATGAATAATGATTATGTAGAAACTAATAAAATGAACTCTGTGTTTCCTATTTTTTAGCCAACTCTCAATCTATAGGACATCCATATCCCATGATTTTGAAGTTTGCTTAGCAATCTTTGGTGAGAGGTTTTGTCATAAGCCTTTTGGAAACCCAAATGAATAATGTCAGCTTACTGACACTTTCAAAAACTCTAAAAGGTCAGTGAGACAGGACCTACTTTTTCAGAAGCCACGTGTGTTTCTGCTCAGCTGGGTTTGTCCTTCTATATGCTTGACAATTCTATCTTTAATAACACTTTCCATCAATATACCTGGAACAGATCTATAAATTCCTGTAATTTCCTGGGTCCCCCGAAAACCCTTTTTACAGTTGGGTGTAACACTGGCCAATCTCCAGTCCTTTGGTACAGAGGTTGATCTGTTACATATCATTTTTAGGACATGTTACATATCATTTTTTAAAGTTCTGCAGTTTCCCATTTAAGAAGAACTCTAGGATGAATCCCACATGGTCCCAGTGACTTGTAAGTTTGCAGTTTGTCTGTCTTGCTGCCACTATTTGCCCCAACTCCTCATACTCCTTTTCCAAAAATATTTGTTCAGGAAAAGGTACTTGCCCTGTATCTTCATCAATGAAGACAAATAAGAAGAATTTATTAGCTTCTCATCAATTACTTTAGTGTATGTTTACTTTTATCTTACCTTTACCTTTTAGTTGCTGGATCCAGTATAACCCTAGGTTCCTGAGTCGGCAAATGTCAATCAATTGAACTCTATCAAAAGTAAAACAGATTATGTCCTTCAAGGCCTCAGCCTTCCCAACCAACATTATCTCCATCTTGTCAGTAACATTTTTTGCCTTAGAACAGCATAATATTGATGTCACTTTGGTAGATATAGGAAGCTAATTTGGCAGTTAGCTGAAAATGTCACATGCTTTGGCCCAATAGTGGCTAGCAAACAAGTGCCATCATTTAATTCACTTCCCTCTAGTGACTGATTCACACATCATGAAATGGGCTAAATTTTTGGAAAAACACAAAGTGAATGTTACCTGTCAGCATTTTGACAGTATAGTACTCATTAGCCTCACAATGATAAAATATATTAAGCAACTTCGAACACATAAACCTGTTTTAGACTGTAATTCTATTTGCTGACAGAAAAATCTATTTGCTCAATATAAACCATGAAAAAAATTATTAATCATAAAGAGCCAACAAAAATATCTCTTTCCTGGAAAAAAAATGCCTGGAGCACGTCTCCCTTCTATATTCGTCAAAATATATGACGACTCAGTTCTCTGCAAACAGATGAACATGAAACGGATGACGCAAATAATAAAAATGAGAGATGTGTAGCACAATCAAAAGGAACTGAGGATTCACTCGGGAGCTGACACAAATGAAAACTGTAATGCACAAATAAACACTGGGGGAGAAACCAGGCTGTGCAATTGGCAGAGGAACTGAACGCTTAAGAAAAAAAATGTGTCTCCATCTTCAGTCAATTAACATCAACCCAATTGGCTCAAAAAGCATTCTTGGTGAACTTGTGGGATTTTTCTTTGGAATTAGCAAGTGCTAGGTCATAGCAGTCTTGCAAGAAGGTCATTACCATTTCCATCAAATGTGTGATCTCTTGTCTACCTGAAAAAGAATTAGGTGAGAAGCCAGTACTAGCTGTTCTCAACAAGCTATTTCAATTTTAAAAATCCTTGTTTTATTGTGAATGGTAGTTTGTATTAAGATGGTCTTGTCATTTTAATGCTTCTGCCATCTACGTGAGCCAACTTTTTAGGATCACTGTTTCAACAAAGGATCATTGTTTCAACAAAGGTTGCATTTTCCTGCCAAGATGCAGCAGCTTTTCAGCCATGCTTTCCACACTTATTATTAGTGAATACCCAAAAACAATTGTATTTTGGTATTTGGAAGTACTAGCTTCTGTGGTATATTCACTGTGTACTATGTAATGGAATAGTCTACTCCTCCACTGTTATCTGTGTGATTTAGTTTGGCCCCATTGGGGGGAACTCTTGGTTTCAGTTTCCAGTTCTTGCATGTTCGCTAAAGCTGGTAGTTTTAAGAGTTGCCCTTCTTGCAAATAAAAAGCTTTTGTTTTGGACCCACTTGTCTTTGCTGAATGAACCTGAGTGAGTATATAATCCAAGGGATATCACTGTTCTTGTTTAGACAACTGCTCTGTTCAGTTGTTGATAATCTTACATGCCTCAGACACATCAAGATGAGTAGAATCATGCCCATTTGCCCTAAACCAGACAGCTGTGAACAGCAAAACCTCTGTCCCCACTTGTGTATGATGTGCATATCTAGGCACCTCAATGTGACTAGGAATGCAGCAAAAAAGAGGGATCTAACCATGTACAGTTGCCTATAAGTAAACACACATAAGGGCACATTAAAGATGTTCAGTTATATTTGCATCTGTGCAATCAAACTCTCTCCAGTGTCAGGATGGCCAACTCCAGCATGTGAAATTTGCTGGAGGCTCTGGGGAGAGCAGAGTTTCAGACAAGGACTCAGCAGGGATATGATACCATAGAATGTGCACTCCAATGCTGCCGTTGTCTCCAATGCTGCTGTTGACTCCGGGCTGCACAGATCAGTTCTCCATGATCCTGGCTAGTATTTGGATCAGAGACCTCCAAAGAATGTCAGGGATGATGTGAAGCAGGCAATGGCCGCTGGGGTTGCCATAAGTCAGCTGGGACTTGACAGGGGAAAAACAAAACTGTGGCCCTTACAGGTTACTAGCACTGTTCATGACCAGTTTTTCCAGCTGTCTCCTTGAAGTAAACATGGCAGTCAGGAGCAGGATTTGATCTTTGCTGGCAGCAACTCACTTCATACTGAGAAGGTTTATGGTGGCATGTTGTTGGGACTTGCAAGTGTCTGTCACAATCCTGACAAGAAGGGGTTAACTATGTGCATGCTAATTAGTTACTGAGGTCACAGTTTTAGGACCAGTTCATTGATTTAAGCCATTGGCTAGTTAACCTGGCATTGCATATGTGAGACTGGTCAAGTAGGTCAGAGGTTATAAAGTTATCTATGGCCCCTTCTGCACACGCAACATAATGCATTTTCAAACCACTTTCACAACTGTTTGCAAGTGGATTTTACCATTCCGCACAGCTTCAAAGAGCACTGAAAGCAGTTTGAAAGTGTATTATTCTGCATGTGCGGAATGAGCCTATGTTTCTTTGTCTCACACTTACATTGCAGGCAGCCATTGGAGCTACAAGAAGACTCACCTTAAGAGGTGAATCTCTGCCTTGCCCATAGACACCATGTGGAAGTACCTGGTCCTAGACAATGTAACCAAGTTAGTGCTAGAATAGAAAGTACTGCATCCTTTGTTTTTATTCCATGTAACCCTTTTCCCATTGTTAGTAAGTAAACTCTTTTTATATAATCACAGCAACTGTCTCAAGGTCTCTTATTTGTACTCTGCTAAATCAAATTAATCCCAACACATGTAAAGTCAGAGACACAGCTCATAGTTCAACTACTGTTACATAGTTGGCCCTTGACTATACAGTCCAGATAAGACAACCTTTACAATTGTAAAATGGGCTACAAATCTGCTATTCTGGCAGAACAGATAAACTTTATGACATAGTAAGGAAATACTTTGGCAACTGGCAATTTAAAGCTTGTTAAGTCTGTCAGTGAAACATGATGATTAGATTATTGTAGTTCCCATGTTGACATTGTTTCAGTTAATCCAATCCAAAGGAGGAAGTCATAATTAGTGTACTAAAATAAGGTAAGCGGAACTGCCATCCTCCAGCCATTATGCCACTGGATTAAATGAATAAGTGATCTGAAAACTGCAATATATACTGATACATTTCTTCAGTCTAGATCATTGGTAGACTCTGGCTTTTCCTGCACAGCAAAAATAAAATGTCTTGCAGATATTTTTAAAAGATCAATTTTGGCTTTTAGATTCAGGCAGATGCAAAGAGCTAAAGCGGCTTCGGTTATTGCAAGCAGGGAAAGCGGTTCCTTTCTTTCCTGCTACTCCCCTACTCCCTTCCAGTGGTGGTGGGATCCAAAATTTTAGGTAACAGGATTCCCCATGGTGGTGGGATTCAAACTGTGGGCGTATTTTAGCGCCAAATGGGACTGGGTGGGGGCAAGTACGACAGGGGCATGGCCAGGCTATATCTCGAAATTAGAAGACGCATTGCTGGGTGGGCGCTGTGGCAAGGACGGGTCCTTAAGTGGCAGGAAACGTAATGCATCGAGCGCGAGCAGGCTACCACGCCGCAATTCCGGTGCACCTCCTGCTAGACTGCTTCAAGTTCTGCGCGCTACTGCTGAGAGGAGGGGCGTAACTAAGGCAAAAATCAGATGGCAAAATCACCAATTAGTAACCCCCTCTCAGCACACACAAATAATTAGTAACCTACTCTCGGGAACCTGTGAGAACCTGCTGGATCCCACCTCTGCCCCCTTCCCAGCAGCTCTTACTTTCAGTTTCCACTGAGCAGCTTGTGTCCGCCATTTTCTGCCCTCTGATGAGATTTTGTGCTGCCATCATTTGAAGTTTCCTCTGCAACTCATTGGTGCTTCCTTTCAATGTATAAATTTCATTGATAAAGTTTTTCCTGGCAGTCCTGCATATGTGACATTTTTTTCTCTTTTTTTGTTTTAAATGAGATATATTTAAAGCTATGAAACTAGCTTTATTAATAAACTTTATACACTGAAAGGATGTGCAGATGAGTTGCAGCCAGAGGAAACTCCATGGGAACATTCTGCAAATGATGGCAGCAAGGAGCCTCCTGAAGAGGGCAGAAAATGGCGGGCACCAACGGTGAAGAAACAGAAAGTAAGAACTTTAAACTCATGGGTGGGAAAAATGAAACCCTTCTTTGTTCTGCACTGGCAAGAGAAAATGGCTTGACCCCATCTTGGGGAAAAGAATAGCTAATTTAGTATTTTCTGGAAAACTCAGGTTGAGCTGAAATAAAATGTCCTGAAGACGTCTTCGGGAAACAGCTGGGCTGAGTTCTTCCCCAAAACACTTGGTTTTCCATCCTCAAGATGTTATATTTGTGCTGTGCAGAAAGGGCCACTAGGAAGTTACCAAGAGGCACCATTTTGATGGTTGGAAACATTTTTAAAGATTATCTCAAGTATATTAGATGTTCCTCATATAAATAAATATTTTATGAAGATGTTCTAGAAAGTAATGGCAACTGAAGGTCAGCATATTTCATGATAAACTATTTTGTCACTAATTTCTGTAATATCCCTTGATTTCCAGTGTCATGTTCTTTCTGAGTAAACATAGAAAGGATATTTCAAACAACTAACTCATAATAATATATATAGAGTCTACGAAGTCACTATATGAAAGCTAAAGACACGTACCTGCCAGAGAGACATGTGGGGGTCACATGTCCCTGGGTGCACTTACTTATTCATGTGGGGGTGGAAAACCCTAACCCCCACACCCCTCCAGCAGAGAGGTGGCCCCGCCCTGTGCTCTCCCCTCTGCCAGCCATAGTGGCCTGGAGCAAAGGCTAACAGTTGTCTGGGGTCTCTCTTGATGCTGACCACCACCACCACCACCCCACAAGGGGCTCTGGGAACTCAAACCTGCACAGTGCAAGTGGGGGCTGCCAGCCCCACGCAGAAGCAGCTTCACCCCCTCCTCACCCATCACCCAGCTGTGAGTGACCCCTCAAAATGTCCCCACAGGCCTGCCTGGAACAAGTGGGGACTGCCAGCCCCACGCAGAAGCAGCTTCACCCCCTCCTCACCCATCACCCAGCTGTGAGTGACCCCTCAAAATGTCCCCACAGGCCTGCCTGGAACTTTGGTGACATGAGCCGTCAGGTGGCCTGGTGGAATTTGGCAGCCTGACTCGCCTGTCCGGAGCACAACTGAGGGAGGCATCAGCAGCTGAGGCAGGCAGGGCTGGGCAGGTGTCCTGGTGGCCTGTGGTGTCATGATGTGGCAGGCTCAGACAGTGGCAGACTGGTCAGTCATGAGAGCCAGGACAGGGAAAGAAGGCTGGTTAGGCAGGGAGGCAGCTGGGGTGAGGGCATGGCGTGGCCAGAGGAAGAGGAGGAGCAACCTTCCCTACTTCCTTCTCTCCTTGAGAGTAGATCCTCCATCGGGGCTGGAAGTGCAGCGCCTCCACCTGAGGAGCCTCAGAGAGGGCCAAGTGGTAGAGGAACCACTCCCTGGTGCCTGTCAGGGTTGAAGGCCTGCTCGACGTGCGCTTCCTTCAGGCTAGTTGGTGGGGAGGACATCCCAGGAGAGCGTAACAGTCAAGCCAGCTCTTGCTGGGGCTCTTGCGTGGGACCAGTGCCTACCGTCCACCCCCCACTCCCAAGTTGCAGAGGCATATCCACGGAAAATGGAGCCGGGAGGCGGAAAACTCAGATTTGCCCCAGGCTCGATTTTCCTTAGATACTCCTCTGGGTCTTCATACAGCCATGTACTATTTCGTCACTGTAATCTCACACCACCTGCTGATCTTTATTCTGTTAGATGCAAGTTTGTTTGTTTTTCTTCTGAAGCATCCAAAAGTCTTCTAATTTGGGGCTCTTTGTACTTTTACACTGTCTGCCTCCATTTACCTTCTGTTTTGATCCTGTCTTCAGAGGCCTTAATGAATATAGGCTTAATCATTTACTAATTCTTAATTAATAAAGACAATTGTTGTTAATATTTACTGTAGTTCTTTCTTCTCTCAGATTCAGACTTTATCCCTTAGTGGGATGACATACTTTCTAAATAATGAGTGACCAATTTTTTTTTTTTTACCATACATTAGTAATTTAATTATAAATACTCTCATCATGGGAAGATGTCTTTCAGTATTATTGATTATTGTTGTTCATATTGTTTTTGATTAAGATAAACAAACAATTCTATATTTTAAAACACGCCTCAGCAGTTACCATCCATTAATTGGCAATATGTAACAATGAAACCTAGGATTTTTAACCCATATTAAAATTAGTAGCTCATTTACCTCTATCAATTCATCACTTTATTTTCTGTCACTGAAGTCTATTTGTATCAAAGCATGGCTCATAGATCAGTGTTCCCTTGAATGCAGTTCATCAGTCAAAACATCATCAATTTATAATGTACTCAACAGTCCACCAGTACACAGTCATCAGTTCATTAGTCCTACAGTACTTACAGTGGCTATTATCTTTAATTTCAACAGTCTCCCATAATTTTCAATTTCCTTGAGTTGTACTGGCTGCAACTCCCTTCAAAACAGTGCACATACATTTGCTCAAGGTATTATCCATCACTGCTGTATAAAACATTCACTGTGCAATCCTGAACACAGTTAACATTCCACTAAACCCATTGACTTCAGTGGAGTTAGAAGACTATACATTTATTAAGGATGGCAATATTATTTCTTGCGTTACAGAGAGCCCTCCCTGTGCGTGCAAGCACTTGCTTGTATTTTTAGCACTGGGGATCACTTGGTTTTTGGATACTCTTTTAGCATGATTAGACATTCAGTCATAAAAGCAAGCATGATCCCAGTTGCAGGAAAAATAAATTGCCTTTCTAAACATCCAAAATCTTAATTGGAACTAACAGTCTAGCATTAGATCTACAGAGGTAGGCTTAAGTTGAGAAAATGTGGTCAATGTTTGGGGGGGGGAGGGTCTGAAGGAGAAAGGACAGGAAAGTCGAGCAAGATTTCCAATGACTGGGATGTGCAGGTATAAGAAGTTTTACAATTACTGGAAAGTTCTGTAAGACTCTGGTCTCAGATCCAAAGCAGTATTTCCAAGAGGGAATAATTTCTGTTCTTGGAACATGACTTTCTTGCCTCTCCTTTCTTGCTGCAGCTCCATAAATGCCCCATGAAATGCTGCTCCAGAGGGTATTTAGGGCCATGGGACTGAGGAGAGCATAACATTGTGCTCAACAGGTAGAGATTTTTCAGTCCATAAATTAGCTTCATTGGATACAATAAGTCATCATCTTTTCTTGCTCAGATTTCTTAATGTATTGGAATCAACGTGCTGCTGCTGTCACAGAATGGTAGAGATCAGCGTGGCCAGATAAGCAAAGCTTGAGAATTTAGGCATATATTTTAATATGTGAAATAGCAAGAAGTTTCTTTCATGATTGCACTTGCAAAACCTGCCACGTTATTGTGATCATTAGTGGTCTCATTGTGAAGCTCAACCAGTTTCTGTGTCTGAAGAATTATGAATACAGCACTATGAAGTCAAATGACTTTGCTCCAGGTTACATTCCAATTAGCAATGCCTGGCTCATTAACATATCTTTTACCACCTACACTATGGCTCTGTTCTCACCTGAGATACAAATTCTGCCTCATAAATGCCTTTCTTTCTTCTTGAAGGGTAACAAAAAAGCTTAAAACATGAGCAAAGATTGGTAGAAAAAAATTATAGCTTATGAAAGTTTACTTCTGCCTAAGAGAAGAATGATGTTTCAAGGATAATGTTAGGTGGTGACCTAGTTACTGGACAAACAATGGAGGAACAGCTTTTAGTAAACGAATGTAACATTTTAAATGTATTATTCCACCATACCATGGGTTGAATGCATCAATACCGTTACAACATGCAGGGGCCCTTATGCCTATGTAATAGCACTTCTAATGGCTGAGGATGGACAACATGATTTTTGCTGACCTCCTCTCCTACTACAGATCTCCACTCACCCTACACACATTATTGGTGATTGGTTTCTTGATGGGGCTGCCAACTTCCAAGTGGTACCTGGAGATCTCCCGCTGTTACAATTGATCTCCAGATGACCAAGATCAGCCCCCCCACTCCAAAGACTGCTCTAGAAGATGAACTCTATGGCATTATACCCTGCTGAGGTCCCTCTCCTCCCAAACTGCATCCTCCTCAGGTTCTACCCATGAAATCTCCAAGTACATTCCAAGCCCGAGCAGGTACAAAATTCTGGGGAACTCACATAGTGAGATACAGCAGGAGAGGGAGGGGATAAAGTGCCCCTCCTTGAACTTTGACTAGTACAATGTGATTTGGACAAAGCTATTCAAAACTCAGTGACCCTGTTTCACTATCCAGTTAAGCAGACATTCTAAATTTTGGTGGACATGCCTACTAGACAATCCTCTACAATTACAGCATCCTCAATTTTACAAGAAGTACCAGCAGAGTCATCCAGGTGTCTCTCATCCCTGTTCTACTGAAGGGGAAAAAACATTGGGAGTTTTGCCATTTGAGCAAGAGAGGGAGCTAGTGTCCAGCCCTACATTTTTCCTTCTGTATTCAGGCTGCATTCAGGCTTGTGTGGTAAAGAAGAAAGTGCCAAAGTAGGATTACAGCAAAATAAAAGACAAAAGTAATTGCTACTGAGGAGTTACTCAACTTTAAGGTGACAATGAAGAAACTGAAATTTTCAAAGCTTTTCCATGGCTCCATCATCAGCCAAAAAAGGAGGCTGGAGATCAAGAAGCTTTTCCATGGCTCCATCATCAGCCAAAAAAGGAGGCAGGAGATCAAGAACTGTAAGGGCAGCTATGAAGGAAGTGCAAGGAAGTATCACTAGTGACCAAGGTCAAGGCAATTCATACACTGATATTCCCCATTACTGTTTACGGATGCGAAAGTTGAACAATGAAAAAAGAAGATAGGAAGAAAGTTGATCCAGTTGAAATGTGATGGAGCGGAGTTGTATAGATACTTTGGATTGTCAAAATAAACATCAGTCAGTTCTAGATCAACTTAAGTCTGAATTCTCCCTAGAAGACAAAATGAATAAACGTGAGTGAGTGAGTGAGTGAGTGAGTGAGTGAGTGAGTGAGTGAGTGAGTGAGTGAGTGAGTGAGTGAGTGAGTGAGAGAGAGAGAGAGAGATACTTTGGTCATATCATAAGGAGACAAGGCTCACTGGAAAATAGAATAATACTTGGAAAATATCAAGTCAGTAGGAGAAAAAGAAGACCCAACATAAGATGGCCAAAGGAAGCTTCAGTCCTTGGTTTGCAAGACCTGAGCCAGCCTAGTTATGATAGAATGTTCCAAAGAGAGAGAAATGTATGTGTAACTGAGAATCCAACCCAAAGGAAATATATGCTCAATGTGAATGAGACCACAAGTGCATAAATGTCTATTGGGTCACCATAAATTGGAAGTAACTGTACAACACATAAAATACATACTCAGGCTGATAATTGTCCTTGACAATTATCCTTGACAGATGTCCTTGACAGTTCCGTGGGCTCATGTTTCCATAGTGTCCATGCCAGAGATCTATCCCTGGAAACACTGGGGTTAATCCAAGCTAAATTTTCCAATGGCAGAATGGAATTTTTCTCTCTTTCTGTTCCTACTGCAGTCTACTGATCTCCATGAAATTCTGATCCTGGGGGATAGGAGACCCAAGAAAAGAGCAAGTAAGGGATTTGCAGCAGGAAGTGGGATCAGCTGAAACTGCCAATTTAATCTAGATCTGTCCCATTCTGAAAATATCTTATTACAGCCTCAGCTAAACAGACACAGATAAAATCATAATATCAGGTCATTGGTTGAGAGACATAATTCCCCTTCCCCCATGTTTAACAAATTGTTGAACATTAATTCCTACTATTCCCTAAAATGTGCTTGAATTGTGGGGACCTCATAAAAGTTCAAGAAGACTAAAACATAAAATATTCTCAGTAGCCTCAATTATAAAGTTTATGTGGGTAGCTACTTAGTAATGCAAAACAGGCGTGTGGCACATTTTTTGCTCATGCTACCTCTACTGAGATTAAGAAATCAGAAACTTCAAGAGAGTTGGCTTCATAACTACCAGTTTGCCAACAGGTAGAATGAGCTAATTCAGATGGAAGTGGCAAGTATGTATTAGTGTTTCTATTTTTAGTGAGAGAACTGTACTGTTAACAGTAATTATACTCATAGTAATTATTCTCATAGCAATGTAAAGTGAGAGAAAGTAGTCAAAACCTAATTGGATTCCCTGCTTGTCTCCAAAATATGATGGCGTCACAAGAAATCTACATGCGTCAAGTTTTACTAATCCAAAAGGATTTCAAGAGTGGATGGAAAATTCTCCTTCAATTTACGTAGGTGAGAGAACAAACTACTCTGTGGAATGAAGTATTTGAACATTTCTAACTTTTGCATAGCTTGAACAAGACTTAGCATGTATTGAACAATGCTGCAAATAAAAAAAAATTACATGCCCAGGCTGAGTGAGCATATGCATCATGTTGTTCAATCAGTAAAAGAAGATGGGCGGCCCCATTCAGGAGTCCAGGTGGCTGGCCATGGCTGCGTCACCCCGCTGCTCCCAAAGGGGCTTCCTGGTGGCGTGGGCAGGCTTCAAAAACAAGAAATCCCCACTGGGTTTAACCCAAAAGGGTTGCATAAATCCATATTATTGGCCACCAGCATAACAAGCCATGTGGCTAGGACGGAGCCGACTAATGTCATCTCCTTTCCTGGCCACATCCCTGGCCCAGTCCTGTGTGCCAGCAGAGATGCTGGCGCTAAGTCTGATGACATGTCTCAGTAACTGGGAGGACAGGGGCTGTCTGCCACTCCCACAGGTGGATTCACCCCACCCCCTCCAGATAGGGCTCTTCATTTCATAGGAAAGTGTATATATTTCAGGGGGGGGGCCCATTTGTGTTTTGTCCATGACGTCAAAATTTCCAGAAATTTTACATCTCTAGAATTATGGAACATTAAAGGACACACACAATAACCTCCTGTGACAATGGATCTGGCAACTGTAGCACAGAGAACAAGCTCTATTTGTAATTTTCATTGAATCTCCCTTTTTCATTGCAATATGCTTAGATGATCTTAACTTACTACTAAGTTCCACTAAGGCAGAGATAAATGTGGGAAAGGAAAACAGTTTTCTCATAATCAAGTCATAAAGTCATTTGCATTTACCATATATACTCGAGTATAAGCCAACTTTTCCAGCATATTTTTACATGAAAAAGCCCCCTTCAGCTTATACTCGAGTATATACAGTAATTCCAAGATGGTGGGCAGAGCTGGGGCTGCTGTGGGGAACTGGTAAGCATGTTGTTGCTTTTTTTCTAACTCACCAGAGAGTCGTAAAAACAAGCTATAAGGACAGCCTGCATAGCATTACAACTAGGTTGTGTGTGTGTGTGTGTGTGTGTGTGTGTGTGTGTGTGTGTGTGTGTGTGTGTGTGTTAAAAGAAACCGAGGCATTTCTCTCCTAAGGGTTATTGGTGTGTTGCATTCTAGATGAATACAATTCTTCATGCAGTACTTTACTGCCAAATACTGATGTTGCTGAAGACAAATACTTTCTTTGGAGCAAAGTTTAGGCTAGCATGGCTATGAATCCCAGAATTATTCTACATTTGGAGGAAAACAGTGGTTCATTTGTGTTCCTAGAGTGCTGGAAATCCCTAATGCAAACTCTGTTAAGCAACTCTACCTCAACTTGCTCCCAAATCTTCTGTTTTTAGGTGCTACTGAGTCAAGTTCAAAGGCTTATACTTGAGTCAATAAGTTTCCCAGTTTTTTGTGGTAAAATTAGGTGTCTCGGCTTATATTCGGGTCAGCTTATACTCGAGTATATACGGTACATAGTGTTCAGCTTGCTTCAGTGACTGGCTTAGTGACGCCCACTGCTTTCCCATGGACCACATCTCTACTGGATGAAACACTTCCTTTGGTGTAGTGATGGAAAATATGGCATCTAATAATACCAGTTTTGCTGGGGGGAGGGGAGGTAGACAATAAGAAAACTGATGAATGAGAACCAGCGTGGTGTAGTGGTTAAGAGCAGCGGACTCCAATTTGGAGAACCCGATCTGGTTCTCTACTCTTCCACAGCAGCAGCGAACTCTTGTCCGGTGAACTGGATTTGTTTCCCTGCTCCTACACATGAAACCTGCTGGGTGATTTTGGGCTAGTCACAGTTCTCCGAGAACTCTCTCAGCCGCCCCACCTACTTCACAAGGTGTCTGTTGTGGAAAGAGGAAGGGCAGGATTTTGTAAGTGTAATAAGACTCCTTACAGAAGAGAAAGGCAAGGGTATAAATCCAAACTCTTCTTCTTTTTCTTCAAGTTTTAATACTGTAATTTTGAAGAGTATGAAAAACCACAGAGTGGCTTGAGTTAGTCATACCTATGAAGGTACCACTTCAGTGTGTGTATGGGGGGGTGGGGGTGGCCATGACATATTCTGTCTTTCGCTGAATCCCATTATTTTATCATCAGCTTGCAGATGGGACTTGAAAATAAATTCAGATCACGTTTCAGCTCTTCCACTGATCAAGGAAAAAGAGCAAAGAGAATTAGCTTTAAAAGCAATCCAAGTTAAAAATACAGCCTTTTACATTAATTAAATGATAGAGAAATATTGCATAGAGTATAAAATAAGCATTTTCCAGAAACCTTGAACAATCTGCACAATAAACCAGAAGGTGCTCTGTTATACTAAATAACATCACCTGCTACACAATAATGCGTGAGTTTAGCATGGAATGTATTTTGAAGTTAGTGCATCATAATCTTTGTTACTACTTTGCCCATATCTTCCTAGGGTGCAGCGGCTGGGGTGCACTGCCCCCATGGTTCCATAAACTCATAAAAAGCATTCAGGATAGTGGGTTGCATGACCTACTAAGGATAGCGGGTTACATGACCTACTAAGAAGAAGAAGAAGAGTTTGGATTTATATCCCCCTTTCTCTTCTGTAGGAGACTCAAAGGGGCTTACAATCTCCTTGCCCTCCCCCTCCCAAAACAAACACTTTGTGAGGTAGGTGGGGCTGAGAGAGCACCAAAGAACTGTGACTAGCCCAAGGTCACCCAGCTGGCATGTGTTCACAGGCTAATCTGGTTCACCAGATAAGCCTCCAGAGCTCAAGTGGCAGAGCAGGGAATCAAACTCGGTTCTCCAGATTAGAGTGCACCTGCTCTTAACCACTACACCATGCTGACTCGAAGGAAGATAATAACAATAAAAATTCACAATTAATACAATAACAACAACAATTAATTTGCACATTTATTTAAAATCCAATTAGAACTTTTTAGTGTGTGTTGTGTTCACATACGCACACATACATACAGAGAGAGAGATAGGGAGGGCGAGAGAGAGAGAGAGTAATTCAGCAGCAATATCAGGTACCACATTTAGCAACTACTTTACTGTTGAATAAATGGACATTTAAACCAAAGATATTTTACCAGGGGTCAATATTTTAGGGAAGACCCCCCCCTCCTCAAAATTAAGAAAGACAGTGGCTTGAACTTAATGAAGAGGAGGGGAAGGAGGAGTTTGGATTTATACCCCACCTTTCTCTCCTGTAAGGAGTCTCAAGGCTGCTTACAAACTCCTTCCCTTCCTCTCCCCACAACAGACGCCTTGTGAGATAGGCGGGCTGAGAGAGTTCCAAAGAACTGTGACCAGCCCAAGGTCACCAAGCAGGCCTCATGTGCCTTTTTACTGAATTGTCTTCTAGTGCTTATAAGCCACTATTGCAATGTTTATGGTGTGGCGTATGTTATACTCTTAATAATTTTTATTGTTTTCCAACTTTGCAATCTGTTTTAAGGTCTCAGAGAGAAAGACAAACCATAAAGTAAACAAACAAATAAATGTCCCTATGGGGTTGGATCCAGTGCAGAGTTTCCTCTTCTGCTGGAGATCTTGTGGAAGTGAAAATTCAAGAAAAAATTTTTTTTTGCACTGGTTGCACTGTCAGCAGTGGCATAGCGCCAACAAGGTGGGGGGCAACCTCGGTGCGTGCCTCGGTAGGGGTGTGGTCAGGGTGTGGCATGGTGTTCCGAGGCATTCCGGGCGTACGGGGGGCGGGCGTGGTGCTGCAGCAGGGGCGCAGGGCATGCTCGTGCCCCAGGCACAGTTCTCCCTCGCTCCACCCCTGACTGCCAGACTCATTATATCACCACTTCTATTTCCACTAGCAGCTACTAGCCCAAGAGTTTGGGCAATCAGTTTCTGGGCACTATAATATATTGGGAGGAAAGTGCTAAGTGTTGCACATGATCTTTTGCTAAGTCCCATTATGTTTCCACTGGTGCTGTGCTGAATACAAACCACTGTGTCTAAATAAATTCCAATAAACTCCTATAGGCTGAGGGCAGAACTTGAAATTCTTCTCCCCCTTCTTTGTGCATCTATAATGCCCCTATCTTTACTATTTGAAAAGGGATACTGTTATTCTCAGCGATCTTAATTTTACCAGTGGCAGACATTTTATGACCCTGTTTTGGACAAATATATTGTAGAAATGTGTAAATCCAGGTTGGACTATGGGAAGAAAACGACCTGTACTATAGTATCTTGATCTTTTGTTTTTCTGCTTATAGGGCTTATTTATTTGGCTGACAATTTAATAGATCCTGCACTCAATATTTATGTCCACCTTCCTTATTTGTTCTCTGCAAGACACTTCTTCTGTGCTAGGAATGCGGCTGAGGTCTTTTTTAAAAAATGAGCTAATGCTTTGGCCCCCATCCTTTTCTCTCTGAGAATAATGACTTCCCCAATTTTAGAGTCAGCCAGTGCCAAAGCAGTAAATATATCCAATACCCAAACAGATACATTGGAAACAAGTGCTCCCGTAGTGGGTACAAATTTGGTGCATGGAAACAACACGTACAGACTGTCAGAAAATAAGCATTACTCATAGTAATTAGCTATATTTGGATGACATTGAATGATGTTGATAGGTTCACTTCGATAGATTATTAATCATCAAATGGTGATATTGCAAACTGGCTCCTCCAACATGAACAGTTCACATAGGTCAGACTGCCTATGCTAATAATTTTAAGCCAGTCTTTCATGTCACCTTGCACAAGTCCACTGACAGTTGTAGATCAGTAAGGAGATGAGATAGGGATCATTTAACATAGAATTTTCAACATGCTCTCAGTTCTACAAATCTCCAGGTAACCCGGGACAAACCATGGCAATCAAACTTAAAGTTGCAGAGTAGCAGTAGAACTGCAGGTTCGGTCATGTGGTTATGTGAACCATCTTTGACCAGGAAAAAACGATGACAGCAATCATATTAATCTAAATAAGATGATCATGGATGGTTATGCATATAAAGGTGGATGCTTATGTCATGAGTATATGGAAGAGTATGTGTACCCAGTTCAGACTAAATAGAAGAATTGGCTTTTATACCCCACTTTTCTCTATCTTTAACAAGTCTCAGTGGCTTACAATCACCTTCCCTTCCCCACAAAAAAAACCTTGAAATGGGGCTAAGAGGGTTCCAAGGGAACTGTGACTAGCCCAAGGTCATCCAACAGGCTTCTTGTGGAGGAGTAAGGAAAATAAACCTGGTTCACCAGATTAGAGTCCACCACTCTTAACCACTACACCATGCTGACTCTCCACAACTTGTACATAAATTGTAAGAGATCAAAGCTACTATTCATTTTGGCCATCAGGCATTTTTTTTTCTGCAGTGGCACCCAGCCGTTGGAATTCTCTGCCCCAAAGTGTTTCTAGCTAGCTCCTTCATGAGCACCACACATATTTAACCCTTTAGCTTTCGGAACATATTGTTGCTAAATATGGCATCTTAGAGTTGCTTCTTAGAAATAAAAACACTTGGGACTGAAAAGAACCCATATTCCCTAATTCTGCTATAGTTAGAAGGCAATGTTCTAAACCAGGATTTTGTTTTCTATCATGGAAAAGCCACCTGCTGAGTGGAAATTTGTGTGTATGTGTTGGAGGTGTCTAGTTATAAGAAAATCAAGGCGCAAGGCTTTCTCGTCTTCTCGCAGTCGTGTGTATGTGTTTTTAAACGATACCTTTTGGTAAATATTCCACTTTTCAATTATTTCTTTAGAATATTTTCAATTATTCCTCTCCCAAAAAACTGCTGAAGGGGGATTACAACCATGGCCCACCAACCAGCAGGAAAGCCATGGGAACATTCATTTTACCATAGAGTTTCTGTCAGTCCTGAGAGGCATGACCACTTTTGGGGTTTCCCCAGAACTGACATCATGCCATAGACCTGACAGCCATTTTTTAATTGGGCGGGGGGAGTTAGGAGTAGGGGATTTTCTGCCTTCACCAGGGGATTGGTGACCCTAGCTACAACTAAAACAATATTACAAGTCAATTAAAGCACAACCATTAACAGCAAAACCATTTAAACAACCTATTAAAAACAAACCATGGCATAAACTCTTCATTAGTGGAAACATAGAACAACCTAACACTACTCCATAAAACTGCTAAAAGAGATTAGAATCATAGAGGTGGAAGAGACCACCAGGACCATCAAGTCCAACCACCTGGTTTGCAGGAATACAATCAAAGCACTCTTGACAGATGGTCATCCAGCATCTTTAAAAACCTCCAAAGAAGAACACCCCACCACACACTGAGGCAGTGTATTCCATTGTCGAACAGCCCTTACAATCTGGAAGTTCTGTCTAATGTTTAGGTGGAACCTGCCAAAAGATCTGGCAACTTTACTGCAAGAAATGGCAGTGTAAACTCACTGTTATTTTCTTCCATTTGCAGCTTGGTTTCTGATAAAAGTCTGTGATTCAAAATTTCCTTGATGACAAAAGGAATATGTCTCCATGCCTGTGGTTTCCTCATTGTGCTTTAATTACTGGAAAAGGGTTTGGGTCAAGTGTGGATACCAGAAAAGATACAGGAAAAGAATGCCAAAACAGGCTGAAACAACTCTCTCTCTCTTTCTCTCTCTCTTTCTCTCTCTCTCTCTCTCTCTCTCAACTATGGGGTGATGAATCTGCCACCCTGTAGCAGTGCCTCTGCACCTCCGCCTGTGCTGCAGCTGTACATTTGTAAATAAATAGTACAAAAATACCACCAGTCTCCAGTGCAGTGTCCTTGGCTGTTAGCTTTCTATTGTCTGTTTTTGACTGGCAGCAGTTGTCTTGGGTCACTGACCTGCTATCTATGATCCTAAAACTGTAGATTCCAAGGTTTGTACATGGACAGTTCTGCATGGAAAACAGAAGAAGAAAAAGAAGAAGAAGAAGAAGAAGAACAAGAACAACAAGAACAACAAGAACAACAAGAAGAAGTTTTTATAGTCTGCTTTCTCAACCATTAAGGAGTCTAAATGTCACTTACAATCTACCTTCCTTCCCATCCCTGCAACAAACACCTTGTGAGGTAGGTGGGGCTGAGAGAGTTCTGAGAGAACTGTCACTAGCCCAAGGTAACCCAGCAGGCTTCATGTGGAGAAGTGGGGAAACAAATCACATTCTCTAGATTAGAATTCACCATTCTTAATCACTACACCACACTGGTTCTCATACTCTGCCCCAACCCCCGGATCCTCAGCTTTAAAAGCGCAGTTTCTTCAGATAAGGCTTTATGTAGCATCATCCATTAAGCCTTCACTGCCATCAATAGCACATAGATTTTATATAAAACCTTAATTAAACTATTACCTTAATAGGTCTTTTTTTCTGCATCAGTTTTTTTTTCTTAAAGGGAAAAAAATCAATTTATTCTTCAGTTATTCATTGTTGCCATTTACACCCTCTGAAGCCCAGCCATCCTTTTCATCAGTAGACTTAATATACCATTTTCCTGCCAATCAAAATTAATTAGCTGGGTTTCTCTTGCAGAAGTGCTTCTACGGTCAAATACTTCATAAACGCACTAAAAGGATTTTTGTTTTGTATTGTTTCAGGAAGGTTCCACATCCTGCAGTTATACCAATGATCTCTCTCTCTCTCTCTCTCTCTCTCTCTCTCTCTCTCTCTCTCTTTAAGAAATACATCCACCCCCTCCCTCTCCTTAAGAAATACATTGAGGACCAAACTCAAAATATAGTCTCTTCACATCATTCTCAAAACTGGGATATTCCTTACATTAAAACTCACGCAGTGAGAAGGAGTATGTAAAATAAAATTAAAATAACATTTCAACCAAAATAATGGAATCCTGTGTCTTTGGCTTGTGCCCCCTTTTAACTTTGCAAAACATCTGAACATACAAAAGAAAGGAAAGAAGATTATAAGAAATATTGCATGAAATGATACTTACAGATAAAAGCCCTGACAATCCAATTGATTTTCCTCCTGCAGTTAAGGACTTTTCGGCCATTTTAAAAAAAGTTCAAAGTAACCTTTAATGGCATAAGTAAACTTAATACACTGACAGTACTAGAATCAGTTAAGCTCATGAGGCAATAGCATCAAATAAAAATTTAGCCATGGGTTCCAACTTGTCCTTGGACTCACCATTTAAGAGAAATACAACTTTTTGTTAATCCAATAAATTCTCAATCCCTTCCAAGAATGGGCAGAGATATATATTTCTGGACAAATTATATAGAGGGCAATATAACAGGACATGCAAAACCAATTCTTCACAGCCCGTAACACAACTACATATCCTTCCCTTATGTGGAATTCCTAAGTGTCTCCCTTGTCTAAGGGCGGAGGGTAAAACATTACATCTAGCCAAGGTCAGGGCCCTCTGCCATTTACTCTCGGTCAGTCTGTACAGATACACAACAATGGTTAATTTCATAAATGGAATATTCACATAGAGAGGGGGACAAAATTTATTGGCCTCCTTCAGCAAAATCGAAAATTCTTCCTTTAAGAGGTTTTTTTTTTAATAATCTGAAATATTTCCCTTTCTGACAACAGGGACAACTCATCTACAGACTGTATTTCAGGTAGTGCCCAATATAAGAGGCTTTTCACATCTTGGTTGAAAATATATTCGAACCCAAAATTTAAATACTTGGGACCATACCTTGGTAACTAATAGGTATTGACCTGTTTTCCCACATAAGGGACAGAACAGGGAAGACCAGGTATTTAATATAAAAATTTAGATTCTACACATTCCAGATCCCTGTTCCAAGCACCAATCCAAATAGGAATCCCATACAATATTTGCTGACAAACCTTGGCATTGAATACTCTAATAGCCATGGAAACCAAACTGTGTCCTTTGTTATAATAAAACCATAAAAGCCTTAGCACTTAAATTACCCGCTTCAATAACCCATGATCTATGGGTAGCCCAAAAGACCTGATAATGGAAACAAAGGCCAAGATATTTAAACCATTTAACTTGATCAACAATGTTCCCACTCAATCCCCAACTGCTCCTATAGAATTAAGAATATCCTGTTCATTCTTTCCAATTCTAGCATTAAAATCACCAGCAATTAAAATCTCTTCCCAGGTACAGGGATCCCAATTTCTCATAATAATTAATTAATCGATAATAATTAATTAATCTAATTTGAATTGTCTCCGTATCCTTACTGGGTGAAAGATATACATTAATTATTATGAATTTTAAAGGAGTCCCCTTAATCAAAATGGCCTGAGCCAATTTAGGACAGGCAACTCCATTAGCTGAATTTTCAACTCAGTTTTAACTGAAATAGCTAGACCAACTTGATATCTTCCCATGGGATTCTCTTTAAAATCAGGTAAACAAAATGTCCTATAACTGGAAATTGAAATTGGGCTTGGTGTCCATGTTTCTTGCAATAAAATATTATTTTTTTTAAAAAAAATGTTTTCATGTACTTGAAACCCCCTTGGTCCTGTGACAATGTAAGATACTTCCCTCCAGTGAAGCTCTGCTTGCAATTCTTCCAAACTAACACAGCAGACCATGAATTGGCATGTTTATAACTCGATAATATGGAATTGGCATAGTTTGTTGTGCCAATACTGATTATGAGTTTACTTCTAATATCATAATTTGAAATATGTATTCAGTGGACTGCTGTGATTGTAGTTTTAAGGCTGTAGTTGGTAAAGGTTGCTAATGGGATGAGGTTGATTATATAGTTGGTTGATACTGCTATTTTAAGGTGTGTCATGTTTCATTTTCGTTTTAGTGCAGGGCTGTCAGATCTGACACACCACTACTATTCAGTAGGGAAGCGAGGGTGTGTGTGTGTGTGTGTGTGTGTGTGTGTGTGTCACTGAGCAAGCATGATGTCACTTCTGAGTTCATCCCAGAAATAGAGTCATCATGTTGACACAATGCCCCAAGACTCACACGAAATGTTCTGGCATTCACCTTATTCCTGCACCATCACCCCATCTCCTGCCAGGTGCCAGGCTCTTATTGCTATTCCAACTGAGATAATTAACTTAAGACATATGACATGAAGTCTCATACACACTTTTGCTTATTTAAACCTTAGTGAATTTAGCGGGTCTGACTTCCAAGTCATCACGTGCAAAAATTTGAATAATGTTTGTTAATTGCAAAGCGATAAATGACTGCTGAACTTTCGGATCTTTCACCTGCACTTTTAAATTGAGGCAGTCTCTCTACCTGACAGGCCCCTTTCTGCAAAATGGACCACAAAGGAGAAGAACGCAGCTGGCGCTCTTAAAGTGGCAGCTTTCTGCAGTGCAGATGGAAATCAAGCCATAAATTAGACGTTCATGTGCAGCTCACTCCTTGGCACAGATCCTGTGTTAATGACAACAGTTTGAATGCCTCTTCAAAGCACATGCGTTAGAAACATGCAATGAAGACCTAGGGCGTCAACTATCTTGTAGCCAGTGAATCAGCGCTCTCAGCCTTATTTATCCAAGGTGAGCGAAGATTTTTAAAAGTATGTTGTAACATGTGTCTCACTGGATTTGTTTTTTTTAAAAACCAGGAGCTAATAAAGCTAAAAGCATTCAAAGAGATTTCTGCTGCCATATATAAATCCCTCTTGTTCATGAAACGCAGTGGTACAGTAAAGCCAGTGGTACAAAGGCAAGCTCAGTTCAGTAAAAATCTCTTTGCTCGTAGCCCTACACTGCTCCCCACATTTTACTGTTATTAATTCTTATAACGTTCTTGTAAAATAATACTAAGTATGTTAAACATAGTTATATAATTAAATATAATTATACATTGAAAATAATAATGATTACAGATAGGAAACAGAGACTGAGAGACCCTTTGTCTCATTAGGTGTGTCTCTGTTTAATTAGAAAGGTAACAGGGAACCCAGGGGTGTATCATGAGCATCCTTAAATGCAGATCAGGCAATTACTTGCCCTGGTTTGTTTGCTAGGCATTTCACTGATAATGTCATTTCAATCATGGCTTGTAAAATACTGTGTCAGCGCGTCAGGTGCACAGTATAATGAGTGCCCAGTGGAGTCACAGTTACCTCGATGCATTTCAATGATTGCAGCTCAAGGACACAATATTTGCAGAAAAGAATGTGGCCTACCACTTCTTGGTCCTCTTGGTGTTCAGTGTTGAACTAAAGGTGGATTACCAGTTGGGTCTTAGGAAGGTAAATATAAATACAATAAATAAATAAATAAAGCTCAGACAGACATTGAAGGAGGTAGCACACACTGTCCCTAGTTTCCCTTCGACCCAAACAATTTAAATAACCATCAGCAAGTGGAAAGTCTTATTGTACAGTTGCTTAGACCATTTTCATGTTCTCTCTGGTATAGTACTGAAAAGGACATTGCCTTGAGGCAGGCTTGGGTGATCTCTGCTGGGACAGAAATTTGGGACTATGATCCTGTCGATATTCCTCAATTGCTTGGCAGCTTTCAGTACCATCTGCCTTGGAACTGTCTGGTTTGAGTGGTGAGATAAGGGATAAGGGGCACTGCCTGTGCTTCAGTAAATACATGAGTTGGCTTCTACTGAGTCAGATCTTTGGTCTATCAGGGTCAGTACTGTCAACTCTGACTAGTAGCAAGTCTCCAGGGTCTGGGGTTGCCAACCACATGCAGATCTTGTGGGATTGCAACTGATTTCAGGCAACAAAGATCAGTTTCCCTGGAGAAAATGGCCACTTTGGAAGGTAGCCTGTACAGCATTATACCCTATGGAATTCCCTCCCCTCCCCAAACCCTGCCCTCCCCAAACTCCATTCCCCAAATCTCCAGGTAGTTCCCAAACAGAACTGGAAACCCTACCAGGGTCTCTTTCACAGCTCTTACTACCTGATCTTTTCTAACTAGATATTCCAGGGATTGACCCTCACCCTTCTCTAGTCTTATCTGACGGATCACTACCTGTAGAGGGATCTTCTATATTAGGTTGTCAGAGTTTGGGAGAAATTGATTGTCTTTACGCTGCTGATATCCCTCTCTGCTTCTTTTCATTTGAGTTAGGTGAGTCAATAGAACAGAAGGACAACATAGATACATTGGGATGAAGAAAATTAGGCAACAACATAATTGATCACAGACTCCTCAGGTCTCGATACAGCATGGATGGGGAGCATCAGGTGACACTGGCAGCTTGGCCAGGTAAAGAGAACCAGTTATAAGGTAAAAAGTAGCACAACCCATCACAGACCAGGCAATTGGGAGTGTGGTCATTATGTCTACCCCAGAGGTGGGTCTCTTGATCCTCATCCCTAAAGCCTGTTAAAGGCAGTAATCCTGGGGTGAAAGGCACTTCATAACAGGGGCTATGGAAGGCAGTGTAGGATCCTCAGGAAAGAGCCAAAATGAAACATGACCACCCATAGTTTTCCAGTTCCTGCTGGAGACGCACCAGATAGCTGAATTTTTCTAGCCTCCTTTTTATTTTTTCTTCCCTTCTATTCCTCCATAGATTGGTTTTAAGTAATGTTTAAATGACTCTGTCAGCATTGTTTGTGTATATTGCCTTTATGCTGGCTTTATTGTTATTGATTGTCATATTTGACATTTTAAACTGCTGGGTTTTTGTTTTAATTAAGAAGGCTTTTATGATTATTGGCCATTTTGCAAAGCTTAATTTGGAAACAGTCTCGAGATCCCCTTAAAAGGACAGTCTGCAGATGGATGTTTAATGTATGTTCCATTAGAATTATGACACATTTACAGTGCCTTCCTGATTCTACTATCAATCTTCCCTTTCAATTCAGAGATGGGATTGTGAGATCAGGAGACAAATGCCGTATACTCTGATGGAACTGATGTTGTGACCGTGCAGAGAAAGTGAATGAAACTCACTAGTGAATGGGCATTCCAAGTCTATAGCTCTAGGAGTCATCGGCAAAGTATATCTCTTTAAAAAAAAATCTGTATTAGTTTTCACAAATAAATGTTCTAATTCATTCTTACAAAACAAAAAATAACTTGTACAAATTGAATTCCCTGATGTTTTACCCAATAAAACCACCAAGGAAAAGCATCCTTTAAAAAAACATACTTCCCACTAGAATAATTCCTTTACAACAATTAATAAATCTTGGGTGCTGTGTGGTTTCCGGGCTGTATGGCCGTGTTCTATCAGCATTCTCTCCTGACGTTTTGCCTGCATCTGTGGCTGGCATCTTCAGAGGATGGTCCTCTGAAGATGCCAGCCACAGATGCAGGCGAAACGTCAGGAGAGAATGCTGCTAGAACACGGCCATACAGCCCGGAAACCACACAGCACCCAAGTGATTCCGGCCGTGAAAGCCTTCGACAATAAATTAATAAATCATCTTTAGCATCCCTCTTTACTGCTAGTTACTGCTAGTTACTGCTAGTTATTGCCTCAGGCCAATAAAGCCAGGTTGGGGGTGGTATAAACACCGTTTTTGGCGGGAACTTTGCACAGTTCCGGCCCTGCAAATGACTCTAAACTGCCCCTAACCCACGCCAGCGGCCTCAGAGTGGCTTATAAGAGAACTGCAGGCCCAGTTGGAGGCACAGCCAGCAGCAGAAAGCTGTAGAAAACTGCAGGCTTACCTTGGCTTGGCTGGGCCCAGCTTTAAACTGGCGGCTTCAAAGGTGGAGCTTGCAATTTAAACCTGGAACCAGGCAAGACCGGCCTTGAACTCCCCCCCCCCCCAAAAAAAACTCCACATTACATTTCAATGCTGGGTATTGCTTGCAGTAGATGCCATCTTTAGGAGATGCCAATTGTGCACCACTGATTCAGCCACCAAACCAGCTTATCAACTGGTTTCCAAAAAATGCTTAAGCTACATGATCATTTAGATGGTTTGTTCTTAATGGTTTGTTCTTAATGCCCAAATGCCTGTGTTGTTTTTAATAACTTGATTTGTTGTATTCATTATACTTCTTAGCGTAGCTAACCATTTGCAAGTTAGCTCTCCACAATGTATGTCACTAATATCTCTCCATCAGGGTACGCTGCTGTTTAAGTGCTATGCTAACGCATATTTGCTGACCAGGCTTCATAAACCTGGGAACTTTCAAAGCAACACAGCCGCTGTCTCTGATTACTAAAAAAAGAAAAACTATTAGGGTACCTAATTCTGTGCCAATCCCCACCTACACCCTGATCTATGTAGGTTTTTCCTGTCTCTGTTTCATCACGGAGTTTCAGTTCAACTGGTTCAGTTTCTCTTCTCTTTAAAAAAGATAAATAATTTGTCACATAATTTAGACAACCTGAAATTCTCCTGCTCATTCAGGTCACTCAGTGCCACAAAACAAACAGCAGCCATCTAGATCAGACCAGCATCGCGTTTCATTCGTTGGCTAACCAGATGCCTAAAGACAAGGAGCAATAAACAGATGCCAACATCTGTTGCCAGCAGGTTGTAGTGGTTAAGAGCAGCAGACTTTAATCTGGGGAATCAGTTTTGTTTCCACATTCATCCACATGAAGCCAGCTGGGTGACTTTGGGCTAGTCACAGTTCTGCAGAATTCTCTCAGCCCCACCTACCCCACAAGGTGTATGTTGTGGGGAAAGGAAGGGAAGGAGTCTCTAAATCACTTAGGGACACAATGTGGAGTGATTGTGTGGTGGAGTATATATTTTATCCCCTTCACAGGGGGGTGAGGCACATTTGCATGTGTCTGGTCCTGTTGCATTTACAGTTGCATTGCTGCTGCATTTGTAATTGCACTTGCACTTGCATTTGCAATCACAGTTGCAATTGCGTGTGCAATCACATTAGCATTGCATTAGCATGTGTAAATGAACTCCACCCAGAAGATGCCTGCCATAGATCCGTGTGACATGTTAGGAGCAAAAACTACCAGGTCATGGCCACACAGCCCAGAAACCCCAACAGCCTAATGTAAATATACATCTTCAAAAATACTTAAATTTAGCTACTTTAGTTCTGTAACAATGGCTTGATCAATAATCTCTCCCAATATTTTGAATTTCCCTTCATAGTTACTTCACCATAATCCCCCAAGTGAGGTGTCCCCAGAGGCATATCTAGGGAAAATGTAGTCAGGTGCAAAATCTGAGATTTTAACCCCCCCCCCCCCCCCCAGTATGGGCAGCCGCCCTCCCCCACCACAACCATGCCAGAGAGAGAAATCTCTCTGTCTTGAAGTCAGTGATTGGACCTGGGAGAAGGAGGAGGGGGGGCAATTTCCCACCCCCCACATAACTAAATGGCCGCAGCCTGGGGTCATGTGATCCATAAGTCCCCTGGGCGGTATGCCCCTCTATATTCCTATCCTTTTTGCCTCTCTAGAGTTTGGACTGTGCCAAATAGTTTGTGAATCTTTACCTTATCCTTTCCTCTTGCTGAAATTGTTCTTTGGGTTCTTTTATCCCAGATGGTACCCCACTTCTGCTCTGGAACTAGGAGACCTATTTCTGTTTCCCATGGTAGTCCTTCCATGGTTCAAAACTATGGCCAGATGATATCTGATACACATTTGACACAAATCCTGTACATCTCCCAGCTCAGTGACTGAGAAGAAGCCGAAGATGTCTGAGTGGTTCTGGTATCATCAGCATTTCCATTCTTCTGCTAAGCTGGGTGGGTTCTGTTGAGACTGCCAGCTTTTCTTGCTTAGATTGAGCCTTTGGGCAAATGGCACAAGAGAAGGAATGGGCAAATTTCTGAAGATAATGGGGAAACTGAGGAGGAGAAGTTGTTCGGGCTGGTTCATTTTGCTCTCTGCTTGCAGTATGTCATCATCTGGATTGTGAAGGGTTAATTTGCAGGAGGCTCGGGGCAGGCAGGATCTTGTGTTGAGGCACCAGGAACACTTTTGAATCTTGGATTTTTCTGTATGTTCGGCCAAATGTGAAACAAAAAATAGCCCAGAATTCAGTTTGAGATATTGATCCACTTTGTCATGCAGAGCTATAGAAATTTGAGATCACAAACAGCCTGTCATGCTCAAGATATACCCAAAGCCTATAATTGAATTTCTGGTGGTGTGGAGAGGCAGAGAGCTTGGCAGAAAGATAGCATTATGCACCTGCCTGCAACGATGCTTGCCTCTAGCCTCTGCTGTCAGCTTATCCCTTTGATCACCAAGACATCCTTTAAATATACAGCATTTATTCTTATCAAAAGACACTCTCTGTGCTGAGGTGTCTGCATTTTATCAAGCGATGGGGAGAAGAGAAACAGTGTGCAGTGCTGACATGCACAACAGGAAAAAACTAGGGGGTTGGTTGTTCAATTACTTAACACAGTACTTGTGATCACAAGGCAGAGAGGGTTCTGGCACGTGGTAACCACCCCAGGTGGAGACTCTGGAGTACCATTAAAAGGGTAGCAGAGTAAGATGCCAAACGGCACAGAAGGCACAAAGGCCCTTGTCTGAGTTTAAATGAATGCATGGGAACTGTGAGCCAGCCTAGATGTCATGTGCAGAGGCGTAGCTCCAAGGGGACTAGGGGTGTGCGATGCACTGGGTGTGCGCCCCTGTGGGGGTGTGGCAATGGCGTTCTGGGGCATTCCTGGGTGGGACAGGGGCATTCTGGGGGTGGAGGATAGACCAGTGCACTGGCCACTTTTCCCCCTTGCTATGCCTTTGGTCATGTGTGATACAAGTCAGGGCACAAGTGCCCAACTCAGCCAGTTGATGCACATATAAATTTTCATTTCAGCAAGACTTTATTGGCATAGACAACAGTACAATAATAGTAAAAAATTGATTAAAAAACATATACAGTACAGGAAATAAATTGCTGGACTTACCTTGAAGATGTTCTGTTGCTCCATTCAGCTCCAGAACATAAGAACATAAGAAAGAGCCTGCTGGATCAGACCAGAGTCCATCTAGTCCAGCACTCTGCTACTCGCAGTGGCCCACCAGGTGCCTTTGGGAGCTCACATGCAGGAGGTGAAAGCAATGGCCTTCTGCTGCTGTGAGGGGAGATGAGGGCCTCTGATTGCCTCACAGAAACAGCCACAGAGTCCCCCTGTTCACCCCTTTCTCTGGGCCCACATGTCCTAGAAGACCAGTTTCTCCCTCACACTAATGAAGTGGATACTTTAGGACATAAATTCTTAAAATGTCCTATATATAACAAATTCAGAAATGAAATATTAGGATTTATACTAGCCAGCTAGATGGGGAAAGATAACAAATGGAAATGCACCGTTTACTTTTGGGAAAGGACCAACTGGTCTCTAGATCCGTAGCACAATTTTGCCTTTTGATCAACAAATTTAGAAAATCGGGGGTAAGAGGATAGAGGACCTTTCGTGCTATTTTGTACTACGATACTGACTCCCCATCTGAGTATTTTAAAAGTTGATGGAATATTCCTCTCTTAAATTCTTTTATTGAGGTTTTATAGAAAGTCAGCGTGGTGTAGTGGTTAAGAGCAGGTGGATTCTAATTTGGAGAACCAGGTGTGATTCCCTACTCCTCCACCTGAGTGGCAGAGGCTTATCTGGAGAACCAGATGTGTTTCTGCACTCCTACATTCTTGCTGGGTGACCTTGGGCTAGTCACAGTTCTCTCAGATATCTCTCAGCCCCACCTACTCATTAGATGTCTGTTGTGGAGAGAGGAAGGGAAAGGAGTTTGTAAGCCACCTTGAGTTTCCTTGCAGGAGAGAAAGGTGGGATATAAATCCAACTCTTCTTTTTCTTCTTCTTGTATAAGGGTTTTTGTATTTTAGCCTTGGTCTTACTTTTTTACGTTCTGTGACTAGTGTGGCCTTTTTACCACTATATTCAAAGAATGAACACAAAATCCATGTGTATACTTTGTGTCATATCATATGGGCGATTTTGCAGTGTGTCCATCTGCTGGGAAGCAGTGACTGACTACTGTTTCCATGCCTGTGTGTACTAAATGAAGCAAAATTCATCTATGCAGAGTCTTGGCAGGTAATGGCATACTCATGGTTCTCTGGTATCCATCCTAATGTAAGGATCTGGTAACATTAAAAAAAGAAATCTTAGACTTTTTGCAAACATGCTAAAGTCATAAACACCTTGAACCCAAAATTTCCGAAAGACTGTCCCCACTCACAAGAAACTGCCCAGGATCAGGGGTCAGACCTGTTCATGTCTGTTTGGCAAGTTGCTTCTACGTATTCCTTCCTAACTGTATAGTGCTACACAACGGGCTTTTCCTGCATGCACATTCTCACGTAGATTGATGGAGTTCCACTCCCCTTCCCTCTACGCATCACTGTTCCATTTCACAGTCAGTTGTTCAGCTAGACAGTTACATAGACCACAAATCTTATATGACAGTCATAAACACTGTGGTTTAAACAACACTTACCCTGCAACGTTTGTCCAAATAGTCCTTAGCAGTGTTAATGGCTGGGACTGTTGGGATCAGTAGTATTTTCGTACATGTACAGTTTCATTAAAAACCTGATGCTAACTTGTTCTGCAGGTTGTTCAGTGTTGAGCCAGAAGACCCAGTGCTCTGCCCCCATCAAGTGAACACCATACGTTTGCCTATGGAACACATTCACTGGGAAATTCACAGCATCTCTAACAAAAATGTCAATCAGTGTGTATCTACAAGAGCAATGAAATTAGTCTCATTCCCTTTTTGGAGTATCTCTGATTTTTTAAAAAAATGTTTTAAAATTGTGTTTTTTTCTAATTTTATATAATTCTGTTTTCATTTTAAAAAATTTAATTTTTTAAATTTAAAAAATTAAAGTTAGAAGAAAGAGGGTATTTGTAATATCAAATCCTTTGCATGCTTTCTCAGGAGTCAGACTGACAGAATGTAGGCAGATTTGCTTCCTAGCAAGTGTGCACAGGGATAAAGTGTAAAGACTAAAACTAAATGGAATGAAATAGCTGAAAGCTGGGCTAATTAATTGAAGTGGGGCTTCTTTGTAGATGAATTTTGCTTCTGTGTTGAATGGGACATGTCCCCAAGTAGGCTTAAAGTGACATGCTGCTTTGTGAATCACGCCAAAAGCAGGAGCTTCAAAGGTGGGTTCGGTCCAGTCCGTTTGGTGTGGTCAGGGCACATTTGCCCTGACACAGAGAAGAAACTCTTTTGCTTAAAGGACTCACATGCCTTTTCCCCTTTGTGCTGTCGAAGTGCAGGAAATGTGAATGAATAGCCACGCTTAATCTTCTTGCCACAAGCAGCTGTGGAGAAGCCCAGGGCTCAGAAGGGATGACATTCATGGCTCGTATCAGGTCTCATTGTTTGCACTGGATTTAAATATCAGCATTGGAGGTGTGGCTTAGTGGGGGCACCCTTGCTCTCTACAGATCTCAGAACGGCTCTGTTCAGAAAGACGCTTACTCCCTTCTCTTCTGCTATCCTGCTTGCATCTGACTCCTCCCTCCTGCAGCTCTGAATAGTGCAGACCGAACCAAAGAGCTTCTGATTTTTTTTCCTGCTATAGTGCCTTCTGAGCCAGCAGCACAAGACAGATATTCTGCTTTCTTTCCACTACGGCATGATTTCTGGCTGGAAGCATTTGTACTCTAAGAGCCAAACTTGATCATCTTGGAAGGATTTAAAGGACCAGGACAACCCAACAGAACAAAACAAAAGGAGAAACTACTTTGCTTATTTTTTTTTATCATCAGCATCCTTCACCCCCTGGTACATGTTTCTTATAACAATGTGTTCTTTTTCAAGTGTGAGTTTTGTTGTCTGTTCTTGAATGCATCTTGCTCAAGTGTCCAGAAAGGGGGAAATGTCTATATAGCCCAAGGATACACTTGGTCAAGAAGATTTAAAAAATCCAGTGTGGACCTAACAATTTTGCATCATCATACAGGAATCTACAGAGTCGGTGAAAAGGCAAAGGAAGATCTATCTCCCTACTCTACTCATTCTAACAACAATGTCGGTGACTGTTGGCAATGTATCATTAAATGGAACAAACCAATCGATTCAAAATCATGGAATTATGGATATGCCCAAAGGACAAAAACCTTTGAATGTCTTTCTTTTCTGTTTAACTTTTATTATAACATTCACCGCCCTGCTGGGCAGCATCTATTCACTAGTGTCTTTGCTGAGACTGCAAAATAAAAGTACCATCTCGATGATTGTCACTTCATTGACTGTGGATGATCTGATCAGCGTGGTGCCGGTGACAATCTTCATGCTCAAACAGTGGTTGGACGAAATGCTTCCCCACACCTTGTGCACAACTTCAGCACTGCTGTACTTGTTCCAAGGTTTTTCGAGCAATCTCATGGGATCTCTTGTAGTTTCGTATAACTTCTACAGCCTTCACAAAACAGGGACTAGCCACAGGGCTACCAAAAGGCCAGTGAGCATGATATGGGCCATTCTCACTATCTGGATTGTCAGTTTGCTGATCTGTATTTTGCCTCTGTTTGGCTGGGGTAGCTATTCACCCACCTCCTGGGGATGCCTTATGGACTGCGCCAGTTCTTACGTCTTGTTACTTTTTGGCATTTACGTGCTGTGTCTCTGTCTCCTTGTTGTGCTCTCCATTCCACTAATTTATAAGCTGTTGTGTTCAGATGATCAACAGCAGCTTTACGATGATTATCATCAAATCGTCCGAGGGTACTTCTCACCTGGGTCACCTCCAGCTGGGAGTCATGCACTATCCCTTTCTCCGGAAGATCCAGTGAACAGACTCTCAAAGCACTGCCAAGTTCCTTGTCAGAACTCTGACCCATTGGTTAGGCAAAGTCCCACCGACATCAGTGGAGCGGACCACTACGGTGCACACTGTGTGCCGTACACCAGCCGAGGATTCACTGTGGAATTTGCTCAGAAGCGCTTCTCACTGATCCTGGCTCTGATAAAAGTCATTCTTTGGCTTCCAATGATGGTAATACCAAACCAGATTTTTTCCCCCTATATCTGTAATGATTTGGTTAACGTGATTGATATGGGCCATTAAAGCAAATGAGCGTAACTTGAAAACTTGCACTTGCTTTTTAAACATTGGTCGTTGGGGGGAATGATGTACTCTTTGGTCCACGGCTTCTGTACTTTGTGAGATCATCAAATGGACAGTCTTGTTAAATGGACAGTCCACCAATGACTGATTGCATGTATTGTTCCAATTTCAGTCAAATGTGTGTGTTCAGTATACAAGCAAAGCCACTAATCAAGACCTCCTAATTATCTGAGTGTTTTCAAGACCCTGTATTCATGTGGAATTATTTAGACTTTTAATTGCACATTCTCAGCAGCCAGACTGTGAATGATCAGATATGCACTGCATGTGTTTCATGGGAACTGAAACAGCCACACAAAACGAGGTCTCTGGATACTTTGTAGCTCTGGTTTTTGTGTTGCCATGAATTTTTTTGAAGTACCTATTACTGATGTAGTCAATGAAGGGAACTAGATGGAAAGCTGGATCTAAGGAGTCTGTTCTGAGCTATTTGAAGGGCACGAGGGTGAGATTATTAAAAGGGACTGCCCAAGATTGCGTTTCTTCTCCCAGCTGTCAGGCACGCCCAGTGGCAGTGAGATGCCTGGGGCTATAAAACTGAAGCATTTCATTGAAGGAAAGGAGCATGCTTTTTTATGATTTTGCAAGTACAAAGCTTTATTGGGAACTACCCTTGATGCATACATCTGTGCAGTTAAAAATCAGTGTTGTGTGAGATGTGTGGATATAGACATTTCCTGAATTTTGCTCAATAGCCCATAGCAAAGGAGAATCCCAATCATGTCTTAGCCTCTTTCTTTTTCCTTCAAGACCCTTTCCAAAGTCATTCACCCCCTTTAAAAATAAAGGCTTTGGTTTAGTCCCTTCCCAGTTGTAAATAGATCTTAGTCTTAAGTAAGGACTTCACTCCCAAAGTCCTGTCCCTCCAGCCTGCCTTTCCCCTTTCCTCCTTCGGTTATCTTCCTATTGTTGACCTGTAGGCTACAATCCTTGGGGAGTGAATACTTTCCTCTTCTTGCTTTTTTGCTTCTATAGAGGACAACACAGACTGGTAGCACTGCATCAAACCTTGCTGTTGCCCTTGGACTGTGTCTCCACCTCCCAAGTTTACCTCAACTGGACTTTTTATTAATAGCTCAGGGTGAAAGAGACTTTGCTGCTAGGGCTGTGGTATCAATATTTATCATTTCACTTGAAGCGGCTGGCATTCTTAGAAACACAGATGGGAGTTGTATTAGAACATTTGCTTTCCAGCATCTGTCAAGATTCTCAGTGTCAAAGCTCCTGAGTAGCAGGAATGTTAGTAACTTCATATGGATTTCCATGCTGTGTCTCTTTGTACATGACTGTCTACTGCATGCGTGTGTGTTTGTGAGCATGCATGCGTGCGCATTTGTGTGGTCCTAAGCCACTGCTTCTTTTTGATTTGAATACAACTGTATTTCCTATTGAAACTGTTGCATGTTGATGGGGTATAGCGTTAATGACAATAAAATAAACCCAAGGTGATATTTGGACCAACCCGACCAGGGAAGGCAGAGAATGTTGCAGATTTTTAAAAATTGAGAATGAAGATTTCATTAAGAACTGAGATCTGGGAGACCCAGCATGGCGTAATGGTTAAAATCAGTGGACTCTAATTTGGTGAGCTGGGCTTGCTTTCCCCGCTGCTCCACAATAAGCCTGCTGGGTGACTTTAGGCTGGTCACAGTTCTCTCAGAACTCTCTAAGCCTCACGTGCCTCACAAGGTGGCTGTTGGAGGGAGAGGAAGGAAAAGGGATTTTCAAGCCCCTTTGAGACTCCTTACAGGTAGAGAAAAAGGGGGATATGAAAACCAGTCTTCTGCTCTTCTTAGTAAGATATGTAAAAACAAAAGTGTGAAGTCAAGAGATTATGACCATCCATAATGCAGAAGCAACTTTGCTAAAGTTAAGTGGGTTTTGAGCTGGTCAGCACCTGAATGGGAAGCCTAACAAAGCTGTTTTGAATCGCAGGAGAGGGGGGAGGGAAGAAATATTCATTTCATTTACTCCTTTAGTTTATTTATATTCCATCTGGCTCCCCAATGGGGACCTGAAGTAGCTTACACCATTCTTCTCTTCTCTGTTTTACCCTCACAACAACTCTGTGAGCTAGGTTAGGCTGACAGTGTGTGACTGGTCTAACAAATGATAATGAGGATATGGAACTTGCTGAATACTGTAGGAAGCATCCCATAATAACATAATGTAGGCACAAAAGTGATCCCATGCCATGCCATGTCAGATCAAACCAATGGTCTGTCAATTCCAGTATGCCGCCAGGAAGCCCAAAAGAAGATTTCTTAGAAAACAGCCCTCTCCTGCTGACTGCTGTCATACCTGCCAATCAGAAGCATTTTCCTCTGGTCATTATTTAGGACTGGAAATACAGAAACACATTCAGGGCCAGAGCAAGAGGGAACTGTGCCCAGGACACGCATGTCTCCCCGCTCCAGAATGCCCCTGCCATGCCCCCTCCATGCCCTCACAATACCCCCACATCGGTGCTCACTCGGTGCGTCGCGCACCCCCCAGCCCCCTTGGCACTACACTACTGAACATGTTCATTAATAAATTACACTCTTTACCTTGGAAGTTTAAAAACATGTGAATATAAGGACATTTTGCACTTCATATTTTAGTTGTACATCTTGGACATACTAAAAATGCAGTGTATGTAATAACGGTGTTTACAAATACTTATATCATCCAGGAATGCTCAACTGAGAGCTGTAATTTTTCATTGGTTTCCTTCTGCGCATATAGGTAGTACTATATTTTGATAAAGGAGGGGCTGTGGCACAGTGGTAGAGCAACTGCTTTGCAGGTAGAAGGTTCTGGGTTCAGTCCTGGACATCTCCAGCTAAGCAGATCAAGTGACTTTATTCACCTTTTGGGGAGACCGGCCACTGATTGCCCCCCCATAACATCAGTGGACCCTACCGTCCCCCCCTCTTAGGGGGTTCAGTCACGAGACGCCATCTGTTGAGTATTGTACTACTGTGCTGTATAATTAGTACGCTGCGTTTTAAGGGGCTTAGTTTTAAAATGTGCAGAGTCATAATTTATTTGTCTGATTTTATTTGTCCTGTGCATGTATATTCTATGTTCACCGCCCTGAGCCCTTCGGGGGAGGGTGGTATATAAGCGTAATAAATAATGACGATGATGATGACGATGACGATAATAATAATAATAATAATAATAATAATAATAATAATAATAATAATAATAATAATAATAATAATAATAATAATAATTCTATCTCACCCTCTTCCAACAAATTGGGGCAGCTTGCAACAGAATATGAACTGTTAAAAAGAGAACACAGTTAAACATTCTATTATCTAAAACCCAGAGGCACCCAAATATGCAAAAATGGGGAGGCCAATAAAGGGGAAAGGCAAGAAATAGCTGAACCTCTGGTTAACCAAGAAGGAAAAAGGAAAAGGGGAAAGGGGAAAGGGGATGGGAAACAAGCTAGATGAAAACCACTAATGTCCTCAACCACCGACCAGATGGAACATCTTACAGGACCTGAAAAATTGCATCATATCCCTCAGGGCTTGGATCTCACTTGACAGGGATTCCATTGGCAGGGGCCACAGCCAAAAAGACTCTGGTCAAGGACAGCCAGACACTCTTTGGGTCAAGGACCACCAGTGGGTAGTTTCCTGCAGAGTGAAGCACACTTTATAGGGAGAAAGATCTTTACTTGGAAAGATGCTGCCATTTGGAGTAAATAATATTAACCTTGATAGACCAATGTCCTGATTTTGTAAAAGGCAGCTTCATGAAGCTCTACAGAACCAGTGAGAAGAATCTGAGTCTTCCTCACTACCAAATACAAAAAATCCCCCATTGAGTTATGAGACCTAGTAATTGGTGTCTCTTGCATGTTGTTTGCGCTCAATTAATATAATATTCATGGTGATTTCTGAAGAAAATCATAATACAAATTTAATCATCCACACATGCCAAAATTGGCTGCCCCTTCCCCAACCCACTGTTGTAGAAACAGCCAAAACCCATGCATAGCTATTCCAGTATTCCATTTAATACAGTTGGCTTAGACTAGACTAGAGTAAGTCTACATAAGATTGCACTATAAGCTAGGTAGGGCACTGTCCCGCCAAAGGACTAATGTATTTCAACCCGATTTCAAGTATAAGTGTCCTTCTTTCCCAGTGAAATCAATGAGACTTAAAGTTTTTGCTAGCCTTAGTTTTTACAATGACAAAATTCAGAACGGGTGAAAATTAGGCAAACAAACTGTTGTAGCTGCAGGTTTGCCCATTTTCAGCAAGATGTATTCCTACCAGAGTGCATTTAATGCCTTTACATTTCTTTGTCTTTCAGATACAAATGGTTGTTCAACACACAGTGGCATTTCAAAGCTTTTCCTTTGAGATATTCAGTTTCTTGCTAACTTTGCTTGCTGTCACTGTCACCCCAGTGTTTGTTTTGTCAGAATATTGGAGCCACCTGCCTTGCGGCTGTATCATTAACTGCAGGAGGAATGTCTACACCATCTCCTCACAAGAAGGCAAGCGTAAGTACAGAAGAACAGTAGGAACCGTGTTATTGTTATTCTGCCTGCCCATGAAACCACACACTCTTCCTAAGCAGCTTGTTTAGCATACTGCCAAGCTAAACATATCTATTTTACAGTTTATTTCAGTCAGAGCTGGTTGGCATGATATTTTTGTCCTACTTTCTCCTCTTATACAAGCTGTACAATGTGAAAGTCCAGAAATGAGCGATTTTCATGCACACCAAATTTCTTGGCCTCTCAGACACAATTGGGAGCTGTGGTGATATCAGATGCTGAAATCTGGAAGTTCACTAGTCCAACCCAGCTCGTGATCCATCAAGCCAAAGGCATCATCCTCCGTAGCCATGTATGGTGGCTCACTGGAGATATGATGGACCTCCTGTGTTCTTGCCTGACTGGACCTGTAAGGGTGGAAGTCAAATCCTTGGCAAGCCACAATGCCTAGTTAGTAGTTGTGTTTGATAACTAGTTGGTAGTTGTGTTAGTTAGACTATCTCAGATAGTCACATACCATGTAAGGTTCCATTCAGAGGCCAAGTGAGACAGATCCCCTCTGATAACCATGAGAGAACTCATGGAGGAGGAACAGAAAAAATTAGAAAGTAATGCAAATTTGGTGCTCGGGTATGTCTTTGTGAAGGAACAGGCATTTATTTATATTGTCTTTTTATATCCTGCTCTTTCCCAAGAGGTTTGAAGGGAGATACATTTCTCCTGCATTTTATCTTCAAAAAAGAACACTTGTGACCCCTACACTAAGAAGTCAATGGTAGCATACTATACCACAATAAATGTGTTAATCTTTAAGGTGTGACAAGTTTGTCGAAGGCTTTCACGGCCGGAATCACTTGGGTGCTGTGTGGTTTCCGGGCTGTATGGCCGTGTTCTGTATGATCCTCTGAAGATGCCAGCCACAGATGCAGGCGAAACGTCAGGAGAGAATGCTGCTAGAACACGGCCATACAGCCCGGAAACTACACAGCACCCATGTGACAAGTTTGTTTTTGCTGCAACTGGAAAAAACACAATCACATCTCTTAGATATGCCACCTGCGTAGAAATAGGTTATACTGGGGGACAGTGGCTTAAATCCTATACATTTGTTCCAGGAATGCATCTCTCTGGGTACTCAGGAGGCAGTGCTCTGCTGTGGGGTGTCTTCTTCTTCCACTAGGTGTCATTGAAAAGCATTGGACTAGTGGAAGTGGAAGTGGCCAATGCTACAGGATTCTGGTGAGGGACAGCCTCTTCAAAGCCCATAGGGAAGCATGCTCAGAGTAAAGTTATAGGATCCAAGCCAGTGAATGGCCCACGACCACAAAGAGCTTCATGGCCAGTCAGGTATCTGAAGCTGGTCTTCCTCAGTTCCAGTCTGACACTCTACTACCACTGTCTCAAGACAGGTACATTTATTTGTTTGTTTAAAATGTTTTATGCTGCTTTTCATGGCATACTGGTTAAAAGCAGTGGACTCTAATCTGGAGAACTGGGTTTGATTACCTACTCCTTCACATGAGCAGCAGACTCTAATCTGGTGAACTGAATTTGTTTCCTTGCTCCTTCACATGAAGCCAGCTGGGTGACCTTGGGCTAGTCACAGGAGCAACAGCGGCATAGTGGTTAAGAGCAGGTGTACTCTAATCTGGAGGAACAGGGTTTGATTCCCCGCTCTGCTGCTTGAGCAGTGGAGGCTTGTCTGGGAAATTCAGATTAGCCTGTGCACTCTGAGCTCTCTCAGCCCCACCTGCCTCACAGGGTGTTTGTTGTGAGGGGGGAAGGGAAAGGAATTTGTAAGGAGAGAAAGGGGGGATATAAATCCAACTCTTCTTCTCATAATTCTTTCATCCCCACCTACCTCACAAGATGTCTGTTGCGGAGGAGAGCAAGGAAAGGAGGTTATAAGCTGCTTTGAGACTCCTTAAAGGAGAGAAAGTCAGGGTATAAATCCAAACTCTTCTTCTTCTCTACCCAATAAGGGTTCATGAGTTGGCAAACATAAAAGCATTAAAACATGTGCAGCAAATAACTGGCAGAATGTTTCACAACTAAAGCGTGTCAAAGGGAAGTACTACTAGACCGTGGGCTCTGCGTCTAAGTATTTATGACCTGCGTAGGTTTTCATTTCCCTGCTTCTGAACAAGCGAGATCCTTGTGAATGACCCCACTAAGTTCAGTGAGGCTTATTCCTTCATGAATAGCATATAGCCTGAGGCTCTGATAGAAAATGCTAGGAGGTCAGAACTTTTTCTGTTTGTTTAGAATCACTTTTTCATTCTTAACAAGCATCAGCTAGGATCAATGATTGTTACTCCTACCAGAGCACCTTTCCAGAATCATCAGGGAAAGTTTTTTTTTCCTGGATCTTTCAGACCCCGTTCTCCAAGACAGCATATTTTGTGTGTCAAGAACCAAGTTGTTTCAGATACTGCATGGCTCCGGCTTTGATTCAATATTTACCCAGTGAAATATGTAGCAGATGGTGAGGCAACAATTATACAATCATTTAAACCTGAACTCAGCTCCTTTGTTATGTTGATGCTAAAGACTGTTCTACTTTCTTTACCAACAGAATGTTTACTGAGTTCACAGTTCCATGCAGAATTTAATAGCTAACTTAAACAGAGTCATGCATCCCACACTAATGCTTTGGAAAAGCAGCATGGCCCTTTTGTAAAAACACTGGTTTTTCTTCTGCAGATTTGTTGGAAATGACAGGCTAGTATTTTTATCATTTTAGTCCACTGTATTCCAAAGAATGGTTAACAGTTTGGTTCAGAGATCTGCACATGCATGGAGTGTTCATGTGCTACAATGTGCTGTTTACACTTAATGGTTGAACTGGTGGCTAGTGTTATCAGTTGTCAGGGTGTCAGTCACTTGATCGGATTGGACAAGGAGCTGGAATCTAGGATGCCATTTCATCTTCCCTTTGATGAAGGAGGAGGGGACTACATGGTGGACAAACCCAAAGCTTACATGGCTAATCATCTGTTCAGTAATGTTTGTGGTTTCCAGTCCTAAGATGGAAATGAAATGTGTAGCCTGGGATCAAACCCTGCAACTTCTTGTGGCTCAGTGGCTCAGCATCTGCTTGGCATAGAGAATGTCCCAGGTTCAATACCCGTCATCTCCACTTAAAAGTAGTAGGTAGCAGGTTTAAAGTCTGTATAATCTACTGTGGCTGGCCATGGTCCTCCAGGGGTTTAGGCTTAAAGTCCTCTACCTAAACCCCTGGAGGACCATGGCCAGCCACAGTAGATTATACAGACTTTAAGGAAAAGATGGTGTGATTCCGTATAAGGCAGCTTCATGTATATCGCCATGTAAGCTACTTCTTTCGGGGCCTACTTAATTCTTGTGCCAAAACGTTCTTCTGCATGGCCATTTCCAGGATCAAGGCAAAAGAAAAATGAGACCGAATCAAAACTCAACAGACCTTAACACCTGTTTCACTTGAAGTTAGCTACTACTGTTAGCTACTAAAGTTAGCTACTACTAGCTGAAAAACCCAGTCAACACAATGATCACAATTTGCATGCATAGGGTTGGATACAACCAGTTTTGCTACTAGTGATAAACAACAACAACAACAACAAACTTTGATGACAATCACTGGACACATGGACAAAAGCCACTTGGGACAGGGGACAGTAATAAGGAGGAAAATTAGGCATGACTGAGTTAAAAAGCTGGTCCTTAGTCTGGGATGCAGAGCTAGTTAAGATGGTGATCTGGGAAACACCCTTTTTGAATCTCAATGTTACTGTGTACCCAGTGGGTGGCCTTGGGTGGTGCCCATTGTCTCAGCTTCCATTCCAACTACAATATGAGATCACCCCATGTTGCATTCAGTGCAAACTCCTTGTCCTTACTTTAAAGTTGTCCCAATCTCACCCCATCTGCTTTTTCTGTTTTTCCTCAAATAGCTCTGAGTTTGTGACTTTGCTCCTTCAAGTCTACCACTTTCAACTATCAAGAGACTTCTTGTGCACTTAAACCACTTCCCTTGTTTCCCCTTAAGCCTTGAATTCCCTCTGATGATGTTTAAATGGTTTTCCTTCTCTTTTCTTTAAAATTATTCACAAACATGCCATGTGCTATTGACCTCCCAGAAGCTGCCCAGCTCTGTGCAATTGCATTTGTCCACATTCATCTTTCACTACCCTTGACTGCATTTCCTTTCTTCCTGTGTCTGAAATTTCAGATTGTGAAGAAGGTAAACAAGACTCTTGTTTTTCAGTTCCTTGGATAGACTTTTGGTTAGTTTCAAAGGTGACAAACTGTATCCATGATGTTTTGCCTTCTTACTGACAATCCGTGAGCGCCTGTGATTGTAGGAACAGTCTTGTATGTACCACAAGAGCTAATATACATCATTATGTTCAATTAAAAAAAACCCTGATACAATATTGGTATTTGTTATACCACAATGCATAGCTCTGGACCTCAAGCAGGCAGGTGGAATACATCCTGCAGCACACAAGCTATGCAAACAGCCCCAATACTCTTAGATCTAGTCAGGTGGTTCTCAACCTGGGGGTCGGGACCCCTTTGGAGGTTGAACGGCCCTTTCATAGGGGTCGCCTAAGGCTCTCTGCATGAGTGTTCTCCATATGTAAAATGGATAAATATTAGGGTTGGGGGTCACCACATGAGGAACTGTATTAAAGGGTTGTGGGATTAGAAAGGTTGAGAACTACTGATCTAGTCAAAAATCTCCACTGACGAAAATATTTCCATGAGTGGAGCAAGACTTCTCCACTGCAGTCTTTCAGCTGCAGCCTGAAGTGCCCCTTAAATAATGCTTCTGGGGGACAGAGAACTCTGGGGAACAATATGAGATGGCTTGTTGAAAATTCCCTTCCTCCCTGCACACACAGAATTGTTTGATGTGACAATCTAATTATTAGAGCAGCCAACCAGCCAACAGAGCAAATCCTTCTGTCTCTTGGGGGGCTGTAGGGGTGGATGGATTTCACAGAGGCTGCACAAAGAAAACCTCTAGCAAGTTGCAGCCTTGTGTTTTCCCAAAGGCTTTCAGAGAAAGGTTTCGCAAGGTAAAGAAGAAAAGGCACCTCTCTTTGGAGCTGAAGCCAACAGGAAGTAGCCCCCTAAGTCAAGGTGCTTTAAGACTCTAAAGCCACTGTGGTGTAGTGGTTAAGAGCAGGTGGATTCTAATCTGGAGAACCAGATGTGTTTCCACACTCCTATGTTGTTGCTGGGTGACCTTTGGAACTCTCTCAGCCCCACCTATCTCACAAGGTGTCTGTTGTGGGAGAGGAAGGGAAAGGAGCTTGTAAACGACCTTGAGTCTTTTTACAGGAGAGAAAGGTGAGATATAAATCCAAACTACTCTTCTTCTTCTAAAGGAATTGAGTGAGCGAGGCCTGGCACAGTATAAAATGAAATATCCCAACAGAATCAAAAAGTTGTCATCAACTGAAAAACATTTAAAACAAGCATGAAACACTGAATGTTTTAGAATGTTTTAGATCACACACAAATCAGTTTGAAGACTGAGGTTTCAGCTTTGCAGAGTGAAACCTAGGAATAGAAATACTTAGCAAGAATACATGTATTGCTTTGAAAAGTCAGCATAATTTGGCTGCCTTGACATTTACCATTTTTCTGTGTCAGTCCAGAAGTATAGCAGCTGAGCTTCTACCTGTATAAGTGAGCTTCTTCATACACTTACTAACTTCACAAGCGAAACCCAACTCCTGAAAATAGCCAGCAATTATAAACACTTCACAAACTCAAACTATTTGAACAGCAGTAGCTACCTATTTTTGCATCCACCTTGACTGATAAGGGTTAGCACTTAATATTTTCCATTTCACAATTTCTTTTTCCCCCCAAGGATAAGTTCTAACCCAATTCTTCTGTCTCTTATTAAAAGGTCAAAGAACATTGTTTGCATTGTGAACACCACAGCGTTTCATGTGCTGTGTTCTCTAGAAAATAGAAGTTAAAAATGTGACATCTGGAAAATCTCAGTGGTGTTTGTGCAAACTGCCATTTAAATCCTAGCCTTCCTTGGTAAATAAGGACACATATGCTTGGTGAACACAGACACCCTTTTCAGTTGTTCAGAGGAAAAACAATGAATGTTCAAGGAATGGAAATGGGGTTAGGGCAGCAAGCTGTGTCGTGAAATGATGAGCATTCATTGAAATACCTTATAGAGCCTAAATAGGTAGACATTAATGAATAATTGGTAGCCCTCTTTCTTTAGGATTCCTGACCATAGAAGAAGCTCTACATGAACACATCTATATGTAGGGCATCTATATTGTTATTTCAGTGAATGTGCCTATGTCAGGGTTGGAATCTGCTGCTGTGATCACTCTCTTCTTTCATTAATTATTCTCCTTTATGAAGTTTGAAAGGGCTTAAGACAGCTATCCTGAAACGTGATGGAACTGATTTGAATGCATGTTGATTGCATTGTAGAGCACTTGCTTTTAGAACAAAAAATACATGTTCAAACCATCCCAACCCCATCTTAAAATGTCTGTTTGTCTTCACCCTTAGGGCACATATTTCATCCAGATTTTGTTTAATCTTTTGGAACCTTGTTGCTCTATGTGCTATGACAAAGTGCATTGGGCTTGCTCCATTTGTCCATATTTTAGGGCATCTGTTTTTATACCAATGTTTGTAATTTGCATTCTTTTAAGATTCTGGCTTTGTCCAACGCAATTGTGTCTTTTACTTCTTTAGCCAAAAGAAGAGGTTTTGAATTCAATCTGTCATTTCAGCAAGGTTATGGAATCTATAAGATATCACATGACATCTACCATAGTGATGATGGCAACTCTGTATCGTATCACAGCTTGCTGAACTATGATTGTGAGAATGCGAAAGAAACTCAAAAGGAGAACAACACTATTGAGTTCAGCACCATTTCTCTGGAGGACAGCTCCATTCTTAAAGACTCTGCAAAGCGCAACAGAACAGTTGGTACTGACACAAAACAAGACCTTGGCAAGGATAAAGTTACAGATCACCTGCTTGCTGTCAAAACAGGAACACATAAAAGAGAAGACATCAGGAATATGGAAAAGGGTCCTTTCTTTGAAGGTCCGGAAAGAAGGCTTTCTCATGAGGAATGTCGAAAACCTGAGCTCTCAGACTGGGAATGGTGCAGGAGTAAATCTGAAAGGACTCCTCGACAGGTAGCGTTTTGTCATTGTTTCATTTTGGAATATTTTAAAATCAGCTTATAGCTACAGTACTAGTGAATATCTTAAAGTCCTGCTGCTTTGTTTGCACCTGATTTATAAATCATCCATGTAAAATCTTGAAACAGTCCAATTTTTTTCCTGATGCTTAGATTGATATGAAATGCAGCAATCCTCTTATATGTAGCCTATCTCAGTTAAAGCAGCGGTTCTCAACCTGGGGGTCGTGACCCCTTTGGGGTCAAATGACCCTTTCACAGGGGTCACCTAAGACTCTGTGCACCAGTGTTCTCCATCTGTAAAATGGATAAATGTTAGGGTTGGAGGTCACCACAATATGAGGAACTGTATTAAAGGGTCGTAGCATTAGGAAGGTTGAGAACCACTGGGTTAAAGGAAATAGGAATACACCTCCTTAATTTGAAGTGTGTTGGCTAAACTGGCATTTCAGCTTAAGGAAATGTATTCCTATTTATTTTACTGACAATCAGTAATGTCCACTTATTCGGTCAACCTGTATGGTAGCTCTACAGAGTTTCCCTAGTAGCCTGTCCTAGCAATTGAGAGTAAGTTAGTTCAGAGAGCCTCCACTCTATCCACTGACAGTATTCTTAAAATGGCTGCAATTAGCTCCAGAACCTTAGAGAAATGGGGAAAGTGACCACATGACTTGGGGAATTGCTATTAATAACATAAATCATAATTCAGCATTTTCCCCTATTTCCTGAACTTGAGCTTCCTGAACTCTAATTCTTTTTTCCTATGGGATCTGTAGAGAAGAAGACACTTTCATCTATAGTTTCAGAGTCCACTTGATAGGGAAGTTGGTTGGGTCTCCTAAAGAGATAGTGGAGTTCTCCTTCTTCTTTGTAATGCAGCACAATTTACTTGAAAATTGCTCGATTCACTCCGGGAAGCATTGTATTTGGACATACATAGTACCACTGGAGTCTCTTTCCTTGCAGCTGAGGGTCATCATTATCAATACCTTATCTGGTTTCAAATAGCAACAGCTTACTTTCCCATTTTCTACTTGTGATATTTCTTTGTGAGTGTGCTCATCCTTCTAACGGGTTCAAGGACTTATTACTATTTAATAGTATTATGGAATCTATTTATATCCTGTGCTGCTTTAAAAAAGCTGCAAAAACCAGTTTCCAACATTTGTGTCTCAGTTGAAAATGTTGAAATGGTCTAATACTACCCTAGGTAAGCTCAGTTTGCTTAATTACCTAATAATGTTTTTGTTTACAGTGCTCTTTTATTTGTTTTGCAAGATGACACTATGTGCAATCATGTTTTGGCTGGCTCTGAGGCATTTGGCTCATTTTGTTCGAGCTTAATACCTCCTGGTACTACATTTAAGGTAGAAAGGAGATAATCTTTCTGTTTGCTGTCTGAAGGGGAAGTACTCTTACTGATCTAGCAGTAATTTTCAACTAATGGAAGACATTTCTGTCAATGGAATGGGAATTTCCTGCTTCACCACTCCTGCTATGATACACTGATGAAACCAGATCTGTTAGCTTGGATCCTGTGTGAAATCTCTGCTAACAGAAGCAATTTCTTTCAGTGGACTGATACTTCATTCTGCCCCTCATACACACACAGCTGTAGCCCAAAATGTTAGAGATGACAAGGAACCATCCTTCCCCCAGAAACTGTGAGAGTTTGGGGAGTTGGTGGTCTGCAGCAGGAGAAAGGAATTGGCAAGGGCAAGAATTCCCTATCCTTCCAGTTTGTAATAACCTCCTCATTCTGTTCTCATAAACTTTCCGGTGTGATAAACTCAGTGATTTCATTGATACTCTGCTGTGAAAAATTAATGATTAAAAATTGACCAAATGCATTCTAAAAATTGACACTGGACTCAACAGCTTCCCCCACAAAAAAGGAAAATGCCAAAGCAAACACCTGTCGACAAATCTGTCGACAAATATTATTTGTGTTCCCCTGTCCAAATGTTAATTTATGAAAGGACATGCCAGGGGAGGCATTAAAAAAGCAGGAAAGCTTTTTATGCATGCTGTTTTCACCTCTGATAACAGAGCCTATTCTGTCTTCTTGCTACAATCTGAAATTTCACACACCTCCATTCACTGGTCATCTACTTACCCCATGGCTTTGTAGAGTTGACAACCTCCTAGCTTTCAAACTGACCTCCAGGCAACCGAGATCAGGTCAGCTGGAGAAAATGGCTGCTTTTGAAAGCTGACCGGATAGCATTATTCTGCACTGTGTCCCTCCCCCTCTTCACAAACCCCACCCTTTTCAGGCACCACCCCTAAAATATTCAGGTATTTCTGGACCCTAAGCTGGCAACCCTACGGCCTCAGTAATACATTCCTTCCAAACATTCATTTCCCAGCAGACGTCTCAAGTTAATTTTCCCTTTTCTCCCTCCAAAGAAAGATGGATTCCATTTTTTTCTCCATTTTAAATTGCCCTTACAATCTGTTTGAACAGCAGGTTGCTAACAGATTTTTTTGTGCCACTTCAGACACAACTGTTTTCGCTCCAGGCTGGATTTTTAAAAAACCTTTTCAGACAAAGCTGTGTCTGTCCCGTTGGCATCCTAGGGCTCAGCTGTTTTTTTTATGAAAACTGCTCTCTACTGTTCCCAGTTTTTCCTTTGGCTTCTGAGTAGCTGCAGTGTGTTGTTTAAAATGGCTGCAACACTTCCGAAAGGACAGCTTCTCTCTCCCCCCACACACACCATTTTCCACAGATTTTTTTGGGGGGGGGGTGGGGGATAGGGGACTTTTTAACAGTCTGAGGTTTAGGATATAGCGCAAATCTCAGAATTTTTTTTAAGCTGAAAAAGAATGCACCACAGAAAAAAGTGGGTAAGTGGTGCTGTTTAAAATGGCCAGAGTGCTTTAGAGATAGCTCGTGGATGGATTGAAATGATGACCTGAATGAAATGCCTCTCTTTGCATCACTCTATTTAGAAATGGGCCAACAATGGACAATATCTAGTTTAGAATGGTAATCTGAATGTGGCCTTAGTTTATGTTACCACCAGCTATGTCTCTTGTGCCCTTATCCAAAATGCCTCCCACCTGGGGAATAGGTTCCTTCACTACCTATCCCTGCTCCTCCATTAATCAGATGAGCTTGTACACCTCTTCAGTTATCCTGCAGTGTTCTGAGGAGCAAACCTGGGCTGAACCCCTCCCCCCATTTCTGTGTAGGTATTGGCCTGGAGCTTGAACAAACTGCCCACACCAGTTCTAAGGTTGCCAACACCACTTCAGCAAATGCTAGGAGATTGGGGTGCCAGGGGTGTGTGTGCAGTGCCTGGGTTGGCTGAGTTTGGGGAGGATATGATGTTACTTCCAGGCGATGTTCTAGGCTGTGTCTCCATAGTTTACCATAGAAACTCAGGGAAATTCTTGGATCATCACTATATGGAATCCATATTCCCCCCCACCCTTGAGGGTAGGAAACTGGAAATGAGGATGGGTAAAATACCTTATTAGTCAATGCATGCTGTTAACTGGTTTAATTTAGGAATGTCCAGTATATTTTAAATAGTGTCGGATTAGAGAGAGGAAAGATGCAGGAAGGTAACATTTGGTGCACCATCTGAAGATGCTAGAATTACCAACTTTTGAACCGGTCCCTCTAACTATCCCTTTAGTAGTAATTTCATCGGCAGCTGTCATCAGGTGATGTTATTTGCCTTCCTGCCATGAAAAGCTTCAACTGCTCATTTCTTCATGTTCAACCAGTATTAAAAGGAGAAGACATTTTTTTTCTGGGGCAGTTGACAGTCTTACAAGAGAATGATTTTTCCTGTCCTTCTATGGCCATCTTCCCTAAAATCTCAAGGATGGTTGCTGCAGTTGCAGAGGCATAGTGCCAATGGGGCAGGGTGGGGCACGATGCCCTGGGTGGAGCGGCAGTGGATGTATGGCCAGGCCGTAGAGGGGGCATGGTAGGGGCGTTCCGGGGCGGGCGGTGTCTCAGCAGGGGCACAGCACGTGTATGTGCCCTGGGCGGAGTTTCCCCTCGCTCTGCTTCTGTGCAGTTGCTGTTACCAACCTCATAGAGCCTGACTCTTCCAGAAATTTAGTATGAGTTCTAGGGGGCAGCCAGCTCAGGCATTAGCAAACTGGAGGTTTGGGGGGAGTGCCTGTAGAAGGAAAATCTGGGCAGAAATTTCACCTGGAATCTGTAGTATATCATTGAGTCTATCCTCAAAGCTGCCCTCTTATCCAATGGGAAACTGATCTCTGTAATCTGGAGATCATTTACAATACCAGAAGCACTCCAGGCCCCACCTGGAAATTGGCATCATTACTTCTATTGCATTTCCCCCCTCATGTATCTGTCACATCCTTGGCCCTCTGACATATGGAAAGGCCATGGTAGTTTGATTATGTACAAATAGCTCCTGATGGAGAGTCCTTATTAGTGAAAAAAATTGGTTCTTTTTTTACCTCAAGACTAATTCTTATACTGAATGTTGTCTTGACGATGCCTGAGAACTAAATAAGGAATATTATGCAGTATTATGATTGTGTAACATGGTCTGTGCTGAAAAGCTTTTATAATTTTCTTTAATGGGCAGTGTTAACCCTTATGCTGCTCTAAGGACTATCACTTAAAAATTACAGTAATATTGAAAACCTATTCTTAAGCTCAGGCCAGTAGATGAGTTCTATTTTTTTTACAACTTTCAGCATATAACTGCTTCTCTAAAGTACTGCTGAGACCCCACTACCCCTTCATTTTGCATTGTCCAACCTCACTGATGCCTTCACAATTTTTTAAACCCATAGATTTTGGAAAACTAACAGTGGAATCTAAAGCAGAATTATGTCCTTCAAAGTCTATTATCTTTAATGGGATTAGGAAGTTTATACCTCTGTTTAGGACTGCACTGGAAAAAGCAAAAAAAATTAGAAAGATATTGTATATGCTGTTTTCCACATTATTTAATTAACGGATGTTCTGGTTCTTCATTTTATTCATCCTGAACCTCAAGATAAAGATCAGTTGCGGTGTTAATAAGAAAGGCTCCTGACCTTTATCTTAATCACTCAGGACAGAATTGAATGACTAATTAGTTCAGTTACACTCCATGTAAAAATGACTTTTAACCAGTGAGTCAGCTTCCTACACCTCAACAAGTTTGTGGCAGTTAAGGAAGATAACGATAATTAATATTTATGTAGCTCGTTCCAAGTATTCATAATCTCAAGTGTAATCCATACAATGGCCAAGTATCTAATTCACAAATCTACTTAGATCCATTTTTATTTTTAAAAGGGCTAAAGTAAAGTAGGTTTCTGTTTGTGGCTGAGAGATGTTTTGAGCCAGAGACTTCTTGCTTCCAGGCACATGAGGCTGCTTTACGCTGAGTCAGCATTTGTTTGTTTGTGTATAAAATGTCTCCTGTTATTCCATGAAAAAAATGGCTTCACAGTTGAGCATAGAAAGTGCAATAAAGAAACACCAAGTAACAGATATATACAAAATACTGCTTCTAGATCCTATGCCAATGAGTAAACATATCCGAGGCGGTGCTAATAGTCAAAATCACTGAGAAATATTGTATATGTGTTATCCAAGGTATGCGGACAAAGCATTAGCCACAATTCCCTGGTCTGCCTCAGTGGAATGTTATTAATTTGCATATAACATTCCACTAAGGAAGATACAGTTGAAAACTGTGGGTATTTGGGTATTTACCATGGAGAGCATTTTGGGCTGCTTTTTCGCAATACTGCTTCTCTTGAGTGAAAGTGATCCAGAGAGTCGCACACTGTTGGGGACTATAAGAACATGAAGCGTTCTTGCATTTGATTGTGTTCTCTGGGGTTTTACAGGATGTATTCAAGTTTGGTAGTGTGTGGAACTGTGGATTATGCTTTATTCATCTACCTTGGATGTTTTTCGCAATACTACTTCTCTTCAGTTACAGCCATCTGGAGAGTTGCCACAGAAATCCATACTGTAGGTGACTATACGCACATGGAGCGTTCTTGCGTTTGGTTGTGTGCTCTGGGGCTTTACTGGAAGCATTCAAATTTGGCAGTGTGTGGAACTGTGGATGATGCTTTGTTCACTTACCTTGGATAATATATATATACTTTTCTTCATGATTTTTGACTATTAAGATGTATACATCAGCTGCCATTGATGTGTTTACTCATTGTCATAGGATCTAGAAGCAGTATTTTGTATATATTTGTTACTTGGTCCTTTTCTGCACAGCCAGAGGCAGAGGCTTCCCACCGGCTTAAATGAAGCCGATGGAGCATCGAGACCGTTTGCACAGGGGCAGTCCAGATATCGACGCTGCCCACAGGGGCAGACACTTACCTTTGCTTCCTGTGCAGCTCCAGATGGCTGGAAAGACACGCCCACACTGCCCTCCCACCCCCTGGGGGGTCACACCAGAGGGGGCAAAAGCAGCGCCCTCACGCCAGTGCGGTTCGCACTGCGCCAGCTGGAAGATGGCACTTTTGGAAAAACTCACTCCCTTCGCAAGTTTCAAAAGCACCATTTTCTCACCGTTTTGGGGGCCAGCACACGGCACTGCTGCAATGCAGCAGTGCCAGCTGTGTGAACAGTGCCCCAGGGACGGTATTTTTTCCATCCCTAGGGCACTGTTTTTTGGCCATGCAGCTGTGTGAACAGTGCCCCAGGGACGGTATTTTTTCCATCCCTAGGGCACATGTTTTTTGGCCATTTTTTCCATCCCTAGGGCACTGTTTTTTGGTGTTTCCTACAGACCAAGAGGAGAAGCCTTTATGGCAGGTGGGGAGCAACAATAACTATTTTCAAATGGATTCTTCTGAAGCACTACCTGCTTCAGTGAGGTTGAAAGTCAGAACTGATTATTTGCTTTGGAGAACAGGTGTTTTGGGGAAGAAGCAAGTGGGCACCAAAAAATATACTGGTGGCAGTGGCATAGCACCAAGGGGACTGGCAATAGCTTTCCAGTGTGTCATTTCTTGAAGTAAAATAGCAAATATATGCAATAGGCCCCATAATTTTAGTGCAAGCATATTTCAACAACAGTATCATGGGATGAGACTCTTTATCATCTGAAACATTTATACACATCTTCAGCTATTAGGGAAATGTTGTGGTCCTACATGCACAGAATAAATTTAGAACTTCAGATTTTTCATCTATCCTCCATGTGGTGTCAAATTTTTTTTGAGCAATGACCTTGCTGAAAAGAAGATCTTGTGAAGGCTCAGGCAGGAAATATTAAATGAACCAATCATCTCTAATCGCATTAAAAATCCACCATGACAGAATGTAACAACATTCATTCCAACTAAAACACATTGAGATCACCCCAGTTAGCTAGCAGTTTTCACCAGGTGCCTGTCCTTCAGCCCTGGTGGGGAAAACACTGCATTATTTTTTTTTGGAAAAACAGTCCAAGACAAAGGGTCAACTCTCTTCAAATGGCTTGGCCAAAAAGCTGTTTTTAAGAAGCAATAAAATATCCTCAAGCTCTCAAATCTATTCTTATCCCTGATCACTCACGTTTGCTCTGTCTCTCCACTTCCCATACATTAAAATGACATAATAGATGTGGCCGGCTCCAGAGAAGTAGGCACAATAGCCTCAACAAACAGTGCCTCCTGGTCTACCTCCTCTGGAGTATGTCCACTCACTATCCCACACCTCCCACTTCCTCTGCTCCTATTACCTCTTCCTCTCACTGCCCAGGAGCAAAACCAGCGAGTGTGCCTCCTTTTCTTGTTCACTCAGGTGCCCCTAAAGGCAGTTCAACAACCTACACATGCCCAGTTACTGGCATCTTGAAAGACACTTAGGAAATGAGAAAAGGTATTGGAGAAAACTGCCATTCCCATCCCAGTGGGAAAATATGCAGCCTGTGAGTGACCATCTCTTATTTTGCCTTGCCTCATTGTATAGCTGATGGTGGGGGCACAAATGGAGCATTTGACTTCATTCCCCTCAACCCCTCACTGACAGCACTGCCTGTTATGTGTCAGGGTTTGCAAGCAACATGGTTGCCTATGCCAGCAGGCACAGACCAACAGGCAAGAGAGAGTGAAATACTTATATAAAACAGCACTGTTCACCACACCCCTGATTTACTTTAATGATATTGCACATTTAGCCTACAGGCTTTGAGCAATGTCACAGCCGATGCAACAAAATATAATTTACATAACAGCCAGCTATGATGTTTAGAGGTCTTTTGAATTTAATTGAGAGAGCAAAAAAATTGGCTACAGTGAAAGTGACTCCTGAATCTACTCCTGCCGAGAGTTTCTTAAGCTTATCTGATGTTGACAACCTCTCAGTATTGCAGAAAGAGGAGCAATCCACAAATCCCTATTAATGTTAAAGGTCCACTAAGAAATATTTTAAGATTTCCATCTCTCCAGAAGCGCAGTCATAAAGTCTATCAGACTTTGAGGTCCTTTGCATTCGACCTTGCATTACTTGAGAAGTGATAGAGTTTAATCTGGCAAGCACAAATGCTTTCCCGGGTAAATAGACAAACCATTGGTCTATCAAGATCAATATTGGCCACTCTGAGATATATAGATATAAGTGTGTGTGTAAAATAGTGTCAAGTCACCTCCACCATATGACGACCCTATGAATTAATGTACTCTAAAATACCCTGTCATTCACTGGCTTGCTCAGGTCCTGCAGACTGTGAGACGTGGCTTTGTTTATAGAGTAAATCCATCTTGTGCTGAGTTTCCCCCTTTCTTGTTGCTTTCAACTCATCCTCCCATCATTGCCTTTTCCAGTGATTCTTGTCATTATGTGAACAAAGTATGGCAGCCACAGTCATTTTAGCTTTCAGAGACAGTTCAGGCTTGATTTGATTTCGATTTCCACTTATTTGTTTTGTTTTTGACAGTCCATAGTATCCATAACACTCTTTTTTCCACCACCAGCTTTCTTTAATGTCCAACTTTCACATCCATGCATAGCTGCTCTGAGTCTGGCTTTTCCAGGAAAGGTATGGGGTAGAAATCAAATAAATAATGGGGAATACTGTGGAATGAATCAACTTGATCTTAGTTGCTAGCAGAGCATCCTCACATTTCAGAATCTGCTGTAGCTCCTTTGTTTGTTTGTTTGTTTGTTTATTACTCTTTTATACCACCCTCCCCCAAAGGGCTCAGGGCTATAACTGCCCAAAGGGCTCAGGGCTATAACTGCCCAAATAACAAAGGGCTATAACTGCCCAACTAATCCAATGACATTTGCTCTGGTTTTCAGACCCAAAACATTTTTTTCTGGCTGAGCTGCACTCTGTGGCTGCGCTCCTTTTCCATTTCCCCGCACCATTTTTAATCTGTTTCCAGTTTTAGCGTGGATTGGGCCGAGTGATTCAGCAAATGGGTGCCAAACATATTCAAGAAAAGGGGGAGGGGAAACATGGCATATCATAGACAGTGTAAGAACTTCCTGCGTAAAAAGGCTGATTCTGAGCTGATTTTCACTAATACTGTTATCTTTTTCAATTAATCTCTTTTACAGCCAGGCATATTCAGCTTCCAACCAGAGCACACGATGCACAGCATAATTCCTGCTTTTGGTGCATCTGCACACAGCATTTCCTCCATCAAAGTAACAGCTTATGGGGGGCTCTTAATAGAAACAGTAACGCTGCTTGACATAGTCCAATTATTAGGATTTAGCACCATTGGAGGGACACGCTAGAACTGCTTGCTTTAACTACTAGCAGAAGGCAGGGGGTTTGGCTTGTCCTCTGTGCTTGGCATCTTCAAAGACAAATGATTTGCCTTCATCTTCTGTAAAGTGGGAAGGGCTACCATGGCATTTGGAGCAGACAGCCAAAGAGCAAGAGGTTGTCCTGCCTGCTTGACAGAGTGGAGGCTAAAGTGTTTACTTTAGAGAAAGATAGACACCAGGCCAGCAGTGCAATCATACATAGATTTATACCCTTTGAAGTCAATTGAAATCAATGGGATTTGGGAGGCCAGGTCTCCTGCTATAGTGGGAGACTTCCTAACCAGGCCCTTAGTTCCCCACTGCCATTTAACAGGCAGGTGGATTAAAGGGGGTTTCTAGGAGTCATGATGACACACAATGTCACTTACAGCAAAAAAGTTCCTTCATTTTGTCGGAATGACACTCTAGGATTTATCCCAAAGCTGTACGGAATGATGCTGCATTGACACAAGGAGATTATCCATACCCCCAAACTCTCCTAATGGCTTGCCAGACAGCACTGACAATGCTAACAGGCATAGAAGGGTGTAACTCTGTTTAGGAATGTAGGTGAGAGAAAGCTAGATCTATGAGAAAGGACCTATCTCGTTCACTGAAAGGACCTATCTTGTTCATCTGGGGGAACCTGACTTTGCGTGCCTGTTCACATGTATACTTTTCAAAGTGAAGAATTCAGGCAAGGGGAAGCAAACTTTCTCCAGGAATGCCAACTCCTTGGAGATCTCCCAGAATTACAGTTCACCTCCAGACTACAGAGATCAGCTTCCCTGGAGGAAATGGCAACTTTGGAAGTTGGACTCTGTAGCATTACATCCAGTCTGCCCTCTCCACAAACCCCGCCCTCCACAGGCTCCATCCCCAAAATCTTCAGGAAGTTGACAACCCGGAGTTAACACATTTATTGTCTGTCCCTCCCACATTTTTAAAGCGTTTTGTCCGTCCAGTTTCACTGCAGGTGAGAACTTCTGCAAAGGGAAAATGTTTTCCTATCTGCTTGAAGTTGTGTAGGGGAATTCCTTGGGTAATTGTGTGGTGGGGTTTTTTCCCTCCCTCAGCCATTAACACCAAAGTCAGTTAAATACAGCAGTGGCTCCTCATGATGCTATTAAGGCATCCAAGCAAAACGAATGAAGCCAGACAGACCCTGTCTGTGTCCAGCCTCACACTCCTACATCAAACCAATGTGTATGTATGGTCAGCCTTTTTTTTTTACCATGGAGATGTAATTTATCACTTCCTAGCCAGATTTCTTCCTGCTTTCCACTTCCTTGCCATCTTTGCTTTAGCTTTTACTCTGTCATTTCCAAATGGTTCCTCTGGGCACTGCTGCCATGCCCCCATGCTCTGCCAGTTGTGAAGTTCAAAGCTTATGTCTGAGAGGTCCTTTCGCTTCCCGACTGTCAAGATTCTAACACTGGTAAGTTTTTTTTGAGCAAACTGGGTGAAGAAGCGAAAAATCTGATGTGTCTCAATAGCAGAACACGCTGCTGGACCCTTGGGCAGAATATTGCTAGTCCTCGTTTCATTACTCTTGTATATTCCGGAGTCTGGACCATTTCTCTTATTGACAATTCTTAACAGTTTTCTGTTTTCACTTTCGGGTAAACATTTATTAGTAATATACATTCCTCAGGGCAGCAAGTGGCTTAACCTTTAAGAAATGCACAGAAATTCTGTTTTAAATGCTGAAATCCACAGATACTAGAAGAAAACTGATGGGGTAATTCTTCATGTAGCAATTTTCAATGCAACACACACACACACACACACACACACACACACACACACACACACACACACAATACAGGATTACCTGCTAAGCAACCTTTGCTTGTCTAATCTGCATATGGCAGTCCATAACTGAATTAATAATAATACTGTCGGGGCTCGGCCATGTCCCCAGCGCCCGGACTCAGAACAGCAGCCCCAGCACCCGGACTCAGCACAGCAGGCAGGGCAAGAGCTGGCAAAGGGAGAGACAGCAGGATAACAGCCAGCAGAGTGAGAGTTGGCAGGGAGGGGCCTCTCACAGCTGAACTGGCTGTGAGAGAGAGAGTGATGAGCTGCAGCTGGGCCAAGGAGGTGAGACTGAAGAGAACAAGATAAAAGGGAAATAGGCCTCTGGAGCTGCCACAGCAGCAGGGACTGGGGAGTGCGTTGGCAGGGGAAGGGAGTGGTGAAGAAGGAACAGGGAGAGAAGGATAGAGAGGCCAGGAGCTCAGAAGGGGCTGCTGCCCAGCGCTGTGGGGGAACAGGCTGGGGAACCCCGGGCTTTGCACCGGCTGCACACCCACCCCACCCCTGTGAAGCATAACAGGGTGGGGCAAGGAAGCCGGAGAAGGGAAGAAACAATCAGTGGGCTCTCTTCTGTGAGGCAACAGAACGAGTGAGAGAGAGAGGGGTCAGGCAAGCCAGTAGCTCTGACAAACAGCACCGGGACCCCAGGCCAGGGTACGGGAGGAGGGTGTAAGGCGTGTCCTAACACAAGGCGCCCTGTGGGCAAGACTGTCCCTGGCCAAGCTAATGTAACATCATCTGAGGAGTCCAACCCCCAGGTCAGGGAAGGTGGGTCGGTACAGCCACCTGGGGGGCCAGGGCAACTAAGGGAAACACCACAAATACTTAATGTTCAATAGCACTTCTGAAATAGCCAAAACATTTCACATACGTTATCCTGTAGTCCTTAACAACCCACGAGAAGTAGTTCAGATAGTGTTGGCTCCAGCAGAAAGTTTCCTCTGATGCCAAGGTACATGTTGAGATTGCCAGCTCTGACTTAGGAGCCTCCTGGAGATTTGTAGGGAATGCCTGAAGAGGAAGGGGTCTGAAATGTGGAGCAACAACAATAGGGATGTAATATTGTACATTCTGCCTCCATTTCCTTCAAGGGAACTGGTCACTGTAGTCTGCAGATCAGTTGTAATTCCAATGCTCATGGAGGAGATTCTAATCCCAAAAATAAGGTCTTCCTTGTCAATGTCTTTTTACAAAGTTATACCCTTTCCTTCTGAAAGTTCTAACTGTAGCCAGTAGTGCTTTGGTGGAAGAGAGAGAGTAGTGTTCTTCCAGCATAAAAAATAGTCCCTTGGTGTTTGGGGCGGGGGAGAGTTAGAGGGGACTTGGAAATGCTAGTGCTGGGCCTAGCTTTGTGTTTGAGGCAGGGGGAGGATTGGAGGGAGAAGATGGTGACAGATGAATTCACAATTCCACTTAGAGCTTTCGGTGGGAAAGGGTAGAGTTTTCTCTTTGAATTCTCAGGATTATTGACACTCTCTGTCTTAATTTTGAAAGTCCTGATGGCTGAAGGGTATCAGATATTATTTCTCTGCAAAACCTATAAGGAAGCAAGGCAAGATAAAACAGAGCGTGAGACTTGAAGTGTACATTTGAATGCTAGAGAAAACAGAGTGTAAAACTTGAGGTGTACATAGCTACAGGTGCAAGTGTAAGCCACAGAACACTATGATTTACCAAAACCAAAACTTAAGCAGCTATCTGAGCAGACGGTTGCAAGAACAGATTCTAGTGCAAAGGGGGAAGAGAATCTTTCCTCAAGTACAAGTACAGCTCAGGGGCTATGAGATGGGCTTTTGCCAGGCAACGGGAATAGCAGATGCATAGGAATCAGCAGTTCTTTGAAGCCAATTCCCACAAGCACTTGATTTGCCACAAGCACTGACTGCTTCTAACACAGGAAAGTCCTGAGAATTAGATCTGTAGTGCATGAAGGGACATGAGGTCACTCCTCTTCCTTATTCCCAAACCTGGAACCTCATGTCATGGCTGAAAAATAACAGAAAACAGCTAGGTATTACCATTTCAATAGGTTTTCTTAAAATAAAAAAAAATCACCTTCTTTAAATCAGTTTTTAGGCTTTCAGTGTATCATCTCCAGATGTAGAACATGGTTATTCCAGTCAGGTAGGCCTGGTACACACAGACACAGATACAGACACACAGGCAGTGGTGGGATTAAAATAATTTAACAACTGGTTGTTTGCAAACAACATTTTAACAACTGGTTCTACCAAAGTGGTGCGAACCTGCTGAATCCCACCACTGCACACAGGCACCATTGATTACCAACTTCCAGGGGGTGGTTGGAGATCTCCTGGGATTACACCTGATCTCCATGCAACAGAGATCAGTTCAGCTGGAGAAAATGACTGCTTTGGAAGGTAGACTCTGTGGCATTAAACCCCATTGAAGTCCCTCCCCTCCCCTCCCCTCCCCTCCCTAGACCTTTCCCTCACCAAATATTACCCAGTTTGGCGCTTATAACCCTACTCCAGTGATGGTGAACCTTTTAGATACCGAGTGCCTGGGTGGAGCAAGGGGAAACTGCACCTGGGGCATGTGTGCGCCCCGTGCCCCTGTCCTGCCCCTGTCCTGCCCTGGAATGCCCCAAAACTCTGCCGCCACACCCCCGAATGCCCTTGCCACATCCCCACAAGAGCGCATGCCCAGTACATCGTGCACCCCTCACCCCCTTGGCGTTATGCCACTGTCGATTGCCCAAGCTGGGGCCACGGCACGCGTGCCCAAAAAGAGGGCTCTGAGTGCCACCTCTGGCACGTGTGCCATAGGTTCGCCACCACTGCCCTACTCCCACCCCCTGTTCTGAGTGATGCAGTTTCCTCAAGCATGTGATGAAGTAACATGTCTAGCATACTGAAAGTTTCCTGACTGAAAAAGCCAGGAAAGCAGGCACCTAGCTTGAAATGGGGACTGAAATTCCCATATCCAGTTTTACAACTGGCTGCCTGTCCTTCAGTCAAGAATCTAAAGATATATCATGTTGATGAAGTATAGGCATGATATTTTATTATTTATTTATTTAATTGAATTTGTAAACCGCCCTCCCCTGGAGGGCTCAGGGTGGTGTCCAACAATCGTATACAACATTTCAAACAATCATATATGACATTTAAATTAAAACAGTCAATCCCCACTAAAAGGAACCATACATATATAATTTCCATACTTTCAGACGGCATTGAAATACTCCCTCACCACCTCCCTTGCGCCCACGGGAGGCCAGATGTTTATTAATTTTCGATGTTATCCCTGCTGGCCAAATGCCTGGCGGAATAGGTCCATTTTACAGGCCCTGCAGAAACTCTGTATGTCTCACAGGGCCCTGATCTCACCTGGAAGCCTGTTCCACCAGGTAGGGCCCAGGGCTGTAAAAGCCCTGGCCCTTGTAGAGGCCAGCCGGATCGCTTTGGGGCCAGGGATCACCAGGAGGTCCGCCTCCAAGGAGTGGAGGGGCCTAACAGGGCAATATAGGGAGAGACGGTCCCGTAGATATGCTGGTCCAAGGCCGCAAATGGCTTTAATGGTCAAAACCAAAACTTTAAACATGACCCAGTACTCAGTCGGCAGCCAGTGTAGTTGATACAGGACCGGTGTGATCCGGTCCCTGATAGATGTTCCTGAAAGGAGCCTGGCTGCCGCATTTTGCACAAGTTTCAGTTTCCGGGTCATGGCTAAAGGTAAGCCCCCGTAGAGCGAGTTACAGTAGTCCAACCTAGAGGTGACCGTGGCATGGATCACAGTAGCCAGATCAGAGTGGGAGAGATAAGGGGCCAGTTGCTGAGCCTGCTGCGGATGATAAAAAGCCGTCTTGGCCGTCTGGTGACCTGGGCTACCAATATTTCTAGGAATCAATACTCCAAGACAAGTAATGAGATTTTGGCACTACCAAAAGTGACTGCTATATCTCAACACACCACAGGAGGTGGTGATGGCCACTAACCTGGATAGCTTTAAAAAGGGCTTGGACAGATTTATGGAGGAGAAGTCGATCTATGGCTACCAATCTTGATCCTCCTTGATCTCAGATTGCAAATGCCTTAGCAGACCAGGTGCTCAGGAGCAGCAGCAGCAGAAGGCCACTGCTTTCACATCCTGCACAAGCTCCCAAAGGCACCTGGTGGGCCACTGCAAGTAGCAGAGTGCTGGACTAGATGGGCTCTGGTCTGATCCAGCAGGCTAGTTCTTATGTTCTTATGTTCTTAACTAGCTTCCTCTCCTTTAGTCAAGAATATCCTATCCCTCTACTATTTTCCCCACTAAATGCAATTGAGAGCTAGCGTGGTGTAGTGGTTAAGAGTGGTAGACTCTAATCAGGTGAACCCGGTTTGATTCCCTACTCCTCTGTATGAGCCACAGACTCTAGTGAACAGGGTTTGCTTTCTCACTCCTTTACGTGAAGCCTCTCTGAGAACTCTCTCAGCCCACCTATCTGTTGTGCAGGAGAGGAAGGAAAGGCGATTTAAGCCATTTTAAGTCTGTTTAAAGGTTGAGAAAAGCAAGGCATAACCCCCCCCCTCCCCTTCTTCTTTCTTCCCTAATCCAATTATAGAAGATACAAAATTTCTAGTTTCCAATGCTATCTGTCAGTTATGCAGGTATGGTAGGCAGTTTTGCAATGTCCGCTGAACGTTTTCTTTGATGATACAACCCACAACAAAACACTTATCATTGTCAACCATTTTAATTGCTTTTTCCCCATGATTTTGAAGGCTGAGTGTTATGGTCTGACCTTCCCCACAATGCAGAATATACAAACATTCTAAAAGCAAATTTGAACAAAAAGGACATAGTGTTGGGAAATAAAAATGTGAAGGCAAAACGAGCTTCAGCAGTTTGGAATGAGGAGGAGTTGAGTAGTTTTGAAGGTCATCGCTGCAGATTAAATGAACAGACCCACAAAAGTTCAAATGCACAGTTGGAAAGCATATTTTGCATAAACTAGTTAAAATGACTCCATTCTAATTTAAGGATGCTTCACACTGTTTCATCCAGAATCGACATCACTTGTTCATTCAGTTTTAACAGAGAATATAGATTATATCGTTCATAATTTAGTCTATTCATGTGTTTTTCCTGTGGTGGTTTTGTCTTTCCTTTTACCCAATTTTCAGCAATTAAAAATGCTATTAAATGCTAAGTTATCTTCTGTTCACAATAATTTCTTAATTATAAGTTGTAGGGTGGGGAGGAATAAGTTCTGCTTTTCATTTTGTAGAAAAAGCCACTACTTTTCATCATAATTTCAGAACAGAACCCGTTTAAATAGCTTTAAAAAACCAGCATTCAGCATTACCAATTAAGTGAATTAAATTCACTAAAAATGGACTGGTGGAGCACAAAATGATATTAAACAACAGTGACAGGAATGTCCTACTTGGATCAGGGCTCTGATACTGGGGTGGGATTTTTAAAAGACTTTTTTCTCTTCACAATGTTCCCTTGATAGAATCGAGGGAAAATCAAACCACAATTCATGGCTAGATGTTAACTAAACCTCTGGCCCCTCCCGTTTCACATCCATTAAGTACAGATTGCATCATGAATGCTCTCTGGGGTGCAAAACATATAGAGTTATGTACATAACTGCTGTCTAGTCATAACTGACTGATGGCCACCTTAGCAAGGGGCTTTCAAGGCAACTCAGAAGCAAAGGGCAGGCTGCCATTGTCTTTCTTTGCAGTCTTCCTTGGCTGTCTTCCACCCAAGTACTGACCCTTCTTAGCTTCCTACATATATATAGGAAAAGCATGCACTGTGTTATTAAGGAATTTATTAGTCATTGACTATCTTTTTCGTGTCAGGGAAATGTGTCCAGAATCTGACAAAACGTTACTGTGTGGGGAGAAAGAGGGAAGGGCTGCTTCTCAGCTGAGTGTTTTTGATTAACAGAGTGGGTGCTAATAGACTCAAGTATGACTGCACTCCCTGACGAAGTCCCTGTTGAGAAATCCACACACCGTTTGATTTACAACCTCATCAGCCAAATGCCACAAGCAACCTTTGTCAAGAGTTGCAGTTACTTACTTGGAACCCATTTAGCCACACGACAGGAAACAAAGGATGTTGTCTAGTTTATTTCTCCAATATGAGGCAGAATTGTTGTTATCTCACGATATGGCATTAAATGCAGGGTGAGATAAGTAAGTGGCAGAATAGCTCACCGGGGTGCCAAGAAAAATGTCAGGAAATGACACTGATGTAAAGGCTGGAAGTCACTTACTCCTAATACTTATAGCTGTATGCTATACTTACTGGTTCAAATTCTCCTGGCATCAGTTGCTAATATACTTCCAATGTGCTGAATGCCTCCTGTATATAGGTTCCTATGTTTGTGACTGGGTCTCTTACTAGTTCACAGAAGGAAGAATGCCAGACCAGACCTTAGAAGACCCCTGTCATATATGTCATATATGTGAATGTATCTTTAAGAATGCAGAAAGTACTGAATTCCTGTCCCTCCTGAATCACTCTAAGTTCTCATTATGTGAGTTTGTGTTAAGGCTCAGCAAGTCACTCCCAGCGTTTAGCCACCCTATGAATTAATGATCTCTAATACATTTTTTTATTTTGGAGTCTCTCATCGTAAGGTTTTGAGGTAAGAGATGTCCAGAAGTGGTTTACTATTAGTTTGCACTATGTATACTAACCATGGGTAGCTGTAGTGGCACTACTGTTGCCTTAGAAAGTTCCTCTGCTTGTGTCACTTTCCACTGTCGCTGCTGCCTGTAGCTATCTTTCAAGGATTCCTCCACTCCATCGACATTGCTGATGTCTGTTCTTTTCTGCTAATGTGGCCATTGTTCCCTGAAGGGAAGGTTATTATATGTTACATTATATGTAAATGCATTCAAGTTGTACACATGTTCAGTTGTTGCTTATGAATATTTAAATTCCCATTCACTCTGATTTTGTTCCCTGAAAAATCTAGGGTACAAAAAATCTATCTAGCACACAATGATGCATGTACATTGACTAAACCTATGAATGCTTGTGAGAAGGAATCAGTGTACATACACATGTAGTTTACCAGCGTAAACACTTGCAAACTGAGTTAAATACCCAGTTCCCTACACACATTGCAGCAAATGTGTTCACAATTGGTGTTCATGTGTTTATGATTTTACTTTGTCCATATATAAAACAATTCTTAAGACAGATTTAGTTCAAGTATAGCTAAATGTAAAATTTATCCCCACATTTATCCAGCGACTGGCCCCTAGTTTTATTTTTAACGTGAGTGTTCACTGTTTCTTCCCATCAAATGCACTCATAAATACATGTGTGAATAGTGAAGGGCTTCAACCAGCCTCATTTTATTCTGTGTTGTAGCTTCAGCTGCTTTACATTGCAATCTTGGTATAGCCTATTACTAGCTCCATACCTAAGAAGTAAACAGGAAGCAATATTCTGCTACTGGCAGGATAACAAACCACCCATTTATACCCTACAAAGCCCTACAACATAGGCTTTCTAGCGCTGAATTTTCTAGAGATTTTTCATTCAAGGTCATTTTTCAGTATTTTTAGTAGAAGTACACACAATATTCCAAGATTAGAATCCCCACCCACCCAGAATTACATACATATCTCCCAATTGTCAGCCTGCATGTAGTAGTTCTACCAGCCCTCAGCCACTATGATGGAAAAAGAGCTGTTTTTTCTACAGAAATAACCCATACAAATGTCACCAGGGGCAATTTTAATTTTTATGGCTTTGCTTTTAGAGAAAAGGGGTATGGGTCTATTTCCAGATCTAAATATGGACAAATTGTCATTGTTCTGCATGCTCACTAGCTTCCCAAAACCATTGAAGGTGGTCTAATATATTCCTATCATTTCTCATGTCACTCCAAATTTATGGTAGCATCTTTAGCAAACTCTGTGTGTTCAGTAATCTGGAATACTAACCCTTTGTTCTAAGAAATGGAACAGGAAATTATTTTCTTCTTCCTTTCTAAACATAAAGTTACAGTTTACATTCCATCGGAATGACTGGGAAGTTAAGGCTTTACAATTCAATATGTTTTTTGTCTACATAATGCCAGTATTAGTATTTTTGTGAGTGGGTTTTCTTTTTTTAAAATTAATATTGAAAAGTATAATGTGCAGAACATGGTGCTGAAAAGTACAAAATACAAAAGCAGAAAACTGACAGATTTTATTCAATATTCATTTCATCAAAATAGCATATCTATTAAAACAATTGTGATGTGTTAAACATTTAGTTCAGAACCATTAGTTTCCTTACATTCAAAACAGGCACGTAAAAATGAAAAATAACTATATCAAATGTTTACAAAATGCATATTCAAATGTACTGGGGCTATATGTGCAGAATTTAGAGCAAAGGGAACAATAATAACACCCCAGTTCTGAACCATTTCACCTCAGGAAAATTTAACCCCCCGTCCCCTACCACTTGAGCTGAATTGGGCCAGGGGTGCATGAGGAAGTAAGTTCTCCTCAGCTGTCTCGTGACTCTAATGAAAGTGAGTTGGGTCAGAGCAACCTTAATTTGACTCGTGGAAAAAAATAACATAATGTAGTTTAAGTCTTGTCTAATCTCCTTAGCCCTTTTCTGCTATTCACAGTGGGAGGAATGAAGCAGGGAATTTCTGTTTTGGTGGCAAGCAATGTCCCTAACCAGTGCATGTTCATTGGAGTGTGCATGCCCATAAGTGTATGAATGTAAGGGGGACTTTCTTCATGATTGATGACAATGGGGACTTTCTTCATGATTGAATGAGGAGAGCTAAATGCTTGCATGCGCATGGGTATGCATCACAGCATCTTTGCATACATTTCAATGAATGCATACAGGTCGGAGGTGAAACTTGCCACCACAATCCTGCTACCGTCTCACTTATACATATGAATTCTCTCCACTTTGAATGTGAGGACTCAGATTGTCTGGCAGCTCTGAGTCGGCCCCAGAGGTGGGATCCAGCAGGTTCTCACAGGTTCCCGAGAGTAGGTTACTAATTATTTGTGTGTGCCGAGAGGGGGTTACTAATTGGTGATTTTGCCACGTGATTTTTGCCTTAGTTATGCCCCTCCTCCTCCAAGCAGTATTGCCATGCAGACTTGAAGCAAACAGTGCTCTAGCTTAGTGAGGTGCACTGCGGCATGCATGGCAGCCCTCTCGCCAAGTCTGCGTGCATTGGTTTCCCGCCCAAGGACCGGCACAGCAGTTTGTAATGAACTTGAATTTGTAATGGTTGCCAAAGTTTTCCAAAGCCCCAGGAATGCCCTGCCCTGGGAGATGCTCATTGCCCACGCGCCCTATCATCATCATCATCCCCAGCTTAGCATACCTCTGTTCCCATTGGTGCTACACCACAGTTTGAATCCCACCACCATGGGAACCTGTTACTAAAATTTTTGGATCCCATCACTGGTCGGCCCCCTCCACTGACCTTCCTCCAGGGGTCGGAGGGCAGCGTGGGCGGGTCTCTGCAGCCCTCCAGAGTGACGCTGGACAGGAAGGTCAGTGGAGGCACCTCCTGTGCGAACAGCACCCTAGGGATGGTGTTTTTTTCTGTCCCTAGGGCGCTGTTATTTGGCCATGTGGAAACAGCCTTAGTGGGGAGTCACTAGTCTTGGGGTATGCATACCCAGTTCCACACTTGTATCCTTTAAGGCTTAAGCTTTGTGAGGCAGATTTCCCTCATAGCTTAAAGGGTTCAAAGGAAAAGAGGATTTGGCCTTTAAGTTATGTTCTTCATAATCTCCTGATCCCAAGCTGCAAAGGAACAGTCCATTATAGAGACTCTGGCATCAGATAATCCAATCACCCTGCTCCAGGCAAGGGAGCTCCATGGGGGGTGGCCAAATAAGACTCGGAGAAATGGCTCCACTCTCTTCAGTCCTTATGCCATTATAGACAATTGAACATCTAAAAGCATGATTTATGAATGCACCTTGATGTGTTCAGTCCTGAAGACTAAGACAAGCCCCTACAATTGGTTCAACCAAAGAAGCAGTGGGAACAAATTCGCATATATCTCCTTTGGTCCTTGATTTGCTACTACAAGAGCCCACATGCACAGAGGACTGGACTTAAGTGTGAACCCAATTTAGGCTGGAACCTGAAATGGTCTATTTAGTTTATTTAGGGCTATCAACTCTGGGTTGAGAAATTCCCAGAAATTTTGGGAGTGGAGCCTGGTGATTATAGGGTTTGGGAAGGATGGCACATATGCAGGGTATAATGCCATACATTTCACCTCCCCAAAGCAGCCATTTTATCTGATTTCTGTTGTCTGGAGATTAACAGCAGTAATTCTGGGAAATCTCCAGGTCCCACCTGCAAGTTGGCAACACCACTTTCATTACTGATGCCCTTTTGCATGTTTAAAGGAAAGGTGGTTGTACTGAGTTTGTATCTCTTCTCAAGCAGAATACCATCCTTCCATAGAACTTGGATGTAAGGTTGCTAACTCCATTTTGGGAAATGACTAGAGATGTGGGTGGTACCTGAGGGAAGTGGAATTTAGGAAGGGAAAACACCTCAATGGAGATGTGATGCTATACAGTCCACTCTCTGAAGCTACTATTTTCTCCAGGGGAGCTGATCACTGTTGTCCAGAAATCAGTTATAATTTCAGAAGAACTCCACTCCCTACCTTGACGTTGGCGACAGCAGCTGCGAGGTATGACTAGTACTGTAAAGGGAAGGTCCCAGAGTGGACAAGGCATCTGGGCCAGGAAGAACAGAGTGACTCTGGTGTTCATTTTGGAGGGCTTTTCTCAAAGTCACATCTTTTAAAACAGTGTATTTTTAACAGGGGTTTGCAGGGGTTATCTCTTTTTCTCCTTAAGGCTACTAGGAGCTGAGACTGCTGGAGGTGGGGCTTAACAGGGGTTAACAGAGGTTACTCTAGCGGCGCGCACAATTTCTTTCTTTTTTCTTTTTTAAAATAAATAAATTAATTAATTAATAAGGACATTTCTTGAAGGATAGTAGGTACAGATAGCTCCAAGGGGCACTGACTAAAAGTTTAATATCTAAATATCTAAACAAAAGCAGATATGAAGGCAGGAAGCCAGCAGGGGGGTGGGGGCTTGCCAGTGTTTTGCACTGAGTGTCACATGTATGACTATCTGCCACTAGGCCAGAAGTCGTGGGTGTGCCCTCGCTGCAATGAGCTCCTGGCACTCAAGGAACGTGTCCGTTCTCTTGAAGCCAAGGTGGCAGACCTGGAGAAGCTGAGAGAGGCAGAGAGGGCAACAAACAAGGCTTTCAGGGACCTAGCAGCCGGGTCCCACTCCCAAGGTGACATCTCTTCAGATGTCATGGAGAATGAGAGTCTGGGTGACAGAGGGTGCCAGTCTGAGGTGGGGGAAGATGCTCCCTTAGATGGGATCCCTTCCTTAACTGGTGATCAGCTATCCTCTCGCACTGAGGATACCCCTCGGGGAGGTGGGGGGCTCCTTGTAGTGGGTGATTCGATCATCAGGAATATAGAGAGTTAGGTTTGTGACAGGCGTGATGACCGCATGGTGACTTGCCTGCCTGGTGCGAAGGTTGCGGATGTCACGCTTCTGCTAGATAGGCTTTTAGACAGTGCTGGGGAATTGGAGTCAGCAGTTGTGGTCCCACATTGGTACCAATGACATTGGGAAATGTAGCCGGGAGGTTCTGGAAGCTAAATTTAGGCTGCTAGGAAAAAGGTTAAAATCCAGGACCCCCAAGGTGGCATTCTCTGAAATGCTACCTGTTCCACAGCTTAGCAGAGGCGAGCTAGGCAGCCCAGGAGATACAGGGTCTCAATGCGTGGATGAGAAAGGTGGTGCAAGGCAGAGGGTTTCAGATGTCAGGAACTGGGGAACCTTTTGCGAAAAGGCAGGACTGTACAAATGGGACGGGATTCATCTTAAACAAAGAGGAACCAGGCTGCTGGCGCTCAACATTAAAAAAGGTGGCAGAACAGCTTTTAAACTGATTCCTGGGGGAAAGCCGACAGGAGCTGAGGTGACTTCGGTTCGGAATACAGAGTCCATGGGGATGCAGACAGAGAAGGAGGTTTTTTTAAATCAACCACATACAAGTGAGGAACATAGCAATGTGATATGTGATAGTGTCTACAAAAGGCTAGAGGGCAAAACACATAAATCCCAGGTTAGGGACAGAAACAGAGTATACAAGTGTCTCTATGCTAATAGTAGAAGCGTTCGATCTAAAATGGAGAGCTGGAGTACAGAGTTTTGAAGGAGGACATTGATATAGTGGGCATCACAGAGACATGGGGAATGAGGAGAACCAGTGGGATGCTGTTATCCCAGGTTACAGGCTCTACAGGAAGGATAGGACAGGGCGTATTGGGGGTGGGGTGGCCCTCTACATCAAAGAGAGCATAGTGTCACATAAAATAGACAATGCAGGGGGAGCTGATTCCTCTACAGAAGCACTGTGGATATCAATACCAGGGGTGAAGCATAGTTTAACATTAGGAATATATTATCGTCCCCCTGACCAAAGTGCACAAGAGGATTCTGAGATGGAAAAAGAAATTAGAGAGGCCAACAAAAGCAAAAATGTCGTGGTAATGGGCGATTTTAACTATCCCCATATAAACTGGAAAATGCATGTTCAGGTCATAGTAAGGAGAGAACATTCCTGGATATGCTAAATGACTGTGGCTTAGAGCAGATGGTTGTAGAACCAACCAGGAGATGTGATCCTAGATCTAATTCTATGTGGGACCCAGGACCTGAATGCGAGAAGTCAGTGTTGTTGAGCCGATAGGGAACAGCGACCACAATGCTGTCAGATTCAGTATCTCTGCATGCAGAACAAGTGACAACTACTAATGTAGTTACATTAGCCTTCAGAAAGGGAAATTTCTCAAAGATGAGGATAGTAGCAGGAAGCTGAAAGGGAAAATCAAGAGAGTCAAAAATGTCCAAGATGCTTGGAGGTTATTTAAAACACAGTCTTAAAAGCTCAACTGGAATGTGTTCCACAGGTTAGGAAAGGCCCAGTCCCAAAGAAAGCCACCATGGTTAACAAGGGGCGTTGGGGAAATTATTAGGGAAAGAGAGATGTCTTTTAGAAAGTGGAAGGCCAACTTAACTGATAAAGAATACGAGAGAGAACACAAATGGTGGCAAAAGAGAAGCAAGTTAGCTGTAAGGGGAGGCAAAAAAGGATTATGAGGAACGCATGGCTGTGAACATCAAAACCAGCAACAAACAGTTCTTCAAGTACATCAAAAGCAGGAAGCCAGCAAGGGAGGCGGGAGGCCCGTTAGATGACAAACGAACAAAGGGTGTGCTAAAGATGACAGGGAGATTGCAGAAAAGCTGAATGAATTCTTTGCATCTGTCTTCACCCAAGAGGAGGTGAGGAAAAATTCCTGCCACCTAGAACCAAGCTTCTTAGGAGGCGAATCCGAGGAACTAACGAAGATAGTGGTAGACAAGGAAGAAGTGATGGCAGCCATTGATAAACTAAATGCTACCAAATCCCCTGCCCAAGATTGCATTCACCCAAGAGTTCTTAAAGAGCTCAAGCATGAAATTGCTGATGTTCTCACTTTAATATGCAACTTATCCTTGAAATCAGGCTCCATCCCTGAAGACTGGAAGATGGCCAATGTCACACCAATCTTTAAGAAAGGATCTAGGGGGGACCCGGGAAATTACAGGCCAGTCAGTTTGACATCTGTTCCTGGTAAATTAGTAGAATCTGTCATTAAAGATAAAATTATAAAACATGTACAAAAGCAAAACCTGCTGAGAAAGAGTCAGCATGGCTTTTGCAGAGGCAAATCCTGTCTTACAAACTTACTAGAGTTCTTTGAGGATGTAAATAGGCATGTGGATAAGGGGGAACCAGTGGACATTGTCTACTTGGATTTCCAAAAGGCTTTTGACAAAGTTCCTCACCAGAGACTATTGAAAAAACTCAGCAATGAAGGAATAAGAGGGGAAGTCCTCCTATGGATTAAAAACTGGTTGAGAAACAGGAAGCAAAGAGTGGGTGTAAATGGAAAATTCTCACAATGGAGAGATGTGGGGAGTGGTGTCCCCCAAGGATCCGTATTGGGACCAGTGCTCTTTAACCTATTCATAAATGACCTGGAAGTAGGGGTGGGTAGCGTGGTGGCCAAGTTTGCAGATGATACCAAATTATGTAGGGTGGTGAGAACCACAAAGGATTGCGAGGAGCTCCAAGCGGACCTTGATAAATTAGGTGAGTGGGCTAAGAAATGGCAAATGCAGTTCAATGTAGCAAAATGCAAAGTGATGCACATAGGGGCAAAAAATCCAAACTTCACATACACGCTACAGGGGTCAGTGCTATCAGTCACAGACCAGGAAAGGGATTTGGGCGTCTTAATTGATAGTTCCATGGGAATGTCAACTCAATGTATGGCAGCTGTGAAAAAGGCAAACTCTATGCTGGGGATAATCAGGAAAGGAATTGATAATAAAACTGCAAAGATTGTCATGCCCTTATATAAAGCCGTGGTGCGACCACACTTGGAGTACTGTGTTCAGTTCTGGTCACCACATCTCAAAAAAGATATTGATATGACCATGTGGATTTTGACAGAACTGAAATTACCCAGTTCTTAGTGGAGCAAAAATGCAACAGAGTTTAAAAAGGAATTATTCTTTATTAGGATTCTAGTTATTAAAAATAGGCTATATTTTTATATTTATATACGACAAAAAGAGGAAGACAAAAAATCATGTGCAAAAATATATAAGCAAGTAAACAAGCTTACATACTAACAAACAGCAAAACAGCATCAACAACACAGAATAAGGAGAAAAGAGCAGCAAGAGAATAAGGTAAAGGGTCAAAAAAAAGGGAGAAGTAGGAAGCATACAAAACTACATCATTATATGCAAAAAAGGTGACCCCAATTAACCTATTAGTAGTACACCTGCCCTGCATTAAGTAAATGCAGCTATCTTATTCCTGCAAGGACTTACTGAAAAGAATAACTGGGAATACCAAATAGTCTAACAGATCTATGCAAGGAGATTGCTGCTTCTCTTATGCTCTGCTCTGACTACTTTGCTCATCTGAGCACAGTCTACTGAAGATGCTGTTGTTCATCCTCTCTCCCCAACAGTCCTTTCTTGCACTGGTAACTCATTTAATGGGAATATTTTATATACTAATCGTATAAATCTGTGTTTCTTCTCCTGCAGAGTAGCTGGAATAAATTGGGTACTTGTTAACTTCAGTACCCTGGAACAACAATGGTGTGTTTCATCTCTTATTTTACTCACTGCATTTGTCCCATAAAATTTAATGGGAACCATGAGAACAAAGCTGGTTCTACATTTTCATCACCATCTGCATAGGCTGGTCCTAGATTGCATTTCTCAGGCATATTATGTTATGACTAAGACAGAAATAGTTGGGTGCTAGTTGCCAGGACCATGCCTGTCAGTACCTTGATGTCTTGCTGTGTATGATTTGCAAATGTTTCCCTGTTTCCCGCTTCCCTTCCTGGCAATCTCCTGGCGCCAGCCCATCTTCAAAGAAGTGTGAAAGGTTCCCAGGTTCTTTGAAGCTCTGTAGTGTAATTGTAGTAGAAACTGTAGTGGACATTTGGCGTGGGGCGAAATGGAGGGGGGAATTAAAGGATATACATTGTTATTCTTCGTATCTGGAAGAAAGCTGGAAGATGCTTTTGGACTTTCCTACGGTCTCTGTTATTTCCACGTTCAAGAGTCTGACACTAGTAACTATATACAATGCAACTGATGTTCATAGGATTTTACCTAGGACTTTACATAGTTACACAGCCGGTTTATGGCAAGTTGTAGAGAAGTGGAATGTACAGGTTTTAAATAAATAAAATAATGCTCCTTCCACAAGGACTTTACTTGCTAATTGGGGGGCAGTATGGACATTTGTAAAGAGAGGAAGTAAAAAAGAGGCAGAAATAATCAAACTCCTGTCTTTCTAATCTCAAAAACTTTAAACCATAATCTTACCTTGGAATCTACCAGCACTAGAGCAACTGTTATTCATTCATTCTTTTCCCTGTACATTTCAGATCCACTAAGTTGATTTTAGACTGCACTCTGAGCTTTATTCATTAACCAAAACGTGGGCATGCAGTAATTGAGTCTTGTACATTGAGACTCCCCAGATGGTTCCTGCAGAAGCCCTGACAGCTGCACACAGCAGCCACTCAGCAGCAGGAGGTGACTGTCTGTTCTACGGACACTCGTCTCATACAGATTATTTGGAAATGAATTTCTGAGCTACTTCACCATCTGGCTTGCCACTCACCCTTGTGAGATGAGACACTCTTTTCTGCCTTTTACCGACAATTCATTTTACAGCATTAATTGCTACCTTAGCTTTTCCACAGATACTGAAAGAAGAAAAGAAAGTAGACCCTGATAACAAGATATGGGCTGATTCTGACACTTCAGATACATTGAGGGGAAAGTCCTTGATATTCACTTTTCTCTGCAGAACCTATTAAGACAGCCAGACTCTTTGTCCAAGTATCAAATAGGCTTAACAGGACTTAGTGCCAAATAAGTGTGTATAGGATTACACTCTGTGGGAAGGATAAGATTCCCCTGTCCCTTATTGCTTTTCAGTGACAGAGAGCTTTATGAAATGTGCTAACGGTAAAGCCCATTATACTAAACACAGCTGTTGGTGGTGAGCACATCTGCGAAGCAGGATCTGTTTTAATAATGAACACTGTAAGATTTGAGGGGGATGTCTGCAAAGCTATGGCAACACAAATATGCACATATTTTAGCTTCTCTAATTATATCACTGTAGCTTCCCAGACATCCCCCTTAAAACAGACAAAAAAGGAAAAATGACATGTCCACAGGGTCTCTAAGCAACACAAACTTTATTCATCTTCTTTTTACAGTGAAATAGCAGATGGATGAGCTGCAAGCAGAGAAATCCTCCATGAGGAATCTTCATGGAGAATCTGCTGCAACACACAAAATGGCAGGCACGGGCGGGGGAAATGACAGTAAGAGGTTTGGGCAAGAGAAATAAAGCATTTTCTGCCTGCTTCTGTTCACTCAACAGGCAGGAATCATCTTCAACCCGGGTTGGGGAGAAAAGATTGCTAGTTTAGTGATTTTTGGGGGAAAAAACAGGTTGAGAGGAATATAACGGGCTTAAGCCATTTTGGGGAAGAGACCTGTGCGAACGTATTTCTCAAAATGCTTCTTATAACACTCTAAAGACATTATATTTGTGCTGTGCAGAATCCACCATTGTGGCTTAGATCAACCAAGCTACATGAGGAAACCATTTACCCCAAAACTATCAAGCTACATGAAGAAAAAATTCTATCAGGTTTGTTGAGGGAAAAGTTCTTACCAGGCCTTTTGTTTGTTGTGAGGAGGCGGGCTGCGTGGTGACTAATGCAGGCACCTCAATTTTTATATTATATGAAGCTGCATCATTGTAATCAATTTCATGGCCAACGTTTTCCGCTAACACATCATCTTGCTAAAATAAATTCTATGCATTTAAAGAGTGCCAAGCTGGCCAAACTCTTGCTGAGTGACAGAAATCGGAGAACAACTGAAATAGTATCAAACCTCTCAGCTGAAGTCATGAAACAAAATGTTCTCAAGTATGAATAAATCACCCAAATTTCCATTAACCCTCCTTGTTTGGAATGAACATTTGAAATGCACCTATTTAATTCTTAGTTTATAGTTAAGTTGCAAAAGTGATTTTATTTTGAAGTTTTATTATATTGTAGGTTACTTTTTCTATATGTCATTAAAGGTTACTCAATGGCATATAGGTTACTTACTTGACTTGTCAAAGAATCATGAATTGTATCTGTGGGGGGCTGGGGAGAGGGATGTGTTCTAGTTTCCTCACTTTTTTGAATGGAGAGGGGGCTGGCCTTAAGCCTACCTGGAAGATCATAATCTGTGACATACAAGTTCTTCCTGCATTGAACAGCCGTCAGTCCTGCATACCTGGAATGAAAATAAACAGGCATCTTGTCCTTTTCAGCAACCAAAGCTCCAGCGGTTAACTGAACAGTTGCATTTGTGTACTTGTGCATCTGAATGAGTGAGATTTTGCTTATTAATAGTACTCTTGATATTTTGTTTGAATGTAACTGAAAGGTATAATTTTAAACCATATTTCTTCCCTCGGTTAAAGAAATTATTTTCATACTGCTGGTTAGATCCAAAGCATCTAAGATAGTTATACAGTATCAAGTGTACTCTGAGAACAGAAATGGAAATAATAAGCCAGGCATAATCGACTTGTTGACAATGGTATCTTGTTTGCTGAAGCAACATTCAATAATGGCAATTTTTTTTCCTTTCCAGCGTTCAGGTGGTTCCTTAGCTATTCCTTTGTGTGCATTTCAAGGGACTGTATCTCTACATGCACCCACAGGAAAAACTCTCTCTTTATCTACATATGAGGTAAGCACAGAAGGGCAGAAAATAACACCTACATCCAAAAAAATTGAAGTGTATCGTTCCAAGAGTGTGGGTCATGAGCCAAATGCTGAGGATTCCCCAACTACGTTTGCTGACACAAATGTGAAGATTCATTTAGAGGTGCTTGAAATTTGTGACAACGAAGAAGCCATGGACACAGTGTCAATCATCAGTAATATCAGCCAATCCTCTACCCAAGTCCGGTCTCCGTCTTTGCGCTATTCCCGGAAAGAAAACAGGTTTGTGTCTTGTGATTTAGGAGAGACAGCTTCCTACACACTCTTCATACCATCAAACAATCCCGACAGTGATATTAACATATCAATCCCTGACACTGTGGAAGCTCACAGGCAGAATAGTAAAAAGCAACACATGGAGAAAGATGGCTATCAAGAAGAGATACAGGTGCTCAACAAAGCTTACAGGAAAAGAGAAGAGGATGAGGGCAGCTCTTAGAAATGTTTACACATCGCATCTGAGTAACTTTGGTTGTCTTCAGAGTCAAGATGGTTCACTCTCTTATTTTCGCTTTGACAATAAAATAATATTCATGATACTGATGCAAAAGTGGTAAACACATAGTCAAATGGCAAAACCCATTGAAATCAGTACTGTTTAAACAGTCTGTCTTGCAAAACTGGAGGCAAAGTTTTTAAAGCAGCTCTTTTGAAGGAGTGGGGGATGTTGGTTTCTTTTTCAAGTAAATGTTTGGTTTTTTTCAGCAGAGGAGTAGCTCCAAGGGGACAGTGGGGCACGACGCATTGGGCGCGTGCCCTTGTGGGGGTGTGGCAAGGCGTTCCAGGGGCGTGGTGGGGGCGAGATGAGGCAGAGGATGCACCAGTGCACCAGGCGCTTTCCCTCTTGCTACACCTCTGTGTTTTAGGTTTCAGCACTGAGCTACCTACTTATGAAAACATGCGAAGGAGGGCCAAATAATTTTCTGTCTGATTAAGAGGTTCAGCCTTGAATCCCGCAGACTTTTCTGTTAAGGAATGTGGAGGAAAGGCTATACTGGAGATTGTGAGACACAAGTCATACAGGCCAAGGGTTACAATGAAGAGGGGAAGTGAGTAAGATCAAGTGGAAAACCTGGTAGGACCTAACCCTTTAATTATTCTGTCATACAACACTTGTCTCAGTTTCCACAAAGTTTGTGCCCCATGATATTGAATATCGACAGAAACCCTATGAAATGTCTTGGATTTGCTCACTTAGGAATCATGGGCATCATGCAGACACATCAAAAGGTACCCAAAAGGCAGGTGCCCCCCACCCCCATTATTTTTAACGGGAGATTCATCAAATTCAGATGCTGTCTTTGGTGGCTAGTAGGATGTGCAATTTGGATGTGACTCCCTAATCATGAATTTTTGAGTTCACACATCCAGTCACCAATACTTCCCCCATCAGAAAAATAAATTGGATAGAATCAAACAGAAATAAATTGGATAGAATCAAACAGAAGGTGGGTTTGGGAAAATTGCTTCAGTAGCCAAATAACAGTCCACATCGGAAACAGAACTTGTCAGACTACTGCAGCAACCTAATTATTCTGTTCCAGATCACCTGTTGCAGCTCTGCCATTTACACACAGCCCTCATCAAGCAGAGTGTGGGAGACAGTGCTTAAAAGATTAGAATAAATATCTTCATTTTACAACGTTTATGTAATTTGCCATCACTATGGCTTGGATCTTATTAAAAATCTCCACTGGCAGAAAGATACCCAGCAACAGAGCTCTGTTTCTCCTTCCTGCCCAGCCCAATGTGACTCCTCCAAATGCTGCTTCTCAGGGGTAGGGGACCCGCAGAAACAGTATGAGGGAAAAGGCAGAGGTCTGCTGTAGGATTGGGGAACTAGTGAAAGCCAGCCTTTCCATCAGCCCAAATTATTTGTTGGATCCAACCTACTGTCCTTAAATCCAGGCAGCCAAATTTCAGTACGCACATTTTGTAAATATGGTCGCACAGATTATTTTTTTGTATTGCATTGAATAAGCTATACTACAGTTTTGGATACTCTTAGGTTCCACAGCATTTAAAAACGATCAGTCCAATACAGAAACTGCAGTTTAGCTGAATCAAACACCACAAATTCAGCACTATGCAAACACAAGGAAAGAAAAGCTGGTTTCATGAGGAATATTTCAATAAACATGAGAACAAGACAATTTGATGCTGAAAAGTTAGTTATAATCATGCCTAGTTTTTTTTTAAAAAAATGGACCTATTAATCACATGCATTGTTCAGTATATTCATATGTACTCCAATCTTTAGTATGTCTACTGTGAGTAGACTAGAGCGAGGGACCATCGTTTTTATATCTCAATTGTGCATATTGTCTTTGTTGCAGTTGGAAACTTGGGGTTTTCATTCACAGCCTCAGGCCTGTACGAGATCACTTACCACAGAATCACTTGGATGCTGCTTGTATTCCTAAGTTAGGCTAAATTTATAAAAATGAAAGTCACAATGGCTCCTGAAGATTTAGGACTGGGAACCCTATAACAAATTTTTGCCTTAACTAGGGACCCACTTTTGTTTTAGTTCTTGTCTAAAGGAGAAACACTATCCTGAGGCTTGTACTACATTACTTTCTCCCATCCTGATTGGTGTTAGCTTTAGATCTGGTTTACACAACAGAATGGGGATGCTGCTTTAAGGAATAAAGTTCATCCATGGCTTATTATCTACAGAAGAAATGTATATCCCTTATGATGAAGCAGATCCATACTAGGAAGGGAAGTCATTCTAGCTACCAGTATTTAAGCTAAGATGGACAGAGAGGCTGAGAGTACATCTTGTTCTCATGGAAGTTAGTTATAGAAGCAGAAGACGAATCTGTCTGTGGCTGCAAAACTCCTGATAGGGGTGGGGGATCCCCTGCCATGGGGTTCTACTCTTCGTCACTACTTAGAGTAGTAGTAAGGAAAAAAAATTAAAAACAACAACTCCATTTGCAGTATCACAATACTTCCAGTTTAAAAAAATGTAGCGACAAATGTTCTTCTAAGACTCACCCAAAAGTCAATGGTTAACCCCCACAGCCCTCTGGTACTACCTGGAAACCAAAGGTGGGATCCAGCAGGTTCTCACAGGTTCCTGAGAGCAGGTTACTAATTATTTGTGTGTGCTGAGGGGGTTACTAATTGATGATTTTGCCATGTGATTTTGGCCTTAGTTACGCCCCTCCTCTCAGCAGTAGCGTGCAGAACTTGAAGCAGTCTAGCAGGAGGTGCACCGTCGTGCGTGGCAGCCTGCGCCTGCATGCATTCGTTTCCTGCCCAAGGACCGGTGCAGCATCTGCGTCCTTGCCAAAGCCCCGCCCCCCAGAATGCCCAGCCACACCCCCGTTGTGCCCCGCCCAGCCCCATTGGCACTACACCACAGTTTGAATCCCACCACCATGGGAACCTGTTACTAAAATTTTTGGATCCCACCACTGCTGGAAACCCTCAGTCAGTCAAAAAGAAGGAAGACCCTGAGAATAGCATTTTGGGTAAACAAAGAGGCAGCAAGAGAACAGACTAGAAGAAGACTACAGAGAAAACTGGCCTTGCCAGCTCTACGTCCCCTTCTTGGTACCGGTGTGCTTGGTACAAAGAGATACTGTGCAATCCTTTACTTCCAGCTCCTGGGATCCAAGCACCTATTCATGAGGCTCCTCAGTTTCATAATGGATCTTAATTCATCATTTTGGAATCACTAATATTGTTAGTTTTCAAGGTCTCCAAATGTATGCTGTTGTGTTTGCTGAAAGTTTTGAGTCTAAAGGAGTTGTTACGCTTTAGACCACTTCAGGCAGCCCATTTCCTTAGGGAGCTCAGAGTACCGTGATTACAAAAGTGGTCACCCACAGGGAAACATCCAGTTGCAAAAATCAACAAACCCTGAATCTGGTCATGTTCTTGTTATGAAAGCAGTAGAGGTGCAGGTGTTTGGCTGTGATTCACTGGTCCTCTATTTTTAATCTCTGTTGAAGCCATCAGTCACTTAATCATTTATTTATTTATTTGTTTGTTTGTTTGTTTGTTTGTTTATTGTTTCGACTTTTATACCGCCCCATCCCCGAGGGGCTCTGGGCAGTGTACAACAAAGCATAAATAAAATGAATTACTAAAATCTTTAAAACTGTCATGCCCCCACAGAGCCTTTGTTTATTTCCCCTTTAGTTTCCCCACAGTTAGTATGGGTTTAGCTATGTTTGTATAGTATTCAGTGGGAGGGAACCGAATTTAGTTCTGTCCCTTTAAGAAGCCCTAGGGCTGGGGTTCTATGGCAGTTATTACCCAGCAACCCGTCTGGTTTTGGCAGTTAGGTGCCAACGGAAGCTGGGTGACAGCAACAAGTTAGACAGTCCAAGATGTTATAGACTCTCAGTATTTAAGTTAAACAGTCAAAGATTTTATAGATTCACAGTAGCCTTCTGTTTAAAACAGCGATACAAACAATAATGATAGCTATAATAAAGGCGTCCGACCAACCCCACTTTAAAAATTCTCCCCAGGAAAGAAGGGGGGAGGAGAGCGGTGAGTCATTTTAGATGGTGGCCTAGGTGGAAAGGCCAATCATGGTGATTAATTTATCTTTCATTCTGAACCGATTTTCAGAAACACAAAATAAAGTTTTCAGTTAGGATATTTTTAAACCCTACTGATGATCAAGTCCTTTGGTGATCCCTCCTCCACTTATATTTTTATTAGTATTTTAAAATATTATATTTCTGTCTTCTTCACAGCTCAACCAGGTAGGTGACAGTAAAAGACAGACAAACCCACAGATATTTGTTGCAAACTAAAATCCATGAATTCAGAGAAAAGAGGATGGTTTTGGCTGAGATTTAATTGCTTGGTGCAGCTGATAACTCCTGAATTTTGCCCCTCTTCTACAAGGACTTCCACCCAGAATTTATTTATTTTGGGATGCTGGTTGGCAGGGCACAAGAAGGGGTGTCTATGTGAGTGGAATAAATAAATTTAATTGCAACTCAGAAGTGCGGGAGAAAATAATTTAATCAAATCTTCTGCATTTATTCCTCTGAAATTTTTATCAGATGTTTGGACAAATTAAAGCTTTAATTGTTGGCACAAAGGTGTGCCCCAAAAATCCGGACAAATGTCACTAGTCTTGTTGAATCTCATTTTTGGTTCCTCCAGAATGGCTCCGATGTTTTTTCCCCAGCAGGCACTGCCAACAAATCTCAAAATTTCTAGCCAGGCAAAGTTGTGTGGTAGTTCTGCTCGTACTGACATGGCTCATGGTTTTCCACTAAAGGCAATGAACTACAAATAGATCCTTAGCCTCTTGGGCAAAGTTACATCTGAAATATGAAATAAGCAATAGGGATGTGGAAGGAACATATGGTGCCTAAGGTATCAAAAGTCATCTCAGCTTTTCAAGTCCTGTTCTGTTGTTTACTTTTAAGATATTTCAATATTTTTATGTAGGAAACATAATTGCAGGTGACATTTTAAATGCTAGCTAGCTGTGTTTAACTTGGTTTAGTCTTTAGACGCACTCAGATATAACATCCTCAGCTAAACCTCATTGTAAAGTACTGTGCTGCTATTGTATGATGAATAAATTTCTTCCTATTGATTCTATAAATCGGACTGATTTGTATTTCATTTCTCAACTCCTGGGAATAATTAAACCTTTCTGTGAGTGTGAATAGCCAGGTTCTTTTCTCTGCCAGTCAAGAGCGGAACGCACAATGCTCAGGAAGACACATTGCTCGCATTTCCCTCCCGTTCATTAGTGAACGCTGGAAACTGTTAATTGCTTATCATTTTTAGACGCCCCAGTTGGATTTAAATGTTTAAAGCCCTTTTAAATATCTAATGAGAAATTATTTCATCCTTTTCCATTTCGGTTCCCCCCTTCCATGTGACCTTTAATGTGCATCACAATACCGGCTTGACATTTGTGGGCAATGGAGTGGTTGTCAAAGTGACCTTTTTGAAGGTGACTTCAGAGAGATGAAATCTGACCAGCTCCATGCATAAATGAATCCCAGGAAGAAAAATCTTGGGGGGAAAATGAGGAAAACAGGCTGACTTTTCAGATGCACATTGAAAATGGGAGCTCAGTCGGTTTCTCCCACTATATTTTAAGGTTGTTTTATACATGACGAAATCAAAGCTCTTTTTTTTTCAACGTGCACCCATGGGAGAAACAGACTGAGCTCCTGAGCTGAATGGATGGCAATAGCTTCACATCATACCGAAAACTGAGAAGCTCAGACTGCCGATCGAGTTCCACATCATTTTCAGTATTGGTATTGATAAGGTCAATTGGTGTTGACCTTCAAGGCCTTGAGCGGTTTTGAACCCACATATCTCCGAGACCGCAACTCCCCATATTGTTCTCAAAGGCCCCTCCATTCATCGGAGGGGAACCTTTATCGATCCCTGGCCTGAGAGACATCCGGCTGGCTTCAACAAGAACCAGGACTTTTTTGGCCCTGGCTCCAGCCTGGTGAAACAAACTGCCAGGGGAGGTCAGAGCCTTGCGAGAGCTTTCGCAGTTCCACAGGGCCTGCAAGACCTGGCTGTTCCACCAGGCCTTTTCTATCAGCAGAGTTTAAAGCGGAGTCACTCTGGTAAGATGAGAAGGTTTAGTAGTCTTCTTGCACTCACTGCAACCTCCTATCACACTTGGAAAAGAATACTCTCCACTCAAGATGTTCTTTCCTTAGAAAGGCTTTTACTTTAGCAGTTGCAAGGTTACACAAGTCTATTCTATACAAGACTATTATGCTATACAGAACTCTTCAGCAAAAACAGAGTTGAATACATACAGAACTCAACTCTATCTCAATTCAGCACAGCATATACAATACATACATCAGTGATACTTTTCTCCGCCCAGGCATCAGCCTCTCATTGGTCTAGAATTACAGTTGAATTCACTAAAGGTTAATCTTTGCTACTTTTGCCCCTAGACTGAATGTCTCCGTCCTCTGGGTTTTGCAAAGTCCTGCTAACTCAGAAGATGACCTTTTAGTGAACTTTTCACTCTTTTTTAAATATATCATCACATTTTCCACCTAGCCAGCCAAATGGAATAGTGGGGTGGGGTGGGGGGAGTAATCAGGGGGATCTGGAAGGGACTATATCATGCCATCTTTTTTGGTTATGTATAGTTGTTATTGGGCATTTATAACAATAACATTTTAATGTTTGAATGGTTCTTTTTTTAAAACATTTTAATGAATTGTATTAAATTGTTGTGACCTGCCCTGAGCCTTGTGAGAATAAGGCAGGATATAAATCTGAAAATAAATAAATAACTCTCCTTAGTCTACAAAGCGTAAAAGAATATCAAACTTCAGAAGTGCTGAGCATTTGGAAACCTGCTTTTCCTTGATAAACCTAAAAGTCATTGCCAGTAGCGGCTGTAGCCTCTATTATTTCTTTTTTTTAATTATTTGTTTCATCTTACCTGATAAATCCTGAGTTCCTGGAGAGGGCAATGATACTAAAACAACAACTGAGAGAAATAAAACTTGATGAATGATAGAACAACACATATACAAAGTGTAACATACTGCAATGAGAGAAACAGATCTGCTGAACCCTGGTCCCTAGAATTTAGCCCAAACAAGAGAATATAGATTATGGCAAATCCTATTTAACTCAGTGGGACTTTCTTCCACGTAATGCCACTTAGGACCAAACATGAATTGTTCCATCTGGGAGCCAAATTGCCAGTCCAGTACTATGGAATGTGGAATAAAACATGTGTATGGTGGTTTTTTCCCCGCCATTTAGGAGGGGGAAAATGCTTCAAATCTTATTTTCAGTAGCCCATCTAAATTGATAATTTCTTCCATTCTGTAATAATATAGTGTTATCTCTAATAGGCTTTCTTTTTGTGCTACTGTGTTTCCCTGAAAATAAGACAGTGTCTTATATTAATTTTTGCTCCCAAAAATGCGCTATGTCTTATTTTCAGGGGATGTCTTATTTTTCCGCTCCACAGCTGCATCCTCTAGTGTTCTGTTCGACGGGCATACTTCCAATCAAAAACTTTGCTATGTCTTACTTTCGGGGGATGTTTTATATTTAGCACTTCAGCAAACTCTCTACTACGTCTTATTCTCAGGGGATGTCTTATATTCAGGGAAACAGGGTAGTTATATATTTCAATAAATACCTTGTAGGGTTGCAACATTCAGCAGAATAGTGAATACAAGACTGCTGTAGTGATAAGTAGGGGAAGGCTCCCTGTTTCCTTGAATCATAATAATACACAGTGTGTATGGGTAAAGCAATAAATAGGCAACCCTTGTTTTTTTAAAAAAAAATTTGAACACATAAGCGAAGCTTCAGCGTGATGATGAAAATTACTTTTAAATTGTGCAGGTTGATACAGAAGTAGGTAATGCTTCAAATGGGAGATTCCTCTTCCCCAATAGTGCAATAATGCAAGACACCAAGGCAAGATAAGTAGTGGTCTCCCCACCGCCTAGTTCTGAGCCTAAGTCATCTACTACTACAATGCATTTGCTCTCCATTGTACTGTGATGGCCTCCAAGAGTATAACCTAGGTCAGTGGTGGCGAACCTTTGGCACTCCAGATGTTATGGACTACAATTCCCATCAGCCCCTGCCAGCATGGCCAATTGGCAGGGGCTGATGGGAATTGTAGTCCATAACATCTGGAGTGCCAAAGGTTCACCACCGCGGACCTAAGTGATCAGAAAACTTCTCATGAAGCCACGGCCAACTCAGAGCCCAATCACCAGTATTGGAGAGGGCCTTCACCACAAGGTTCTGTTACTTGGCTCTGCAGTAGAGTTGCCAACCTCAAGATAAGGTCCAAAGATCTCCTGGAATTACAAGAGATCTTCAGACTACAGAGATCAATTCCTCTGCAGAAAAGTGTTTACTTGGAGGGTGGACTGTATGGTATTATATCCACCAAATCCCACCTTCCCCAGACTAGACCCCTAAATCTCCAGTGATTTCTCAACCTGGAGCTGCAGGGCAACTAATTAGCCACTATGAGAAACAGTATGATGGGCTGGATAGATCACAGGTCTGATCCAACAGGATTTTTCTTTATTGGGGGGTGGGCACTACTAATAACCACATATATATCACGATCCTGTTCCATACACATATACAATCTTTCATGTACCATGAACAAAAAAATCTCCATTTTAATCTTCAAATTCCACTTGTCTGCATTTGTGAAAGTATAGCTTAGCCCATTTTACTAAAAACGAGTTGCAGTTATATTTTGTAAATGTCATTTAATTGGGTCCGTGGGGATAGTTTAGTTTTTTTAAATTTCTGGTTTAACTGCCCAAGCATATTCTCTGACCTAGAGAAGGACATGAGCTCCTCGATCAGCAGCCCACTGTTCAGAATGCATTGCTTTTTCTGCTGTGACATGGCCTCTCATTAGCTCCAGCAAGTCTCACAAGAGATGGATATCCCATAATACATACAGCTCATAGATTCAAGGAGGAAAGTTTCTATAAAGAACCACAAGAATAATGTACAATGTAGCCTTAGGTCTGCATGATAATGAGGATGCAGCATGGGCTCCCATGAGTTCTTGGCTTTGGTGAAGTGTGCTATTCCCCTCCGCAGGCTTGGGCCCTGCATGTAGGATTGCCAACCTCCAGGTAGTAGCTAGAGATCTCCTGGGATTATACCTGATCTCCAGGTGAAAGATCAATTCACCTGGAGAAAATGGCTGCTTTGGAAGGTGGTGTCACAACCCCAGACATGTCCAATAAATGAATCGGTATTTTGAAAGCAAAATTCTTATTTATTTATCACAAGCATAGAAGAGCTGATCACCTTTTCTTGTCAGAACCATACATTAGAGCAGGCAAAGCATTATATCCCCACAGTAAAAGCATCAGTCCCACACCAGCTCCTTCTCCACTTTTAGGTGGGAATGTTACAGAGTGAGTAGGCAACGGTGTTCACGGGCAAGTGAGAATGTCAGTAGTGGTGGAAACCAGGATAAGCAAGAACAGGAATACAAGCTTGTTAACTTCACAGAAGGGCTTTATTCCTCTTATTCACGAATCCAACTGTCTATTGAGTGTACACTAGGTGGCAAATTCAGATACTGCAGTAAGAAGGCAAAGGGGTAAAATATATTGGCATGAATCAGCTGGAAGTCAATCACACAGATGTCTGAACTTAATGGTGAAGTTCCATCACACATTCAGAAAAGAAGGTAGACTTCACTGGCTACTAGTCCTGGTACTTTGCAAAACAATCTTCTACTCAAAACCGAAACTTGCAGACCAATAAGAGTGGTATTCACTAGCCTAAGATTGACCAAAGTCAACAGTGTAGCTAACCCATTTTCATATATAATTTCAAATCAGACAAAGTTCAAAGATAGACTTGCGACCTGACATAGCATAGTGCCGTGGTGGCGAACCTATGGCACTCCAGCTGTTCATGGACTGCAATTCCCATCAGCCCATCATGACCAATTGGCCATGCTGGCAGGGGCTGATGGGAATTGTAGTCCATGAACAGCTGGAGTGCCATAGGTTCGCCACCACTGGCATAGTGCATCCATATTTGCCAGCCATCTTACATTCTTGTTTTATTTCACTCATGCAAAATACAAATCAGATGCTGGTTGCAAATCTACACAAATTGGAACAGATAACTTGAAAGTGGTTAACATTCAATTGCATTTCAAATTCAGTTGATGATTTCATGGTTTGTGGCATTTCAGTGCTTGACAGTGAGCCCATCTAGTGTTTAATTACATCAGTGTGCTTTTGCGCTTTCAGAAACAAAGAGATGAAGTGTAATGCTTTCCGTAACTGGCTCTTCTGCATAATCAGCAATCCCATTGCCATTGATCAATTTCAGAGATTAAGAAGGAGCGAGATTACCATGGAGATGTTACTACATTCCCACAAGGATAATGCAATCAGGAACTGAATTCAGTGTTTGAGGTTCAAACAAAGCTTTTATGGCTTTTTGAGAGTAAAGGGAAAGGGGGGAGGATTTATGGGAATTATCTTGAGAAAAGGACACTGTAATTTTGATCGTTATTTGTGATAATTTGCTGAGAGTATCTTCAATTTACATAAGCAGAAGTGGTGACATAAATAACTCTGAACTAGGCAGATAAGATGTTATGGTTACCTAGGCAGCAAGAGAACCACTTTGTTTTACAGTAATTTAATGTGCAGAGAACCAGACTTGGAAGGAAACAGTGTAAGAAAGAGACAAAATATATTCTCCATGCTAGCCAGTTCTGTGCACTTCTCCCTAAATCCCAGCCCATGGGATGCCAGGCTACCTGTACCATCCTAACAGCATTTTCCTGGGAGTAAGCCCACTGAATAGACCTGAGGAAGATTTTGAGCAGACCTGCTTAAGATTTTTCCCTAAATGCCCTAGTAGCCTCATTCCAATCACATCCTGGTACCCACAAGTGTCCAGAGAATGCAGGAGGAAAATCACAGAACTCATCGACTTCGGATGTTAAATTGAATTGGTTACTACATTTGTTCCCATGACAAGGCATAGCCCTTAAAGCCTTTCTAGCCTTCTCCTAGTGCTATGAAAAATATAAAATATATACCGTCTCAGTAAACTTTTATTAAATTTCTAAATTAACAGAGGGCCATGAGGAAGACTGGATTGCAATCACATTTTTATGTCTCACTGCTTTACAAAGCACATGTGATTCCAATCTTATAAGGCTTCTATCACTGAGCCCCAGGGATAGAGCAATACACCATTCATAAGGTGGCTTTAAATTTAACACTGGAAGCTCAAGCTGCATGTGACTCTTTATCCTTTTCTCCTTCTCTGAATCTTCAGCATCTAGAAGAGGTCGATAGTAAGGACTGAAGTACATGGTTAGAACACTTCTGCCAGGCAGGAGAAGGGTTGGATCAATGTGATGGATCTATCCAGCTTTTTCACTCCATCTCCTGCAATTCCTGTTCTTATTACAGTACTTATCTTATATCGTTTTTGTCCATGTACAATCGTCCTCAGCATAGCTTTTACAGGTAGATGAAATGCAGTGGGTGTGGAAGGATGATACTCTGTTTAGAATTATGCTGTTGGATTTCACAACATGATTGCAGAGAAAATTAGTGATGAAACAGTAACTATTCATTCCTACAAGGTGTTCATATGGATAACCCTCAAAGACTTCTGCTTTGACCAAGGGTGCAAAAATTTTGGTATCAGGCAACCAGATCATTAATCAGGACCTCTCAAGCAATTAATCAAGGTATATTTAGCCATATTAACATTCCTACTGGCATTTGCGTTCTTTACCAATAGGTCAGGCAACCCATGTAATTAAGGCTATTGGAATTTCCTGCCAAAAACTCAGGTTAATGGGGTAACTAAGAGTGCAATCCTATTGCAAAGTTACAGCAATGGATTCACACTGGAATAACTCTGCAGACGGATTGCACTGCAAGACACTTTGCCAATATACGTCCACCTTATTCAGAGATCTCATCTTTCCTGCCTTCATGACTTTCATTTATGTAGGTATGGAGGTAGCCACTCTGGATGCATGATTTCTCCAGTTCTCTTTTTGCCTGAATTACTTTCTGGATAATTTTGCTATTAAGCTGTATGGAATTTACCTCGGAACCTGGATTGAACAGATAACTAAAATTCCCTGCTTTAGATTCCCACTGCCCTTCTTTCACTCTCTATTTCTTCCTTCTTGAGTGGAATATGTTGCATAACTTGTACAAGTACTTGGGACATTTTTAGAGTTGCATATTATTGCTGCGTGCTTACTATTCTTGTGGCTCCTTGTTACAGAATTGTCCAGGCCAACTTGTTCTATAATCCACCACAGAAAACCTTTCCCTCCCCCCCAATTTAACTCTTTCAGTATTGCTTCAAAGTTCACCAAGGAGCTTTGCCACTTTGCCATGTTTCTCTCCACCCAAAATTGAGAGCTTGTGCTGCACAGAACAGGAAAATCTTTTTTCGACAGCCAAAGCTGACAGCTTGCAGTGGGGAGAAATCAGATGGGTTTCTGCTAACCCGCTCCAGCGACATTTGCTACATCTCAGCTAGTCTGGCATCCAGCACAATTCCAGGATGAGAAATTGGAAGAAAGCAACTTCCAATTGATCAGCTCAGCTGGGAGTTGGTTCCCCACCCACCCTTGCTGGATATGGAGCAAGCTCAGAAGAAGTCTGTATCTGATGGCTGCAAATAGCCAGTTCCTGTGAACAGATGAGAAGTGCTGTGGCTCATTGGAAGAGACTCTGCTTGATATGCAGAAGGCTCCAGGTTCAACCCCCAACATCTCCAGTTAAAAAGACCAGGCAGCTGATGATGTGAGAGACCTCAGCCTGAGACCCTGGGGAGCTGCTGCCAGTATGAGCACTGCAATACTGACCGTGATGGACTGACTGTCCAATTCAGAATAACACAGCTTCATGTGTTACTGTATGTTAACAAGTTGCAATTAGCCAGACAACCTATTCATTATTGACTACCTGATCACTTCTGGCGAAGTGTTTGAGCATCTCCGCACAAGAAAACTATAAATTACTAAATTGCAGAGCTGGAACAAAATGCTGTGTGGGATGGGAGCTCCCCAGCCACGCCTCAAACTCAGTTCTACAGGTGTGTATTTAAAAACAAAGGAACATTTTTTGACTCATTTTACCTTTAAAACAGTGGTCCTCAACCTGTGGGTCAGGACTCCTTTGGGGGTCAAATGACCCTTTCACAGGGGTCGCCTAAGACTCTCTACATCAGTGTTCTCCATCTGTAAAATGGATAAATGTTAGGGTTGGGGGTCACCACAACATGAGGAACTGTATTAAAGAAGAAGAAGAAGAAGAAGAAGAAGAAGAGTTTGGATTTATATCCCCCCTTTCTCTCCTGCAGGAGACTCAAAGGGGCTTACAATCTCTTTGCCCTTCCCCCCTCACAACAAACACCCTGTGAGGTGTTTGCTTGAGCCCTTCGGGGATAGGCGGCCTATAAGTTTAATAAAATAAAATAAAATAAATAAATAGGTGGGGCTGAGAGAGCTCCGAGAAGCTGTGACTAGCCCAAGGTCACCCAGCCGGCGTGTGTGGGAGTGCACAGGCTAATCTGAATTCCCCAGATAAGCCTCCACAGCTCAGGCGGCAGAGCTGGGAATCAAACCCGGTTCCTCCAGATTAGATACACGAGCTCTTAACCTCCTACGCCACTGCTGCTCCTGAAGGGTCGTGGCATTAGGAAGGTTGAGAACCACTGCTTTAGAATATTTATAAACCAACAATTTACAGGTTTTTACTTCATTTATATTCTCCTGCTTTTCTACCCGGTGGGACCAAGAATGGTTTACACTGTTTTCCTCTCCTCCATCTTATCCTCACAACAACCCTGTAGAGTGGGTTTGGGTGAGGGCATATGACTGGCCCAAGGTCCCCTAGCAAGTCTCTATGGCATAGGGGGCATTCAAATCAGGCTCTTCTCAGACATTCTAACCGCTATAATACTGCTGTTTAACTCAGAAGTGTAATCAAATGTGCTGAGGACCACATTTACTAAATAAAAACAAATTATCTAAGTCCATCATTTTAATTACAGAATTTTCAAACTTATTTAACAACGTCTTTGAATGCTTAATGTAGAGTTTAAAACTGCTCTGACGTGTTCTTGTAATCTTTTAAAAAAATAATTTTAAAACAACAAAGAAATCTATAGCATGACATACATTAGCTATTGATTTTAACCCCCCTGCCGTTGGTCAGGCGGATTCACAAGGCAATGCCACAATAATGTGGCAAAGAATTATGTTTCAGTCTACAAACAGCATGCATTTATAAGGCGAATGCCAATGGTCATGGCACTGAGTGCACTGATGCTGGGAAGAAGCTATTGATTGTGCCTTTGTAGTGTGCTATGAGCAGCCGCTTGAGATATACCACTGTGGGATAATCATTTTTTTTAATCGTGTCTCACACATCATTCACTCTTGCCTAGGAGTTTCACAAAGTCCTCTGGTCAGACATTCAAGAATTCTAAACAGATAGATTCCACATACTGCATCGCTTATAGTAATCGATGCACAGTATAGGTTATATGTCTGTTACAAGTAAGCATCTAGGGAGTGTTTTTAATCTTATTTGTGAAGGCCTTGTCCAGTTTGGAATCCAATTACATGCACTGCAAACTGAGTACTTACTGCAAAGTAAATGTGCACAGGGCTTGCAGCCTGTAGCCCAAACCTCTCCAATATTTACTCAGCCCCTTAAGCCTTACAGAGTAGGATTGCCATCTCTGGATTAGTGAATTCCTGGAGATTTATGGGCAGAGCCTAGGAAGGGCGGGGTTTAGACAGAGGAGAAACCTCAGTGGGGTATAACACTATAGATTCCACCTTCTGAAGCAACTTTTTTTTTTCCAGGGGAACTGATCTCTGATCTGGAGATTAGTTGTAACTCTGCCAGTCTCCAGATGGGGAGCTCTCCCAACCATATTTCAGGTTGATTCCAGACCTACTTAGCACAACAGCTGGGATCCTGAGAAGGAGTTCTACAGATGGAGGAGTCTGAATTTTGTCAACACTCCATTGATGCTGCTGTTCCTCTTGTCGCCTTGGGAATGGCATTTTGGGCTGCTTCAGGAAAGGAACAGGAAGTCATGCTCCACAAACAGAAATGCTCCATGGGATCCAACCTGTTCATTTCAATATGCCAGGTACAGTTAATTCTGTTGCGATCCTTTGGAATTTTACCTTCAATTAAATCACACTGCCCTCTGAGAAGCTTATTTCCAAATTGTTTTGTTTGCCCTGTCAAGTCACAGAGGGTTTTCAAGAAAAGAGATATTTGGAGGCGATTTGCCATTGCCTGCCTTTGCATCCTGACCTTGGTATTCTTTGGAAGTCTCCCAACAAAATACTAGCCTGGGTCAGGGCTCAGAGTGTATGACTAGCCCAAAGTCCCCCCACAAGCTTCCATGAAGTAAGTGAAGATATGAAACTGGGTTTTCCAGGTCCTAGTCCAACACCTTAACACTACCACCATGTTGGTGCTCTTATTTCTGAATAGTGTTTATTAATAATTAGAGCTAAAAGAATACAATTTTAAACTCATATAAACATAAGAACATAAGAACAAGCCAGCTGGATCAGACCAGAGTCCATCTAGTCCAGCATTCTGCTACTCGCAGTGGCCCACCGGGTGCCTTTGGGAGCTCACATGCAGGAGGTGAAAGCAATGGCCTTCTGCTTTTCCCAAACATCTGGTCTGCTAAGGCATTTGCAACCTCAGATCAAAGAGGATCAAGATTGGTAGCCAGAGATCGACTTCTCCATAAATCTGTCCAAGCCCCTTTTAAAGCTATCCTCCTGTGGCAGCATATTCCAAACACCAATCACACGTTGAGTGAAGAAGTGTTTCCTTTTATTAGTCCTAATTCTCCCCCCCGCCAGCATTTTCAATGTAGTTTAAACACACACATATATATAAAACACACACTCAAAATGAATTGACTTCCAAACAAACTCTGGGCTTTTTCTTCAAACAGGTATTGTTGCAAAAGCCGGCTGAGAACTGGGATCTGAGTGATAACAGACGTTGTGAACCTATCTTCCCAATTCTTGGAATAAAGTACGATAACTGAATCAAGTGGGGTTCTAGTCCGACTAGTGGTGGGCATCTAAAACGCTCTGCAGCTGGCTCCATGCATTTATACTCTGAACTAAACTAAATAAACTGAATAAACTACACTGAATAAAATGAAGTACCATAATTACTTCTTAATAGGTCCATCATTTATTCATTTATTGTACATTGCCCCAAGCAAGTACTCTGGAGCGGCAGTACAGATATGCTTATTATTAATGATAAATAATATCCAAACGGACAAAGTGTTGGCTTATAACACACCAGACGTCACAGTGATTGACGATAAGAAAGTGATCATCATCGACATAGCAATACCTGGTGACAGCAAGGTCGATGAAAAAGAACATGAGAAGGTCGCTAAATGCCACAATTTGAAAATCAACATACAGTGACTGTGGCACAAACCAGCTGAGGTCGTCCCAGGGGTAACTGGGACCCTGGGCGCCATTTCGAAATCACTGGGTCTGCATTTGAAACATCTTCAAAATTGACAAAATCAACTTGTCAGATTCAGAAGGCTGCAGGGATCCACGTGAATACTATGCCAATACATTACAAGTTCCTAGGCCTCTAGGTGAAGCTCGAATCATAATGAAAAGCCAACAAGCAGCTAAAAAACTGCCAGCTGTGAGATTAAACAAAACAATAATAATAATAATAATGGGGAAGATGCAAGTAACCTTAGTTTCCAAGCCCATATGCAGCTCGATTTTATGTATGCTTTTCAGAGACGTTCTCCCATTGGGCAAAGTGGGCACTTGCCCAGGGCGCCCCCTTGTGGGGGGAGCAAAAACTGCAGGTTCTTTTGTGGAATTTTTGTATTGTCAGTGTTTTTCTGTTTTTGGCCTGCAGAGGGCGCAGTTTTTAGGCTAGCAAGCAGTACGAAAATTTCAGGGATTTTTCGGGTGACTCTCCTGATGATATCACCCAGGTTTGGTGAGGTTTGGTTTAGGGAGTCCAAAATTAAGCTTTCCAATGGGAGCTAATAGGAGATGGGGGCTACACTTTTGAGGGTCCATAACTTTGGACCCCCTGAGACAAACTTCACCAAACCTGGGTGGTATCATCAGTAGAGTCTCACGAAGATACTCTGAAATTTTGGTGCTGCTATCTTAATAATTGCACCCCTGACAGCAGGCACCCCATAAATTTCCCCAGATTTTCCTTTTAAATCCACCCCCTTCCAGCCAATGCTTGTTTTCTTTCTTTCTTTTATTCTCCCAATGCCTAATAAAGATTATTATTATTATTAAATCCACCCCTTTTGGCATGGATTTAAAGGGAGAATCTAAACAGCATCACTTTCAATGTTGTTTAAGGTGGATTTAAAAAGAGAATCTGGGCTCCCTAGTTTAAACACCATTGAAAATAATGCTGTTTGGGGGTGGATTCCAGCATCACTTGTTTAAAAGGGAGCCCATTTTCTCCTTTTAAATCCACCTTGAAGAGAGAATCTAGGGTCCCCAGTCTAAATAACATTGAAAGTGATGCTGTTTTTCCCCAATTAGGGGGACTGGATACAACACCATAAAACATTTTCATAGTAGTAATAAAACATTTTGAAAGCATTTTGAAAATGTTTTCAAAAAATATTTCTGCTGTGTGGCATGGCCCATTGCTGTGTTTAGATTTGTGAGTTGGGGCATGTTCTATTATGTGATGGTGACTTTGAAACGACCTGGTGGAAAAAAATCATTGTTTGGTCACAGTGGGAGAGGGTGGCCGCCCATGGTGGTGGTGGTGGGGGCACACACCAAACTCAGGTTTTTCCCAGGGCTCCAGTTTGCCTAGGTACACCACTGAAGCTTTTTCAAAACTAAATCCATTGGACAAAACAGGGCTTAGTGCCTAGATTTACAGGACACTAGACTGACAGGGACGAGAGGATCCACACTCCAATCTAAAGCTCCTCAAACATGCTTGTTATTCTACCCAAGAGACAGAGCAGGTGCCTTAAACTCGTGGTCTGAAACATCCTTTTTTTCCCAGCCACCCACTCCTCTCCGCCTTTTGTTTTGAACACCCTGCTTGATGCAGAACTTGGCAACTTGGCCCATCAACTGGAGGGAAGCAGCACAGCCCCGCAAAGTGTCAACCACGAAAGGGCGCTGAGAACCCGGGACCCGAGGCGCCGAGGGCGGACGCGCCAACTGCCAGACCACGAGGGCGAAGGAGCCTCCCGGAACGACGGCAGGGGGCGCAACGGTCGTCCCTGCGATCCTGCCCCTCCTCCTAAGAAGAGACGCTGGAGGTCCCCGGCCCCGTCCCTTCCCCTCCTGCGAGGGAGGGGGACGGACGAGCGAGAAAGAGCAAACATAGCACTTCCGCCCCAACTCGCCTTTGCGCCTGCACTGCGCACCGGAAATGATCCAATCCGCCCTCGCCGGGTTGGGCGTAGTTTCGGATTTGCTTCCGGCGCTCTTTGTGTTTACCGGCTCCGTCTCTTTCCTTACCGGCGGCGTCCGAAGCGAGTGCCGGGATGAGTTACGAGCACCGTCGGGACTGGAGCCGCGGCGGCGGCGGGCCTCGCTCTTCCCAGTCATCGCCCTCTTCTTCCTTCTCCACAGGCCGTAGTGGCGGCGGGGGAGGAGGAGGAAGAGGCGGCCGTGGGCGGCCTCCTCCTCACCTGAAGGGCCGCGAGATAGGCTTGTGGTACGCGCGGAGGCAGGGCGAGAAGAGCAAAGAGGCCGAGCGGCAGCAGGTGAGGCGGGCCGGAGAACCAGATGTGCCCTCTTGCCACTTCCCTCCGCCTGACAGGCTGGGCCAGCCCGCTGTCTGACCGGGCTCCCCGTCGCTTCCTGTCTAGGAAATATTCCTCCTGCTGCATGGCACGAAAACCGAGTTTCTGACGGTTTGATGGGACACCGCCGTCAACCCTGGTTGAAGTAATAGTGCAATGTATTGTCGAAGGCTTTCGCGGCCGGAATCACTAGGGTGTTGTGGGCTTTCTGGGTTGTATGCCATGTTCCAGTAGCATCTTCTCCATGATGTCAGCCACAGATGCAGGCGAAACGTCAGGAGAGAGTGCTACTAGAATACGGTCATACAACCCAGAAAACCCACAACGCCCTAATACGTGCAATTTTAGTTTGAGCAATGGTACACACAGCCGTAGGTTCATAAGTGTACTTGGCTGATTCACCTGTCCTGATGAAGGCGTACTCCCTTTGGATGGAGTCAGTCTCTCTTTCTTTCTGGTTTGGTTTTATTACCTGACTCTTTGAGGTCAGGTGTGGGCACATGAAGCTACTTCATGTTGCGTCAGGCTATTATCTATTGAATTGCTTTTCTGTCCTGTAAGGAGTCTCAAAGGGGCTTACAACCTCCTTTGCCTTCCTCTCCCCACAACAGGCACCTTGTGTGGTAGGTGTGGCTGAGTGAGAGTTCTGAGAGAATTGTGATTAGCCCAAGGTCACTAAGCAGTCTTCATGTGTGGGAACAAGGAAACAAATCCTGGTTCTGGTGGGTTTTCCGGATTGTGTGGCTGTGGTCTGGTGGATCTTGTTCCTAATGTTTCACCTGCATCTGTGGCTGGCATCTTCAGAGGTGTATCACAGAGGGAAGTCTGTTCCACACTGTGTCCAGAGAGAAGGAAATGTTTGGGGTATATATTGTCCATGTCCCAGGGTGGGGAACCGATCAGTAAGTGTTTGGGTGGAACTTGCTATGCAAAGATGTGGTTGATAGTATTGTATTGCGGGTACAGCCATAGATGCAGGCGAAAAGTTAGGAACAAAATCCACCAGACCACGGCCACACAGCCCGGAAAACCCACCAGAACCAGTTGAATCCGACCGTGAAAGCCTTCAACAATACATTGAAACAAATCCTGTTCACCAGATAAGAATCTGCCACTCCTGTGGAGGAAAGGGGAATCAAACCGGATTCTCTAGATTAGAGTCCATTGCTCTTATCCCACCATGTGGTTCAATAATGGTTTCTTGAACTATCAACTATTCTCAGGTAGAAGCTTTTCAAATCACCAGATTCTTTTAACTGGAGGTCCTGAGGATTGAGTGTTGGTGCTTAAAGCACAATGTTCTACTCTGGAGCCATGCCTCCACACTTCAAATGTGTGATTAGTGAAAACTGACACAACACTCCATCTCAAAGGGTTAGGCTGACAATCACATCCATCTATCATCATCTTGAACAGTAAACCTTTTAATCGATGTTTTCTCACCTTTTCTCAGTGTAAGGTGCAGTTTCAAAATGCCTGCCCAAATGTAGTCTAGCGATGCCTGATGTTGTGGTAAGAACTGTACACCTTTTATCAGAAACACAGCATTTGGCATAGGTATTTCTAGGCTTTCCCGTGTCAAGTTAATTGTGTAGTTACTACATTAATCTAGTTCTTGTGTGATGATTTCAGGAGTTTTGGTGAGCTTTCCCAGTGTGTGTCATGTTACTGCTTGCTCCAGACTTTTTCCTGAGTTTTGTAATTTTTTATATTTAGTTTACGAAAATTATAAGGAACACAGGGTAAAGTTTCCCCTTAAGAACATAAGAACTAGCCTGCTGGATCAGACCAGAGTCCATCTAGTCTAGCATTCTGCTACTCGCAGTGGCCCACCAGGTGCCTCTGGGAGCTCACATGCAGGATGTGAAAGCAATGGCCTGCTGCTGCTGCTCCTGAGCACCTGGTCTGCTAAGGCATTTGCAATCTGAGATCAAGGAGGATCAAGATTGGTAGCCATAGATTGACTTCTCCTCCATAAATCTGTCCAAGCCCTTTTTAAAGCTATCCAGGTTAGTGGCCATCACCACCTCCTGTGGCAGCATATTCCTTCAGTCGTGTCTGACCCTGGGGTACTACTGCGAGCAGTGATTTCATAGGCAAGCCATTTTTTGTGGGGTAGTTTGCCATTGCTTTACCCGGCTATTCTTTGCCCCCTAGCTATGAGCTAGGTACTCATTTACCGACCAAGGAATAGATGGATGGATGGATGGATGGCTGAGTTGACCATGAGCCAGCTGCCAGGATATCTGACCCCCAGGGGACTCGAACTCCTGAGTGGCAGTGCAAGCACTTAACCACCACTCCACGCAGCTCCTTAAGGAACACAAAGAGTCATACAAAACTAATAGAACAATACCAGTTAAGTGGTATTAACTAATAGAACAATACCAGTTAAGCGGTATTAACTAATAGAACAATACCAATTAAGCGGCTTGTGTAGGTAGATCCTCAAGGCTGTTTTGAAGAAGTGCACTTTTCGTCTTTTCCTGAATAATGAGAATGTATGTATGAGAATACTCAGCTTAACTACTTCCACGCTTCATGTTGCACCGATCATTCATATGGCTTGGACCCCTGAGCATGCTGTCCTTTTAACGTTTCCTTGAACAAAATGTGTCTTTCTTCCATCTACTAGAGAGCTGTGGTACGTATGGACGAGCGTAGAGAAGAGAAGATTGTGCAGTTGCTCAACAATGTCCAGAGCAAGAATGAAAAAGAACAAGAAGCTATGTCGTGGTGGTCTGATGAGGAAGAGTGAGTACGGCTTTTTGCCTCAGCTGCAGTTATTCTTAAGCGAACTGGCAGAGAAGAATTTGGGTCTGAAGTAAATTTGCTTTATGCAATGGTGAAAGTTTCTACAGCGTATGGAAAGTTATGAAATGCGTTGTGTCCATGTAGTAGACAGCATCTTACTCTTCTGAAACAGCATACACAAAAATGGAAGTTGGCAAAACAGGCTGATTGGCAAAACAGGAGCAGCAGTGGCGTAGTGGCTAAGAGCAGTGGCTAAGAGCAGGTGCATTCTAATCTGGAGGAACCGGGTTTGATTCCCCACTCTGCTGCTTGAGCTGTGGAGGCTTATCTGGGGAATTCAGATTAGCCTGTGCACTCCCACACACGCCAGCTGGGTGACCTTGGGCTAGTCACAGCTCTGCAGAGCTCTCTCAGCCCCACCCACCTCACAGGGTGTTAGTTTTGAGGGGGGAAGGGCAAGGAGATTGTCAGCCCCTTTGAGTCTCCTACAGAAGAGAAAGGGGGATATAAATCCAAACTCTTCTTCTTCTTCTGATCGGCATGTGTCCAGCGACTAAGATTTATTTGATTGCTGATTTGATTGATAGGGTTTTTAAATTAGAAATGAAGAAGGGGGATCCTGGACATAACTGTAATGAAGTTGAACTGAGCAGTTGCATACTCAGCTTGGTAATTTTCCTCCAGGTAAGCAGCCGAATCCTAAACTGCTGTTTCTGTGTTTTATGCTACCAAAGCAGCATTATTCCAGATGGTGATATGGTGACTGAACTGGTGGTGGTCTCTTTCTGTTCTATCAGGGTCCATCTAATGTAGAGAGAAGGCAAAATGTGCACAGTTGTCATGGTGCTGTCTCTGTAGCTTGTTTCAGTCTAACGGGCAACCTGGGGAAGGGGAGAAGAAAGCACAGGCAAGCAGGGCAGCAATTTGCCACCTAATTATTTGCATGTTCTGTTGACATCAGTTAATCATGAATAGATGTGGCTGGGTAACGAATTGTAACCCAGAATCATAAATATGCAATTCATCTGCAGAACCAAAGGGTATACTTCTAAGAGTTAGCAGATGTGTGATGAATAAAAATGGTTGTAGGTACGCGAAAGAGGTTCCTGCAAAACCAAAGCCAGTTGTGGAGAAACCTGTTGTGGAGAAGGCACCTGAGAAACCAAGGCGTATCTTGGAGAGAACGTTCCTAGATCGAGATTCAGAATATCTCTTAGAAGAAAATAGGCCAGATGTTGGTTTGGATGAGCACCTTAAAGAAGAACTTGAAAAGAAGAAATCTGATTCCAGATATATTGAAATGCAGGTATCTCTTATGTTTTCAGAGCATACGGCTATTTTACTGATTTTTGAACTTGCACAAATATATTAATATTTTTTAATTGTTTAGGAGTTTAAAATAACTATACTATATGGGGGAATCATTAGTAGACAGCATATGTGTTTCTTCATGTGGCATTTTAAACAGAATTATAGTGACTTGTGACTGGGTTCCTCAGTGCAGTGGATAGGCCAGTCATCTGGGTGGCTCACAAGGTCTTTCTGTACCAATCAGCCATTTAGAACGTGTTTGTTCCTACTGCAGTGCAAGGAGGAACTCGCAAGGAAGAAGCACAGGGGTGTACTAAAAGCTACTTCTCAACAAGGGGCTTATAGTGCAGTCCTCGGAGGGGTAGTTGTGACCAGTCGGATGACTATGCTGCCTCCTAAGAGGATTGATGTGCTGCGGCCAGCAAGCAAGAAGCAGTGTAGCCCCTTTCCCCCTGCATGTGGCCTTGGCAGCACAATGGACTATGCCCCTGATTTTGCTGGTGAAAGTGTGCTTGGGCAAATGGGGGTGTTCCTGACCTGAAAGGCTCTGCCCCTGGGAACGCCCTGTTTGGTGCTGACGGGCTCATGTGCAGGAGGTGTACTGGTGCTGCAGTGGCGTCTGGGTGTTGTGCTGTTGTGTGGCTCCCCAGTGTTGGTGTAAGTGCTCCTTATGCCAACACAAGTGGCATTTACACCAGCCCAAATGATATTTATGCCAGTGCAGAGGTCATGCTTCCTCCTCAATGGTTTTGCCCCCTCCTTTGGATGGCACTGTTTGTAGGGGCTAAAGACTCACAGCAATGCTAATTCCTCCCCTACTTTTAAACAGATTTTCCCTTAAAGGAAAAAGAAAGCATTAATTTTTGAGTGATCATATTGGCTCAGAAAATATCAGGTGGTTCTCAGTGTATATACCAGGGTATAGTTATCAGACTTAGCTGCATATGTAGTGTAAAATTATATTAGTTTGCTGCTTAAAGGTCACAGAGTAGTACTAGTAAATGTGGTTCAAGCCATATTAAACTTGGGTATTACCAGATTTTTTATTTGTTCCATCAGATCCTTTAGTTTTACTGACCTTTTATTTTTCTTTGCAGAGATTTCGTGAAAAACTGCCTTCTTATGGGATGAGAAAGGTACATATGTATTATGAAATGATATACTTTAGTCTTTAAGGTGACCAAACCTAAGTTCAAATGAATACTAAGATTTGGAAGGAAACTTCTTAAAGCTGTAGGACAGACTATTAGTATGAAGGTAGGAAAGGAGTAGAATAGCACTGAATTTAGATTTTTTTTATAAAAAACCTATTACCTAGTAATAGATAATATGCTCATCTGCTTATGACATTAACATACCATTTTTGCATCAATTTAACTTAAAGACTACAATGAATTGAAGCTCATGCGTAAATGTCATGATATAAATAAAACTAACCAATCCAACAAGAATATCAGCATTTCTTTCCCCTGCTGAGCTTTCATGTTCTCCATGCAGAGCCAGCAGCCAAAGTGCAGTGTTCTGTTGTTTCCGCAATTGGCTTGTGAGATTTCTGTGTTCATAGAAACATTGCTTGGTAGGGTCTTTACAATGGCTTAGATCAAGGGTGTCAATCATGTGGCCTGGGGGCCAGATCTGACCCCTTGAGAGAGCTTTATCAGACCTGTGAGCCAGCTGAGGTAGCTCCCTGCCCATTCCACAGTGTACCCTTCTATGTCCAGGCACCTACCCCACTCTGCTCCCAGTCTGTCCTAGCAATCCAACCCCCGGGCAATCTGGGCTAGCAAGTCTGCTGTAGGCTCACCAGCTGCCGCAGCCCCCCCCCCCCCCAGTGCTGTTCCTTCCTCAGTGCCAATCTGGGCTGGCGAGCATGCTGGGGGGGTTGCCAGCCAAGGCAGTACCCCGTCCCGGTCTGATCAAGTCACATTTATGTCATATCCAACCCTTGTAACAAGTGAGTTCAATACCCCTATCTTAAATGGCTGTTCCCTCCAGCCCCTTTTTAGTATAGTAGTAGGTGGGAATATCTTGAAGACTCCTTCAGCATTTATGGCATCGTTCTTGTGAGAAGTCACAAGAACTAATCTCTGCATCTAGGTTCTTGACCAGGCACAAATATTGGGCTCTTAAAAGACTTATAGTAGGAAGAAGGTTAGCAAGTCCACTCTTAACTCTATGCAACTACTGCTTTTGTCTTGTGGTCCACTTCTGGAGATGGAGGGTAGAAATGGGCTTAATTAGGCTCTTTCTGGCATAGGTAGTGCTCAAGTATGAACTGGAATGTGAAAATTGGCATCTATCACAGGCAACCCTGAAACAAGTATAGATATCAGTTGAATTGGGGTTTGGGGAGTGGTTGCAGGTATTTTATATTTGCAACTGTGAGAGGATGGATGTATAAAAATATGTCTGCATACTCCCACCTTTTTCTGTCTAAAACAGGAACTTGTGAGCCTTATAAACAGTAGTCAGGTAACTGTTATAAGTGGTGAGACTGGTTGTGGGAAGACAACCCAAGTTACTCAGTTTATTCTGGATGACTATATCGAAAGAGGCAAGGGGTCTTTCTGCAGAATTGTGTGCACTCAGCCGAGGAGGATCAGTGCTATCTCTGTAAGTATCTGTGAGTTTTTCCTCTGAATGTTCATCCTGCAATAAAATGACAACCCTGCTCACAAACAGATATGAAGATCTGAAAGATTTTGTGGTTTTTTTAAACGTTAAGGTAGCAGAGAGAGTTGCAGCAGAGAGGGCCGAAGTGTGCGGTAACGGAAAGAGCACTGGATATCAGATTCGTCTTGAAAGGTACAGATCACTTTTTTACACTTGATCTTATCCAAAAGGCCAAGAAGCGACCACAAATTACTTTTTTAGTAGCTTTCATGCACCAAGGGGAAATTTAAATGAAGGGTGAATTATCTCTGAACAATATTTAGTAACCCCTTTGCTATATGTCATAGATAAGTAGGTCCGTACCTACATCCCCTTTCCAACTCAATAATCTGTTTAGGTCTTTTAAATAGGACAACCCACTGATGTATTGACAGTAAGATATATTTATGTTATCCCTGTATATGTTATACCGTACAGCCTTGAATGTATGATTCTGCAACAAGGTTACATCATTGTGTTGTGCTGATTCTTAGCCAGGGATCTGGTCTGTGTACTGGCACAGCCTTATAATTTTGGTGGGTGTTCTTTTAGGGTGAAAATAGTAATAAAACATGTGACTGTTGCGTGGATTCTTATTGGATGGGGCCATAGGATATAAGCAGCTGTAAAACAACTTAACCAGCCTATTTGTAATGGAGTCATGCTCGCTTGGTCATTATCTTATGTGAGTGGCCGCTCATAAACTGCACAGAACCTCCCTTTCATGCCCCTTTTATAGGTGTTTTTAGTTTCCTTTCATAACATTCTTAAGAACTGAGACTGTATTGCATACTTGTCATGCTTATTCCTGATTTATTTTGATAAAGCTGAAATCTGGTGAAGCTTCACTTACGTAGCACTGAAATCAGCATGTATGCATAAGAAGTGAATAACCAAGATTGCCTCATTGAAATTTACATGGTCAGTTTGCATGAGCAGGGACTTGTAGAACAGAACAGTAAAGAGTTCTGACAAGCATAAAAGGATCACCATCAATCATGTCCTGTTCTGGTAGCTCACCTTAATCTTCATTCTGCACATCCGCCCACAGGTTGCGTGATCCTCAGCAAATGAGTGGTACTGCTGCATTATAACACTTTAAAGTATGCGCCTTCTTTCTGGCTTTTCAGTCATTTTTCAAATGCTGTCAAAAGGAACTGAAGTATTCTTAATGGATCTCTTTCAGCCGGTTACCAAGGAGACAAGGTTCAATTTTGTACTGCACAACTGGAATTGTCTTACAGTGGCTCCAGTCAGACAAGTGAGTGTCTTTGGCTTCAAATGAAGCTAACAAATGCCTTTCTGCAAGGGCTTCTTTTGTGAATTAGCTAGTGATGATGGTTGTATCTGTTATGCTCATTCATTGCCATTTATTTCTCACTCTGTAACAAGCATGGGGGTTGTCAGCTCTGCAATTTGTATTTGTTACAGGCAGCTGTCCAGTGTTAGTCATGTAATCCTTGATGAAATCCATGAGAGAAATCTTCAATCAGATGTTTTAATGACAGTTATTAAAGATCTCCTAAGTGTACGGCTAGACCTCAAAGTAATATTAATGAGTGCAACGCTGAACGCTGAGAAGTTTTCAGAATATTTTGGTATGTAAAACTCCTATTGGTTAATATTTGAGAGCCTTTATTTTGCAATGCATATTATATTTTTAGTATTAATCAAGTAAAAGGAAGTAGATTCATTTCCCATAAATCAATCTAGAGTGTTTTGACAGACACACACACACACACACCCGACTGCACACACATTGAAATGCCAGCACTTGCCCATAGGACCAATATATTATAGTGGAACGATAGCAGAAGACTATAGTAGAACATCTTTGATCTTGCATTCACGGGGAGGATTACAATCCAAACACCACCTCCACATGAATACTACTGCTCAGCCTCTAAAGCAGTGGTTCTCAACCTTCCCAATGCCGCGACCCTTTAATACAGTTCTTCATGTTGTAGTGACCCCCAACCCTAACATTTATCCATTTTACAGATGGTGAACGCTGATGCAGAGAGTCTTAGGCGACTCCTGTGAAAGGGTTGTTCGACCCCCAAAGGGGTCGTGACCCACAGGTTGAGAACCACTGCTCTAAAGGTTCTTGCAACAGGATACAGTCACATCTAAATAGGTCCATATGTGGGATGGTAGCTTGCAGCGATCTTCTGATCAAAGAAAAATTGTGGCGTTTGTGTTAACCTTGTTTTCCTTCCTCTCCCCAAGCTGGTTAAATATGAATGAGTATCTACTTTTACTTCTAAACCAGCTTGGTTTATTTTATAGGGTATGTGAGTGTGTTTTACTGTTGTAGTAAAACATAAAAGCTGCATTCTGGTTATTATGTTCTCCTGTTGCTTTATATTATGTGCTCTTGTACAAGTGCACTGCAACATACTAAAATACAATAAATGGCTTTGATGCCTGTAATTTTTTTTCTTGCTTGACAGATCATTGTCCTATCATCCATATTCCTGGTTTCACCTACCCTGTCGAGGAATACCTTTTAGAAGATGTAATTGAAAAACTACGGTTAGTATGAAATCTGCCCCAATAATGTTTTTGTGATGTACTGATAATCTTTTTTATTTTGTATGTTTGGGTTAACCACTAGTTTTACTAATTTAAGAGGGTATAGCTAACATGAAGGGGAAACTCTGTTAACCAGTTGATTAAATCCCTTCCAGCATTTTTAGTTGAAAATAGCCATAGTCTGTGTGTGGGAAGATTTATTTGGGGCTGTGATTTTGGACAGGTGCTGATTGATACCACTTTGTTTCCCTGATATTTTTCCCATCTAAGTTTTACCCATCCTGCTTAAAGCTGCTATTCTTTCTCACTCAGGGAAAACCCTCTTCTGGCCTGTAGTAGGTAATGGCCTGTGTAAGATCTGGAGCAGTTCCTACAGGCCTTGGAGTAGAACCAGCCAGCCTTAATGGTGCCCCTCCTCCTTCCTCCTCCTCCTGTGGCCCTGGACATTCAGGGGCCACATACCATCTAACGAGACTCGCCATGCCTCCCTTTCCAGGGGAGAGGGAATTTTAAATTTGGAATACCGGGCGCCAACCACATATTAATTATATCTCTGTTCATTGAGACTGTGTAAACTAAATTTCTAGTTTTATCGCTGCTTTTAAATGTTTAACTGTTTTATATTATTATTTTATATGCTGTACACCGCCCAGAGCCCTTTGGGGATGGGGCGGTATAAAAGCCTATTAAAATAAAGTAAATAAAAATGTTTCTTTTTTGTGGAACATGTGGCAGATTCTGGAAAAATGGCAAGTGCAAAATAAGAATAAACGTCACAGGAAGGCCCCAATTGCAAATATCAGACTCTCAATTTATTTCTGGCCTTCCTTGTTACTCACACCTCTATTTGTGTTTGAAGATACATTCCAGAAAATGCTGATCACAGACCCCACTGGAAAAGGAGATTCATGCAAGGACACATAAGCAGGCGAGAAAAGGAGGAAAAAGAAGAACTCTATCGTGAGCAATGGCCTGATTATTTAAAGCAACTGGCAGGAAGGTACTTTCATTGTTCACTTGTCTAGCTTCATTTCCTGTATTCCTGTGTGCATACTAGTCATGCTCTGTGTGCATACTAGTCATGCAAATTTTTGTGATATTTATTAGAATGAAACAGCTACTCAGATATGCATGGTGCTGGAAAAGATTGCGGCAGTGTACGGGAACAGCAGTTTCTTTGTGTTAAAGTATGAGCTTTTTCACTGTGCTTCAAAGATGCATGAGATCCCATCTTGCCTGTTTCGCTCTTGTATTTTATCACTATCGTCTGATAACTTGATTGCAACTTTAAAATAGCTGTGCCAGTATTTTTAATTTTGTTCTTCCCCCACAATTTGAATAAAAACGTGACGTTTAGTAAAATTCAGTTTTGCACAGGATTGAATGATGATTCTGCTCGATGCATGGTTTTTAGATATTCAGAAAGTACAATTGAGGCACTGGGAATGATGGATGACGATAAGGTTGACCTTGACTTGATTGCTGCACTGATCAGATATATTTCTCTTGAGGAAGAGGTGAGTTTGAATTTGGTTTGTAGACCTTGATTTTTAATTCTTTGTTCCTTACGAAGGTGGGTGCCATCCAGCCAAAGTGGGTCACTTTCAGCCATACTTATTTTAGTAGGAGTGATTTAAGCGTGTGCTTAATCTGGCCATTCAGCTTAGTGGTCTTTGGCTGGAGCATGCCTACGGTAATCAGCTGCTGAAAAGCTTCTGTACGGCAGGACTGGTGAAGGAAAATATCTTCCAAAATAGTTCTGTAGTCAGTTATGCTGCTGAGATTTTTCTAGCCCTGACACAAGTAGTTTTCAAAGAGATAGATGAAATAACTGGGGCTATGTCAACATGGCCTTCTCTTGGTAAGATAGGCCGTTTGGTAATTAAAAATGCTAAAACCTGTAAAGTCAACAAAACTTAATAAGCTTAGTGGAAACAATCTTTTGTATGGGGTTTGGGGGGTTTTCCGGGCTGTATGGCCGTGCTCCAGTAGCATTTTCTCCTGATGTTTTGCCTGTGTCTGTGGCTGGCATCTTCAGAGGATGCCAGCCACAGATGCAGGTGAAACTTCTGGAGAAAATGCTACTGGAACACGATCATGCAACCCGGGAACCCCACAACACCCCAGTGATTCTAGCCATGAAAGTCTTCAACAATCTTTTGTACATTCACCCATACACGTGTATGAAACAGCTGAGTGGTTTATTCTAGAAAGTAGTGTTGCATTATCATAAAGGCGCTGAATTCTAGTTTAATGATAGAAGAGATCTGTGGCCTTCACATTACCGTGATTTCGCTACTATCAAAGAAATGGTCAGTTTATCACCAGGACTGCCGAACCATCACAGTTTTACAAACAATGATGTTCTGGCTAGATGACATTAGATATTTAGGAGTGGATTTGTATTAGTTGATACTCCATTGATGCAGAAGCATAAAAAGCCACAAATGTTATTGTGTGCAAAAGTCACAGCAGTGTAGCAAACCTTACAGATGTGTTGTGCCAGAACTTTGCTAACAACTGAGGGGACCCACACAGCCTCTTACAATTTTGGGGAACCAGTTTTGATTTGAACTGTTAACCTTCTCTTCAGTTACAAGATGTTCTTGGGATAGATTCACTTCCGTCTCATGAGTTTTGTGGCAAGCTAAGTAGAACATTGGAGATCACTGAAGCTGGAGTTGTATGGAAAGGACATTTATTTATGTATAGGTTGTTTTTAAAGAGCAGATCAGCAGCAGCACCGTTGTTTAGGGAGTCAAAGGAGAAATCTGGCTGAGGCACATCAATGTAAGCCAGTTATGCCCTCAGAATGTGGTTTGAATTCTCTTTAATGCTTGCAAGTGAAAACAGGCTTTCACTGGCTAGCCACTAGGTTGGATCCTTTCGTCCACACCAGCCTATCCTTTCCCAAGAGTCAAACTAAATGGTACCAGGTCTGCTAATTACCAGAGACAGGCCTCCCTCCCAACATTCCCCCCCCCCCCCCCCCCGTAATTGGATACTGGAGCTGTGCTCCCATAGGCTCAGCTGAGTGGCTGTTTTTCCTTTTAAGGGCAGGACAGACTTCTGTTTGTTGCTGGGTTTTTTTAATGAAAAACATCCATGACCAGGGTACACACTATGGGAAGTGAAATCAATGAAATGGACATTTTTAGTAAACTGTCACCACATTGTTTTTATTTGTTTTTTTAAGCTGTAAACAATAGCACTAGACCATTTTAGTTATTGTACTGGTTTTATGATACAATTATCATGTTGTTAACTGCCCTGGGGGAGCAGGGTCTAAAAATTAAATAAATAAATAACAGAGCCCTTCGGGGGAGGGGCGGTATATAAATTTGATTATAAATAAATAAATAAATTTTCCCCCTGTGGGGGTTTTTTTTTTTGTTTGGCAAACTGTGAAGACAATAAAGGAATTTCTCCTGTTTCTATAAAAAGAATTTTTGTAAATGCCAACATATAAACTTATTTCATTAAATTAAATTTTGATAAATTTATAAATCTCCCTTTCCCGTAGGGGCTCAGGACTGTGAACAACAAAAGATAAAACAATAGAATCAGTTACTCATAAAATACAATAAATAGGGAACAATAACAATAACAGATGGTGACTGAACCCCCCTCCCCTAAACTTAGCAAAATAGCTTGTGTATTTGTGAGTAGGCATTCAAGTTTGTTTGATTTTTCTTTCTGTCAATTCCTGTATCCATGCAGGATGGTGCAATACTAGTATTTTTGCCTGGCTGGGACAACATCAGCACTCTACATGACCTTCTGATGTCTCAAGTTATGTTTAAATCAGGTAAATTTTCTTTCTATGATCATCATTTTGGAAGCTCAGTGTGGTACAGTCTCAGTTGTTTTTGCTTGAGGAGCCATCTTTTCTCTACCATGGCGTCGTGGGTTGGCTTCACGTCTGAAGCTCGTACAGATTTGCTGAATGTGCTTCACGTCTGAAGCTCGTACAGATTTGCTGACCGATAAGATCTTGTTTAAAAATGACTGCTACATTCTTAATTGGAACTGTTTGCTTTCAATAGATCTCAGCAGCAACTAAATCCACACAGCCAAGCCTTTTATACTTCCCTTTTAATGTCCTAGAAGACCATTTCCTCCTCTCCATGGAGTCCTGCTAGTCATTTAGCATGCATGATTTTTTTGTGTCTTTCAAGTGTTGAGATGGTGTTTGGCTGGAACTGTGCCACAGTTGCTCACTAAGAGTGACCTGTATGTGACATTCAGTGATACCATCTGGAATGTTAGTCAGAGTGTCAGCTGGCAAATGCTTACCTGGAGTAAGCTGGCTGTTAAAAAGCATCCAGCATGAGAATTGTCACCTGTAAATGGGCTTCGTATATTGCACAGGAAAGGCTCAGAGTAAGCACATGCCTGCAGGCTTCTGCCTCTGCTCTGTCAATCATGACAGCTAACTCGGTGCTTGAAACTGCATATAGATTTGTCTATCACAAGCACTGTGGAGTTGTGCTGGATATCATAGGTAGTTAATTTTGGTGTCCATCAGATGTACAAAACCAGCTCCTAACTTATTAACCAGATACATAATATCTGCCCTGACCTGGAAAGCTCCGGCTAGCCAGATTCATCAGATTCCAGACACAAAACAGCATCAGCCTTGGTGAGTATTTGGATGGGAAACCACCAAAGAATCCCAGGGTTTCTATGCAGAAGCAGCTAATGGCAAACCCACAAGACTGCCCTAATTTGGCTACGACTTGACAGCCCTTTACATGTACACATAATAGCTGTATGATAGTACAGGGGAACAGATATCTGGTAATTTTGGGGAACAGATAACTGTAATTGGGTGCATCCAAGGTACAGTAAGTAAAGACAGAAGCTACCTATATATTTAAATGTATTAAAAATATTTCAATTGCTTCTAATTATTTTTTAAAAAAAATGTTTTCCCTCTAAGGAATACTTGAGATTAAGTAACTTGTGTACAAAAGTGGATAAGTATTTTTTTCCTTATACGCTATTCAGAGACGATTATGACTGTTTGTGGTTGTGCAAACAATAGTAATTGATAGCTAAAAGGCTTGTCATAGCTGTCTTGTCGAATTATACTTTCTTTTATTCTTCAAGTCTCTAGTTTTCAGTTTTATTTGTTGCTGAATTTTACATAGATGTTTTCATTTTCAGATAGGTTCCTTATCATTCCTTTGCATTCATTAATGCCTACTGTTAATCAGACCCAGGTAAGTGTTACAACTGGCTGTAATAATTTTAGTGCATGTTTGCATATGATTAAAAAAACCCCTTTTGTGTCCTGTATCCTAAATCTTTGGTACAAGCTGTTGACTTGTGAACAATCACAGGAAAGACAGTTGAAAAATTTCCTTTCTTTGAACTTCAGTTCTGCTGCTGTTGACATCCTAAATAGCTTTTATTAATAAACTTAATACAAAGATTTGGATGTCTGGTGATGCTCAGTTGACCTGGGATGAAATTAAATGATGTCTCTGTTTGTATGTTGAGCTGACAACATTCAAATCAGACAAACTGATTTTAAGAAATGACTGCAGTTTCCTAGAACATTAATTCTCTTTTCTTTGTGTATACTTGTTTCCTCTATAGGTTTTTAAAAGGACCCCCTATGGAGTTCGTAAAATTGTAATAGCTACTAATATTGCTGAAACCAGGTAAATTTTTGTTTATGCCTCTAGCAGTAGTTGGAGTTAGCTTGTTGGTGAAATCAGAGTATTGTATGAAGATGTATAAATTTCTAGTATTTTCATGCTTGTTTACAGTGGAAGGAATAATTAAAGGGAAAGGCATTCAGTGAAGATTCTGTCTGATCAGTTAATTTGGAATGGCTATGCAAATATAGCTGTACTCTTCATTAATTTAAGCCTTAACTTGTGGTCTGTAAAAGGAATGTTTAACATTTCCTTTTTTTCCCCTTTGCACTTTGTTCTTAAGGTGAATAAGGAGTTAAATAGTCCAGGCCGTCTTGGGTGGGGGGGAGTTGTTGTCCTCTGCTAGTTTGGCTTTTGACTACTCGTAAGTGGGCAGAAGGGGCCAGATCTGACTGCTGGTGCTTAGGCTTGATATGTATGTGCAAAACTGGTTGCTGTTCATAGCCTTAAATGTTGCTTTGATGGAGTATGTTTTCCTCATTTCATATAAATATTCTTAAGACATAGTATGAGTCTGGAGCTCTAAGCATGACACCCAACTAGAAGCAAACTTTATGGAAAAAACTATAAAACATCAAGCAAAAAGGTAGGCTGTTCAAATTGTAGCTGGAACATTTCCATTGAGCAAACATCAAAAAGCTAAAATTCTAATCAAAAGACAAGCTTACACTAATGCTAGAGAGTGGTTTGGATCCAAGTCCACCTCTCCCCCTTACTAACTTAAGGGACATTCACCAGCAGATTGGAACTTTTGTTCCTGTCTCTGTGAGGAGACTTCCCTGAAATATTGCTCCTGAGAGTCAACAAACCCTCTCAAAAAGAGGAAGGATTGGAGAGAGAGTGGGAAACAGAAAAACAAATCTCATACAATTTTCCCTCTGGTGGAAAAATCATCTTTGAATTAAACTACATGGAGTTTGCTTCTAGTTAAGTATCATGCTTAGAGCTCCAGACTTATACTATGTCTTAAGCATATTTATATGAAATAAGGAAAACATACTCCATCAAAGCAACATTTAAGACTATGAGCAGCAACCAGTTTTGCACATACATATCAAGCCTAAGCACCAGCAGTCAGATCTGGCCCCTTCTGCCCACCTACGAGTAGTCAAAAGCCAAACTAGCAGAGGACAACATCCCCCACCCCGCCAAAGACGGCACAAAAGTTCCATTCTGCTGGTGAATGTCCCTTAAGTTGGGGGGGGGGGGGCGGCGGGGAGGGCTTGGATCTCAACCTCTCTATTAGTGTAAACTTGTCTTTTGATTAGAATATTAGCTTTTTGATGTTTGCTCAATGGAAATGTTCTGGCTACTGTTTGAACAGGCTACCTTTTTGCTTGATGTTTTATAGGTTTTTTCCCATTTGACAAGTGCATGTTCATTTTTTAAGTGGCACAATGAAGCAATGAAGAGTTGTTAGCATTGTGTAACCTCCCAGTTAGAACAGGCAATTGTTGTCTTAAATCTGACTCTGCAATGCTAATGATGTCTGTGGATGAAGTTAGAGGACCTAATCGTCTCTCTTTGCTTCCCAACTTTGTAGCATCACCATTGATGATGTGGTATACGTGATAGATGGCGGAAAGATAAAGGAAACTCACTTTGATACACAGAACAACATTAGTACGATGGCTGCTGAGTGGGTCAGTAAAGCAAATGCCAAGCAAAGGAAAGGCAGAGCAGGAAGGTAAGAGTGGTGTCTGCCCCTGAAAATTCGGTAAGAGTTGTGCAGGCAGGAAATTGAAAATGCTAAAATACCTCTAGATGTACTTCCAAGACCCTGAGCTCCTTATCTCCCTCCGACCTCTCCCCCATACAAGTTAATCATGTGAACAATCTGTATTAGGGCAGGTCTTTAAACCTGTCATTCTCTTGCCTTAATCCCAAAAAGATTCTTGTTTTAAATAAAGTAAAGTGAGTATATTGCTTGTTTATAAGAAGGATGACATAAACATTACAAGCCATCATTACAAAGCATGTAAGGAGGTCAGATAAACAAATCCTTACCTATATAATTCACTTATATCACAATGATGAACCCTCAACCAATGGGCACACACAGGAATTGTTCTGCGCGCCCATTGATTGAGGCTTCGCTGTCACACTTTAAAAACTCACCACTGCCACGGGAAATAGAGGCCGGGGGGGGGGGAGGGGCAGCCGGTGAGAGGCAGCAGCTGGGCAAGCTGGAGCTCTGCCATGGGAAATTGATGTTGAGGAGGGAGAGAAGGCAAGCAGCCGAGGCATCTGGACCCATGGGGGAAACAGACAGAGCTGCTGAGAGACCCTCTTGCTCTCCCTGGCTTCTCTGCCTCCCTGTGCTTGACACTTCTGCAGAACCAGCGCTGTCTCCCACATTTTCCTCCACATTTTCCCTCCTGCTGACTCCAATGACCAAGCCTCCCCACTGCACCTTCCTGCCACTCCAAAAAACAAGTCAGGCTGCCAGGGAAGTGGTGGTTTGCTACCCATACCTCCCTGCCCCAATCCTGCCCATTGCACTTTCCCCCTGCCCTAAGCCTCCCCATGGCAACCTTCCCCCACGCCAAGCCTCCCCATTGCACCCTCCCCCTGCCCCAAACAGCAAACAAGGACATGGAGCTGCAGCCTTGGATGGGTCCTGTTGACGCTGCGGTGGAGGCTGGTGGGGGAGCCCATTTTATTTTAATTTAAAATGGCCTTTACTGCTAGTAGAATCATAGAATCAAAGAGTTGGAAGAGACCACAAGGCCCATCAACTCCAACCCCCTGCCAGGCAGCAACACACAATCAAAGCACCCCCGACATATGTTCATCCAGCCTCTGTTTAAAAGCCTCCAAAGAAGGAGACTCCACCACTCTCCAAGGCAGTAACTTCATAAGTGTTTCCTGTCTCTTTGCAGAGTCCAGCCAGGACACTGCTATCATTTGTACAATGGTCTGCGTGCCAGCCTGCTGGATGATTATCAGTTGCCAGAAATTTTGAGGACACCGTTGGAGGAACTCTGTTTACAAATCAAGGTGATAATCTGGTATTGGAGTGTAGCAAAGCTCTTTGATCTCTTTAAGGATTTTGTATTTAACATCAACATTCAGAATTAACTGAAGTGGTTGCAGTCCGTGTTAAATACACATTAGTAGCTACATGGTCATATGAAACCTCTAAAGCGCAGATGATTTCACTGCCCTGGCTAGCTAGAAACAGAAAGTGGAGCTTCTCTTTAGATTGGACCACTGCTTTCTTTCAATTATAACTTGGTACTTATGGCTATTTAGCAGGATACCATTCCACATGTGGCAAGCAAAGTTTTGTTGCAGTGGTGCTGAATCTGAAATGACCTTTGAAGCACTGCTTGGTGTTCAAGAATTGGTAGATTCTCTGAGTTCCAAAGCAGTTTTTGTTGTTTAAATGATATTGCCACTGCTCTGGTATTTCTGACTTATGCCATCTCGTTGGGGCTTTCTGTCACTTCCGCTGGCTCATAACATTAAAAACTACATGCAGGGTTGTTGTTTTTACCAGATAGTTGAGTCTTTATGAACTTGGAGGTACCTAGTTGAGTCTGAGATCATAAAGCTGCTTATTTTCACCAGAGCCTTTTCATTATCCCAATGGAATTTGATTTCTTTCCCATTTCCTTTGGTCAGATTTCGCTTGGTTTCGAAATCAGTCCATGCTGGCTGGGGAGAGTGATTATTCTAATGCAGATATCTAAAGCATTGTGGGAACTAACATAATAGTTCTTTAGGCCTTTGCCAGTGTGGTTTTATTTCTGACTTCAGGATCCCCGCTTTCGTGTAGAACTTACAGACTCATGCCCCTTCCGCACATAATGCACTTTCAGTCGACTTTCACAATTGTTTGCAAGTGGATTTTACTATTCTGCACAGTAAAATCCAGCTGCAACGTGCATTATTCTGCATGTGTGTCGGGGGGTGGGGGGAGCTTTATTTGAAAAATTATTTACTCATATAAAAATGGCTCTTGGAAAGAAATGTATGGAATTGCGTACAATGCTGTTGTAACTAATTTGGAGGTAACCATTAGTGCACTATGTTATAATGTCTGTGTGCATGTAATGTTCCAGATTTTAAAGCTTGGAGGAATTGCTCACTTTCTGAGTAAACTCATGGACCCACCATCTCGGGATGCTGTGTGGCTGTCTATAGATCATCTCATGCAGCTGGTAAGTTTCTATTTAGTCCACATGGTATTCTAAACTTGTGCAGGATTCAGAATGTTTAGGCCATAATACCTTGCAGTTCCCACTGAAAAACCAAACAACGAAATGTTACTGCTTTTGCAGCTGAATACACCATTTCATATTGTTTAATTACTACCGGAAACCCTGTAGCACAAACAGATCTATGTAAAGTCTTGATCCTGCCCCTCTCCAAGAATTGGAGCAGAAGTTCTTGGTTTACTCATGGATCATTGTGAAATTGATCATATGCCTTCATGTGCAGAACTGGGTATTTTTAACATGCTTGTATCCGTGGGTATAACTCTTGCAAATAGCGACAAGTATGTCTGTAGTGGTATGGTCTTCCAGTAAGTTAGACTAATTTAGTCTTTACATACCACTGTTTTAGATGTAGAAACTATTTCTTCCTGGCATCTATTACTGCGTAGAGGGTTGTTTTTTTCTGTATAAAGGAACATTCAATCATGTGAGCTCCCACCTTCAGTCTTACCAAGAAACAGGTCTACTACCAACTTATGTTTATGAATTCTCCGTGCTACTCTGAGTATGTATTGTTGTTTGATATAATATCCCCCTCTTCCTGCTGGAGTAGGCTCAGAGCAGCTAACAATATAGATAAAATCCAGTTTATATAAAATCATAAAATACAAATTATAAAGCTCATGAAGATGTCTTTTTTATGGTTCTGTACGTTACTCTATTTTTTTTGTAATTTTGTGTAGATTATTATTTTAAATGTGTTGTGTTTATTGAAGTTTTTAAAGTGTTTTCAATAATATTGTACACTGTCCAGAGCCCTTAGGATCGCCATGGGCAGTATAACAAGTTGAATTACTAAATAAATATAAATAATATAAAAACAAATCAAGGGTAGGCTAATACACCATCCCCCCCAATTTAAAGATGAAAAAAAGAGGGGTGGCAAGATGGAGGGAGCCCAGCCAGCTAGACATCCATTGTTGTCCTCAGCTGTAGTCTCTGCCTTACAGGCCCTCTGGAATTGGGATAGGTCCCGCAGGGTCCTGGTCTCATTCAACAGAGCATTCCACCAGGCTGAGACCGGGACAGAAAAAGCCTTGGCCCTAGTTGAGGTGGTATTTAGAAGCAGCAACAGGCATTAGGGAATGATGGGTTTAGTGAAGATTAATATGAGATGTGTCTCTGACAACCAAGACCAAGTTTATTCATGCCACAATGTTCCTATGCTATGTATGGGTGTGAAAACTGGACAGTGAAGAAAACTGACAGGAAGTAAGTAGATTCCTTTGAAATGTGGTATTGGAGGAGAGGTTTAAGGATACTGTGGACTGCCAAAACAACAACAACAAATAAATAAGTGGTTTCTAGATCAAATCAAACTTGAACTTGCCCTAGATGCTAAAATAAGTGAATTGAGGCTATCATACCTTGGTCACATAACGAGAAGACAAGAGTGACTGGAAAAGACAATAATGCTAGGAAAGGTTGAAGGAAACAGGAAAAGTAACCGACCCAACATGAGATGGATTGAAGAAGCCATGGCCCTCACTTTGCAAGACCTGAGCAAGGCAGTTAATGATAGGATATTCTGGAGGGTTTTGATTCTTAGGATCGCTGTGATTCGGAAGTGACTTGACAACACTTAACTTACACAACACACAATGCAAGATTTAAAACAGATGTGAGTAGTGGGAAGTTGAGACTGGACAGGCGAAGACATTTAAAAAGAATTTGTTGTAGGGGCAGCATGTAACACAGTATATTTGAGCATAGTTGCAGAAAGTTGGATATGTGAACATAATTATGCATGTAAATACAGCTTACTTTTGTACATATCATTAATATTACAGTTTAAAGCAAGGTATGAGTTTGCTTTGCAACTTTTACTTCCTGTTGCTTCACAAGAAGTTATATAGATCCTGGCATCACTCAATTTTTATTGGTCCCGATTCATTCCTTCTTTCCAACAGAATGCCTTGAGTAGACAAGAAGAATTGACTCCCCTTGGAGTTCATTTGGCACGGTTACCAGTGGAGCCCCACATCGGGAAAATGATTCTCTTTGGAGCCTTATTCTGTTGCTTAGATCCTGTTCTCACTATTGCAGCCAGCCTGAGCTTCAAGGACCCATTTGTCATCCCTCTGGTAAAGTATCAGTAGAGAAAGTTTGGGGGAAAAAATAAAATACAGAATACTTTTTATTCTGAAAGAGGTCAGAGTCGGTGAGTGGCCAAAGTCCAGGCTTGTCAAAGTTTTCCTATCCTGAGTGTGTGTGTGTGTGTTTAGTGTCGTGGTAGATCAATCAAACTTGAAATACTTGTAATTTGTTGTATTGTTGCCTATTCAGTTTTACTTTAAAAATGGGGGGGGGGGGTTTGCAGGTCATTGCCTGACAGTTGCTTCTTTCATCCAAAGGGTAAGGAAAAAGTAGCAGATGCAAGAAGAAAGGAACTATCAAAAAATACCAAAAGTGACCATCTGACGGTTGTGAATGCTTTCCAGGTAGGTACGCTCTGATTGACAACCTGTGGCCAACTCACAATGGAGACATAAGTGGCTTTAAAAAAAACAGTCTGTCGGTTGCAAAATAACAACAGCTGGCAGACACTTCAGATGCTATATGTCAGCCAACTCTATTTACCTGGCACCTGCTGGATGCTGCTTGTTCCAGTTTAATTGCTTACGTGGGCGGACTTTGTCATTACTTTTCTTGCAAGTGTGATTGTATTCTTTTCTGCTGTGATGTATATTATACAGGTATAGTATGCAGGTGTGGTTTTAATCACATCGTCCCCGAGACATGAAGTGCCTTTTCACTCTTGCTTTTGGAACTGGTTCAATACAGTTCTGGAGCTTATTGGTTATACCAGCTGGAAGAATGAAATGGCAACAGTTAGCGGTACAGACCCAAGCAGAATTATAACCCTTCTAAGTCCACTGAAGTCAGTTCACTGTAGCTCTGTTTTTCTGTTCTTCGTCCTTTTCTGTTCTCCTCCATATATTCTCATTTAAATATTTTGGGGTGCTTTATTACCCATCCCATTAATCCCCCCCAAATTATATCCCTATCCCGCTTTTATCGTGTTTTTACTTTTGTCCATTGTTAAACTATTGTATAATTTTGGAAGGAAATAGCTGTTGTATTCAAATATGAATTTGCACTGGACTTCTTTTGTGCCTTGTATAATGCTTGCTAGTTCTTCCTGCTCCCAAGCATTCGATTTAACAAGAACCTGAGAAGAATGTTTTCAAAATCTCATTGATCCCAGTGTTGCTGACAGATCTAAAGTATTGAACAAGATCTATACTGAACATCTCTTCTCTTCAGGGTTGGGAAGAAGCCCAGCGCCGTGGCTTCAGATGTGAAAAAGATTATTGCTGGGAATATTTTCTTTCTTCGAATACATTGCAGGTAATACAATTATTTGTATTTAGCAGTGCTCTCCTGGGCTTGGTTGTGTCCTTCTGAAGCCTATTGGCCTCAGTAGATTTAGAAGTTTACAACTCTACTTAGAATTACACTGAAAAGCAAGAAAAAGAAATTGTTGAACGTACTATGCCAGAGCTTATTATTGGTTGATTTGGATTGCTGTTTAGATGCTTCGTAACATGAAAGGGCAGTTTGCAGAACATCTCCTTGCTGCTGGGTTTGTGAATAGCAGAAGCCCCAAGGATTCCAAATCCAACATTAACTCAGGTAACTGTAGAAGGGGAATAGTCCAGTGGGTGTACTTTAATTTTCCTTTGGTGAATTCTATCTCACTTGACCTTACTCTGTTCTGCAGACAATGAAAAGTTACTCAAAGCTGTTATATGCGCTGGTTTATATCCAAAGGTTGCAAAGATCCGGGCAAATCACAGCAAAAAAAGGAAAATGTAAGGCCTTTCCCAGTTTCACTCTTGGATTTCTTAATTTTTAAATATAAATATGCAAATTTACATTATCAAATTTGAAGGATGGGGGTTCCGGGTGGTGGAGAGATGTTCTTGTATTGAGCCAACAGTTCAGGAGTATATTTCTTCTGACATGGCACAGGTTCATTCATGGGAATCAAACGAGTTAACAAGAGGGCTGCTTCCCCAGTTAAGTATTTGTGCCATTCACACATTAACATCAAAGTGCAGTGTAACAGAATGAAAGCTAAAGTTTGATCCTTATAGTTAGATAATTTTTGTGTGGGTCACCTTAGAAGTCTGAATACTCTGTGACTGGAAGAGATGCAGCAAGGAAATTTGCCCACATTAACCTATGGTGGCGACAGCACACCTGTTCTCCCCTCTGTTCTCCCTCTCCTTTTAAAAAATTATTAACTGTATTACGGAGCCAGCATGGGGTAGTGGTTAAGAGCAAGTGGATTCTAATCTGGAGAACCAGGTTTGATTCCCCACTCCTCCACCTGCGTGGCAGATTCTTACCTGGTGAACTAGATTTATTTCCCCATTCCTACATTCCTGCTGGGTGGCCTTTATGTCTGAAAACTCAGAATGCTGCACTGGAAAACAGTGATTCTTTTTGTAACAAAAACTAATGCTATAATAAGTCACTCTAAATTTTTCACCATTGGACTTAAGATGCAATAGTGTAGTTTTGCCACCAGATGGAGCTGTAAATGTACCTTTAAACATCACAGTGATCTCAATGCTTTCATTCTGGAAAGATTTCAATGGGGGTTTGAGTGCATCTTTGGCAAGCGTTTATTATACATGTACAATTAGCTTTATGCTCTGATTTTTAGTGGGGGAAAATGTCAAGTGTTCAAAAGAGGAAATGCTTAAAATGTTATCACTTCCACTGATTTTTTTTATTCTTGTCGAAATAATCTAATACCTGAATTGTGGTCTACTGTTTCATGCTGGTTGTAATTATGCAGAATTGAAGATGACTGATGTGAGATAAAAAAAAATCATATCCAAAAAAACACTTGTCTAGGTTGCATCTGAAAATACAACTCTATGTGTTTAAGGGTCAAAGTTTCCACCAAACCTGATGGAACAGTCAACATTCATCCTAAATCTGTGAACGTTGAAGAGGGAGAGTTTCATTACAACTGGCTTGTGTATCACTTGAAAATGAGAACAAGCAGTGTAAGTGAATATCATTTTAGTTCATGTATAAATGTGTGTAAACTTCAGGATTTTTCTCATGACGTGACTGCTGCATTTTGTTCTGCTGATGCAGTGTTTAAATTCTTGGGCCTGATTTCCACAGTCAGCCTCAATAACTGCAGCTATCTCGGTCCTTCTCACATCTTTGTCCTGCTGCCCTTTCATGGATTGCAGGGGGATGGAATTGGTACTCTGCCACTTTATTCCAAAAACCAACCTTGCAAAATAAATTTAGGCTGAGAGAGGAGGGGGTTCAAATGTTACCTGAACTGGTCTGTCCCTTTTAGAGTTGGGGAATTAGCGAAAGCAGACTCTTGGCTTAGCAAAAGGTTGGGCAGGCTCGGAAACTTTGTTACCTGTGCATACCAAAGTCAGCTTTTGCAAGAAATCCGCAGGAGCATGAGATAAAGTTTAACAATTTTATTGAAGGAAAAATAATAAACATAAAAGCACACATTAATGAAAGCAGCAGAACATATACATGGTTCTAGGATATAAGCAGTGTTTAGGGGTTGGGAAGAGTGAAGGAATTGAGGTATTTCTTTGGGGTAATACTTTCCAGATCCTGAAGTGACTTTGGGTCCAGCAATCTGCAGTGGGCTCCAAGGGGGCAGGGTAGAAAGCACACAGCACAACTGAATCCAACGGCAGACTCAGACGAACTGGGTGCTGGGAGAGGGGCTATTTTATAGGGAAGGTTGGACCCTCTGGCCATACTAAGAGAATCTTCAATTCCTTGGACAAAGGAGAGGCTTGTCTTTCTGGGGAAAGACAAGAGAGAGACATAAAACTTAAGTATTGGGAAATTAGTCAAATGGGTTGAGTGCTTGGCTTAAGTGGTTAAGCTGGGAATGGCCAGAAGGGGGAAGGGAGCTGATTAAATTACAGTTGTAAAACAATGACAATGTAAATGAGAGAGGAGGGGGTTCAAATGTTACCTGAACTGGTCTGTCCCTTTTAGAGTTGGGGAATTAGGTGGTCTTGAGAGAGAGGTTAGTCAGAGGAAGTAATTTAAGATTAGCCCTGTGCTGGCAGGGACACTAGGAACAAACACACTAGCAAGTTCTTTGTTTCAGTGACATAACAAGAGTAGAGCTGGAGATGGGAAGTTTTCAGAAGCAGGAGCATTGTTTTCTCTTAATCCCTTTAGAAAGGGCATGAGGCAGGTATTTTGCAAGGCAGGTATGGGCGAGGGCATACAAGAATTTGTGTCATACCTGCTCAACTGTTGCTCTTGAGATAGTGCTTAAAGGTGTCCCGGAAGGTCGATCATCTTGGTTTCATAAGGATCTCTAAAACTGCCATCACATTAACATTTTGGTTAAATAGACATGTTCAAATTATTTTAACTTTAACTCTGAAACTATTCTGGTGCTCCATTTTGAATCTATTTGCATTCTTCTGTTGTGCTGAATGCATTCCTTATTACAGATATACCTGTATGATTGCACAGAAGTCTCTCCGTACTCTTTGCTGTTCTTTGGAGGAGATATTTCTATCCAGAAGGATAAAGATCAGGATACGATTGCGGTGGATGAATGGATCGTCTTCCAGTCTCCAGCACGAATAGCCCAGTTAGTGAAGGTGAGTGTGCTGCTACCCCATTTTTTTATCCAGGTTGGAAACTAAAGCATGAAGTCCAAGGCTGTAGTTTTTAAATGTATATTTAAACTTTAGGTTTTTTAAAAATTTATACTATATATTTATATATTGTGATGTATGTTGTTGGAAGCTGCCCTGAGCCTGGCATAAATAAAATAAAATAAAATGGTGTGACGTAGAAAAGTGAGATGTACAGTTCATAATTGTCTTCTGTTTGCTAAATTGAAGTTCCTCTTGTTTTATTCTGTTTGAAACATTGTTTCACGCATCTGAACACTTAGAGATTGCTATTTTTCTTAGTCTGTTAACAGTGTTATTAGGAACATAAGATCCCTGCTGGATCAGACAAGTTATCCATCTAGTCCAGCATGTTGTCTCACACGGTGACCACAAGAAGTCCCAACTGCAGGACATGGAGGCTGAGGCCCTCCCCAGATGTTGTCTCCTGGCACTGGTATTCAGAGGCTTACTGCCTTTGAACGTGGAGGTTCCCTTTAGTCAACAGGGCTAGTAGCCACTGATAGACTTCCATTAATCTAACCTTCTATAACCTTCTATGCCTGTGACTGTCACTAAATCTCTGGGCAGTGAATCCCACCTTTTAATCACTCATTACAATGTAGAAGTGCTCCTTTGCATCCAGCAGAGCGTTTCCACAAATAAAAGGATTCCAGCTCTTGGAACAAGCCTTTCTCATTCCCCTGCTGCCGTGGCCCCAAAATCCTCCCCTCCCCTCCCAATTGTTGCTCCTTTTGTCAACAAAAATGCTTTCTTGGATCCAAGCTGCAAGCTAGATTGGGTTTTGGCATGTTTGAAAAGTGACACTGATCAGCAGTTTCTTTGTAAGAATAAGTCAAATTGCAAGAAAGCGTTCTGCTTGAAATGGGGTCCTTCTAAAATATTAACGTTTTGGAAATGCTTTCAGGGAAAGATCAAAATAAATTACTGCTTTCAGAGTGCATATATACACAGCACGTTTTTGAAGGACTTAACAGAGAAAGCTGTTCCTAAACCTTGTTAAGTTTGGCTTGGCAGCGAACTATATATAACCAGCTAATTTTTTTCCCCAGTATCTTTTAGAAACTGATACTTAATTGGGCACAGGATTAAAAGAAAGAAAGAAAAGAAAACTAGGTCACTCTTATTTCCAAGTAGAAAATTGAAGTTTTGACACTACTGTGGAAAAGTAGAATAAATGTCAAAACTTGCTTTGTTAGTTCTTTCCCAAACGCCATCGTTTTTTATCTGCAGGATTTGAAGAGAGAATTGGATGACCTTCTGCAAGAGAAAATAGAAAACCCACACCCTGTGGACTGGAACAATACGGAAGCAAGGGACACTGCAGTGCTGACAGCCATTATAGACTTAATCACAACCCAAGAGAATGAAACAGCCAGAAACTTTGCCCCCCGTTTCCAGAACGAACAATTCAGCTAACAGTGTTCGTTTGCTGCTGAAGAAATGACAGCCCTACCAGATCTTTTTTTTTTAAGTTTATCTTGGAGCATCTTGAAATGTCACACGTAGTGAATAGGCTGTGTAGGTAGTTTGCGCTAGTTCAGAATGGCTACACGTGTATGGCATGCCACGTATAAAATGTATTGTATAAAATAGCTTCGCCTCGTGTTACGCAGTTTGATGTATTGTATTGTCATGTCTCTATGGTGCTCGTTAAGGACTGTAAACTTTTTTCAAGCAAAAAAAACTGGATAAAATTGAAAATGAACAGAAAACATTTTTGATGTTGTTCTGCAGTTTAGACTTACCTGCGGCGCGATGTTCACTTTTTAAAGTGCAGAAACGACTGGAAGTGGTCATGTGTTGTAAAAAAAAAGAACCATACTGACTCCTGAACTTCCCAAAGAAATCCAAGGACTGATATGCGCAAGACATTTTTTCTATTTTAAAAAAATTGTTGTCGGAAGACTGTTGCTGAGACAGGTCAGTATTGAGATCTTTCTAGATATTTGAGTAAACCTCTCCTAGAGGTCATATGCTGGAGAATCACATGCGCATCTGTAGAATCCCTATCTAAATCCTGCTAATTATCTGTTTAGGAATAGACATGCATATTTGTTCAGAATGTAAGTCCCTCTGTATTTTTTTAACACAATTAATGGAGGTAAGAACTTGATGCCTCTCCCTGCTGAAAAACACAGATTTGGATCGGGGCTGAGAAACAAAGTTTGCAGTCTCTTTCATTTTGGGTGGGGGGTGGGGGGTGGGGGGAGGTGTTCAGAATTTGTTCTTATGTATATTAAATTGACCCCCTCCCCTGAGTTCACTTGTAAAATATGTACTTACTAAATACCTGTGGAGCAGTACTCCTTTTTTTTTTTGTATGGACCATTATTGCCAAGATTAGTTCATAACTGCATTTGTGACTTACTGCAATGGCTGAGTGTCTGTTGGGAATTTCTGCTGTTTCAGGTACACGCAAAACATATTTGGCAAGAGCAGTTTCTCAGATCATTGTGGGGAGGGGGTCCATTTAAACTTGCTGGGGCACAGCTATTTAAGGGCACAGGAGGCTCCTAAATCATCTGGAGCTGGCAACTCATATTTGAATAATGAAAAATTGCTGCTGAGCATAAGACAAAGTAGGGAGCGTATGTCTTAAACTTGTCCAGTCAACTAGTAAGTGCCTAACTCCTTGGGTCAAGAGAGACATAAGCCCTTTTCATAAACCATTTTTTCTTTCCTTGAATCAGTTTTCATTATCATTCTAAAGTCTAGTAAATTTAGTGTGTCTGGGTGTAAAAGAACATACCGTATATACTCGCATATAAGTCGACCCGCGTATAAGTCGAGGCACCTAATTCTACCACAAAAAACTGGGAAAACTTATTGACTCATGTATAAGTCGATGGTGGGAAATACAGCAGCTTCTGGTAAATTTCAAAAATAAATACCAATAAAATTACAATAATTGAGGCATCAGTAGGTTAAATGGTTTTGAATATTTATTTCAAAGAAAAACAGTAAACTAGCTCTGTAAGTGGAAAAGAGGTATCAACAGTAACTTTAAAAGTACAAAAACCTTAGCTCAATCAGCAACCAAGCTAAAACCCAAGAGTTAAAATCCTTCAAAACTTGATTCCTCCTCCTCATCTGTATGTCCAAGTGTAACCCAAATCAGATTTTAAGAGGGATATTATCAGGCATGTTAAAGGAGTTCAAGTCTTTGACAGTGTGATCCCACCTTGTGACCCTTAACATTCACCAGACTTCAGTGGTGGGATCCAAAAATTTTAGTAACAGGTTCCCATGGTGGTGGGATTCAAACAGTGGCGTAGCGCCAATGGGGCTGAGCAGGGCACGACAGGGGCATGGCCGGGCATTCCGGGACGGGGCATTAATAATTTCTCTGTTACTGTAAAAAAACTCTTACTGTAAAAAAAAAAAATTCCTAATTTCCAGCTGGTATCTTTCTGTCCATAATTTAAACTCATTATAGCAAGTCCTATCGTCTACTGCCAACAGAAGCAACTACTTCTCCTCTAATTGACTGCCTGTCAAATACTTAATACTTTCAAATACTTAATTTTGTTTCTAGAAATCAAAAGGATACTTTCCTTAAACAAGGAACTTTACCATATTTCTAAAACATGTTTTAAAAATAGCCCAACAGGGAGAATTATCCCGTTTTCTATCTTCACTAACCAGCCACATAGGAAACAACTGGACTTTATGATTTTTGGACCTAATGGAATTCCTAACGGAAAAGCAGACCCAATTAGTAACCCCCTCTCGGCACACACAAATAATTAGTAACCCACTCTCGGGAACTGGTGAGAACCTGCTGGATCCCACCTCTGCCAGACTTACAACAAAAGAAACTATAAATCTGTTTTCTGTTTCATAAACAGTAGTGTGCAGTATAACAATGAAATATGGCAAACCAATACAGAAACAATAATAGTTCTGGCCTGCTATGCAAAACAGACCAGCAGGGTCTCAGTCCTGTGGTTCTCTCTAGCTGTGTCCAAAACCAAAATACAAACTAATAGTCAATCAATATAAACACAATATCCCCTTCTCAACAATTAATACAAACATTCTCATACCTGAAATATGTAAATACAGTTCATAACCGAACTCTGTGAAGTTGAGGCCTGTTAGCAGTTATGAAGCCTATTCTTCCTTGGAGGAAATGGAGCCTTCTTCCTTATATGGAAAATCTGAGCTCTTTAGCTCCCCCTAATGGACTCTGGGTTACACAAACAGAGCTTAAGTCATAGAGAACAATGGAATAGAATTACCGTATTTCCCAGAGTATGACCCGCATATAAGTCGAGGGAGGCTTTTTCAGCCTAAAAAAAGGGCTGAAAAACTCGACTTATACGTGAGTATATACGGTAGGTGCAATTGTTTTTAAAAAACCCTAACAGCTTCTTGTAGACAACAAGTAAGTTCTGCTGCCATGCTATACTCCTCCACCAAAAGATCGAAGTGCAGTCAGTAGTGGTGTGGATGAAGAGAAAGTAGTGTGCTTCCATAGTAGAAAATAGTCCCGAATGACTATGAGCATTATAACTTCCTGAACTTCCTCTGAAGTGAACTTCCAAACTAATTGCAGAGGGCAGACAATTAGAAGTCAGATTCAGCAACTTATCCTGAATGTTTAGTCATGCATTCGAGAAGATCATCTGAGCATAAGCATAGAGAAATGTGTGGCAGAAACCTTGAGGTTGATTGGCGTTTCTTCTTTGCCCAGCTACAGGGCAAAGAAGCAGTGGCGTGCAGGAGGTGCAGTTCTTGGGACGCCAGGCAAGAAGCGTCCTCACAAAATTGAGAAAATGGCAGCAGCACAGCCATTCACAGCCTGAAGCTGAACATAAAATAGCGGGTGCTACAAGAAGGAAAGTAAGAGTTCTAAGGTGTGAGGGGGTGGCAGGAAAAATGCAGCATAACTTTGTGTGCATCTCCCTCGGCTAATCCTGATTAACTAAAAACTCATAACAGCAAGTTTAAAAAAAATGTGTTTGAACTGGGGGTTGGCGGCAGAACAGGGTAAGCACTAGAACCCAAGCAGAGCATTCTACAACAAAGAAGGTCCAGGAGGTGGTAACAGATCGATATACAATTCAACTTTAATCTTTTAGTGGGAAAGAGTATAATACATTAGTTGTAAAATCCCTAGGAATGAGTGTTTCCTGTACAGGCTTTTGATGTGTTGCAACTGACTTCCATTTGCATTCATAGCTGGGATCATAAAGGGGGTTTGTGAAGACTCATTTGTGAGGCTGAAGTTGGCTCTCTAAAGAATATTATGGGCCATACATGGTGAACCATGATAGTTGTTCTAATGTAGAGATTAACCTCTGCTAGAAACTAACTGGCCTAACCAGTGCGAAAGGGGGATGTGAATTGTAATAACTTTTTGCTATGTGAATAAGCAGGTTTGTAATTGAACCTGTAAAACTAAAAATCAGTCACTCTGCATTACTTTTGCTTTATTGCTCCAGCCAGTTCCTTACTAGGGAAGCCAAGTGTGTCAGATGGATTGTACTGCTTTGACCGTACACTTTTACCAGTTACTACCTGCCAACAAGATTACAGCACAGTAGCGTGCTAGATCAGATGGGAAAACTGGACTTAGCCCTATTCTGGTCTGGTGACAGGCTGCCAGGATTAAATTAACTTCTCTGTCCATGTGTCAGAAGGCAGGACTTAAAATCTGATACCAAAGGGATAAGGGTGGCCTTTTTTCCTCTCCCCCATTAACTTTGGGTTAATAGAACTTTTGGCACTCTTATTTTATCTGCTTGCTGAAAGACAGCTGCAGTGTTGGTGTACAGAGGGGTAGAAAAACATCTAACAAAATGTGGGAGACCAGCATTCTCAGGTGATGCTGAAATCACTGAGCCTACCAAGGAACATCCACAGGGGATGCTGCCGTCATCTGTGCACAGATCGCTCACCAGGAAGTAACCGGAGGACTACAATTCAAGGCAAGTCTAAATCTGTAGTGCTGTGATACAAGCAAGTGGGGAAAGGGAGATTCAAAAGCAATAAAACCGTTCCTGGTAGGAGCAGAATATTTCTGCTTTGCTTGCCGCCATATGGTGGGAGAACTAGCTGGAACAAAGCAAATATACTTTGGGAGCAACTCCCTAGTTGCTTCTTGAATTGAAACCTTTAATGGCATTTAACAATATATAATAGGCAATAGGCTTGAAGAATATAAAAATTAAGATAATTAAATAACAATCTTTAAAAAAGAAAGGATTAAAAGTTTTGTTTAGTGAAAAATTGGGAACATGTGGTAACGACCTGGCCATAGGTTCCGGTACTGAGGCAGAGTTGCTATCTAACAAAAACAGAGTTTTGGCAGCATCCACAATGCTGTCTAGGCCAGACAAAAGGGGTTCAAGTAAGTTTTTCTGCACAGAGTCGTAAAAAGGGCAGTGGTGAAGGACGTGGTGGACGGTTTCCTCCAATCCAAGGGTGCAACTGCAAGTTCTATCAGTGGCTGCAATGATTCTCTCTGCTGAATTTTCTGATGAAAGCAACTAGCCAGAGAAACAGCTTGTCACAGTTTGGGGTCAGTTAAGAGGGAGGATCAAGGGAAGGTGCCCAGATGGATAGGGGAGCAAACTTTATTCGCTTGGGCCATCAGTCTCTGTGATTCCTGCTCAAAAAGTCTATGTTTTCCTTTACAAAATATCTCATTAGCACTTAGCATAAGCAGAGTCCAGTGGCAAATCCAAATCTTGTAGTTTGCCGTTCAAATGAGCCCACCAGCCCGTTGAATGAAGGAAGGTGAGAGCATGAGAAGTAAAGCTAGAATCCTCATTGCTATAGCAAATTTGTAGCCAAAATTTGAAGGTGAGACACCAAGCTCTGGTTTCCATCAAATGCTGGCCTGCTTCTAAGCACAAAACAGCACAGGGCACAGAATGGGGGATTCCAAAAATTCTGTATAGGAACATAGAGTGAATTCGCTCAATTTCGATGTTCCATGCTTGAATCCATAATGGCATACCATAAAATAGCTGTTGACAGATTTTGGTGTTAAAGATCTTTTAAAGTCGCTGGAATATACGTCCCTTGTTGTAATGTAGAAGAAACGAAGGATAGTGTTGCTGGTGGTTTTACTCAGTGCTATCGCTCTATTCCTATGTTGTGTCCAGTCGGCCTTATGATGGTAGTTAAGGCCTAAATATTTGAAAGTTTTAACTTGCTCCAAACAGCGTTTGTTGAGAGGCCATTTGAGAAGGCGCCACGAGTTTGAGAAAACTAAGACTTTGGATTTAGAATAATTCAGGACCAAGTATTTTTCAAAATTACAGTTGTGGGGGTGTGAAGAGAGAGAAAAGGACCAGAACAGATCACACCTAAAAGTCTGCATATATCTGGATCAGGTTCCGCAGAGATGGATGAAAGGCACCTGAACTTGATCATTTGTCGCTGTTGAATTCTCCAGATGAGTGTGTGAACTTAGTCATTCTGATCTGACCATCTATACTTTAACTTCTGTCTTGCATTAGAAACAGTTTGACTCATATCAATTAAAGAAAATGCTGGAGGGGAAAAAAGTGTTTTAATACCTTTTAAAAAATAAGTTTTATTGTGCTAATACCTGCCACTATGCAGAAGAATGTAGTTTTTATTAAGCCAAAATACTGCTAATTAAATGCACTGAGGCATCGACATAATTAAAATAGTCTTTTATCAAGATTGTCAGGCCCTTACAGGGTTTTAGGAACATGAAGATTGATAGGAAATTCCTTTTCCCACTCGCATATTTTTCGGGGATAGTACTTAAAACTGCTAGCTGTATTTCTCAATCCTGCACTAATACATAGGCATTATGGCTGTATTGTTGGGTCAAAAGAATGCAGCCAAGGTGATTTTACCCTTTTAATAGTTGCTGTCGTAAGGGAGGGCTCTCCCCCTAACAAGTACAACAGTAAATGTGCAGTAATTTCAGCACGGCTAACAAACACAATCTAAGCAATTATTGTTTAGATGGAAGAAGATGTATTTACATATGATGATGTTTATAGGCATGCATTACATTCTAAATCAGCAGACAACTACAGCATCACTTGAAATCCATGTGTAACAGTTTGGATTTATTCCACAGCATTGCAAAACTTACACATTTCTCTCTGCCTGCTTAGAAATGTATCTCATGGCAATGATTCCAGCAATGTAACCAATATATGCTTTGGTAGAGATGGGAGTGCAGATTTACCACTACACAAACATTCACTGCCTAATTCTGTTATACATAGATATTACAATATGTGATTTCTACCCAAGTGAAAGAATAGCAGAAGTTTTTTTTAAAAATCGTATCTTGTTTTCCTAGAATCTGTTTTTTGTAATTCCTGTTAAGAGATAAACAGTACCAAAATAGGACAAAGGTGCATTTATAATACATGATGTTGAACATAGATTTCTATTTACAAAAAAAATAACAAGTTGCAAATTAACTGCTATTTATAAATTAATTACAAATGCAATTACAGATTAATTCCTATTTACAGTGTGATTTGACAAATAGATGCCTGTAAACTCCAACATGGAGATTTGTAATGAGACGTTCACAGACCACACAAGCACATCCAGGCTCTTATTCCAGGCAGACAAGATTCCAAGGTACTCTGCTAAGTAAGAATCAATAGTCCTCAGCTGATGGAAAATTACACTTGAAGGCATATTGGCCTCCTTATCTGATTAAAGTCCTGTTGATTTCAGCTGAAAGAGCAACCAACTCTTTCTATGGTGGGTTCAAACAGCTTAACTGCCTAATTCTTTGTTGGAATGCAATCTCATATGGTCAACAGCATAACTACTTTGTTGAAGGCTCAGTATTCACCGTCAATACCTGGACTGCTCCAGAGCAGCTCACAGGAGGGCAGTCTCCCATGCTGGAACAATTAAGAACTGACAGATATATTAGAAGAAGAGAAGAGCTTGGATTTATATCCCCCCTTTCTCTCCAGCAGGAGACTCAAAGGGGCTTACAATCTCCTTTCCCTTCCCCCCACCACAAACACCTTGTGAGGTGGGTGGGGCTGAGAGAGCTCCTTAGAGCTGTGACTAGCCCAAGGTCCCCCAGCTGGCATGTGTTGGAGTGCACAGGTTAATCTAGTTCCCCAGATAAGCCTCCACAGCTCAAGTGGCAGAGCAGGGAATCAAACCCAGTTCTCCAGATTAGAGTGCACCTGCCCTTAACCACTATGCCACTGCTGCTCCATGTTTACTCCCATGTACAACAATCTTATAATTTTTCCATTTTTATTTTTATTTTAGGTTGAGGGGGGAAATTCTGGCAAAATTTTCAAGGATATAGATATGAAGTCAGAATTTTTTCCACGTCTGTTTTGCTCCCTGGGAGATCTTACATACTGATCTAAAATGGATAGTTTTTAAGTTCTTGTTGTAAAACTAACCTGGATGGGCCAGGCTAGTCTGAGCTTGTCAGAAGCTAAGCAAGGTCAAGGCTGGTATGATTTGGGTGGGAGACTACCAAGGAATAGTCACCTGCGAGTTGACGGCAGTTTGTTCACACACTATAAGACTGAAGGTTTAACAACATGTTATGGACAACACAGAGCAGCTGCTGTTTCACATGTCATCTATGTTCTTCCTATTGTTTGGTGCAGGGGTGTCCAACTCTGGCGCTTCAGATATTCAGGGACTACAATTCCCATCAGCCCTTGCTGGGATGACCAATAGCCAGCAGGGGCTGATGGGAATTGTAGTCCACAAACATCTGAAGCACCAGGGTAGGACATCCCTGGTCAGTGGCATAGCACCAAGGGGGCCGGGTGTGTGTGTGCACAATGCACCGGGCACATGCCCCTGCGGGGGTATGGCAAGGGCATGGAGGCCGTGGCAGTTCCGCCCCTGCCCCTGGTCTAGTAAATATAAACATGTTAATGAGATTTTCAGAAAGATTTCCCTGCTTTTCCCCACAAGGATCCAAAGCAGTAAATCACTTTCTCCCCTCTTCTACTAAACCAGGGATCTGCAACCTGCAGCTCTCCAGATGTTCATGGACTACAATTCCCATTAGCCCCCGCCAGAATGGCCAATTGGCCATGCTGGCAGGGGCTGATTGGATTTGTAGTTTATGAACATCTGGAGAGCCGCAGGTTGCAGACCCCTGCACTATACTCTCTTTGCTACCTTGTATCAGCCAATGATGCCAGGTGGGAGTGGCCGAAGCACCATGTGATCACATCATAGCAACCTGTTCAACTAAATGCTACATCAGGAAGAGGAAACAGAACAGCATTAACTCCAAGGTTTTTTATCTAGCCAATTTAGACCCTGAAGTGTTGAACAAATCTGCTTTGTGGTGAGGTAATGAAGGATACCGTCTCTGAAGCTAGGATCTAGCAATCCGTTTCTTAGCCCTGAATGGTGCTGAGCATAATTAAAAAACTAACAGCTGGTGGTTGTTGCTGGTTCTGAACACTGTGTCTACTGCTGACTGGCTGGTTAAGCATTGTCAATTTAGGCCACCTGTTTTGTTTTACCTCTGCTGCTGTTCTCTATTATTTGAAAAAAGGACACAGCTATCCTGCTTTGGCAATGGCAGGTTTAAGGGGAAAGTGACTGAAGCAGGTAGTGGAAAGCTACCAATAAACATTCTGCAAAGTATAAATACATTAGAGAGGAAATGCAAGAGTCGCAAATGTAAGGGTTACGCTAACTCCATGACCAATCCAATGAAAATTACCTGTACGTTCTACTGAAATTAAAGTTAAACATAAGCTGCCCCATCCAGAGATGAGGCTACAATGCTGCCCTGCCACCTCCAGAAGGCTTTCAGCCAGCACCTCTCTGGCTGACTGAAAGCCCTCCATAGGGCTGAATGGACACATGCCACCCTTTTGATTGGACACCTACGCAGGGCAAAATGCCAGCTACCCTTCTGGGCTGGGGACTGTGCTGGCAGCACTCACCTGCCTCCCACGTTGCCCACCCTGCCAGGGCATTTGCCAAATGTGCTAGCAGGGTGGGCATATGCTTTGGCACCAGATCGAGCTGGCTCTAAAGAGCTGTCCCCCTACCCTTGGATTGGGGCTGTTAGCGGTACGTTTCAGTCTCACTGATTTTAATGAGGCTGGTTTATAACTAATGCTCAATGGCCTGTTTTCTTGGCCATACACCAACTCCAATTGTACATCAAGAGATGCTTCAACCATCTGACTCAACTCAGACTCACATCAGTGGTGTGCATGGAAGTCTACTTTTTCACACGGAACTGCCTTGCTGGATTGAAAGGGGTCTAATACCCAAGTAAAATAGCAAATGAAATGAATGGACCTTAAATCTACTTTCTAAAACAAAGGTGCTGTACCTCAATTAAGATTAAAAATGGCTAATCCACTTGAGTGATCACTCTATCAGCTTGAGTGATCACTCAATCAGGAATTTATATAAAATCTAAGTAGTTTTTAATTAAGTGTTCATTTGTAAAACAAAGGAACGTCCTATTGATTCAGAGAATGTTGGTTGATTCCTATTTGCATGCAGTCGCCCTGAGCTGCTTCCACTCCAGATAATTGCTTGTACGTGTGACCTTTTTTCACGTGCTACACCTTATAAAGTAGCCACCTGAAGCAGTCCAAGGAACCACACAGGTGAAGAAGTGCAAATCCTAGAGCAAAGGTAAGGCCATGAGGGTCTAAACATTTGTTTCAAGGCCCAACAAACGTCCCATCCTTTCCACGTTCTTGTCAATTGTGGCTTGACATGTGATCTCCTTGGCACATTCTGCTGGAAACCAGCCTCTCTCCCCGTCACGCAATCGCTCTCCTTCATACCAATCTGCAATGAATAAAGAAGTGTGGATCAGTTCCAAGATCCATCCCTGTTTCCCACGACAGCCACACAAACACTTCCAGAAAGCCAAACAAGCAAGGCATAAAGCCAATAGTATCTTTTCTGATTATTGTGCTGCCAGGAGATGGAATTCAGAAGTACACTGGAGGTTCCATTTTGCTATGCAGGAAGTAACTGGAGATAAAGCTTATTCTCTAAGACTGCATACATGATCCCCTTTTGAAGCTACTAAAGTCAATAGCCATAACCACATCTTGACAGCAATTCCAGTCTTCTGTGAAGACCAATTCTATTTGTTCTGAATCTATCACCTGTCCAAAAAATGGAATTACAAGAGTGGGGAAAAAATGCAAGATAAAATACAACGAACAGTATAACGGACTATTGTCCGTGTTGCACAAGTGGGGCACCAACACAGAGAAAGTCCTGCTTTTTTTTCTACAGCAACAAAACTCACTCACCATCATTCACTTTTTGGTAGACTAGAACCACATCAGCAGCTTGGAGAGAGAGTTCATCTGACTGTTTGGCAGTATACGATCTGATGATCTCTACCTGTGTCAGGGCTGAGAAGCAAAAAATAGTTATGGACTCTCATGGTGAATCGAAGGGGTGAGTTTGCAAATTCCCTTTAAGTGAGAGACAACATATGACAAGCCTCTTCTTGGCTTTCTGGTAATTAGCTGACTTGATTAGAGGGAATGTTCTGTGGCAGGCAATCTGTGATGTCTGCTTCACACATTCAAAATACAGAAGCTGCATTTACGATATGGAAAATTAAGCTTGTGCGGTGGGGGAGGGTTTACATCCAATTGATTTTAATGAGAATTAGATGTAATTGTCTCTGGATATAGGGCTTTGGAACAGAGCTTCATCTCCGCACCCACTGAGCAGGAATGGTTTAGAAAGAGGCAGACTGCAAATACAGATGATCATTTGCCAAACAGTAACAATGTGTGCATAGCTTTGTAAACCAGTCATCCTCCCATGCCCGAAAAAGCTGCAGCGGGCAATCAGGAATTGCACTTGAAATTTTACATGATGCACACACACACAAAAATAAGCATAGCAACCTTTTCTAACATATTATTCCTTCTTTTTAATGATCATTTTGATGTTTTTAATGGTGTACTGATTTTATTGTTGCCCGCATTGGGTTCCAGTTTTCTGGAAGAAAGGCTGGCTTATACAAGTTTTAAAGAGGTAATTGAACCAATCTGATTGAAACAAAATAGCGATTATTTCAAGAAAACTCTGGAAAATGGTTTACCAGCAACATTTCAGATCGTTTAGTGTGTTTTTTTCCAATTCAGTTCTATCACACACTCACTCCCTCACATATATACACCAAACACTGAAAGGGAAAATTCAAGCATTCAGCATTTGTTAGACATATACACCAAAAGACCACTTTATTTTAATTTAATTATACCACTTTTCTCCCCCACGGAGATGAAAAGTGGCTATCTATTTGTATTTCACATCAAAGTTCATGTTTTCAACTTACTTGTCCTATCCATGGCATGTCTATCACTACACTGTCCAAGTGCGGTAATCCAGCGAGCGCGCTCATTTCTGAAGGAGGAAGAGAAAAGTGGATTATGCTCCAGGGCTCAGATTTTTTTAGATAAATAAAATGTTTATCTGGTGATGTCCTATGACTTCACAACCCCTGAAAGTCTACGAAGAACTGCTGTTTTCCATCGTGATTTCACTTACCTTCCAAGATACCAGAAGCTCTTAGGCCTTCAGCAGGCCCCTTTCCCTATTCTGCCATTTTACTGACCTGCAACATTCTGAGAGCAATGAGCATGCTCAATCCTCTCAGATCAACTTTTTTTTGACAGTGGTGAGGTTATAGTTTAATTTAAGATCAATGCTTTCCTGTAACACCTAAGGCACCTCTTGGGATGGTACCGCCTGATCTCGTCAGATCTCGGAAACTAAGCAGGGTCGGTACTTAAAGGAGAAACTCTGAAGAAGGCGGCAACGGCAAACTAGCTTTGTTCCTCCCTTGTTGTCAACACCCCTTGCTGGGCTTGATGGCCCTTCAAACACATACAAGGCATCTCAGGAGTATTCAACACTGCTGACCTATGAGTGTGTCCCTTTCTCTGCCATTCTGACAGGCTTTCATTCAACCATTCACAGATCAGTACAGACAATTTAAGGCAATTAGATGGTGACTTGCCCCAGGCATTCAGTAAGTTCATGGTAGAGTTGCCAACTCTGGAATGAAAAATGGGGCGGGGCGGGGGGGCAGGGCCTGTGGGGTATAATGCCCCAGAGTTCTCTTCAGAGGAACTGGAGTCTGCTTATGTCTTACAATGTGGGATTCTAAATCTTAATTGCAGTTTAGAATCAATGTTTGCAAGGAGCAGACAACCTCTGATTTAACCAAGGTGCCCGCATTCGGTCAGCACAGTGACATGGGAACTTGAACATACCTAAGTAATATTTTGTTGCTAGTGTTATGCGTGGATAAGTGGAAATGTGGTTCATCAGATACAGTGAGTTCTCCGTCTGCAACACCATACTGCAACTTTAAAAAACAACTTCAGCAAGCATAAAGCCCTTTACAGTAGCAAGCGTGAATCATAGTTGCTACTTAACACAGTATCAAAGTCTGCTAATATTTGCTAATGACTGTATAAAAACTACTTCTAAGGCCAAATTAAAAATCATTTTTGTTTGCTACAAAATAAATGATTTCTATTTTCAATTTTCCGTCTTCCTGCTTCTCATATTGTGATGGTTAAGTAGCACATAGGAGTAGCACATAGAAGTTTACAGCTTTCTTTTTGCAGTCTTCACCTGGCATTTGATATATATTCACAATTCTTTATAATTTCATAACTATGCTTCAAAGCATCATTTTATTTTCAGTATTCATAAGAAAGGCTATTCTTCAAGCCATAAAATAAATTTAGGTTTGATAAGCAAGTAAGTGGGAGAGAAGATGGCATGGTATAAACCAGGGGTCTGCAACTGCGGCTCTTTCGTCCTTGTACTGTGGCTCCGTGTGACTTGGGTCCTCTCAGCCTCCTTTGGAGAGTCACCCTAAGGGTTAATTGGAAAGAGTCCCCGTTCCTAGAGAGGCACAGCCCGAGACAGCTATCCCAAGCCACTTCCGGCTTTTCTGTCCCAGCTGCCTGGTTGGCTGATGACGGTGATGTTGAACTTCATGGATTTCATCACACGCTATAATTGTTTATACAAAGCGTAAAGGTTACACACACACACGCGCGTGCGCGCACACACACACACACACAGTGTTATCTTCATTTTAAATGTCAAAAAGTATTTGCGGCTCCAAGTGTTTTCTTTTCCATGGAAAACACACACACACACACACACACACACACACACACACACACACACACACACACACACACACACACACACACACACAGTGTTATCTTCATTTTAAATGTCAAAAAGTATTTGCGGCTCCAAGTGTTTTCTTTTCCATGGAAAACAGGTCCAAATGGCTCTTTGGGTGTTAAAGGTTGCCAACCCCTGTGATAGACCAACCTCATCACATCTCAGAAGCTAAACAGGGAGACCACCAAGAAAGGCTCTGCAGAGAAAGGCGATGGCAAGCCATCTTTGCTTCTTACTTGCTTTGAAAGATCTTATCTGGGATTGCCGTAAGTCAGCTGCAATTTGATGGCACTTTGCACACACACAAGTAAGGGTATGAGTATGTGTGTACATACAACCCCTAACGTTGGCTTTGTCCTCAGCTATGACTCCAGAATGCTCCGTTATGCTGGCAGGGTCTGTGGTGGTGCTGGTGTGGGACTCAGTGTTGTGTCAGAGCATCCTGGGAAGTGTGGCAGTGGTCCACCAGTGAATTTGCCCCTCTGACAGGGTAAGTATCCCAGGGAGGGCATTTCTGCTGGTGTAGGGTCCTACCACCTCCCCAAATCCTTTCAGCCCCTCCCACCCCCACACACACACTGGATTGGACTGATAGTTACATAGAGAACTATATTCTGGGAAACCATTTAACAGAAACTTAATGGTGCTCCAATTACAACCAAGCCCATAGAAGCGATACATAGTTAAGGGAACGCTTTTGACAAAAAAAAAAAGTAAAGTTACAATAGCTGGCAAAGGGGTGAAGAACAATCTGACTCTGAACTATTCAAATAAATAGGCTACAACCATTTTTAAATGAATAGATTGAAGCCTGTAATTATGATGTCCCAGAACTATACAAAGCATATTTCAGTCAAATATGTTCTTCTGTATGACTTTTGTCAAAGACCTTCTCACATATTCACATAGTTATGCAAAAGGAAAAAATACATTTCAGGAAAAGGTTATAGCTTCTCTTTAAAACCTGAAATCCCAATTACATTTTAACTGGCACATGTAAGAAGTTTGAAGGTTCATCTTCAAGATCAGAAAAAGTAGCACAAATCCAGCAAATTTCTCAAAATTGTATTATCAGAGCTTCAGTATGAAAAAAATGGAACCAAAAAAATAAAAAAAGGAAACTGAATTAAACCAATTTGGGCAGAATACAATGAGAGTAACAAAACTGGGATTTCATCCATGCCTTTTAGCCTGTTAGATTCTGAGATGTGCACCTTGTGAAACACATATCTCAGCAACATTTAAAGCACTTTCCCCACCTTATAGTAGGATGGGAAAGACAGAACAAATTCATTCACTCTCTCACTTATTCCTTCTGTCCTGGCTTAAAAGCTGTGAGCAGTATCAATGTGAATCAAGCATTACAGATTACAACTGCCAGCTGCTGGGAGCATATCCAGTACTTGGACATTTCAAAGAATGGACAGCTATAATAGGGGTTTTCTGGGACCACTGGTAATGAATTTTGAAATTGGTTTAATTCACCGGCTACATTATGATGTTTATTAAACTGGTGTGGCAGTTCAGTGGTTGAATCCAAAACTATTCAGTAGGAACTGTTCAAAAGTTTCAGGAAATTTTCAGTTTTGATGGGGAAAAAAATCCCTGTAAAACTTCCCGGTCAAGATGCAATGTGGCCCATTGTACAGATAAACCCCTTCAGCTCTCTAGTTTCTATGGTGACTGATGCCGTTTTAGAGCTTTGCAGAATTTTGCTTAGATGTTAATGGCAACTCAAGGCAAGGAATTCTCTCTCACATTGGGATTTACTCCAGAGAGAACAAAGTGTTTCTTGTTGCTGTTCTTTAACACAGCCCAGCTCCTGAAACTGGTCCAGCAAAACAAGACTGACACTTACCCTTCAGCATTTCAGTTGTTTCCCTAGCTACAAAGAATTTTACTACACAGTCTTCAAGGCTTCATAGCACGCTGTCTTGGACATGAGCTTCAGAAGAATATATCGCTCACAACTTAGCCCCAGACCATCAATCAATCCAAAGCATATTAGCTATTTTGTCAGCACAGAAGCCAGTGTTATAGCATAAAGCGAGCCTGTGTACTACCACGAGGAATCTCTCTATGGAGCAAGACAGAAATACAGAACCGGTCACACAAGCTGCCACAGAGAAGATTGTGCATGAATAGGTTCTGTCAAATAAATGTTACAGAATGCGGAACATTTTGCTAGGCAAATTACAGACAAACTCCATCACTGCAGACTGCAAAATGTAGCTAGAGCAAGAGCAAAGTTTATGAAAAAATAATTTGTCACTTCAAAGTGGCCAAGCCAAAGAACTCCCCTTTTTCTAACTGAGATGTATATATGCCATTCATCATGTAGATGCAATTCATGAATTTACAGACTGAAAAGAAAAAAGTGCTTCAATCAGCAGTCCCTAGATTATAGTTCTGTTATTTGTTTGTGAAAAGAAGTAGCTTCAGGTTGCAAATGATTTATGACAAGAGACTAACAAAGGTGGTTTGCCATTGCCTTCCTCTGCATAAGCACACCCACACACGCCAGCTGGGTGACCTTGGGCTAGTCACAGCTTTTTGGAGCTTTCTCAGCCCACCTACCTCACAGGGTGTTTGTTGTGAGGGGGGAAGGGCAAGGAGATTGTAAGCCCCTTTGAGTCTCCTACAGGAGAGAAAGGGGGGATATAAATCCAAACTACTCCTCCTCCTCCTTCTTCCATTCAAGTACTAACCAGGGCTGACACTGCTTAGCTTCTGAGATATGACAAAAATTAGACTCGTCTGGGCCATCCAGGTTATGTTTACTAGCCAAGCTGTTATTTGGAGTTGCCAATGACCCAATTCTTCAATGAATCCCCCCGGGACACATGTAGACAACTCCAGAAGGACAGTTTGCCCTTGAACTGAACTTCTGGATGAGACATATGGAGCCTCAAGTGTGTGAGGAATGATCCATCTTTCTTTCCTTCCTTCTATGGAAGAAAGGATGGGTATATTTTCTTCTGGGTTTTTACGAGAAACATTGCTGGAATGCTGTCTCCCATAAAAGCCGAACAAAAAGGGAGGAAGATACTGAAGAGGAAAGGAAAGTTTGTATATATCCTACAAGTTGGATTCCTGCAGTAACTGCTAGAAGCATAGTTCTGCTGCTGCTATGGCTAATCAAAGGGGAGGCAAACTATATAGAAACTACAGGAGGAAGGAAGGCGTTATTTTTCCTGACCTTGCTACAGAAATTTGGGATGTGGAAGATACACTGTCTTGCTTTTCCTCTCCCATCCCTCTCCCATGTTCTGTCATGTTGCTTTAACGAGCTGAGTGACCATATGGAATCCTGATCACTGCAGAAAATGGGGTATCATGAGGTAAGGCAAGCCCTCTCCCTCTAACAGAGAAGTCGCAAAGCTCCTGTGTTTTTCGTAGTCTGTATCTACAGAGTGTGTGAAAATGTGTTCCCACCAGGGCAACAGAATATCCACACACAAAACGTGCTCCCCATTCTTCCCCCTTTTTGGCTGCCCCATCTGTACAAATGCATAAGGATGACAAAAATCATGCCAGGACAGCCTGTGACCCTGATCTTCCCTTTCCCTGCTGTAATGCTACAGCTTGCCTCAGCCAGGGAAGGAGACAAAGCCCTTTAAAAGCCTAAAAGGAAGGGGGGAGAGTTTGTGGCCCCCCACAGTCTTTAGTCTAGCTCTAGCCTGCCCACTGCTGCAGACTTTGCAGGAATATTGACAGAGACATGGTATCTCTTTTAATACCAAAAATAAATACAGCTGACCAAAATCCAGATTTTGTACCAGGTAAAGTTTCACTGAGAGCCAGCGTGATGTAGTGGTTAAGAGCAGGTGGATTCTAATCTGGAGAACTGGGTTTGATTCCCCATTCCTCCACCGGAATGGCGGAGGCTTATCTGGTGAACCAGTTTGTTTCCGCACTCCTACATTCATGCTGGGTGACTTTGGGCTACTCACAGTTCTTTGGAACTCTCTCAGCCCACCTACCTTACAAGGTGTCTGTTGTGGGGAGAGGAAGGGAAAGGATTTGGAAGCCACCTTGAGTCTCCTTACAGGAAAGAAAGGTGGGGTATAAATCCAAAACTCTTCTTTTTGAAAACAGGTATCAGCCAAAACTGAGCTCTGAAGTTTCATACCAGACTATTCACACAAATATATAATGATCAGTTAACCTCACTGTGTGACAATTTCTCATGAGATCTATGATCAATTAAATTAGCATGAGGCATTAATCTCTAGAACAGATTTCACATGAACTATTAGCATACAATATTTTTTCAAATATATGAATTTAAATGTTACTGAAATAACAAATTCAGGTGAGTTGCCATGTTCATTTGAAGCAGTAGAAAAAAAAGTTTGACTCCAGTGGCACCTTTAAGGCCCGTGGAGTTTTATTCTTGGTATGGGCTTTCATGAGCATGCTTATGCTGAGGAGAAAACTTTGTTGATCTTAAAGATGCCACTGAAGTCAAACTTTTTCCTACTGAAGTAACAAAAACCTGTAGGTCTCTCTCTTCTAACCCTTTTAACCATCCACATATTACTCATAGGATAAGATGTGGGACCAAACCACGGAGCAAAATTATTGTGGTATTTCTCTTCACTTTCTCCCTAATGGTTAGGTTCACCTCTCTCTAAGCAGCCCAGTATTATATCTCCCAAATGTTTGATCTTATCCATACTAAAGAATACAAATTAAATTATTATAAATATGCACAAAGATAATGAACAGCTGCCACTAACCACTGAATAGGTTTTTTTATTGATATCTCCCCTTTCTCTCCTGTAGGAGACTCAAAGGGGCTTACAATCTCCTTGCCCTTTCCCCCTCACAACAAACACCCTGTGAGGTAGGTGGAGCTGAGAGAGCTCTGAGAAGCTGTGACTAGCCCAAGGTCACCCAGCTGGCATGTGTGGGAGTGTACAGGCTAATCTGAATTCCCCAGATAAGCCTCCACAACTCAAGCGGCAGAGCTGGGAATCAAACCCGGTTCCTCCAGATCAGAGTTATTGCAGACTACAGTAAAAACTGTACAAGACGGTGGCTAACAATCTGGATCACCTCCTCAGTCTTGTCACCTCTTCTGCCTTTGCAAACACCTCACCAGAGTATCCCAGGGCCTGCTTCTTTTTCTCACTGATCGTTTGTGGGGTCCTGGCCAAATTTTCTGCTAACAGAAGGGAAGACATAATTTCTACCAATTCCTCCTTCCTCCTGCAGACCCAGTTTGCCTCTCTCGACATTTCTGTACTCTTAAGAGTAGAATTTCAGGGAAAGCTCTGGGCTGCAGTAGGAGGGGAAGAGGCAGGAAAGTTCTGTTCTACTGTTGAGCAGAAAACCCAGGAAGTTGTTCAAAATATGAAAGAGTGGATTCAGACAACCATTTCGAAGAGTCACATTTTGAAGAGTCTTTATCCATAGTATTCATGTGGTAAAACATTCTTGCAATCGGTCTCCAATATGGTAAGATGGCAAAATGCCTAGATTTTGAAAAACAATGGGTATGCTATTTTTACCACATAATAAGGCTGTCAGATCTGAGCAAGGAAGATTTGCAAAGAAGATTCTGCCCAACCACGATGCTTACTGGGTAAATTTGATCTTATTGCTGTCTCTTAGTTAAATGGAGGAAACCATGTGCTACCTAGAGGTATGGCCCAGACAGAGCCACTTCACAAGACAAATAATACAATACAATAATACAATAACAACACATTCCAACATTGTACTGGGAAAAAAAGTTTCCCTAGCTTGGCTACTCCCCTATCACCAAATACAATTTAACAGTAACAATTTTTTTCTGCTTTACTGTTCCTGTCATATTATTGACATCAGGGGTCTCCTTGAAACAAATTCTGAGAACTCTGAATTAAATAAACAGTGGTGGCAACATATGTAACCTGCAAGTCAAAATCAGGCTATTAATGACTACACTTGATCGGTTCATTACCAACAGCTGCTTTACAACATTTGGCATTCCCGGGAGGAATAAGAGATTGTTCTTCATTGTGAAATGTTTCTTGGCTCATTGAAAAGGAGGACCATTTCACTGTTTTATTTGAATGCATAACAGACAGTAGAAACTGGGAAACTGTCTGTTTTTCTCCAACAGAGAAGTGAAGTCCGGATGAGAAAAGCAGATTGAGAAAAATGTGTTATTTACTTACTGAGTTTCAGTTCCCAGTAGTAGTTCAATTTTCTCTCCTGCGTGGTTACTTAGGACAGTTAATCTAAAGAGGTGATTTGCCGAAGTCTGTCGGGAGTAAAGCATAGTTGTGCTGTTTTTTGCAGGAGAGGAATTCAGCTCTTCACTGTCACACTGTTCAACTAACAGCTGATCCCTTAAGGAATAGTCTGTGACATTATAGCTCTCTTCACTGCAAAAACAAAGACAGGGAGGGAAGGCAGACAATTGCTTAGAGATAAATCACCACTAAATGCATTGGGAGTCAGATCTCGCAGTGCAGCCAGTCTCTGAGAACATTCTATTGCACATAATTATTCAGACATTTCCCTTTCTGCAAAGAAGGGGAAAATACAGAATGTTTACAAAGCATTCGCTTGTCAATGAGACAAATGAAGGTAATCTTTGAGTCCCATAGAATCCCATTCAGTGATGCAGTTTACATGTCTCTGATGTTCTTTTGATGATCTGAGAACCCTACTTTTGTTCCATTTAAAGGAAGAGATGAGGCTAGTCTGATGCCAAGCAAAGAACAAATGGCCAGCAGGGGTTGCCCTGTGATTATTTTATCAATCTTTCCAACACACAAGCATAATTCCTATTCCAGTTAGAAGCAACATTCTTTCTTAGTTTGCTTTTCCAGGGAGCTGAATCTGCCAAGTCCTGTCATTAAAACTGAATCAATGCTCTGCAACTGCACCAGGGAACAGAAGATCCATCCAATCGTTGATAGTGCTAGATTTGATTTGGTTTTTTTTATTTTAAAAAAAGCAAATTAGGGTGTTAAAATTAAAATGGTGAAAACAATACACTGTAAAGTTTAAGGAGCCTGAAAAAGGAACCTGGAAGGATAGAAGACATTACAAGAAATTTCTTTAAATATGAAAATGAACGAGAACAATTTTAATGGTGTTAATTAAACAGTATTAACAACATATGGAAGTGGACTCCAGATCAAATCAAACCTGAACTGCCCCTAGAAGTTAAAATGGTGGTGTGGGGAGCCTGGAAAACACATGCAAGGATTTCTACATTTCCCTCCATTATAAAACTACCCTTTATTTTATCTAGCATATTTTTATCCTGCTCTTCCTGCGAGGAATTCAGTGGCATGTATCATTCTACTCTCCAGCACTCTGTCCTCACAACAATCTTGGTTGAGACTGAGTAACTAGCACAGCATGGCAGAGCAAGGATCGGAACCTAAGAGTCCCATCAAAGGGTGTGTGAATCTGCCTGTGTGAATCTGCCTGTGTGAATCTGGGAGTGGTGCGCAGCCACACGTGGATTTGTCCTTCCCGGGACACTTCCCTGGTGGAAAAGCAATGTCAGTGACATGCAGCTGTCAAGGCCCTCCCCAGCCAACGTAGCAGGGCCATCCCAGGGGGAGATGCTGACAAGGCCTTAGACTTTTGGCACCAAAAAGGGTGTCACAAGTCCAATACGGCCAATGGGGACTTCTCGGAGGCAGGGAGACTTTTTCGTCTTTCCAGGCTCCCCACACCACCAGGAAGCCTCTTTGTGTGTGTGTGTGTGGGGGGGGGGGATGGCCCGGCACAGTCACCGTACTATGGTCAGGCACATGACCTCTTGGAGGGGGATGCCCGTCTCTGAGATTCTACTTGAACACTCACTGAGTCTTACTCTCTGTGGGTGTGTGGTGTCCAAAACTATAAAAATTACCAATCAAACTTCAGCAGTCTATAAAAGCTCAGCTTGATTGCACATTCCAACAAAAAAGGAAGGGAAATTATAACTTAAATAAAAATTAGAGAGACATTTTACTTAAATAGTCAATTTCCTGGAGTCTGTAAAGCAATGAATGCCAGAGTTTTGCTGATCCGGAATGAGAGAACCAACTTTTCAAGGAGGGATTTATTTATTTACAGTACATACAATCTGTATATGATCAATGCCAAAAAATATGCACTATTATGGGTGTTTCACTAGAGAAGACAGCTAGAAGATGTTATGTGAAAATGGATACGCAAGAACAAGTTTTTAAAGAAAACAACTTCATTATAAAGTACAGAAAGAAGGGATTTACTTTTGTTCTACTTCTTGCATTTCAGTTTCTGTTTGCACAAATCACCAGATGCCACAGAATATAGTGAGACCTTTTTTTCTTCTTTGTATAAACATATTTTTCCTATTTATTTTTTCTCCCATTTGTGATGGTATTCTTGCATCATTAAAATGCAAAGATTTGCTTCAACTGAAACAAAATCTTAACTACAAATTTTTGTTTTAAAATTACTTTTGGCTCTGAGTTCCACAGAAGTCATACAGTAATTATTTAAACTGATGCCTTAGTCACTTAAATTGTTTAATTAAGAACCCAAAGGCTTAACTATTTTGAATTTCTTCCTGGTGAATGCAGCCCCAGCTGTGGACAGGTAGCATTCCAAAGTATTACTTGACCTTTGGCTGGCTTCTCAGTTAAGAGGTCCAGCTGCATTCCACTTCAAGGATTATCTCAGGGGCTGACAAGTCATTAGGAACAGGCAGAATTTTAGGGGTATCCTCAGGGAACTGCAGAACATGAAGTAAGAATATTTCATAATCACAACCTTAATAAGTATGCTGAGGTCTTCTTGAAATGTATGCGAACCACTTTGACCTGTATCAGTACTGTGATTACAGAAGTTTTAGAGCAGCCTGAAGCACTATTGTTTTAAAAGAAACAACATGTGGGTATGTGTATAAGGGGTGGGGGGGGGAAATACAGTGGAGAAGATCAAAGAAGATATATTAAACTTTAGGGTAGAAGTCTTATTTTTGTAGCCCACAGGGGGATAATTATAGGATTGTACAGGTATATGGTATGCAACAGAGCTTGCAACATAGCTTCTCTATGGATCATTTGCTCTTCTCTTTCATTAGAAGCTTCAACTGGGTAAATACGTATTACTGGGTAAATTCCTATTACTTCTTTTCCATCTGGTTGACTTTTGTTAACATACAAGAGGGTGGGAAGTGCAGCTGGATAAGACCTGGGCTAAGCATTTACCCCTCTTCTTCTTCAGATGAGCCCAGGCATGGCATAAGCTTTTGGATCCCAGCCCTTTGGCTTAAGGCTGTGGGCCTTTATGAACTATGGGGGTGGATCCAATATTGGCATAGAATGACTGTGACTTCTCAGCAGCTTCAAGGGTGCGTGGCAGCTTGTTGGGTTGCAGATCTTTTTCAAAGTGTAGTACGTTTTACTTTGAAAGCCTCTTTCAGTCTGTGTAACAGAATAAACTAATGCATGATCCTGCAACAGACCATTGTTTGTTATATAACAATGCTTGGCGCTGAGCAGTATCATCCAATTCTTAATCGTCTGAGCAATACATGAAGGAAAGGAGATGAGGCTTGACACCTCTCAGCACAGTTGATGTGCAGGTGAGGATGAACAAAGTTTACTAGCCGGGGGGGGGGGGGGGGGGGGGTTGCCTGAGGACAGTAGCCATGGACAGTTTAGCACATTTCCTCCCCTTAAATATGCTATGAGAGCCAGCCTGGTTCAGTGGTTAAGAGCAGTGGATTCCATGTGAACAGTCGCGGAGCTACAAGGGGACAGGGGGGTGCGGTGTGCACCGGGCGAATGCCTGGGGGGTGCAAAAAATCACCCCAGGCCCCTCCCCTTCCTCCCGCGGCGCCCCCCCCACCCCCCTTTCCACACTTACCTTTGTTCCTTTCCTTGTTCAAAACTTTTTCAGGTTGCAAAAGGCCTGTTCGCAGTAAAAACAGCCTGAGGAACCACAGTTCCCAGGAGACCTTGGGGCTCACAAGGTCTCCTGGGAAGTATAGTTCCCATCAGGCCATTTTTACTGCGAACAGGCCTTTTGCAGCCTGAAAAAGTTTTGAACAAGGAAAGGAACTAAGGTAAGTGTGGAAAGGGGGGAGGGAGGTGCGGGGGGGCAGAAAATGCAGAATGCGCACCGGGCACAGTTTGGCCCAGCTACGCTTCTGCATGTGAAGCCTACTGGGTGACCCTGGGCTAATTAAAATTCTCTCAGCACTCTCTTAGCTCACAGAAAAGGCAGGCAATGGCAAACTACCTCAGAACGTCTCTTGCCATGAAAACTTTATGGAGTCACCATCAGTCAGATATGACTTGACAGCACTTTGCGTCACATCAGCATATGAAAAGCCCTTCTGGATTAGATTGGTGGTTCACCATAATCCTGTTTCACACAGTGACCAAGTGTGCCCTGCAGAGACAACTAACCCAGGGCTTAGAGGCTTGGCCCTTTTGCTAATGCTGATGGTTTACTACCTGTGAATATGGAGGTTGTGTTTAGTCACCCTGGCTAGTAGCCATTGATAGATCTCCTCCTCATGAATTGGTCTAGTCCTATTTTAAAGCTAGCTATGCTTTCATCTTTCTCTAAAACAGCCCAGTGGATGCAGATGGAAGTTCTTCAAGGAAGTTCTTCAAGGAAAAGATAAGTGACTGTGATGGCAGCCCAGAATTCCCTATCCGTCAACTATATTGGAGATAGCACTATTTCTTTATTCTGTCTTTTTAAGACGGAGGTTACCACAATAAAATTCAGTCATTCTTTCTCATTAAAAGTTTTTACAGAGCATGAACCAGGAAAATGATGTTTAGTACCTGACAGATGTTGACATCGGTTATTTATCCTGGGTACTGCACACAAAATATAGTATATGAAATCACCTCATGAATTCGCTATTAAAAATGTATGAAGAGAGTAACTTTCAAAAACACACTTTATTTTCTGCAGCTTAATGCAGAATTTGTATGAATCTTACTTTCTCTCTCTGAGATTTTCCTCAGGGAGAGTTTAGGCAGTCGTGAACTTTTCCCCTCTCTCCAGTTATTCTCATTATAAGTAAATGCTCAAATTGGGAGAACCTATATTTTTTGAATAAAAGATCTTGCTTGATCCTCAGTTGGGCTTAATCATACACTATTCTGGGGGTATCTCACGTTCATACAAATGCAGAGTCTCCAGAGCTGGGTGTTCATTTTTTCCCATATTGAGGTGAGACAGGCTGTATCTCAGGCATTTACCTTTCCACACACAACAAAGTATATGAGTTGATGCATGCCTGAGGGCTTTCTCTCTTTCGTGTAAATTCAAAAGAAGAAATCTGACATCCAAATGGTTTCAGAGCTATGATTTATCTTGGTATTAAACTCTCTCATTAATTCAAACATGCTCTGCTACCTTTATTCAACTACCATGTTCAGTTTTTTTTATGCCCTGTACTATCTATAGAGGATTGAATTTTTTTCAAAGCCTGAAAAGCCCTGAGAGAATTCCTCAAAACCACATATAACGTACTTATCTTTGGAAAGGAATCCTAAAATGTCATGTACTTTAACCACAAGGACACATTAAAGATAAGTTAATTACTTGAAAAAGTAGAAGAACAATATCCAGTATTAAACATTCAAGCCAAATCAAATAACTGATTTGTATTATAGTCCACTGATGATCTGAAGCCTAGATCTGATAGCATAAACAAATTAAGTTATACAATTATAACATCACATGAAATGCAAGACCAAAAGCACAGGTTCCAGAACAACTAACAATGTATTCAATCAATGTTCATAACAACTAAAGCATAAAGACCCATCAGGGTATGCCTCGTGCTCTGAGATTTATTATGCTTTATCCTACTTATAGCTTATTATAGCTAAACCTGAATAAATCTCATTGCTTAGATGCCTTTCAGCTTGATTGCTCAATGTATGTGTTGCATGTACGGTAATTCTTTTAATGACACCTTTGGTATGTGAAACATTTTCAAATGCTTTTTTACATGTACAGAAAATGTTAACTGGAGAATTTTACACACATTAGCAATTTTAGACGGAATTAATTTTGGATTGACTACCTAATTGGTCCTCAATGGTTTTGCTCACATCTACAGGTAAATGGCTGGTCTGACTAAACAGACAAACATTTTAAAAGACAGCAGGAAAGCACAAGTCTGTGAAGTCATTTTAGAAGATGTAAAACAACACATTTTCTTGAAATTTTAAAAAATGAGCCTGTTCAAATTCATTTCTATTTAAAAAAAACAGTGTGTGTCAAAATCCTTCCAGTGACTTCTAAATACCTTTAGAATCATAGAATTGGAAGGGGGCCATACAGGTCATCTAGACCAACACAGGATCAGCCTGGAGCATACCAGACATGTGTTTATCTATCTGCTGCTTAAAGACTGCCAGTGAGGGGGAGCTCACTACCACTCTAGGTAGTTGATTCCACTGTTGAACAACTCTTAGCTGATTCTTGAGGAGAAAAGATTGGAGGAGGAGGAGGAAAGGTTGAAGTCCTCCAGAACAACTAGCCTAGGGGTCCTCAACTCCATCTCTGGGACCACCTGTCAACTCAGGCAGAGAGACTGTTGGTCAATGATCTGGTGGTACACCAACAGAATTCCAGTATTGTTTCTCTGTTCCAGCATTAGGTACACGGCCTCAAAACCAGAATTGTCCTGGATGGGACATTTTGCTAGGTGGATAGAATACTTGGGGACTACAGCAACCCCACCTCCTTGCCTGCCAAATCTATGGTGATATATCACTGAGTACCCCAAAGAGAGAGGTTAACCCTTTTCCCCAGTTAAGGCTGAATAATTCATGCCAGGTCTGCCCTATGATCCAGGATTAAATCTTGGATGCTGATTTTCTTTTCTGATAGGCCTGGCATTTAACAGCAGGATGTCAATTAAGAATAATGGATTTCATAGAAGGAATGTTCAGGAAGAACATAATTGCGTTTTTATACTTGTGACAGTGACTAAGGTGTGTGTGTTTATATTTACTGTGTTAGTAATGAAATAAAATTACCTATTTAGACTTTTTTCCCATGTGCCATCCAAAGGACATATTCTTATATACTTTGTATGTAATTTTCCCCTCCATGGCATATTTTAAGAAGGAGTCATTTGACAATCACACTGTATAAACAGTATGTGGTCTAGGCCTGACCCTATAATCTTTTGTCTTTGTCTTCTTTGTGCAGTTAGCTTGTTACCTATGTAATGTCTCATAATCATCAAAATAATATCATTTAACAACTTTTTAGGGAGATCACTATTGTCAGATCTTGTGCAACAGAATGGGTTATTTCTGGTTCAAAGTCTAATAATAATGATACCACCCAGGGCTCCAAAGGAAACCAGTATCTAGACAAAACAGGAAAAATCCAGAAGGCTCTGGAGTAGACCATGGGAGATGGAAGCGACTTAACGGCTCTTAGCACACATGAAGTACTTACCTTTTCTTCTTAGTGATAATGAGGACATCATTAAAGAGGAAAAAGTACACCTGTTGCTTGGAAGTCCTTTTAGAGAAAATCCCAGTGTCCTCCACATATGCTGTCAATTCACCCCGTTTTACTAGCCACCGGGAAGAAGATACCAATGGAAAAGGCTACAAAGTAAGAAAATTGCAGTTTAATTTCTTCATGGACTCAATCAAATTTCCTTGGAGAAAAATTGGTATTTTGATTCTCAACTTTTCAATTATATGCTACATAAAAGAATCAAAGTGAAACTGAAAATGCACATTTATGGACATTTTGAGAATAACCATGTATAGTACTGATGATTTCAATGGACTGTTTTCAGTGATGCAAAGTTGGGGTACAAACCATTACTTCTATGAAATCCATTATTTTGAATTAATACTGCCAAAACAATGATTACTTTACATTCCACTTTTTTGCCATTCTGGAATTCTGTGTGGCTTATATTCCCAGGTGGCCTTGCATCCAGATACTGACCAGACATCTACTGGCTTAGCTTAAGAGAGCTATCTGTACCAGATAACCCTCCAACAACATCTTTTAATTCCTTCTATTCCTTTTTGGCTGAATGAAGACAGTGTAGTAAAGATTCACTGGCTATTACCCTGAATAGTACATTAGTACACATATCTAACTCATTTCAGCATCAGCGAGCTATTCAAGCTTTGAGAATGCACAGAACAGGGCCTCCCAATCTTGCCAACGGCCAAGTGAATTGCAGTGCATTCTGTTCTGCATGCCTCTTTCACTGCATCAGCATGAAGTACCTTTATTATTATTTCCCAAAATAGAAACTATTAATCTGAACATAACGGTCTGCCAAAATTTGGGCCAGAGGAGGGCTACTGAGTGTATTATGCTGCTCTGTGTTCAAGAATAGACCAGGGAGTTTAAAAAGCCCCACAACCAGGCAAGCTGAGTGGCATCTGCAGAGGTACAAGCTATTGTTGTAGGTTAACAGCAACTGGCATTAGATCATCCATTGCTTTGCACCTCACATTGGCTCATTCCGCACATGCAGAATAATGCACTTTCAAACTGTTTTCAATGCTCTTTGAAGCTGTGCGGAATGGCAAAATCCACTTGAAAACAGTTGTGAAAGTGGTTTGAAAATGAATTATTTTGCATGTGCAGAAGGGGCCTTTGATAGTGGTGCATGTGAAGGCAATTGGTGTCCTTCTCACCCACTAGCCAACCATATTTATCTGACCCTGTCTTCAGCTTTCCTTCCTTCCCTCCCCCGGGCAGCCTGTCCCTGAGAAAACTCTAAGTTGCATGATACTGGTTGAGCCAAGTCCAGTTGTGCAATGAGAAACCTGCAGGGACTTGCAAGGGCATCTCCTTTTTCCCTGCCCCATCATTTCATCTTTCCCTTCTCCTGGCAAACCCCATACCATCTCCTTTCCATGTTATTTATCTCCTTCACATCTACCAAGCAACATACATTTAATGAGCCCTTCGTCTCCAGTTATATTTATTGTTTATCTTCCATCTTCCTCCACACAGCATTCTCCTCTCCTTCATTTTATCATCACAACAACCCCGTGAGGTAAGTTAGGCTGAGAATGTGTAACTGGCCCCAGGTCACCCAGTGAGCTTTCATGACAGAATGGAGATTAGAACCTGGGACTTCCAGATCCCAAACAGAAACTATAAACATTACACCACACTGGCTTTTGTGTGGTGACTGCTGTTGAACAACTGTTGGCAGCTAGACCTGGTTGAGACATGGAACTCTCAGGGTATTAAGTCGTCAGTTGATTGTTGCTGGTCATGGTCTTAATGAGTTCGCTCTCAAAGACCAAAACAATTCTAAAAAGGGTCCTACCCCGCCTCCCACTTTTACTGATTGGAGTAAGTGACATGAAGCAACTTCATGTTTAAAAGATTAAAAAATGTGGTGCGGATGTGTAAGTCACATGGACAACTGGCAACAACAAGTGGACACAGGCTATTGCATACAGTGGGGAATAACAGGTATATATGTTAACTAAATACTACACTGTGGCGCATTTGGACTGGTATTTTATGGCCATGATGACACTGAGGATTTGGTAACTCCAGGAGTGTCCAGAGGCCAAGTGAACCTGGTTGTTCCAGTCAATTCTGCCATGGAACTTCATCTCTACAGTATTGAGAGATTCTTCAAAGACAGTTCAAAATATATGCTTGACTGTCTTCTCACAGTGGCCAGGAACTATATGAAGCAGGAGTTGAAAACATGAGAGACTTTCCTGAAAAATACCATGTTTGAAGACATGCTCAGTGCTGTCCATAGAATAACAGTAGATTAAAGATATTCCAGATTTACAGTTGAACTGTTTGCAAACTGGAAAGGAAGTTGGACTAACTTCACCTTACATGAGGTAGTTAAGAAAGGGGGGGGGGGAGGAACACCATCAGTCCACATCTCAAAATGCTCAATAGAGAGCAATCTGTAACCCACCCAAGTTGCATAATTTTAATGTGAAGTAGGTAAATTAAAACAGTTTGTTTTTGAATGTCCAGCTTGCTGTGGAGTAAAGTGTAAATGACTGGGGAAGGCAATGGCAAATCACCCTGTTAACATAGCATACCTAGTAAACATGTTATGTGACATCACCAGTAATGACTAGGCACTTGCATAGGGGATTACCTTTACCAAAATAAAAAAATTTGGAGGTATTTATCTTTTTGTGCTCAGGTATGGGGGAGGGGGTTGCCCACAGTGCTAGTCTAGTCCTACGTCTGCACTCATTGGAATGAACCTTAACAGAGGATAAGGTAATTGGAAAAGGAGCTAGAGGCCACCCAATTTTCCACTTAAGACAGCCAAATATGACAGTAAATAAACTGACTGAACTAAGGTAACAGACTCTCCTTAAATGCATTGATTTGTTATCTGTTAAAAATGTACTACTAAGAGCTTGATTGTTCTTAGAGTAGCAAGTGACCAGGACAAAATCAAAGTAAATTTGCTTTGGCTGCCTTCTGCTCTACCAGTCATGCTAGACACTGATCACCACTGAACCTGAATATTAACTCTGAGAAAGTATAAACAAATTACCACCTCCAGCTTTAGATAGGAAAGAGAGTAGGAAGAATTCAAAGTCTGACAACCTTTGGAGAAGCAAGAAGCAACAGGAAGGAAAAGGAGTTTAATACTAAATTACATTACTTTATATAATAAAACAGAATAGAATAGAATAGATTTTGAAGCCTTACTATCTCACTGCCTGGGTAAAATGTCTACAAAATGAGTTTAGGATAGAAATTAAGGTGCTGGCCTTGGGTAATGAAGCTCATTGGATAAACTTGGTCCAACTGTCCCCTCCTTTTAGACTAAAATCTCATGAGATTTTCATGAGGTAAAATAATGGGGTAGCCCTACCATATATGTCACCTCATAATATTTCAGGCAGGGTGCAATATAAGTAACAATTAGTGATTTCAGTCTTTAAATAAACACACACACACACACACACACACACACACACACACACCAACTACTTTTGAGTTATGAACTTGTTTAGCCTTTTTAAAGAAATTGTATAAAAACCCACTTATCCCCACGTAATAAATTGTGTTTATTTTGGCAAAGACTCTTAAAATTTATAAATTGAAGCTACGTGAAGAAAATATTGTACCTTGATCTTGAATTCCAGCTGGGAATTAATAGTGTACATCATTTCTGTCCTTTCCATCTTCCGAGCACCTTCATTGCAGAGGCGAACCAACTAGGAAAGAAGATATTTTAGTTATCCGATATATTTCTGTTTAGAATTGCAAACTTTTTGTTGCTCTTTTTGACACAGATATTTTTCATAAATTCTTAACAATAAGAAGGGGGCTTAAAGATGGATGGAATGTAGCTGTAGATTTACAGAGCAAGAGCAGCTCATTAACTCCCTTCTCATGATATTTTCCTTTTAAACAACATCCAATTCCTAAGTAACAAGCCATAGTAATAATCATGGGTAGGTTTTCTTTTAGATAGGTAAAGTTAATTTTTTTGAACTGGGGAAGTCCACTATTCATTTTCAGTAACCTAAAAGCACTCACAGATTCAACAAGGTTGGGAATTCCTGGTTCACTCTGAAGCACAGTGGCTTTTCAGAGTCATGGGCAGGAGGAGTCTCTCCTATCAGCTACTACTGATCAGCTACTACTGGACACATCAGAGATTGAATATGGGATCATCTGAATTCAGAGTAGATAGTGAATTAATGAGTCACAACCCTATTTCAAACTAAGCCATGACATGATGGCATCTTTGGGTCTATGATGTGCATCCAACCCTTTGTCTGGAATGTGCCATATTGTTTTAAAACTGCTCTAGATGAAGGCGAGTAAAGAGAAAACATTACAAATGTCTTTCTGCTTTTCTGGGAAAAGTTCACCTGGGGTTACTGAGACAAAAAGCAGAATGTTAGCAATTTCTATTTTCAGCAATTTTGTGCATAGGAGATACAGTAAGCTATTTTCTTCCACATGAGGCCAATGAATTCAGAACAAGTAATAAGGAATTTGGAGAAGATGGAGATAAAGACTTTTTAAAAAAGGCCCTAGGGGTATCTTTTGCCTAGGAACCATTTGGCAAACTGTTAGCAAGGCATCAGAAGCATTTTTATGAGGCAAGAACAAAAGCCATACTTATCAGAGATCACTTAGTGACATCTGCACAAGTACTTGTTAGAGGAAATGCCGGTTCTCTCCCCCCCTCCCCCCCCAATCCATTTTAGCCGCTTTCCCAGTTAGAATACTGTACACATCAATCTGTTCTCACAAGGAGCTCCAGCAGTGTCGGCAGAATAATGTAATATTGCAACATCAGCATTTAAGCCAGCCACCAAATAATTATCATGGGAGGAAAAACAGATTTAGCTCTTAGGGTTTTTCTGTCTCTTACAGTTCTAAGAGTAAAACTGACATTATCCCCATGTGCATAAGAATGGTGTGAAGTGTCTGATGTCACAGGCACTGTCTGTGTTTAACAAAGAAGGCATAAATATTTCGAATGCAGAATCGCCTGCATTCATTTCTTTTTCCCTTTTTTTGTTATGAATGGAGAAATAATACCTATGCTTCATGAAGAATTTTAGGCAAAAGAAGAGGGGAGGTTTATCTCCTACATGCTAAGTTTCCATAGATAAAGAAGGACATGTTTAGCATCAGTTTCATGACAGCAGATTTTTAAGAAAGAGACCTAGTACAAAAGTGAGCTGAGCAAGAATTTGAACCCAGGATTTCTCTAATCTTAGTCCAAGAAACACTCAACTGATGTAGAAGTTTTTCTTTGCTTAATGACTAAAAGTCTGAATATAACTGCTTTATGCAATACTAGTAGCTATTAGAACCCATGGTGATCTTTGCTTCTGAGTACGTATGCACAGGTTGCAGGCTTATCACCAAAGCTTTATAAACATTTTGGACAACAAAAATGTCCTCATTTTAAACAGAGGAATGGAACATACCTTGCTTACTTCTTTTAGTGCCCGCTTGCTAACTTCATGTTTTGGTGAATCTTTAGGTGTCTTTTGGCAAATAGTCTGAAACAAAGAGTTAGCTTATTCAGAGATGAACACTTTTGATGGTGGTTGCACTGAAAGACCTTGTGAATGTGAACAAACATAAAAGCTAGAAAATTCTGCTGTATGTGGATAGAAACTATACTATCCCCAAGAGTACCAAAGAAACATGAAGTAATCCTTCATCCAAGTGATAGCTCAATGCCTGGCATCAGTTCTAGATGTGGAAAAAAAAAGCTTTTGCTCTATTATTATAAGGAAGACTCCCTAGATCCTTTTTCAGTTATAATTAAATATTTGCTTCTTGTCATTACCACTTGCATTCTTTTCCATTTCAAAACAGCTGCCATCCTATGTCTAAGAAGAAAGTAACCTTACAGAGTTCGATAATTATTTTAACTAATTGAAGGCCTTACAGCCCAATCCACAGAGTTCAGACAACCAGGGGCAGCACTGCTGCCATGCCATCTCCTGAAGGCTTCCAGGTGGTGCAGCGAGGCAGCAAGTACCTGGGGAATCCCAGCCACCTCAAAAAAAAACAAACATAGCCCAAAATGGACTTAGGGTAGTGCAAGTCCAAAGGCTGTGCCCTGGAATGCCCCCAGCGTACGTCGACAACCATGTTTAGACTGGTGCAGCTCTGAGGCCTCAGCCTACCTGCAGGTTGACCGCCACCGAGCTGCGCAATGCCTGCCCACTACCCTCTTTGCCCCCTCTGCTGGCACACTCGTTACTTGCACTGGCAAGTAACGCACCGATTCCCTTACCCTCCTCATGATTGGGATGCCCATGAACTTATTAGATGTGTCTAGAGAAACAGAAGATGCAACTGAAGTATCTTCTTTTTTCAGAAACGCCACAAAAGTTTAACAAAAGAGGCTGATCATTACGTCAACATTTTATAGACTTTTTAATATAAGCAAACTATGAAAACAAAGCAGTACTAAAACTAACATCTGATTATCTGAGGATGTAGAATACCTTTTGTAGGTAGCCAAAACACAATAAATCCATTCTCTGGTAAAATGATGTTTATACAGTCTGATTGTAATAAAATTCAGTACTGAAAACGAAAGGTCTTAATAAAATGACCCAGCTAGCATACAGAGTTCTACAGAAAAGAAATTTAAATCTATGTCCCAGGAAACTCATTGGGTGGTCCAGAGATACCCCCATCTCATCTCAGTCTAGATTCTCTTTTTATTAAATAGAAATAATAATCTACCTATGTAAAGAGCTTAATGTCCAAAAGACAAAGTCTGTAAAATGCTTCCAATGTGTAAAAGTTACATTACTGAAAATCATAGTAAGAAGAGCAGCAGAGACCAGAATCCAAAAGAAATTTTCACTTGTCACTTAGTTCAACAGAGAATTCAAGGTGCAAGAATCTCCCCCACAGCAAAAGACAGCATAAAGAATTAGATCACAATCCATACTTGGCTTGAACATACCCTTCATTTTCAGCTTGTTTTTTTTTCTTATAGACTGACAAATTTGAATAGTATAGATAGAGTTATACAATAAAAAAGGAGTCAGAGTATTATTTTTTTTAAAGAGCATCCTTCCTGCCCCCTACATTCTCATCCCAGGGGAGCAAGCACTACCTTAGACCGAAACAGCTGCAAATAGAGCAGATTTTGCCAATGGAACTATGCTCATTCTATTGCAAAGCTATATACCTCCACCCAAAACCTTCCTGGGAAGGGCATGGGTTGTGAAAGAGGGAATAAGCAGAAATGGAGTTCTTCATTCTCGCGCCTTTGCACTAAGCCTCCTACGCTATAGGCCTGTGGTGGCGAACCTCTGGCACTCCAGATGTTATGGACTACAATTCCCATCAGCCCCAATTGCCCATGCTGGCAGGGGCTGATGGGAATTGTAGTTCATAACATCTGGAGTGCCAAAGGTTCACCACCACTGCTATAGGCCCTGCCACTGCTGACATTATCCTGGCCCTCAAAATATCTTTTCAGAGGCACGGGGGGCTGCAGTGAAAAAAGAGACTAAGTTCTGCAAACATCAGTTCTGCAAATGTCACTGCGTTTGTAGTATTTTGGATCTAAGACAGAAATTCGTTCTCTGACAAAATGAAGGTGGAGTCTCTGACCTGCAGCAATTTATTAGTGGGAAAAGTATATAAAGAATGGCCACAGTCTTAAATAATACGGTTTGGATCCCATGGATCTGTTTGGATAACGGTTATCACTTTCCACAAGGACAAGGAGTCTTTTTCATGAGTGAGAGGCTCTTCCACCAAAGGAAATAAAATTTCCAATCTCCTGGAATTACGTCAGATTTCCAAACCAAAGATATGGCATTATACGCTGCTGAGGTACTTCCCCTATGGTACTAGTTCCTCCTACGGTCCACTCTCAAATCTCCAGGAATTTTCCAAGCCACAAATGGCATTCCTAGGAGAAAAACATTATCATCCGTAGACAAATCCAACAGGATTCAGCCCAATATTACATGTAACACCTTCTGATTTCAATTAGTTTCTCAAATTAATACATCTCCCAAAGAATGTAAAAGAGAATTAATGCTTCTAGTTATAACCAAAGTGAGACTTCAAACAGTGGAAATTGGAAAATGATTTTAAAATGTGATAACTGGAATAATTTTGACTAGTCTGTTAGTACCTTTCAGGGCCAATAATACCCAGTCTCTCATTTTGGTTCACACTTATATTATAATCATTCTACTCTCAGCCATAATTATTATTATTATTGAGCATCATTTGATGGACAATATATGATACCCATAACACAGATACAAGAAACTAGCTCCAAATACAGAAGAAGAAAACTCAAATCTTTGGGAAAAACACAGGAATAACAATGATTGGAACCAGTGGTGGGATTCAGCAGGTTCACACCATTTCCGCAGAACCGGTTGTTAAAAAGGGGCTTATAAACAACCAGTTGTTAAATTATTTGAATCTCACCAATGATTGGAACCCCAAGGACAATGAGGCTGCCTCAAACCCCACACATGAGTTCAGCAAACTGCAAACCTTCTAAATCAGTATGCACAATTTGATGTGCTTGTGGATGTCCTACTGTCACCCCCCCCCCAAAGCATTCCTACAGATTTGTCTGACTAAAGAAAAGAGACATGGACGATGCCTACGACAGAATGGTTTATAACACAGATTCAGGTGTCAAACTCGCAGCCCTCCAGATGTTTTGGACTACAGTTCCCACCTCCCCTGCCAGCATGATGATGGGAACTGTAGTCCATAACCTCTGGAGGGCTGCGAGTTTGACACCTACGCATTTAACAACTATTACAGTTTTTAAAACATGCTATCCTTACATCCATCAACAGTGGAAGTCGTGTAACCCTTTGCATCGGGAGGATTAGGAAAGAAATCATAGGCAAATTCCTGCATTCTTCTTGGGACTCAATCCGTGACAGAACTTCCTTGAAGGCTGGATTTATAGCTCTGATCAAAAACAAAACAATAAAAGTAGGTTTTTTTAAAAAAAATAGGCAGCATTAGTTTGAAAATCAGCTATGAATCTGGGAAAGTAGGTTCAGTTTTATGGTATTCAAAGTCCACAATATAATACCACTGTAATATAACCAAATTTGCTAACGTTTTCAGGGTTTTACCAGGAGATTGTCCATACAAACAACACTTCATCGGACGTAAGCTTTCACTCTATAGCCTCTGTATTCTCTCTTTTTCTGCAAATGTGATCGAATGAAGTGTGTGTCACAATAATGCGAAGGAATACCTTTTTCAACAGCCCCTACTTCCGCAGAGTTGCCTTTCCCAGAGAGGGGAAACAAACAAGCTATAAAAAGGGAAGCAAACACAAAGAAAGAACTGCAGTCCATGATAGCTCCTTCTCTCTGATCAGTGACAATGCTTCTCTTCTGCTTATAGGCACTGTGCTTATGAGCTGGGGAATGCACAGAGGTCAAAACAGCATGCTCATGCTTCCTCTCAGTTCCATATGTTAATTTGTTTATTACTGTCTGTACCCTTGAATTATTTCCACTTGAATCCCATTATCATTTACCACCCTCTGGTGGGTGCAAGAGTCCTTGGTTTTACCTACTCCTATCAAACAATCTGTTGTTAGCATGTGACTATTGGAATCCCCCAAAGTTATTGCATATGTTACTATCACTGCAGTGTCTATCTATTTTTACTCCAATTAGATTTTTAGAAAGCGACTATATAAGTCAGCGGTGACTGAACACCTTTCCCCAAGTTAGCTGATAGCTGATAGATCAGTGATGGCAAACCTTTTTGAGACCGAGTGCCCAAATAGCAACCCAAAACCCACTTATGTATTGCAAAGTGCCAACACGGCAATTTAACCTGAATACTGAGGTTTTCGTTTAGAAAAAATGGTTGGCTCCGAGGCGTGGGTTAGGAATAAACTTGGTGAAGCAACCATGCAACACTTTGAACAAGTCGTGCCCAGTGGCCCAGGCCAGCCTATATGTGTGTGGGTGTGTGTGTGTGATTTTCCACCCCCCAAATGACGAACTCTGTGCGAGCATGCCCACAGAGAGGGCTCTGAGTGCCACTTCTGGCACGCGTGCCATAGGTTCGCCACCACTGTGATAGATCAACAATTTCTATTGCTTGCAGTTCTGATAATAATGCTGAAATATAAACACCTGTAGTTTCTATTACGGTACTTACAGTAGTTTCTGAAGTGTTCGCTGTTGATAGACTTCATTCGAGCAATATGTTATATAAGGATCAAAAGTTGATGAAGTATGCTTTTCCACAATGTCGCTAATATCTTCTATGAAGATGTTATTCTGATGTCTGGCTTCAAGCTCTTTGAAGAATCTGAAGAGAACAAATTCACAAAACATACTTTTTTTACTAAATTTACTAAATAAAATAAATAAGTAAACATGCGGCCCTGGGGCGGGGAGGATCTGGTCCTTTGAAAGGGCCTATCGGGAATGTGAGCCAGCTGAGGCGCGCGCGCGCACACACACACACACACACACACTCACACACACACACACACACACTCCTGATCACAGCCGGCGAGCCCACTGTGGGCTCCCCAGTCCTGGCACCCACCCCAGCTCCCGATCTGCCCACCCACTCCCAATCTGGTTTGGCGAGCCAACCCCCATGCCAATATGAGCTGATGAGTTCACTGTGGGCTCACCATTTGAGGCAGATACCATCCCTCTCCCAGGTGCTGACCATTTCCTCCAGTACTGATCTAGGCTGGTGAGGCTACTGCAGGCTCACAAGCTGAAGCAGCGATCTGCCCAGTACCAACCGCCTCCCCAGTGCCAATCCGGACTGGTGAGCCTGCTGTGGCCAGCAGAGGCAGCCAAACACACACCCAGTTCTGATCTGGGCTGACAAGCCTGTTGAGGCTCTCCAGCCAAGGCAGCCACTCTCCCCAGGGCCCAGCCCAACCAAGTCACATTTATGTCATATTTGGCCCTCGTAACAAAAGAGTTCAACACACCTGGTCGAACTGGTTTTCAAACAATAAGGAACCATGGTTTATTTTTAAGAGGCTATAAACTGGCTTTATAACTAAACAATGATAAGTAAACCCTGTTGCACTGTCAGTGTTTCATTCAGACTTAAGCCACCTAAAACAGTGGCACAGGTCTGAGGAGCCCCCTAAAAGTTGCTAGGTGGCAGGGAGCTGTTTTCTCATTGCAAGCTTCCCCATGTGGCTGGAAGCCTCTCTGGGAGCAGCAGCCGGGAGTGGCCGTGGAGCCACAGCTGAATGCCAATTTGTGGATGGGATGACCAACAGCACCAGTCTCCACACCATGTTTTCCCTTAACTGATACATAGCGACATTTGAAAGTAATATATTTAAGTTCCTGCATGGTAGTGCCTTGATAATTGTTCTTTATAGGGTGATATTTGAGGAAAGATAAGCTGCTAGCTTTCTATAATTGGCATATGCCATTTTATTTAACAAAGAAAATTTAAATGATATTCAACAGCCTGGTCCAGTTTAACCATGTGGTTGTGTCTGCTCTTTTGTAAACAGATGTTTTAACTAGTTAGGTAATGATTAATCCAGGCACATGAACGCTCCTATTTTTAGCTTTATGTACCTATGCCTGGTAAAGAACTGTTCTCTGAAAGCTTGTTCACAATATTTGGAATTAATAGGTGAACCATAAAGGAACTGTAATCTCTGTTTCAGTCACTCAAAATGTGGGCGAGTCAAGCAAGAATTTCAAGGGGTTATTGTGACAGACAGGTTTCAAGTTCCACCTTCCAGGAGCCTCAGCCAATCACTTTTGAATGGCAGATTAGACTGTTGAAAAGAAAAAAGAGGCGTTTGGCAGTTTAACTGCTGGCCAACTGACAAGAGTTGAAAGTTGTTGGATTTTGGTGGGAAAAAGGTTAGGTCTGCTGGTTAGAAAGGGAGTCCACCAGAGACTTTAGGTATTTTGAAGATAGCTAAGGCTTGGGAGTCATCATTGTTACATTACAGTGGGGTAAACAAAAAAACAACAACCCCTGCCCCCATTCTTTCTTACTCTATGTGAAATGTCGGAAGTTTGTCAAAACTTAATTTTCCTCCTAACTAAACCGATCTTTTTTTTTTTTGTTTAGCTGCTATGATTAATAAAGTTGGGTGATAATCTATAAACCTAACTTAAGCTGTATTTTAGATGTGCATTACTTATTGATTTAGAAAATGTATAAACTGGTTCTCCAGAAACCTGTTTGAGCATCTTTTTTGTTTGTTTATAAGATAAATTGAGAGTTCTTTCAGGACTGAGAGATTAAAAAAAAAGAAATACATAAGGTCACAAGCCAGGAGTTCAGTTATACAAGCTATCCATGAAGAACAACATAGTCTCTGCTTTCTCTATATGTACTCATCATTAATTTGGGATCAAGACGCTTTACAGAAGTATCAAAAATTACTGTTTCTTTAAAAGTTAAACTCAAGAACAACAATCCACAGAATGCTACATGAAAAATTATTTTTGCACTATGAGTTCCCTTGCTGGATAGAGGCAAATGCATTTTATAAAACTGAAACATATGAAATCTGAGAAACAGCTATGCAAACAAAACAAAACATAAACCCCCCAAAAAATCAGTCAACACAAGCAACCCTGGCAAGGTTTCACACACTGTACTCCATCACAAATGTTGATTATCACTAATGAATTGCATATTTTATTTGACATTGATATATAAACTCATGAATGCTTACAAATGCAAACAAATACTTATTCATTTTTATTTGATATTATGCTAAATTTCAAAATTAACATACAAACCTAAACATTTTTTAAATAACAAAACAGAGAAACAGCTTTTTATTTCCTGTTGTGTACCATATTCTAGTTCGAATCCTCAGTGAAAAGATTTTGATAAAACATAATGATTCCTGTCAATATATCTTTTTTACACTTGTAGCTTCATTTACCTAACTCAGTAGAGGAGGGAGAGCTTCTGTATGTGCTCATTTTAATCAACTGGCATACTTCAGAAAATTAAGCCAAAATTACTTCCACAGGTGTACTTACTGGAAGGTAGCTGAAACTGCATAAAGCTGACATTTCAAAGAATTTAAAAACTTTTCTAAAAGAGAGAATTACTCTAAAAATAAAATATGCTTCCATTTCTTTCTAAAGCAAGAACGTTGAATTCAGTTTGCACTAAGCTTCAGGAAAAATAATGCTAAAGCCATCAGATTTTCTAGAAAAGTAAGTATATTTTTGGTCTACTACAGTAGGAGTTAGAACCAGAGGCGTAGCTCCAAGGGGACAGGGGCAGGACACACCGGGCACGCACCCATGTGGGGGTGTGGCGAAGGCGTTCTGGGGGCATGGTGGGGGCATTCTGGGGCGGGGCACGGGTGGAGGACGCACCAGTGCACTGGGCACTTTTACCTCTTGCTACGCCTCTGGTTAGAACGTCAAGTTCTTTTCTTTTTTGTTTGAATGGTGACTGCTTTAGGAAAGTAATTCTCACAGCAATACATTGCAGCAAATGAAATGAGGACTTTGTGAGCTCTACCAGAGATTTTGAAACTGACCATCAGTCCTTAGCAAAAGATAACTGGGTCAGAATCCTGAAATTCCAGCATGCTGATGTCTCAGAAACTCGGTTTTCACCGTGATGTTTTCATCTTTGATGAGTTGTTCCACTGAAAAAGTTCATATAATCCATGTAGTCTTTTCACAGTGTTCCAGACCAGGGAAATATCCACCAGGGAAATATCCATGAAAAGTAAAGGAATGCTTCTGTTTATCGATTGTTTAGTGTTTGTAGCAAATGATAATAAAGTTTCTGTGATGAGGATGATGAATGCTTCTCTCTAGTCACTTCAATCAGGGTTCTCAATTCTGAGAACTTAAAGACATCATCAATTGGAATTCTAGGCTGGTAAAGTTGGAGATTATGAAGAAAGCTGGCAATCTTGCATTTAGGTATAAGTATACTGACGCATACTGCTCTGTTACCAAAATAGCATGGGGCAGTTTATGTGACCAACAGTTTGAGGGGGAGGCAGGGGGTCTTTTAAAAAAAATCCTGCATATTTCTTGGCTAACCATAATAATTAATTTAAGCTGTGTTATCTCCCTATGACTCCTAGTGTGAAAAAGCTTTCCTTACAATTTGCTTGCTACCAGTATCAGCATTTTTGTTGACAAAAATAACTTTGTAGATTGTATACAGCAGAACAAATTCCTGCCAATTTAAAGAAGAAAATAGTCGTTCTCTAGCTCTGTGCTGTAGCTGTACAGAGGAAAACTGATAAAGCACAATGAGGTAACTGTTCTGTTTACTCCAGATAACAAATAAAATGTAATCCTGTACAGCAAGTTTCTACTAAAAAAGGTAAACAGAAGTTTAAATGACAAATGGTGCAATCCTAAACAGGCACATCCTTCAAAGAAGAGTGTAACTGTTTTAGTCAAGTTACAGAATTCATTACTGTACTGTATCACTTCATGGCAGATAGAAGAATCAAATGTGAACCCATGCCATATTAAAATAACCTTGTACTTACAAAAGGATTATCTAAGGGACTGAAAAAAAAATCTGGGATTCCTGTCTCATTACCAATGCCAATTTCTCCATGCCTACAACCCTCTCCATATCACATCCTAATCCAATCACATCTGCTATTGTCTTTTACCTGGTACTGCTATTGCTATCAGGTGTCTCAATTCACTCTTTTCTAAGGACAGATGAACTCACACTCTTGCTGTATATGAAGAAGTGAGCTATGACTCACGAGAGGTCATACCCTGCCAGAAATTTTGTAAGTCCAAGGTACTACTGGACACTTGCTCTTTTCTACTGCTGCAGACAGACTTACTCGGCTACCCACTGTGATCATTCTAAAGTTAAAATGCCAAAATATTGAGTTTGATCCAGCAAGGTTTTCCACTGTCGAAAAAAAGAGAAGACAATCCCCCTTGGCCACCCAAAAGGTGATGCTAAGCATCATGGCAACCACATGGACAACAGCCATGTGGGGCAGGGTGTCAGTGAGGTGGAAAATTAGATGAGATTAACTGGGGAAAAATGTCTGGATTCAATCCAATAATGATCAAAATATCAATATCCGGATTAGGTACTATCTGCCAATAATATTTATTTATATTTAAATATTTATATCCCACTTTCTCCCCAAAGGGGACCCAGTGGGGCTATACAGTAGAAACCAAGAAACAGCAAGGTAATGAGTCAAGAGCAGGTCTTTCCCTCTTCTCTCTGCTACTTGTTCTTTCCTCCAACTGTCGGCTAAAATCCAAAGACCAAAAGCCCTTTGTTGTGTGCCTTTGAGCACACCCAGGCTGTAACCACTTAGTAGTAGAAGAAAAACCAGCTCAGCCAGAGCTTATTCAGGTGCTGCTAGCCAGCTACCAGGGTCTTTCCCCCTCCCCCCCCCCCACACACCAGAAATACCTTTTGTGCACACCAAGGTTTTAAGCACCTATGAGCAAAGGAGAAAAACGCAGCTAAATCATAGCTGCTGTTAGCCAACTAGCAGAGGTTTCCCCACTTCATCTGCTGCTACTATCAGCTTGATATTCTTTTTTGCTCAATAAATAAATATCAAATTCTCGTCAGAATAATCTCATGAATCACAAAATTCACTAATTTTGATCTAAGTAAGCATAACTGTAAAGGTAGAGACAATTCCCTGTGCCAGTGCTGGGACATTACTGTTCCATGGGTGACATACAATCATAACATTTACTAGATAAACTTTGGCCCCTTCCGCACATGCAGAATAATGCACTTTCAATCCACTTTCAATGCACTTTGCAGTTGGTGTGCAAAATAGCAAAATCCACTTGCAAACAATTGTGAAAGTAGGTTCAAAGTGGATTATTCTGAATGTGCAGAAGGTTTACAGAGTGGTTTACCATTGCCTTCCCCACTCAACAAAACTTTACTCCCAGCAAGCTAAGTACTCATTTTACCAACCTCAGAAGAATGGAACGCTGAGACAATTCAGGTCATGGGCAGAGCCTGGCTTGCAGTACTGCAGAATGCCAGTCTACACCATAGGACCTGCGTTCAATTCTAGATCAACCCTGGATTCAACTGATCGTGGATAACTTCAGTTATCCTGTTCACAAGTCACAGTCAACATATATATAATCTACTCCTGTACACGTGATCCAGTCTGCTTGCTGTCTGTACAGAGGGAGAGGGGGCACAAACAGGCTGTTCCCACCTCTATTTCATTGCTAGCTTGTGAGCACATCCCCTATACACAAAGGCAGTTTTATATGTACAGGGCAACTGTGTACACTTGATTTTTTTTAATACATGCACAGTGGCGTAGCACCAAGGGGACGGGGGGTGCACAACCCACCAGGCGTGCACTTGTGCGGGGGCATGGAGGGGGCATTCCGCAGCGGGGGTGGGCATGGCAGGATGCACTCTTGTCCCCGACGTAGTTCTCCCTTGCTCCTGCCCTGTACACACATGCAGTACTTCTCATGTAACGTTCAATATCTGTACAGCTGAGTGTGGGATTTAATTCCCACATTTATCCAGCCTTTATTTGTTAAAAGGAAAAAATTTACCAGGTGACACTGAATAACTTTATCCTGTACAACCTGAATTCCCTACCAGTAAGCCTGGAACAAAAAAAGAAGCTCTCATCACAGAGTCATCGTGAGGGCAGATAAAAGACTGCAAAGTACTTTGTATATTACAAGAAGCTCTGATTAATAAAATCAGACCAACATTATATCAGCACTATTGTGATATTTTACACTGACCTTGCAGATTGGAACGCAAATGTGATTTTACAAAACATAAACCAGGGTTTGTTCTGACCAGTTAGTACATTGTATTGTTAATCACGAGAACACCACAGCAACCAATTCTCTCTCCTTCACTTTTTGTAATACTGTGGTGATAGAAACATTCAAAAGTGCCATGAGGAAAATAGATCCTCACTAAACAAGGCCTACTGACTGAGGCAATGGACTGAGGGTTGCAGATGTCTTAAATCAATGAAATTTAACTGCAAACAAAATGGGAGCCCAAAGAATCTGGGCCTCACCACTGATGAAGTAGAAAGAAAAAGACGAGGAACACTGTATGGCTTAAAAGTGAAAATGCTTGCTTGGTATGAGCACTGGAATCAGCCACGTGGAATTTATTTTTCTGCAAATACTTCAAGCAAAATCTTCCCTCCCTCTGTAGATGCAGATACTTGACTAAGCCAGGGGGATATGTGGAAAGCACTAGGCACACAGGAATTTGAAATCCAGCTTTTCCAGATGTAGCCAAATGCCATTTTAGCCACCTCTGATACTTGGTGGAACATTAAAAGCAGAATCCAATACACAAAGAACGATGAGAAAGCCTTAGTGTGTAGTACAACCCTTTTCATGCATTCAAAGGGACTCTGAACAGCAGCCAAAGTTGGAAATTCATTTGAAAACCACTTCTTCATTTGCAACTACTTTTGAAGAATTTCTTTTCAAAAGTTGAACACAGTCTTGGATCTCCCAGTGGCCAGAAGGTTGGACCATATTCACAGAGTCCAAGATTAAAAGCTCTGCATACCAATGAAACTCACTTGAGGTTAACAATCAATTTAACCAGGTTCACGATAATAAGCGTTAAATCTCTAATTACACATTATGTAAGAGACCCGTATCAGGTTCTCTTGACTTTTCTATCCTGCAAAAGTGCTTGCAAAGGAGCAAGGCTATTTTGACCTGGGCTTCTATGCTGGTATAGCAGAATTCTGTTCTTTGGCAAAAACAGCCCCAGTGCGGATGACTGACAGTGTAAAAGTCCTGAAGGGGGTGTATTTCTATAAAGGGAACAGTAGAGACTGTGAAGAAAACTGTAATAAAGATCAAAGTTGATATATCATTTTTATATAAACTTGTATTATACTTCAATATCGTGATAATGAAAAAATCAAAAGTAATACATTATTAGATAAATTAATTCAATCACACAATACATTTAATTCAAAGTAATATATTAATTTTAAAAATCAAAGTAATGCATGAAATTATAGTCCTTCGAGGAACTGTATCCATTTGGTTAATTCTTGTTTTATTCATATCTATTTTGGTAAAGTCAATTTAAATAAAATACCATATTTAGTTACCTCCTAAAAGTTCTTAAAGAAAAAGGAACAAACAGAGCTGACCGGTGACTAGGAAAGAGCAGGCAAGAGTTAGTATCTTCTGGGGTAAAAACCAAGAAAGAGATGATCCAAAAGAAAAAAATGCCACAAGAACTACAAATGACAAAACGTATTCATTGTGATGGCAATCTGCCAGAGTAATTGCCAGATGAATTATACTATTCTGTTTGTAAAGGAGATTTTGAAAGCTGCTTCCCTATAAGAGTATCTGGCAAGAGAACAACCCTAGAGCCATGCTTGCAATTCTTTTACTCTATTTAAGGCATTAAAGGATACCCTGGAGTAAATGTTTTGTGCTTGGACTACAATTTCTTAATCTCATATGAAAGCAGAAAATTAATTTGATACAATGAATACAAAAAGGCAAAGTAAACAGAGATGTCCAATTTATCCCATTATTTTCAAGTAACATAAGCTCTCGAAGTTAAGAAAAAATGTAATTGCCTCTCTTTCTATCATATTATAAATTAATAATAATTTATTATTATTATTATTATTGTTGTTGTTGTTGTTGTTGTTGTTGTTGTTGTTATTATTATTATTATTATTATTATTATTATTATTATTATTATTATTCAATTTAATAGACCGCCCTACCCCCGAAGGGTACAATTTATTATTACAATTTAATAGACCTAAAGAAACTTTGTTTTAGGTTCAGTCCTAAAGCCATTTTGGAAGTTCAAAGAAATGAAGTTTTTATGCCAAAGTAACTTAGAGACAGATCAGTATATTTATGCCATACCAACACCACCCCTGTAAACTTGGCTTTGGAACCTTTATGCCAATATAGAGGACAAAGATAAAGGTCAAAGTATCCACGGCACTTCAGATTCGCCCCACTGGTTGCATGGAAAAAGAGAGATTTATACTATAAATAAATTTGTATACTAATAAGACTGGCTGTAGTGGTTTTTGGAAAGTGCAGCCGAGTCACAGCTAATTTTCAAAGGAAGAGATTTTTGAAGGTGGCTTGCCATTGCCTGCTTCTATGTGGTCTGAGAGAGTTCTGAGAGAACTGTGACTGGCTTTATCTGGACGAGTGGGGAATTGAACCCACTTCTCCAGATTAGAATCTGCCACTCTTAACCACTACCCAACACTGTCTCTCCCAATTCTGTAACACAGTCCAAGAAATATTTCAAAACTACATGAAGAGCAACACACACAAGGAAATATCTGGTACAAAACACAATGTGAAGAATGAACAAACTATTCCCCAAACTTGTTTTGAAAGACGAACATCGGAAAATATAAAAATTTCACAATTACCAGTTTTCAGCTACAACTGAATAATTAACAACATGGGTTTCATTTGGGTGCACTTTGTTCCCACAGATCTCTAAGAAATTGAAAGAGACTACTTGTTTAGTTTAGACCCAGAAGAGATATGGACATTTCAAACCAGAAATGCTTTACTTAAAGAAATCAGTCAAAGCTTTAAAAGTTGTGTTACATTATCAGTCGACAGGAAACTGTTTTAAAAACCTAATCATTTGTAACAACACATTAGTAATTCAATTGTTTATGGAACTGAATTTTTTAAAAAATTATCTATGACAGCACTCTTTTAAGGCATTTTTTTCTGATTAAAAACATGGCTAGAAGAATTGGCCATTAAAATATATAAATTACATTTTTAAGAATTGCATTTTTTTTGTTTCAACTGTAATCCACCATTCAGTTAAGCATGCATAAGTTCCACTGATATCCACAAGACTTAAAAGCACAAAACTGATTAGAAGATGGCAAACAAAGGCTCATAGTGACAGGAGGAAAAAAACCACAGCATCATCTGGAACTTTGCCTTCTGTTTCCACTGTAGCAGCTCCCACTGCTGATGAGACAAACAGTTTAAAAACACTTCAGTATTATTTGCTTGGTAGTATCACAACAGTAAACAAGGCTCCACCTGCACCCAGAGGACTTGATCCTTTCCTATGAGGATGCAGCATCTACCCATAGAGCCAACCTTGCCCCCACCCGAGCTTGTGACCCATTTTCTTCCTTTGCCCCCCACCCCACCAGGAATGGAATATCTTTGACCCCCCCCCCACCAGGAATGGGAATATCTCAAGCATTTCCTGTCACCATTCAGCCCTCCCACTCTACTCTGTCAAGTCATTAAAACTCTGAAATTCAAATAATTTGACCAAAAAGAGATGGTGAGAGTATAGATATGAAAGAACAGCAGGGAATGTTTTCCCTATGCACACTCAACTGATAAGTGGATCTTGATGTTACAGATTACAGTTCACTAACTCCGTTGCTATCACAAAAGATAATGTTTCTTTACAAAGAATGTTCATTCTTCTCTTATACTAAAATTAGATTTATCATAAATGAATCAGTTGGTTTCATAGAAAAGAAAAAACAATATCTCTGTTTTGACACTTACTTCTTACTCGCTTCACAGACGTCAGCAATATTGGAAAAAAGGTGATGGCTTTCTGTTTTGGTCATTGTAGAACTGAGTTCTTTAGAGTTTTTAAACATCTGGATCAGAATATCCAGGCTGAGCAAGTATGAATGTTCTGAAGATATTACTTCAAATATAGCCTGCATGGTGAGAAAGATGCACTGAAGTCAATTGTTTTGGCTTTAGGCAGCAAATTATATCCTAGTAACATCTATTCATAACAGACATCAGAAAAATACATTCTAGTTTGAAAGCACCTGTTAGAGTCCCAGAATAGAGTTCTGGGACTGCTCTATTAAAGAGCATTCAAAGTTTCCAGAACTTTTTAATGATTTCATTTATATGCCACCATTTTCCGTCATGGAATTTAAGGAAGTATACACAGGATTTCCAGAAAGTCTCCTATCCAGGTATTTACTAGGGTGCATAAAAGGCACACCACTTCATGGCCATGTCACACATTCCAGATTTAGAGTGTTCCTTGGTAAAAAAAAAGTGCAAGACTGATGCAGATGTTTAAAATTAGCACCCATACACATCAAAACTGCACTGAGCCATGGCCAAGTGTTTGAAGTATTTTTTGTAATTAAATAATTCATGAGTTTGACTCATATTGCCTGGTTCACTATAGGCCCGTGGTGGCGAACCTTTGGCACTCCAGATGTTATGGAATTGTAGTCCATAACATCTGGAGTGCCAAAGGTTCGCCACCACTGCTATAGGCACATTTGCCAGTGCAGGGATTTGGATGTCAGAAACCAGTTTCTAAAGGGCATGAAGTCAGTTGGGTGACTGCAGGCTGGCTGCAGTCTAATCTGTCTCAGATGTGTGTGGTGAGAATATAACCGGTAAGAATTTTAAGGAACATTCCATATTTAAGCGGCTGTAAAAATGAAAAATGGTTGTTTGTTCCAGTGTTGGGAAATATTTAAAAAGGTGATATCTCTAAAAAATGTGTCCCTTTATGGGAGTCTAGGAAAAGTCTACAGCATTATCATAAAGAATATGAAAGTATTTTTTAAAAAAGGCAGAAATCCATTGGGTTTGTTGGAAAACCTTGTATAAACAAACTCCCAAGTAATGAAAAAACTCTCTAGGGACACAAGAATTTCTTGACAGTGAAAGATTTAGCTCCTTGAATGCAATGGAAAGTAGTTGTCCCAGATGTTTTAGAAAAGGTCAGCTGGCTTAAATGGAAAAGGATACGTCTCCAGAATGCACATATAGCCACCCACACAAACCCACGCCTGCCAAATCCTACATTGTACAGCCTATCATCCTCCTTCTCTGCTTTTTTTTTTCTTTACTCGGTTCATAAGCGGTGCTAGGGTACTTGATAGTGAGAGGCGATTCAAGTAGCAAGCTACCACTGGAAAAGTGGGCAGATATGAACAAGATGCAATTCAACAAAAATAAGTATTATGTTCTACACCCGGGTAACAAAAATGAGGAACATGCATACTGGATGGGGGATAGCAGTGTATGTGAACAAGATCTTGGGGTACGGATGTACATTAAGTTAAATATGAGCAGCCAGTGTGATGCAGCAACAAAAAAAGCTAATGTGATCTTAGGATATATCAACAGAGGCATGACATCCAAATAGCAAAGTGTCATAGTCATGCTGTATACTGTATTGGTCAGGCCTCATCTGGAGTATTGTGTACAGTTCTGATGGTCTCACTTCAAAAAGAATGTGGACAAAATGGAGCCGGTGCAGAGGAGACTGGTGAGGATGATCAGGGGCTTGGAGACCAAGCTCTACAAGGAAAGGCTGAGGAATGTGGAAATGTTTGGTTTGGAGAAAAGGAAATTAAGGAGAAACATGATTGCTCTCGGGCAACCCAATCCATATGGGGGGGGGGATGGGCACAGGAGGTGACATGGGGTTGCACCAATGTGTTTGCCCTCTCAGACGGTGTAAGCACCCAATCTGCTTGCTGCTGCCTCTTTCAAAGTTGTGCCAGCCTAATGCAGATGATGACACACTGTGTTTTGTCTTCTCATGATGTGACCAAAGGATGATAGTGTCAGGTTAGTAATTTTAGCTGCAATAGATATATTACACTGCACTCATAAACTGGATAAAAACTGCTATTATTAACATTTCGGAAGCAAAGACAAGGAAAGGAAATTGTTCCTCTTTGTATAAATGACTGGAGGGGATGGAAGATGTCTTAACACTAAGATGCTAGTTTCCCACAAACCTTCTTGCCTTCAAATTTCTGCTACTCTTGCCCCCTTGGCTGCAATCATGAGGAAAGGATTTGACTAAATAGAGTTGCAGAGTTCCGTGAGTAATTTGTTTCAATCTGTTCTTTTTGTTCAGAGAAAGGACATCCAAGCCCTGGTCTTCACTACACTATTTAAAGATTCTTTGTTCCCAGTTCTGATGAGAGCCTTCATTGATTCCTTCCCAGCTGAGAAAATCAAGACTAGGCATGCCAGTTTGACAGTCAAAATGAAATATGGGTTGGCCACTTATATCTACTCTGAAATGAAAATAAGCTGTTAACAGCTCTCAGAATACTTGATCAGCTGAAAATAAACAAAACAAGAAAGAGATTACTATAGAATCTAATGAGACTAATCAGGGATGGACAATGGGAACATATTTACCAATTACTATTTCTTAGTGAAGATAAGTGACAACCCATGAGCAACAGTGTGAAGTAGAATTATATTTAATTTGCATGGCATCAATGCAGACAGATGTCTAAAGCTTGATAGCTTATGAATGCACTGTAGAACTCTTTAGAGACCAAATGTGTACTGAAGCTTTGCATATGGCACCGAGAGATTCAGGTGCATTTAATTTGATAGTCGTTTGAAGCATAAAAAAATGCTCCTAATATTTAGGCCAGTCTATTTAGTTCTCCTCAGCTTAGCACACCACTGGGAATGCTGAAGTGATAAACTATACTTATTAATTCCCACTTAATAATTATGTCCTTTATGCCATAAAACAGTCCACTCTTGCAAGTGAAATGGCACTCAAATACAACAAGCCTTTACTGGCATACAAAACAGGACAAGTGAAGTGGCACTTACTAATCCCAAACACTACTGTTATTGTTCATTCTTTATGAAATATAACGTTGGAGATATTTTCCAGGTATACTATAGGAGACTGTTCTCATTTCCCTCTGGTACTTATTCTGTGTTCTCCAGCTAGAGATAAGGAAGGGTTTACAGAGAAATATCCCAAGACCCATATCCTTCCAGGATACTCTCAGCAGCCAGCCTGTTCCCAACATCCCTCCTCACAAATTCTTCCAGACTCTCTCCATCTAAAGCTACTATCATTGTTTTTTTTCATCCTAAGCCACATGTCATGTACACCTCCTATCCAGCTGGGCTATCCCTTTCCCAACTGAATGTGAGGAGAACAGGTGGGAACTACAAGAGGTAATACTGGGAAGGCAGAACCATTTCTGACTTCCAAGTGAAGAATTATGGGAGTTTTCTGTTTTCACTGAAGGGGCTTTCAATGCTAAGGATCATTCAAAGCAGGAATTAACTGTTTGCAACCTGAACTTATGCACCACCCTACTTCAGCGAACCATTCACTCTTTGTCTTACTCCTCTGGCAGGATCCTCTCCTTTTGGCTTGAACTGCAGCTGAGAAGAACTGCCCCAAGTTCTGGCTCTTCTCTGTCAGCTACAGAGTCTCCATGGGTTCTTTAACACTGATTATATTTGACTTAAAAATCTGATGACTTACACTCACGAAAGGATCTTTAGGTCCTTCCTTATGCTCTTTCACTGAATTAGCTGGACTGATTGATCTGAGGGGAAGGTCTCTTCAGGTGTTGTTCAAGCCAAAATAGGTGGAGGAGATTTTCCATATTCAACCACACTTCAGCAGAGGCCTCTACAGAACAGAGGAGAGAGTTGAGGAGGAGAAAACAGGAGATTTTTAGGGTCACTCCTCATGTTATATTTTAGAAAGCAGAAGACATCCTTTTACTATCTGAAAATGTGTACAGAACGGAATGTGAGAATGGCAGTCACAAAACTAGTTCAGAAGAAAATATTTTGAACTGCAGGAATAGGGTGGGGTTGTGTGTAAGATGTTTTTATGCATACCACACTTTCAAGCATTTGTGTGATGTGGGAAAAACTCAAATTAAGCCAGCTCATCCTTTTTATCTGGTCTTCTGATCATTAGATACTTTTTGCATACCAGATACAAACGTGTTGACATATCCCTCAGCAACTTAGATTTTAACGTGTTTCATATCTCCAGGAAGTGTGGAAAAAATAGTGGACCATAATATAGTGGACAGGAAATGGAATAGGAAACTATAAAGCTGACCTTCAGGCTGAATGCATATTAAACCATTGTGCTAATTCATGATTATGTGCTTAGTTCATTCAAATACCTCTTGTCTTTTTCTTTCTTCTTGGCTGATTGTCTGAGATAAACTATTCCTCTTCACCTGAAAGAAATGATTTGTGCTGAATATATTTTTATTTAAAATAAACTCCCCCCCCCCTGAAGAGTATACAAATAACCATTTATCTATTCTAATAGACAGCTACAAATTGGTTGTTATCAAATTTGGTGGCATTTTAAGCGTAGCAGCCCCCTGAAACCTTGTTAACATTACCAGAACCCCAAGAAAATAATTACATGCAGGGTTTACTTGCCGCTGAGTCTCAGAATAACTCCTGCTTATGGAACCCTCCCTTCTTACTTTTCCCATCTAATGTCTCCTCAGTGCCGATGAGCCTTTATGTTGGTTTGCGTCAACATCCTCCCTACTGCTATCCTCTGATGCAGGTACTCACACAAACCCCATATTGAAAGACTGTGCTCTTGATCACTGAGAACCACAGAACATGTGTTGCAACATTGTATGTTTTATGCACCCCAGAGAGAAACATTTATTAAGCCACTGCTTAAAAGGGGGGGGGGGGTATGCTGTGCCACCAAGGAGACAGTACATTACCTCTTAAGCCAGTGGTTCTCAACCTTCTTAATGCCGGGATCCTTTAATACAGCTCCTCAAGTTGTGGTGACCCCCAATCATACAATTGGTATATATAAAATATAAAAAGACCATTTTCCGATGGTCTTAGGCGACCCAAAGGGGTCATGACCCCCAGGTTGAGAACCACTGTCTTAAGTGATCAGCACCTGCAAACAACTGTGGAGGTAGCTATGGTTCTCTCAATAGCTATGAGTATACATGAAGTTAAATGCAATATTCTATAGGTTTTAATTTTCAATGCCAGTAAAAGTTGGTGTCATGCTAACTTAAACATTAGAGCAGAAGAACCCAGCTTAAGAAGATGGCTAGGATCCAAACAAAGGCAAACTTTTAATAAAGTAAAAAATAACTAATTCTACTAGTTCTGTATTTTCAAGATACTGAGAAACACTACCCTAACTACGTCTCCGCTGAATTGGGATGTTTCTCTGGATCATGGGTCTGCAACCTGCGGCTCTCCAGATGTTCAGGAACTACAATTCCCATCAGCCCCTTCCAGCATGCCGCAGGCTGCAGACCCCTGCTCTGGATGGAAGGATGCTCACTCTCAAAGAGTGACTTTCTTGCCTTCCCCCTCCCACTTCAGCCCCAAATGCTTCCCAAAACACTGATGTTGGAAGTTTCCTCTCCCCATTGGAAGTTTCCTCTCCCCAAGCGGTAGCATTTCAGGGGGCATTTCAGGCTGTAGCCAGAGTTGAAAAAGTCACACTTCGTATGTGAAGATCCTTCTGTCCACAGAAACACTCCAGTGGATCAAGTCTACATTTACTCAAAAGTAACTCGCACCAAGTGCAGTGGGGAAAACTCTACCTATATATATATAAATGTTGCTTCGAGAATAACTGCGCACCTGCTGGCCCAAACACTCTGAAAATTTCACAGACACTTACTCATTCCCCCGACTGTGTTCTTATGTACCTCCCACTGTCAGACAACACACCTGAGCCAGGTAAAACATCTTTTTCCTGGTGCACCAGGCCATGCAGCTGCCTGTGTGTAACTGTCACCCTTAGAATGTTCGTGCTTTTAGAATGTTCGTTCAGATGGCCAGATATGAGCAGTGCAAATAGTACATAGGCAATAACTTGAGTCGACGTGAAACACATACACACGTTGCCATGTGAGACGTCAGGTGGGGTTCCCCCCCTCACACGCAGGTACCTTTCAGTCTCTGTGCCTCACCCACTGCTACCACACAACACACCTACTCTCACACACATTCAGCGGAGGGAGAAGGAAGGGATGGGGGGAGGAATGCAAAGGAAGAAAAGTGAGGGAAGGGACAGAGAGTGAGGGGTGGCATGCAAGGGAGGGGAGGGAGCGGGCCCAGCATCTGGATATGACCCACCCACCCTAGCAGAGGGAAATGGAACAGAGTGAGGGTGAGGGGTGGCATGCAAGGGAAGAGAGGGTGGGAGAGAGAAGAGACGGAGGGGGAGGCATGCAAGGGAAGAGAAGTTAGGGAGGGGAGAGAGTGAGGGGTGGCATGCAAGGGAAGGGAGGGAGAGGGGCCAGCATCTGGATATGACCCACCCACTCCAGCAAAGGGAAAGGGGAGGGAGGTATGGGGAGGGGTGCCATGCAAGGGAACAGAAGTGAGTGAGGATGTGGTCACACACATCAATGACATCAACAGTATCAGCCTGCGCATTTCCATGAGCACGTACTGCTGGCCTCTGCAATTGATTTGCTCCTACTGTTCCTTTCCCATTTCACCACAATAAGCCACAGCAACGCGTGGCTGGGCCCCACTAGTAATTATTATTATTATTATTATTATTATTATTATTATTATTATTATTATTATTATTATTATTTATTTAATTTGTATACCGCCCGATCCCCGAAGGGCTCCGGGCGGTGAACAACATTCACTACAACATCAACAGTAATAAGTAACCTTAGTCAGCCTTTGACAAGGTCCTTGCCTATAGGAGTGAACTGTGACAATTTATAATCTAACATACTTTGACCATTGCACCAATACAATGTTCCAAAGCATGTTATTTTTTGCATCCTTGCATTATTTCAGACAGATAAGCTTATCAAACATTTAAGATCAGGGTTCAAACTAGAAACTGCTATACATTAATCCCTGAGACTGAGCAGAACTGTGATTACTGCCACCTCCTAACTAAACAAAATTCTTCTAGAATATACATCATTTCTTTTTAGAATTTGTTTTTTAAAATGTGCGCTTACTAAAATAAGAATACCACGGTATCCTATCTCCTTACTACTTCCTAACTTAACTTCATTTTGTATAGAAAGATACAGACATTGATGGAGATTTTAGTGCTCTACTTTTTTCCCCACTACATCCTATGATAAAAAGCCAGAATATTTATTTCACTTAGGCAGTCTTCTTACTGCCAAAAGCCATCTGGACTCTTTGTCGACTTTAGCATTCAGCCAGCAACTTTTCTTTTTCTATCCAGGCTCAAAAACTGCATCACCTCCACTTCAAAAACAGTCTCAAAAGACTAGCGTTGTCTAAATGGGCCTGCATGTGTTCAGACCTTAGGCTAATTAATCTAAAACTAGACAGATAACGCTGCACATTCAGTGGTACAGTTTTAAGTCCGCTGCCTTTTTGTCTGGCTTAGGACGTGTAGGCTGTTTACCTAACATTTCTCTCAGATCCAAACTGTACTTGACAGCCAGTTTATCCAAACATTTGTGAAGAAACGGTCCAACTATTTTATGGCCCTTGATTTGTAGTCTCCAGTCCAGGGCCATTTTCACTGCATCTCCTTTTCATAATGGAAGGGATCAAGATAGAACCTCAATGCAAAGCACAAGAGGGCAGAAAGGGGAGAAAACACAGCTCATTTTCCACTTTCTTTTGTGCTTCTGTATTAGTGTTGTCAAAAACTGTGGACCTGAAAGGGCTACTGGGGAGGAAGAAATGTTTACTTCCTCTTCCTGTAGCCCCCCTCCCCGCAAGTTGGATCAATTCCCTCCATGGTCCACCTCGCTAGATCCCTGTCCTGCCTATGTTATCTGATCCAACTCCACTTCCTTCTTATGGCTGCTCCCACTCCACTTAGGCCGTTTCTGCACGGCCACGCTTGGGGGTGCATCGGCGTATACAATGCCGAAGAACCCCCCCAGGACTGTTCGCACGAACGGTCCCAGTAGGGGCAGGGAAGACGGCACAGCGCTGCGCCGTTGCCCGAATGACGTACCTTCCCTGCGACCCTCTGGCGTGTTGCCTAGGCCAGGGGACACGCCCCCCTGCCCTGTGTGACAGCTCTGGAGTCGCAGGGCAGGGGGGCATGTCCCCAGGCCTGGGCGACGTGCCAGAAGGTCACAGAGAAGGTAAGTCATTCGGGAAAGGGGGGGATGGCGCCTTCCAGCCGCTGTTTCCAGAAAACCACGCTTGGGGAGCAATGTTGGGAAACAGCTGCTTCGCGCCGCTGGGGGGAGCGAGGGCGGCGCTGCTGCGATGCACCTGTGCCCCCCATGCGAACAGCTCCCTAGGGACGGCATTTTTGCTGTCCCTAGGGCACTGTTATTGGCCCTTGCAGAAAGGGCCTCTGTGTGGTAATGATAAAGGTGATACAGAGGAAAAACAAGTACCCTCACAAGTCCTTGCAGGTTCCCACTGTATAACTGGGACTGGCCTGGTGACTGTCACCATCCAACTAAGACACAGTTTCCCTGGTAGAGGCTGCCAAGAACGGGAAAGGAGGAAAGCTGAAGATGGGGGGTAGCTTTCCTATATAGGTAAAGGTAGGTTGGCACGTGGGTGTGAATGCAGGAGGCAGGAAATGTCAAGAGGTAGCAGGGGTTTTCAGGGAAGGGAAAATGAGATGACCCTGCAAGTCCTTGCAGGTTTCTGCTTGTTTCTCACTGAATAGCCTCAAACAGACCCACAAAATTCTCACAGAAATAGAGATGTTTTTCCTAAACTTCATTCTAATTGAAATTGTTATAATGTTATGGCTATCAAGCCATAATTTTGTAAATGTGGTTCATTAGATAAATAATATGCTAACATATCTTGCTTCTGGAGGGGAAGAGATGGTTCTTTCACTTTCGCTCGCTATCATAATTTTAAAAATTAGTATGAAAAGATACCGGCAAGAGTTAACATTAAATATAGGCAACCAATTACAATCTTCTTACATCTTTAATTAAATTGTACTTGTATACATAACTGGCTTTATTATGCAATCAAAAAAATAGAACCTTGACCTCTTTGATATTCGCTTAACTATCTGTAAGCCAACTTCAGCAGAACCAAAGAATCTTACAAATGTTATTGTATCATATTGGGTCGACTCTTGCATGTCTTGAGTAATATAGTTGCTGTTTCTACATGGTCACTTTCTATCAAACTGCTTTCTGTGCTCTTTGAAGCTGTGTGGAATAGCAAAATCCACTTACAAACAGTTGTGAAAGTGGTTTGAAAACGCATTATTTTGCGTGTGCGGAAGGGGCCTATGCTTCTCGGATGACGTTAGGAAGGGGATATCATGTGGGAATGATGTCCTCTTTAAACCACCTTGAGCTTAAACAGCTGAGAGCATTTAGCATAGGAAGATGGCATAAGAAACTTCAGTCATCATTAAACAAAAAAGGGTTTCACACGTCACCTTCAAACCTTGGCTACAAATCTGTGGCTTATTAGGGTACACCCATTTGTATGAAGCATGGTTTCATTCATGCACATGTAACAGAAAGTGCCAGGAAGAGAGCCGGTTAGAAAACAAAGGAGAGGAGAATGAAGTGCACATTCCCGGGAATGCTATTCATCTCCTCCATTTTTATGATTTTTTAAAATAAAAATTTCTCTTCATGACCCCTTTACTGAAAAAAAGTTTAAGAATTTGAAAAGTGATGGCCCCTGAAGGTAATGCAGTTAACTTGTTTGCATGAATCAAACCAGGTCAACAATGTAAATTTGGCAGCTCTGAAGATTATCTGCATGTCCATAAACATTTCACCCTGGGAGGCAGTTGGAGGGCAAATGAAAGGCCATGAAATTTCAAGTTGAAAAGGACACTAGCAGATAAGAGACTTGCTTACAGGCACGGCTGCATTCCAAATTGGTTTTGGGCTATATTACTTTATGGCACTTACCACAGACAACTGACTCCATGTTGGTCTCAGAGGTTTGTAGTGAATAACTATCTTTTCATCTGACTTCTGTTCTTTTGATTCTGCCTCTTCATCGGAATCTATATCTAGGGCTTTTTCTTTGTAGTTCTGATACAACACAGCATTTTCTACAATATCATGAAAAATATTTTCAGTCGTATAGAAATAACAACATTATAAATATTCTCAGTGGACAAAGACTTGTTTAGGACATACAACAGCATGATGGATATTACAGTAACAATGGATCACTGTACCACTAAAAAAGATGCCTTCCATCAAGTCTCAATATAGCCTGTGTTCTTTGTGGAAGAAAGAAAATGAGAAACAATTTTATTTTCCTTCAACTTGAGCGTGTAAAAAGTGGTAGAGTGAAAGACTTCATTTTAACCAAAAACTGTAGTGTACATTCCAAGCAAGTACAAAATTACATCTTGAATCAGCATTTTTAAAAAGTTTTTAGTCCTTATGAAGATAAAAATATAGCAAACAATATGTAGCCAAAGGTCACTAAAGTTTTTTTGAGGGGCAATGTCCTTCCCCTTCTGTGTGACTACTGGGAAACAATAAATCCTACAAAATAAGCAAATATATTTTCAGTTTCATAATCTACATAAACCAGGGGAATCTACCCTTTCTTGGCTTATGATGTTTCTTTTTATGTATGTGTTCTATGGCTTTTATTAGCTTAATATATTTTTTAAAAATATTAAACTTTAAAATTTAAAAACTCTGAAAGATATTAACTGACATTTGTTGTATTTTGATTGTTTTATGCTTGTTGTAAACCATCCGTAGAGCTTTGGCTACAGGTGGTATAGAAATAGTATAGGAATGAATTAATGATGATGATGATGCTGTGCTGCACACATTACCCTAATAAAGGAAAGTTAATTATTCAGGAATCAGATAATCTTGTACTAATATCCTGCAAAACCACAGTAACATAAAATAGAGACAGTGTTCTTATACATGAAAATCATCAGAATAAAGTCCCATGCTATAGAATTAGAATTCTTTATTAAAATTCTCAATTCCTAAAAAGACAAACACGAAATAATTTATTCAGCTAAACCAGCATATATTGCTGTTTATCTGATTTTATTTATTTTGATCATAAATTCAAAGCAGCTTTTGGGTTTTATTTTTAAAGGATTGAAGTATTATGGCTGGATACCATAAATCTATTCTACTAATGGTAGTGATTCCTTCAGTGCAAAGAATGCTCCATTGCTAAAAGAGGCTCTGTTTCACCAGAGGTCTTCCTGTGAGGAGGAAAGACCCACAGTTAGTAGAATGGATGCTTTCCAGGATCCAGCACACTATTCTACAAGGCCAAAGAAGCAGAGTTATTTCTCAGTGGAGAAGGCACTGTCTTTCCCTGGACAATGGAAACTGCTTCCGTCTTTTTTTTCAGCACTTCAATCCAGTAATCCTATATACACAATGAAACTTTTCCTCACCTGACCTTTCCCATTAAATGATGAGCAGCTCTACAAAATGCTAAGGAATGCATACAGAACACATGGAATGAAATAAATAGGGAAACAAGCATGCACATGACCTTTACATGCGCATGACAGCAAATATGTGGCTTAGGCCTTTCACCAAAGAGGGTCCAAAGCAGCTTTTCACTGAATCCAGATCAAGATCCAGAGCAGCTAACAAAAGTATCATCAATTTTAAAAACTCTATTGATATAAGCAATAAATAGCATTAAAATTTATTTATAACATTTCTATTCTGCCTTATCTCCTCAGACTCACATTTTTCTGTGAACAAGGGCTAGACGGTAGCACCGTTTCTACCTTTGCACTGCATAAGTCATTGCTATCTTACAAAAGTCAACAGAACTAGATAAACTACATTATCTCCTCCCCAAAAATCTTCTCTTAAAAGCTGGGCGGGCCCATCCATTATTGTAAATGTATTGATAGTATGGAGTTAGTATTAATATGTATTGATGTAGTGCTGCTGTTATTGTTATTAGCAAATTGTTAGGTTTGAAGTGTGTAAGTCGCCATGTAATATTTGATTCTTATTTTTCAGTTAATGCATTTTACTGTATTTATTCTGTTATAACGTATATTGTTTTTATTATGTTGTTAGCCACCCTGACCCATTCAGGGATAGGGCGGGGTATAAGTTGAATTACAAATACAAATGGCCAGCCACAGCACTGCAGCTATGCCCCTGCCATTCCCAAAGTGGCTTCCAGGTGGCATGGGGAAGCTTCAAAAGCGTAAAAGCCTTCCAGCTACCAAAAAATCCCCATTGGGCTCGATAGACTTTTTCCACCCAAAGGGGTGTCTTTAAGTTTCAAGTCCTGGCCATTGGTGTAACACTACGAATGGACAGGACTTGTCGGCTCCTCCCCTGACCACACACCTGGCCCACCTCCACTACGCTGGCAGCAGTAGGGGCGCTGGGATACTGGCACTGCATCCTGCACTGTGTCCCAATGCCAGGAAGGGCCACAGCAATAGCATGTCAGCAGTCCATTTCTCCACCGGCACAGCCATGTACCACTTCCATGGGTGGATTCAGTCCCCCTTTGGATGGGGCCATAAGAAAGCAAACATTTCTAATTCAACTGACTTCAATGAGCTTAGAAGGGTGCAATTCTGCTTAAGACTGCACTGTCTAGAGCCCAACCATTACATACTTCATCATCTGCAAAATAACTGCAAAGCAAAACACAGATTTTTACACTTTCTGATGCCACCATGGAAACAAAAGACAGAGGATCCAGCTTTCCATCTTGCTCGCAGACATAAATATATCTGCAGCTGTAGGGAGCCCAGAAGAGGACATAACCTATATTGGAGTTTAGTACTTTGAAAATAAGCCCAACCAGATACAGATTACAGATAAATACATAATGCAATCTGGCATATCCAAACATGTATATATTTCTATAAATTTGACAAACAATCATAATTTGACTCAATACTAAGAAAGTATTCGGAACTGTTGGTTTACATAGACCCGTAACAGATTTCTTCAGTCCTGCTCCTACAAGCTTAAACTGAAATATTTTTTTTGCAATGAAACAATGAACTCTACCTCAGTGCAAGAGTTTGCCTGCATTGTACAACTCATTTGCTTTCGTTTTCTTCTGCCATCTTTTCTTTGCGAGTATCACAAAACACAATCCAAAAACTAGTTCTTACCTTCGCCATCAAACGTCCCTTGTCCTTTCAGCATTTTCTTCTAAGATCGTATGAGGAGAGAGAAAAAGGAAGGCACCAGTCAAAATAAGAAGGAACAGAAAGTGACATCATCAAGAAAACAACATTTCATAATCTAAGACTCAAGTCTTAATAAAGATTTGATAACAAGCTGATCAAAACTAGCAGCTGCCTCCTCAGTGGAGTTCTAACTCTACTAAAAATCCAGCCCGGTCAGAGTCTTCCAGACTCAGAAAGTATGCACACATCAACCTGCTCCCTTTATTGAAATTAATGGAGCAGCTATGCAAATAAAGGACTTGCACATGCCCATCAGATTAAATCACAGGGTGCATTTTATTTACGAATAAATTCTTTCAAAGGGAGGGGGGAGAGAACAGTTCATTTCAACAGAGTTCAGTAACATGCGAGTGATTTCATTAGTCTGGAATCATATTTAGAGCTCAAAGCATTCATATAAGAAACAAGCCAGACTTGTCTTCTGTTTCCTGTACAGAGCTTAATCTGGAGCAGCGGATTCTCAACTGTTTAAGTCGGGTCATTTACATACAACAGTTTGCTGATACAAGTTAATGCTAAGGGTAAAGCAAAGAAAACTATCATGGGGAGAAAAAAATCACATGACAGTCTATTTTGCTATATGTATTAGGAGGCTGCAACAGCTAATATCTTTAGTCTTTACCATACATTTTGGTCTAGTGGGTTGTAACCTATGACAACTTAATGTTTCCATAAATCTGTTTGTCCATGTGGCAGGCAACCTTTGGCAATAACCCAACAAGGTGATTGTAAGCTGCTTTGAGACTCATTTTGGTACAGAAGAGCGGAGTATAAAAAAGCAACTCTTCTCTAGATGGTCTGGCAGATGCTGTTTGGTCCGTGTGCTAAAAGGCTGCCTGCCTCTGTCTTGTCTTTTACAGGTGCAACAGGAATCCTTCTTACTGTTGCAACAGACCAACATGGCTAACTCAATGGAACATGCAATTTCAACATACCCTGAAGAGCTTTTAACCCACCATGATTAAAACCATTCAAGTCCTGGAATGCATCAAAATTACTCACATTTGTTAGGCTGTTTCAAACAATTTTGTAGACTTTTAATTCTATTGCTTCTGTCTTGATAACAGATATATCAAGAACACAATTCTAATGACCTGGGAGTAAGTACTACTGAACACTGTAGATCGTGGTGGTGGGGGGGGGGGAGTAATGCCAAGTCTTGGCCAACTTATGGCTAGAGGTGAACAGAAGTGGTTTGTCATTTTCAAGGCTAGAGGTGAACAGAAGTGGTTTGCCATTGCCTGCCTCTGTGGAGCAACTGTAGACTTCTTTGGTGGTTTTCCATTTAAGTAAAAACCGGAGCTAACTCTGCTTAGCTTACAAGATTCGATGAGACTGGGCTAGCTTGGGCCATCTAGGACACGGCTAATGGAGCTTACTTTAGAATAAACAGATAGGATTGGGCTAGTGCCCTTAAAATTACTCATAAATTCAAGATTTAAAATGAAATTACATTTTAGCAAAAGCATTGCCACAAGACAATGACTAGAAATCCTGTTTATATATCTCACTGTTCTTCGCTGCCCTTACCTGAGGATGACTGACATGCAAAGGTCATGTTTGCTACATTTACAAAGACCTCACCTTTGCAGCAGCTCATTTATTTTGTGGGTGGAAAATCATTTGGGAAACATTGGTTTCCTTTGTTCACAAACTAGAGGGACTGTGGCGAACCGAATGCAGTTAATAAACCTGACAAGGCAAAGATATACAGCAACAAGCAAAAAACTATCATTAGTTTTTAATTTGTCTTTTGGGAGGTTTGCCTAATGGGTGGTTTTGAAAGAGATGCTCTGTTTTGAAAGGACAGAGATGCACCTCTCCTTGTTCCCAGTTAAGATATCCGTCCCCTGCTAGGCCTGGCCAGTCTATCTTCTGGGATCCACACTGGATGTGCACAAAGCACAGAAATAATTTTTCTACCCAATACTGGAAGAAAGGCTGCTGCCTTCTGAAGACACATGCTTTCCAATTCCAATCCAGCACACAAGAACTCCAAAAAGTACAGTCATTTGATTTAAAACTGATAATTCCACAAAAAAAGTTCACATCAAGATATAAAGATGTTTAACAAATAATGCTTTTGGAAAGGACTATATATAAATTTCCAGCAACACGAAGGGCTGGTGTGCTGTGGTCAATTCATGGTTTATCTAGAAGGCATGTAAACCATGTGAATGCATAAGACAAGATGCATATTATTACTATTTGAAAATGAATGTCAAAGAAGCTATAGTGAGTTTTGAATAGGAGTTCCTACTAGTTTTGCAATCTGAATGGCAGACATGGGAAAAGGAATGCATAATCCATCCATTTTTATAATAAGATTTTCAAAAATCAAATGACAGTGAATATCAATGGCCAAGGAACTGATGTCCTAACATATCTGAGTTTACACTGTAATTCAAGGAAAAGGTTTACAAAAAAAACACCAAACTATTTCCAAAAAAGGGCAAAAGTAAAAGTTTGACTCAGACTTCTCCATTCCCAAGCTGCTATCATTGCAGCAAATTAGGGCATTAAAGCCTTCAGATTCTAGTTGGCCAAAAGGAACACAGAAAAATGGAAAAACTAAGATGTGTTTCCTATTTGGTGGCAATCAGGGGCATATCGCCCACAGGGAAGGGTGTGTGTCAAATGACCCCAGGTGCAACAGAAGGGGCGCAAAATCGCCCCCACCTCTACACGGCTCAGAAGAGCTGGGTTGGCACGCAGGAGGCACCTAAAGACAGAGCTGGCCTGCTGCCAGGAGCCAGTCTGCTGCTGTGGCACCTCTTTCCCTCCCCAGACCCTTGGGGGCGGGGATCAGGGGTGGCTTGGAAGGGCACTGTGGCGGCAGGCCACTATCTGGGCCACCAGCCACAGCGCCCTGCTCCCCACCTCCTTTCATGCCGGCTTCTGCCCACCCCAGAGTCTGGGAAGGGCAGGAGGCGGCCTGCAGGGAGGCGGGGGGCTCCGATGGGCACTGCAACAGCAGGCCAGCCCAGGAGTCAGCCTGCCGCTGTGGTGGCCATCCGAGCCACCCCCGAGCCCTGCCCCCAAGCACAGGGGGTGGGGGCATGTGGGCAGGTGTTGTCCCCGGACACCATTTTCCCCCATAAACCTCTGGTGGCGATATACCATATCTGAAAGAAACCCACACATGGGGTGGGGTGGGGGAGCAGGCAGCCGTTATGAGTAAAAACATAGCACAATCCAGCCATATACTGGTTATTTCTATCCACTCTACCGCTATTCCAGAGCCACTAACATCTCTCCTCTTACATTTTCATAAACATGTTCCATTCCCAAAGGGACAGAGAAAGCGCCCTGGGCAGATCGAGTCACCTCTGACCCTGACTCTCCTGAATCATTTCCTAGCTGAGCTGAACTGAATTTCCTCTATCACCATGCCAGAGCCAGTGAGGGTGAGGCATCATCTAACTCCTCCATCATCTTCCTCCAGAGTACAGGTGTGAACACCCATCAGATAGAAAAAAGGTACTTCTGCACAAAGAGCACACTTCCAAACTTCTTTGTCTCCACCTTTATGTCTAGTATGTGCTTTTAGATGTGCACCTTCCTTTTTCACTTGTCAGCATTCATCACACCAAACAAAACCGCACACTTGAAGTATGAATCACTACTTTGGCAGGTAGCTCATGGGATGGCTTTGAGCAAGTCAGTATCTCTGCCTAGCCCATCTCATGAGACTGTACTATACAATTAAGAAATTCAGCGTTTATGTTGGTAAAGTAATAGAATTTTTACTCACTTTTATTCTTCCTAAACTAGAAAATTTTTCCTTGTCTTCAACCACTACTTTCAGCACTGGCTGGGACATTCTGTTTTTCTTCTTAAAGTTGGCCGCACTATCAAATTCAACACCACTCACAACAGCTCGCCGATATGAAGTGGACCTCAAACCACGCCTCAGAATCCCTGGGCTGTCCACATCACCTTCTGCTTCTCCACCATTTACCAAAGGCGCATTAACATTCTCCACCATGCTGCGAACCTTAAGAGCCCTCCGGTTTGGCTCCCCATTTTGGCCACTGTATTTGTTGGTTACTTTTATTCCAGAAGCCAAACTCTTAGGGATGATCTGTTGCTTTCCCACTTTCAACGCAGCAGGACTATTTGTACTCAAAACCACAGGTTGGACTTCTGAGAGCTCATTCTCGTTCAATGGCAGACTTTGATGAGGTAGACGCTGCTGTTCAGAAGAAGGAGATAAGTGAACAGGTGCCTTCTCTGGAGTTTTAGGGGGCTGGCTTGGCTGAAACACTGAGGCAGTGCTTGTGCTGTTGTCTGGTAAACGCCCGTTTTCTGTGGGAGCAAATCCAAGACTCGATGTGGAAACAGTTTGTTCCTTCTCGCTAAGCGATGACTGATCAGCAACCCTCGGTGAATGAACCAGTTTGCTACCAGTTGAATTTATAGAACCACTAGCTGTATGATTTATAGAATTGTTTGAAACCATTTGCAGGACTTGGGACATCCTGTCAGAAAGCCTAGGGGAGAGAGATTTGTTCTCTGGAAATCGAACCTTCCCATTTGCCACTGAACTGAGGCTGCAGCTGAAATGCAAAGAACTCTTCTCAACAGTTTTGTTGCCCTGAGAAGTAAGTATTCTTTCAGTAGACTGAGTTAAAGTAAACATATCCCTGTCTTCCACAGGGAAATCCGTGAAGAGAACCCCACTTGAGTTCTGGTAGGGCTGGGGTCTTGGTTTGCTTTTTGCATGCATATTGACTTGGTGTGCTGTCCTCCTTCTCCACAATGGTGTGACGTTATTGTTAGAAACATCCACTTCATTTTGCCCATCCATAACCAAGTGCTGAAGTCAACCCAACATTGAGACACGAATGCGATCTGTCCTTTTCAACAAGAAGACAAGAGCAAGTTTTTTAAAAAAATCACTCAGAAGCAATTCACAATCTGAAAATTTAATATTACAATCCTAAATACTCTTTCCTCAATAAAATGGAACAGACCTGTTTAGGATTGGTCCTTATCCCCACAAAACCAATACAATTCAAATCGACTGGGTGCACAGTGACCGTAAAGAACATGAAACTTTTTGGGTTATTTTTTAATGTTATATTTTAAGAACTATTAAATAACAGAAGAAAAAAATTGCCAAGAACAATTCAGAGTACAAGGCTGCTGCCAAGGCTGCCTCAGAAAAAGAGAGACAATACAGGTAGGTGTTTTTTTGACTGGATCAACTTCAGCTGGTGAAAGAGTATGTGCCAGTAACACAACACTTTTCAACAGACAGGTGAGGCATTCTTTGTATTATCTACTGTTATTGCAACACAGAGGCCCCTTCTGCACATGCAGAATAATGCACATTCATTCCGCTTTCACAATTGTTTGCAAGTGGATTTTGCTATTCCGCACAGTAAAATCCAGCTTCAAAGTGCATTGAAAGTGGATTGAAAGTACATTATTCTGCATGTGCGGAAGGATATATTAATTCTGAGTGCAATGAGGTTAATTACAACCAATCATGTAATCTGTTACAAATCTTCCCCCTGCATACATATCCCACTGTGCCCATTTGTCCACACTGAAAAATCTGGACTTTTAACATATGATGACACTCAGCACCCATACCAACAACACATATTTTCAGCGCATTTCCAGGTGCACCAACAGTTTCCAACTAAAGCAAGGTGTGAATGAATTATTTGCTTTTGGGAACAAAATGAGGGCCCAAGGAACCACTTTAAATACACGCAACCAAGGGCTTTCCTGCATCCCCCATGATTTCTGTGGGGTTTTTGTTTGTCTGCTTGTTTGAACATAGCCATGTCATATCACATATCACAAGCTTTCCACATTCTTCCGTTTCAAAAACAATCTGCCACACTTTCTCTTCCAGGAACCGCAAGTCCAAAGTCCCCCTGAGAACACTGAACTTAAGAAATCCATTTCCTGGGATCCCAGATAAACAACCCTGACACAGATGACATGGCAGCATCTATCTGTGTTTTTAACAGTCACACATTTATGATGGTGCCAATTTTCAGAGTCGAGAATCTACTTCCACCAGCTGTCCAGTAAAACTGTCTCATACCACGCCAAAAAAGTTTGCTGATCAGGGGCTTCCCAGCCCCAGGCCTCCTCTTCTAGAAGTCATCCTCATCATAAAGATAATAAAGCCCTGGAGGATGGGAGTGGGGGGTTCAGATCTGTTACGCCTTAACTGTACTATGACAGCCTATCTGAGAGGGGTTTTTTGTTTTGTTTTTCAAATTACTGTTATCCATTTAAAGCCTCGGGGGAAGGGGGCAGGGGGGATTTTTCTTCCTTGGCTGAACTCCTCCCTTGCAATTCCCACGTCTCTCCCCATGCCCAGCCAATAACCGGGCAACTCTCTCATTGTTCCCCCCTTATTAGCATTCTCTTGGCCTTTCTCTGTAGCTATTCAGGTTTGCTCGAGGGCGGGGGATGCAGAGGAATGCCCACCCTGACTCCGATCCCCCGAGGCGGAGGAAGGAGTTGCAAAAAGTCCCGCCGCCCTCCGCCAGGTAACCCTCACTGCCCTCGAAGGCAAACTTCCAAGGTTTCACCAAAAGGCAGGAACCCCCAAGCCGCCCGCCTCAGTCTCCTTCCTCCCAAGCAGCCCCCACTGGTTCCTCCCCAATCACCTCATTGCAGCGGGGCGCAGAAAGGGGTCAAGGCAGCCTCTTGGCCGTGCGCCTCCGCAGGGCGGCTCGGGGCGTCCCCACCTGTAGTTTCCCGCGCGCTCCTGGCCCCAGAATCGGGTCTGCGACACGCCCGACGGCGCACCCGCTCGCTGTTGGGGCTCCTCGCGAGTAACGGCGCCCGGTCGCCCCTGGACCTCTCTTCGCGGCTCCTCCGCGAATCCCCGCGTCCGGCGCTGCGCTGGCCTCGGTCTCCTAGCGCCGCCTCCGCCGAGCCCAAGCGCCGCCCCTAAGTCCCGCGCAAGGAGAGGCTGCCGCCCTGCGGGTCCCTGGCCTGACAGCGTGGCCGTGACTGCCCGGGCTTCGCTTTTGGATGACGGAGATTGGACGGGACGGGTGCGGGAACGCGCGGGAAAGGGGGCGTTTCGCACGTGCAAAGATCCGCTTCTGCCGCGGACCGCTGATGAGTCCCCAGCTTGCCTGGCGTCTGTCGGGAGTGGGATCAACGCGGCCAGGTCTTTTCGCTTTGAAAATCACCACACGTGTTGCACCAAATCATGGGCCAGCGATTCTGTTCTTGTAGGGCTCTTAGTACATTCTTTGATTCAGTTGGTTTTCAGTTCAAGTGAACGTGCATCAGACTTGCAGCTTTACAGAACAAATTCCACCCATCTGTCGTTTAATTAATATATTTGGATCCCCCCTCAATTGTTTATACAAGCAATGGAGAATAATTACCGCTTTCCCACTTGTGTGTGTGATATATTCATACTTAGCCAGAAATCAAGTGAGTGGCCCTTTTAAGACAGTTATGACAGGGGTTTTCAACTGGATCAGGACCTTCAGGATGATTAAATAGCCACACCCACTACATCAAAATGTAGATCTGCCACTGTTTTGCTGGATCACTAAGTGGTCCACTTAGTCCTGCATCCTATCTCACATAGTGGTGTAAGGAATTCCATAGACGCAGAAATAAAAGGCTTTGGGAGTAAAAGTCCATTTATTAAGACATCTTAGAAAGCTCAAGTACACGCAGTGGCAGGAATGACACTTCCCGCCAGAAGCACAGGTTATAATACCAGTCACCCCATCCCCCCTTCCCGCTTCCCATGGGAACAGAGGCTTCATCTCCCGCGCAGAGATAAAGTCTCCGCCGATGCATCTGGCCCATCGCCCGGGCTGTGGAATGCACTCAAGGTTACCTCACCATCAACACCATTGAATCCTTTACAGTGGCCAACCAGTTGGCAGTAGAGGCCAAGGTGTTCCTCTGAACCTTGAGGTTCCCTTTAGGCTGCATGGTTAGTAGCCACTGATAGACATATCCTCCATTAATTTGTCTAATCCTCTTTTAATGTCCATGTCTGGCCATCACCACATTCTCTGGCAGCAAATCCCACATTTTAATCACTCACTGTGTAAAGAAACATTTCCTTTTGTCCTTCGTGAATCTACTGCCCATCAGCTTCATTGCATACTCTCCAGATTAGAATCCACCACTCTTAACCACTATACTACACTGGCTTTCAGATAAACAGATTATTAAAATGTTACAACAGTCGAATGATGTATCAGTTGTCCGTTTTTCTTTTAAAGCCCTCCTTTCAGTGGTGGGATCCAAAAATTTTAGTAACAGGTTCCCATGGTGGTGGGATTCAAACTGTGACATAGCGCCAATGGAGCTAGACAGGGCATTCCGGGGGTGGGGCATTCCTGGGTGGGGCTGTGGCAAGGACGCAGCCACTGCGCCGGTCCTTGGGCGGGAAACAAATGCATGCAGGCGCAGGCTGCCACGCACGCCGGTGCACCTCCTGCTAGATTGCTTCAAGTTCTGCACGCTACTGCTGAGAGGAGGGGCGTAACTGAGGCAAAAATCACGTGGCAAAATCACCAATTAGTAACCCCCTCTTGGCACACACAAATAATTAGTAACCTACTCTCAGGAACCTGTGAGAACCTGCTGGATCCCACCTCTGCCTCCTTTGCTGGGATTGTGACAAAGAAAATGATAATAATGTAGGCTGGACTTCAGGGATTGTAACAAAGAAAATGACAGTAATGTAGGTTACACTGGGAAGATCCAGACTTTCCTGGCCATATTAGTGCTACCCTGGCTTTGCTGTTATCTTTTCCAAAAGATCACAGCAAAGCAGGTTTGAGAAAGATAGCAGGAAAAATGGGGAAAAACTGGAAGGTGAAGAGAAGTATCATGTTGCTGTATGTATGTAGGAAGAGGGGGAAACGTGCTTTCCAACAGCACCCAAGTCAGGGCAAATAATCAATTTTTCAGTCTCCAAAGACAGTAGAGAAGAAAGCTTTTCAAAATCTCTATTGTTACTGTCTAAAAGTGATGATTCTAATCTATGATGCTCAACCTATGTCTACTATGTCTGGTTCCTGTTACTGTTCAGAATTCACAATGAAATTTGGGACAAATGCTAAGGAAAATAACTCTTCAGTAATAATAGCAACTGAAATAAACAGAAGCAAAATTGGCAATCTTTGTAAATTACATAAGTGCAAAGGACTGTGGCTTTGAGGATTTCGTAATTTTCATAAAGCCTCAGTACACAGTGTAACTTCAAGACAAGAAAACATAATCTAGATAATAAACACAATGATCAAGAGACTTCTGTTTAACACATGTTCCCTAAAAGCCATCCAAACTTACTCTATCTCAAAGCTGCAGGCTTCAGAGCATCAAATATAGTTTCCTGTCTCTGACCCTTTCATAATACCCATAGGTCTTTAACAGATGCACAAAATTCAGAAGTTCCAAAGCAAAAAATTGCCGTATTTGCATCTTCATGATGGAAAAATCCTCAAGGGTTGAATTTCTGTGTGTCATGCAGCTTTAACATATGTACACATGTGCTGTCTAGTCTCGGCTTCCCTATAGCGATCCCAGACAGGGGCTTTTTAAGGGAAGTGAGAAGCAGACGTGGCCTGTCACTGCCTTGCTCTGTAGAGTCTTTTTTGGTGGTCTGCCATGAAAGTACCAATCCTGATGTGATTAAGCTACACCAAGCTGCCTTCCCTCCCATTCAGCTTTTAAGGGCATTACAAACCTTTGCTGTAAAAGTTCTGGCAACTTACATTTTACCATACCCTTTCTCTGCTGTACCTTTGACAACAATGTTGGTACGCAAACATGAACAGGTGAAAATTCGTATCTTCATACTGTGAAAAGATTTGCCTGTTGATTTTTCCAGCCCAAGACACAAGAACAGACCATATCAGGGTTTGATTTTTTTAAAAAATACCAAAAGGATATTATGTTTATCTTAGAAACTTAGAGAACTAATTACATACATACATATAACCTTTAATGGCACAACCGGAGAACTAATTGTGGGGGTAGCTGAAACAAAGAAAATATTGCCGTATTTCCCAAAAGGCGTTTCTTTCCCCTGTCTATCTGCTAGTAGCCCTGCTATGCATTGGTCAGGCCAGCCCAGTCTTATCAGATCTCAGAAGCTAAGCAGGGTTGGCCCCGGTTAGTACTTGGATCAGAGGTTCCCAAGCCATTCCAGGATTGCTACACAGAGGCAGACAATGAACATCTCTTGCCTTTAAAACCCTACTTAATTGCCATAAGTCAGCTGTGGCTTGACAGCACTTTCTAGCACTCCATCTACTACTAACATTTCTTTCTTTCTTTCTTTCTTTCTTTCTTTCTTTCTTTCTTTCTTTCTTTCTTTCTTTCTTTCTTTCTTTCTTTCTTTCTTTCTTTCTTTCTTTCTTTCTTTCTTTCTTTAAACCTATAATAATCCTGCTGGATTACACCAGTGAACCCTCTAGTTCAGCATCCCCTTTCACATAATGACCAACCAACAACAAGGGCATAGTGGATAAAGCTCTCTCCCAATCTTGGCTCTTAGAACTTGGTTCCAGAGGTTTACTGCCTGTGAATAATGAAGTTCCTTTTACTCACTATCATGGGGCATATCTTCCATGAATGTGTTTAACTCTCTCTGTCCATATAAAGTGCTGAAATGTCTGAAAGAAAGATGTGTTTGGCAATGCACATGCATTTACATACGCATTATGTATTTGAGGTGGCATTATGAATAGCATGGAGTGCTGTTTGTGTGCTTGCTGTTTGATTACTGTAAATTGGACGTAGCAAAATTTTTGGCACAGGCCCAGCAGATTTGATCCAGGCTCTGTCCAACTATCTTTTAACTAACAATCCTGACATAACATCCGAATATAATTTATTTATTTTATCTCATTCTTCTAACCTTTGTATTTTTATCTATGCCAAGAAAAGATGACTATTATTATTATTATTATTATTATTATTATTATTATTATTATTATTACTGTAAATGCATCTGTCACTAGGGTTTGTCCTGGAGCAAAACACCAAGATACACATATTTCAATTTTAAAAAAACACACCTGCAAATGATGTAAGGTAGGGATTATTCCAATCTTCTAATTAAAGAGCCTAATATTCCTTGGTGGTTTTTCATCCATAAATACTGACCAAGGTCAACTCTCCTTAGTTTTTACCCCCTTCCAAGATCAAGATAGTCTGGGCTATTCAGGTCAGGGCAGTAGCAATTACACCTGGGAGCATTTCCTCAGCCATTTGCGTTCAGTCACTTGAGTAGAACCACTATAAAAAGCTCCAACAATAGAAGCAGTAAGGAATGAATCAAACACTGATAAAAAAACATAACAAACCCACATAGGCACCAAAGATACTTGTAAAGCTAGTTCATATGACTGCGCTGGCATGAAATCTCAAGTCCATTTGTGAAAAAACTTGAAGCAAAAGGGTTCTCAAGTGATGGGGAAATGGTTCAGATGATTTTTCCAGAGGACACTTAACTACTCTCTTCTCTATCCAGATACACTGTTCCAATTTCCTGAAGTCACATTTATGTAGCCACTAATTTACGTACTTACCACTAACAACTCCAGTATCTCACTTAGTTCTGTTCGGTTTGCTTTCCGACTGCCACTTTTAATATAGGGCACACAGACTATAAAAATTCTTTCCATGCCACTTTCGCTGCCAATCTCAAAACAACTGAAATCAGCTTCATTCTTACTGCCTGCTGCGGTGTGCCAAGCTTCCTGGTCTTCTCACAGCGCTAGATAATCTATTGGCAAAGATGTAGCATAATTGCTAGAAAAGGTTTGCCAAATTGTCTTTGACTGTGTTTATACTGTGGATTCCTTTGCATGGGTAACTTCATATTGTGGACTGAATCCTGTCCTCCTCAGCAGAGAGATTAAGGCCATGTAATTTCTAGGAGTACTCTGTTTCCACAGGGTGATTTTTTTCTCCCCTTTCGTGGACAGCAGGACACTCCTGGATTAAAAGGGAATGTCCACCTGATGTCATGCTCATTCTGAGCATGATTTGTGGTGTTTCTAGGGCCGTGGTGGTGAACCTTTGGCACTCCAGATGTTGTGGACTACAATTCCCATCAGCCTCTGCCAGCATGGCCAATTAATACATGCTGGCGAGAGCTTATTGATAAGGGTAATTGTAGTCCACAACATCTGGAGTGCCAAAGGTTCGCCACCACTGTTCTAGGGCTTCTCAACTTACTCTGGAGAAAAGTTACCACCATTTTTCTCTGGCTTAAGAGGGAATTTTTGGAGTGACTGTGGGGGAGCATCCATATGAATATCACCACAACTCAAAAGAGTTGAGTAAAGAGATCTCTTGGATGAGTTGGAAGATCAGCACATCTTGCATTTAGTTGCGGGACAGTTGCCATGTTAGTCTGTAGTACAAAACCTAAATTCACATGGGGTGTTGTGTGGTTTCCGGGCTGTATGGCTGTGTTCTAGTAGCATTTTCTCCTGACGTTTCGCCTGCATCTGTGACTGGCATCTTCAGAGGATCATGCCACAGATGCAGGCAAAACGTCAGGAGATAATGCTACTAGAACACGGCCATACAGCCCGGAAACCACACAACACCCCAGTGATTACGGCCATGAAAGTCTTCGACAATACCTAGATTCACATGTTAGTGTTCTAGAACATTCCATCGCTGATCTAAGAGTGACTATCCCCAAACAGAGAAGCTTCAAGGGAATACTACAATGTGAGATTGCTGAGTTCATTCATATATTTAGAACAATAGACCCCCGCCTCCGCTGAATAGGGAGTAGGATTCTTATCTCACGACAGATGCTAATTTTCTGCCTTCCTTAACATCTCTCTTCTACTGTAATCAAACTGATTACATTTTGCATTTTACCTCTACATCTGCACTCCTTTCTTTGCAACTTCCACTTTCAGATTGGGATCTAATGACTCAGAGATTTCCATTCCTACTCACCTGACAAAGGAACTTTGATTCTTGAAAGTGTGTACCCAGAAAGTCTTGTTGGTCTCTAAACTGCTAGAGGACTTGAATCTAGCTGAACATTGTGTTACATTTTCTGAACATTCGTGTGTCTGGCTGACACTTGCCTCCTTTCCCTTCTCAGTATTTTAAGACACCAGGTTGGGGGCAGAGGAAGTGCAAAAGGGTGCTGATTAGGTGGTAAAAAAGATGACCAGTCTCTATGACATTTTCTTTCCCAATTTTCTTCCAAGTATGTCAGTGTGGCACTCATAATTCTTTCCTTTTTCATTTTATCCTCTTAAGTGCACTGTGAGTTATACTGGGCTGAGAGAGATGATGATGAACCAGTGCAGTGCTTAGAATGGCACAGTAGAATCTGGCACAGGGGTAGGGAACCTGCGGCTCCAGATGTTCAGGAACTACAATTCCCATCAGCCCCTATCAGCATGGCCAATTGGCCATGCTGGCAGGGGCTGATGGGAATTGTAGTTCCTGAACATCTGGAGAGCCACAGGTTCCCTACCCCTGAATTCTGGCAGAATCAAGTTTGAATCCCAACTCTGTCATAGAAGCTTGCTAGGCTGAGGGAGGTCACTCAAATGCTTCATGGTAGAAAGTGGATAGAACCTGGGTTTCCTAGATCCTACTCTGATACTCTAACCACTACACCACATGGGTCACAGATTCTGATGCAGTGGTTTTAGGGTGATCAGAGCTTCGGCCTTTTTTTTTTAAATCACACATTACAATGCAAAAAAAATAAGTTTACTATTGAATGTACAGGGACAGACAACCATATTTTATGCCAGTACTTTCGCCTGTATGCCACACTGGCCAACCTGAGTTTTTTTGTAATCACACTTTACATGTTTAGGTGTAGACCTAAAAATGGCAGTGTGTGAAGAGACCCTAAAAAGTTACACTGTACATGTAAAACATAATCTAAGAAAAAGTTAGAATGACATAATTGGGTTCCCTTTAAGCTCTGGAAGAGTATCAATCAACTTCCTTTATCTGAATGTGGCATTCAGTTTCATTGGTGAGTTTTCATCGCAAGGACGTTATTTCAGAATGTGTAGCACATTCTTTCTGCTTATTATTGTTAATCTTGGCTTGCACCTTCTTGTTTCTTGCCACCTAAATTCATTCTGAAATATCTAGGTCATCAGTTTCTGAAACTGAGGTTAAAGGAAACAGCTTTTTAAAAAGTGCAACCTAACCAAATCCTTTGGTGCACTCGACACCAATTTCCTTGTACCTGGCTAAAGGGTTCTCCGCTTTCATTACCTGTGACAAGTGAGCTTGCTTTGCCATGAATCTGAGCTTGAAAACAAACTCACACAATAAAAGCTTCCACACAGAAATTTGGGACCACAGCCAGCTCAGTCTACAGTGTGCAATAGTAATTCAACAGTAATTCAATACATAAGATTTTCTGGGAAATGAAAAATGTGCCAGTTAGAAACCAACTGGAATGAGTTTCTTTAGAAACTCCAGTTCTACTTCACAAATTTCAATAGAGCATGGACATGAATCACCTCCAGTCCACCCCTTTATCCTCTCCCAAGTTTGCTTTGGGCAAGTTTGGCACAAGCAACTGCAGGTTGAATATGTAGGATGCTGTTTCCTAAGAGGCAAAAATACAAATTAAATTAAAGTCTCAAAAGAATCCCCTATCTCTTTGTTGAAGTATTCAGAAAAGTATAGTTGAAAAGCTTCATACAAATGAAAACACTACCACATATTTCTTGATTGCTTTATATCCATCCTTCTATTTATGATAAAACTAAGTTTGATATGCACAGAAATGCCAAGAGACCTTCTGTCCGTCCGTCCGTCCGTCCGTCCATCAATTCACAGCACAAAATGTTTTCAGGAAGGGGCAAAAAGCATTTTGGAGTGAAGTTTTACACAGTTTTCCCAAAAAAATGTTTGGAAATCATTTTATTTGTGCTCAAAATGAGTTATTCTGAAAATACTAAACTACCAACTTTCCCCCAAAGTCTTTTTAAAAAACATTTCCTGCTTTTTGTATGGAGAACAGGAAACATTTCATTTTTCCCACCCATACGTAAAGCTTTCACTTTCATTTTCTCAGCTGCTTGCATTTGCCATTTTCGGCTGTTTCAGTTTGATTCACCATGCTACCCTCCATTTTCTGATTCTTTCCCACAGACATTTCCTCCACTGGCATTGAGACTGGGTGCCATTCCAGTGATTGAAGTACACCAATAAACTCAGTTGTGCCTTCCAATTATGGCAAGGTGTTGTTTTCCCCTTTTCAAAACAATTCAGTGAGGTACCTTCAAAGCTACGAAGACTCACTATGAAAATCCATGCTGATTCTCATGTCCAGTCTTCTAAGCTTTGAAACTTAATTACTTCCAAGATACCTTACAGAACATTTTAAAAAGGGAAAACAACACGTTGCAGTAATCAGCAGGCATAACTGAGTTCTTATACTTCAATTGCTGAAATGGCACCCAGCCACAATGCCAATTGCAATGGCAATGTGGGAAAGAATCAGAAAATGGCAGGCGGCATGGAGAATCAAGTTAAAGTGGCAGAAAATGGTGGACAAAAAGAACCGTTTTACCCTGAAAAGCTTTATTTTTCCATGCTATGCAAACAAAAAAACTGGTTTTTTAAAAAAAAAGGTTTCCTAAAAGAATACCATTTGAGCTTACAGGCATGCATGAAATAAAATAAGAAGATATTTAGCATTTTCAGTAAAACTATGAGCACAGCACTCATTCAGAACTGTTTAAGAATTGTGGCTGGTGCTATTTAACATTATCTGGAATGAGGGATGAATAGTGTAGTGGCCAAGTTTGCAGATGACACATAATTATTCAAGATGGTGAAAACCAAGAAACTCTATGAAGATCTCCAGGCGGATTTCCACAAATGGATGACAAATAGATGACAATGTGGTAAATGAATTTCAGTGTTAGTAAGTGGACAGTGATGCATGCTGGGACAAAATCCCCCCAACTTCAATGGAATCTGAATTTGCTGAGGTGAGCAGCCCAATCTGGGGTGAGGGGAAGAAGTTGTGGAAGCAGCGGATGGGCCCATGCCAGCATGTTTGCCAACCTGCTGGCACATAGGGCAGACACGCCAGTGGAGAGAATGATTGCATTGGTGGGAGGAGATTGTTAAGAAAGAGTCTAAAAAGAAAGCAGTCAATATTATAATGCCCCTGTATTATGTGTTATAATGCCCCTGTATAATGCCCCCTCCCCTTCCTCCCCCCCTTGCATGTCACCCCTCACTCACTCTCCTCCCTCCCTCCCCTTCACTTGCATGCCACCTCTCTCTTTCCCCCTCCCTCTACTAGGGTGGGTGGTCCATGTCCAGATGCCGGACCCCCTCCCCTTCCCTCCCATCCCTTGCATGCCACCCCTCACTCACTCTCCTCCCACCCTCCCCTTCCCTTGCATGCCACTCCTCTCTTTCCCCCTCTCTCTACTAGGGTGGGTGGTCCATGTCCAGATGCCGGACCCCCTCCCCTTCCCTCCCATCCCTTGCATGCCACCCCTCACTCACTCCCCTCCCCTCACTCCCCTTCCCTTGCATCCTATGGTGCATCCTCATTTGGAATATTGTGTTCAATTCTGATTACTGCAGCTCAAAAAAGAACAGCACAGAAGTACAGAGGAGAAGGACTGAAACATCATTGAGAGTTGGAGCATCTTCCTTATGAGGAGAGGCTGAAGAGTCTGGGACTTTTCAGTTTAGAAAAGAGACAATTAATGGGAAACATATAATTATGCACAACATGGACAGAGTTGACAAACAAACATATATTTTGCACCCTCTCTCAAAATTGTAGAACTTGAGGGCATTCAGTGAAGCTGATAGGTAGTAGATTCAGCATGAACAAAAGGAAATAATTCTTTACACAGCGAGTGAGGCCATAGACATTTTCACAGCACATCCAAAACTGAAAGTTTGTTTAAGAGCATCGGGAATGCCTTTTGTAGGGAGTCTATTAAAAGAATTTATAATATAGTGGGATTGAAAGCAATTCAAAGCTAATAAACATCGGTATCATGCCCAGAATATTATTATAATAGGAAGTACTTAAGTTGTGTTTTTGGAATTGATCCAAGACTGTTTAAAGCTCACTCAAACAATGACTGGAGTTGTGTGTTTTTTTAAAATGCACTTTGTTATCTTAACAAGAAGATAATATACTGTAACATTATGGCAACACTATACACACACAAATTACTTAACCTTCCAAACCCGCAAATAAATAGTCAGCTGTCTTGTTGCATTTGTAAACAGGAGGGAAAGTGTTATGAGCCAGTTCAGAGTAGCAGTAAGAGGGCTGGATCCAGCCAACTTTTTCTCTCAATCTCACCCAATTTCCCTGCTTACAAACTGCCCAAGGGGGGCAGTACCAGAAAGAAGTTTAACAGTTCAATTGAGTGGCCGTGGCAGTTGGAGAAAGTGCTGCTGCTGTGCTGCCATGCTGCCTCCAGAGGGCTTCCTGGCAGCGTGGGAAGGCAGCAAAAACCAGAGAATCCCCAGCCTCCCAAAAAGTCCCCATAGGTGAAAACAGACATATACCACTCTGTTGGATGGTGTAAATTGGAGGCCTGTGCTGGGAGCTAAAAGCCTGGTGGCTTTACCCCAAGGAATGCCCTTAGACCACTCCCAGCTTTGCTGGCATCCTCCTTTAGGCCACCAGAGCTCTTCAGGTGGCAGGCTCTTCCAGATCAGGCACTGTGGAGTTTCACAGCACCCACACACTTCCATGTTGGCTCTCCTCATTGGCGTAGGTGCCACTTATGCCAGTGGAGTGGGCGAATTTGCTGGCATGGCCTGGCACCAGTTCGTGGAGCCACATTGCCCCCTCCTCTGGATTGTGCTGCGTGTTACTTTTCTAGCTGCTTGTAGATGCCAATTTGCATCTGTACATCTTTCTCTTTACTCATATGGAATATGACATGCAATCCAGTCAAGACAACAGTCAGTCTTTGACACATCTCCAAGCCATCTTGGCACCATTCCACTGCTGGCAGCAGCGCAGATATGTAACAGGTTACAATTTTTGACACAGATTTCAGCAGCTTTGCTTGCCAAGATGAAAAGAAGTGCGGTCACTAGGATTACACACACTTTTATAGGCAGAGGTGTAGCGCCAATGAGGCATGGTGGGGCATGACGCCCTGGGTGGAGACACAGTGGAGGCATGGCCAGGTCGTGGAGGGGGGATGGAGAGGGAATTCGGGGGTGTTCCAGGGCAGGCGGCAGTGCGGCAGGGGCGCAGTGCGAGTGCGCCCTGGGCAGAGTTTCCCCTCGCTCCACCTCTGTTTATAGGAGTTTATCACATTGAACTCAATGGAATTTCTCCACATAAAAAATACAGTGGAACCTTGGTTTTCATTGGTAATCCGTTCGGGAACACCCGACAAAAACCGAAACTGATGAAAACTGAGGCTACGCAATCGGTGCAGGAGCAATGCAAACGACGCAGCAAATTTATGCAAAAATCGCAGTGAATTTTGTTGGCACACCAACAAAATCTGAGGCAACTGATGAAAACTGAGACAAAAAAATGGCTTGCAACGATCGACAAAAAACGAAATCAATGAAAACCGATGTCGTCGATAACCGAGGTTCCACTGTACACAGACCTGGCCTACATACATTGATCAATATACAGCTTAAAAAAACCCACTATCATTGAGCAATATTGTTCTTTCTCTTTCCTATCCTTCCCATATTAGGAAGTTACATTAAAAAAAGAAGGGCTACTTTTTAAAGTCTCATTTTCAGGGTTGGTGACATTTCTTTCTGTTCTTACATATTTGCAGTCATATACTTCCACAAGGATGCTGAATGTGTGTGTGTCAAGTGCCATCAAGTAATTTTCAATTTATGATAATTATGAATTAAAGATCTCCCAAACATCCTATTGTTAACAACCTTGCTCAGGCCTTACAAATTGAGGGCTGTGGCTTCCTTTGTTGAATCAATCCATCTCATCTTGGAGCTTCCTCTTTTCCTGCTGTCTTCAACTTTTCCTAGCATGATTGTGTTTTCTAGTGAGTCTTTTCACAATGTGACCAAAGCACAATAGCCTGAGTTTGGTTCATTTAGCTTCAAGGGAGCGTTCAGGTATGATTTGATGCAGATCCTACTGATTGGTCTTTTTGGCAGAGTAAAGATGCTAGAGATCATATCTTTATTTATTCAGTAATAAAGTGCCAATGCATTTGGGTCAAAGTTCTTTGTTCAATATAACCAGTCTAACAAAACAAAATATAACAAAATATAACAAAAATAAACTATAGCAAAAAAAATTTTCATGTTACCTCTCGTTTATTTTATTGAATCCCCTGGGAATAGTGCCAACGTTTTTTTAATAGTGCCAATGTCCCCAAAAGATAGCATCAGTTTCTAATCCCTCGGTGTGCAGGGTCCTGGGACACTCAGCTACAAAGGGGCTTTGAGATGCCTGGCTGCAGCACCCAGCTCTCTCCCCCCACCTTGGCATGCTCATGTGACTCAGAGCTATGCTGGCATTCCAAAGGCATTCTGGCGATGGGACTGATCTGAGTTGGCATTTAGAGCCCCCCCCCTCACAATGCCAGGGCAACTGGAGGAGATAAGCTGCGATTTTCGTGGCATATCTCTATTGTACCCTCAGGGGCTTCCTACTCCACAGGGAAGCCCTTTGGAGAGGCCGGAGAAGTGCTCAAGCGGCACTGTCCCTGCCTCCCTGTCAGCTTTTGATTGAGCTGCAAAGATTCTGTTAAACATTTTCCAGGCTTGGCTTGGCTTGGCTTTAAATACACTGTGATGGTGAAGTGCCTGTGGCAAGCAGAGCAGGTTAGGCTATTAAAAGATGCATGAATAAAATGTACAGTTATGGTATGCCTTATGGGTGAAGGGAAGAATTCTACCCGTATTTCTGCTCAACTTAGGTACTGCATTCTCTGCCAAGTGAATAGGTATCAAATGGATAAACAATCCCAGTAAAATTGGTGTCAATAACAAAATATTATCAATATATCTAATTCTCAACCTAGTCCTCTCTTCAGATACTTAGATATGCAGGTGGAGATAAGGAAGATTTTCCCCTTAAACTTGAGGGACCCCTCACTCAGGCTTATGGAAAGATCTAAAAATTTGCTCAAAATCAGGGGTCTTCAAACTATGGCCCTTCAGATGTTCATGGACTACAATTCCCATCAGCCCCTGACAGAATAGCCAAGTGGTAGGGCTCATGGGAATTGTAGTCTATGAACATCTGGAGGGCCATAGTTTGAAGACCCCTGCTCAAAATTAACCTCTCCACTCTTGCACTGAACCACTGACACTAGCCCTGCCATCACTCTCTCACCTCAGCAGCCTCTGATGTGGTCTCTTCTGCACAGCACAACAAAACAGTTTCAGAACAGAAATAAAGCATTTTGGGGTAGAATTCTGCACAGTTCCACTCCCCAAAATGTTTTCAAAACGTTTTATTTGTGCCCCCCCCCCCCGAAAACACTAAACTATAAACTTCTTTTCCTGCAATTGTTTTGGAAATATTTCCTGCTTGCTGTGCTGTGCAGAAAGCAGGACATTTTTTCCCGTCCAACATTAAAACTTTCACTTTCATTTTCTCCACAGGTCACTCCTGCCATTTTGTGCCACTGCAGAGATCCTATGTGCTGCTTGCCATTTGCTGAGTGATTCCCACATATGTTTCCTCAGTTGGCATTGCAGCCAGCTGCTATTTTAGTGTTTAAAGTACATGAATCAAGTAAGTTTTGCCTCGTGATTCCGTGCACGTGTCGTTTTTCCATTTTTTTGTTTTAATGAGGTGTCTTCAAAGCTATTGGATGTGATTCTCATATTGCATCTTTGTAGCTTCAAAGATACCTCATTGGGGGGAAAACTATTGCCACTCCCCTTACCAGTCTCTGAGGCAGCCATGTTGCATACAGGGGAGGAGGAGAGAGAGTTGTGGAAGAGGACTTGCCATATTGCTGGAAGAGCAGGTATCCCTTTCTGCCACTACATGTGGGGGAGCAGAAATACTGCCAGCTGTGGGATCTGAAGAAATGGCTATGTAGGGGGAGAAGAAAGGTAAAATGATGGGGTTGGGAGGGAGAAAGAGAGAAAAAGAAGGGAAAATGTGACAAAAGGCAAGTGGAGAGAGAAAAGGAAAGAAAGAGAGGTAACAGCAAGGCATTAGAGAAGGCAGAAAAGGATAGGAAGAGAGAGACGGAGAGAAAAGGCGTGACGGTAGGCTTGGGGGAAGGAGAAAGGACAATTAAGAGCAGGGGTCCCCAAACTTTTTAAACAGGGGGCCAGTTCACTGTCCCTCAGACTGTTGGAGGGCCGGACTAAAAAAAACTATGAACAAATTCCTATGCACAAATGATTGTAAAATCTTTGATTTCACCTTTCAGCCTTTCTGTCATGGTCTGTTTTTAGAACAGTGACCAAAGTATGTCAAGTACAGGGTGGGCTCCAAATATTGTTGGGGAGGCTGTGGAATACCTTCCCCTGTAAAAAAAAAAAAGCAGAACTTTCCCAATGAAGCATTCCATCTAACCCAGAATCAGGTATCTTCCTGGGTTCTTTCCTCCCTAGCAGCCAGTGAGCGATTCACCAGCCTGGCTGATGCCAATGGGAGTGAGGCGGAACAGAAAGCCTGAGAGCAACACATGGAGTAGCCGAGAGGGAAGGGCGGAGCAGGCATTGCCACATGTAAGGTTTCCAACTCTGGGTCAGAAAATTCATGGAGATTTGGGGGTGCAGGGTTTGGGGTGGGGAGCCCACCGTCCAAAGTAGTCATTTTCTCTAGGAATTGATCTCTGTCACCTGGAGGTCAGCTGTAATTCTGGGATATCTCCGGGCCTCCCCTAGAGGTTGGCTACTCTTACATAGAGGTAATATCCACAAATATGTCTCCTGCCTGTGATCAGCAATGTTTAGAAAGCAGCAACTCCAGTCACAGAAAAAGAGCAGACCTGTGGGCATTGCCTTGTTGCATAGGCTGGTTGGGGAGAAAGGAGCCCAGGAGCCCAAGGGAGCCGATCTGGCAGACCCCGAAGGCAGTGGATATCTCCAGGGCTCTGTTTTCCCTCCAGCAGACCCAACAGTCAAAACCACGGAGACCCGTTCGCCGCCTACCAGCTGGTCCCGCAAGGTGGGGGGTGGGGATCGCCCTGTTTGCTTTCAGCTGGCCTTGTTGGCAGGGGCAGAGGTGGATAGCCCCATTCTCGGGTTGTGGGGGGCCTGAAGGCAGACAAGCGACTGCAAGCACAACAACCAAGTGGGAAACCCTCCCGCGCCGCCAGACCCACGGCCCACATCAATGGCCGTTGGGGCCGGTTCCTCCTCTCCCTCGAGCCCCCACTGCACATGAATGGAGCCATCGCCGCCATGCCTGGCGGGCCGGATAAATGCCTTCAGGGGGCCACATTTGGCCCCCGGGCTGTAGTTTGGGGACCCCTGATTAAGAGGAAAAGAAGTAGCATTAGGCATGTGGGGAGTCAGTGAAACGAGGAGAAGGGGAGAGGGGAGGAAGCAAAGGTAGGAGGGATATGTATTGTCGAAGGCTTTCACGGCCAGATTCAACTGGTTCTGGTGGGTTTTCCGGGCTGTGAGGCCGTGGTCTGGTGGACTTAACATTTCACCTGCATCAGTGTGTAACAGGCTTCCCTCTGTGATACACCTCTGAAGATGCCAGACACAGATGCAGGCAAAACGTTAGGAACAAGATCCACCAGACCACAGCACGGAAAACCCACCAGAACCAGTAGGAGGAATAGGTGGCTGCTCTCATAAATTCCTGGTGGGATCCCACTTGCCATTGTATTTCATTCTCAATATGGCCAAAGCTGTGGATACTTAAATCCAGAGACTGGAATCAGACAAGACAGAGGGAGTTGCCAGGGGAAGAGAAAGAGTTATTAGTGTGAGGAGGGAGGTGCAAGGAAAAGGGAGGTTCCCCCTAGTTATCTTTGCAGGTTCCTCACCACATAATTGGTTTGGAAGCCAGCACTCCATAACTGGGACCAGCTTAGTGACTGGCACCTCATAAATAGGCCATATCTTTCCTGGGTCAAGGCTGTCAGGGGTAGGGAAGGAGGAAAAACTGAAGACTGGTGGGAACATTAAGGTAGCATGGCTGGTGGTTAGAAAGGACAGAAAAAAATCAGAAAAAGGTGAGAGGTTATGGGGGTTTTCAAGGAAGAGAAATAGGAAATATTTGGCATAGAGGAAATGAGTTCCTCCCTTGTGGATCTCCTGCTTATAAACTCTAACTTTGAAGCCCAGAAACTGAGGCCCCTTCCGCACACGCAAAATAATGCGTTTTCAAACCACTTTCACAACTGTTTGCAAGTGGATTTTGCTATTCCGCACAGCTTCAAAGAGCACTGAAAGCAGTTTGAAAGTGCATTATTCTGCATGTGCAGAATGAACCAAAGAAAGCAAACATAGGCAACAAAAGTTCCAACATAAATAAACCAATTCCAACCAGGTAGTGATTTATTTTTTAAACAATCAAAGTTTAACAGCCTGTAATGAAATGAGTGCATGCCATGAAAACATATGCTAGAATAAGAAGCCGCCAGTGTTTAAGGTGTTCCCAGTCTCTTGTTTAAATAATACATGTGTTCTTATTTTCCTCTGTAAAATGTTTTCAGTTCAGATTCTGACTGGAGAATATTTAGTGACAAATCTGTAATAACTTTAACTTATTTACAACAAACTGCTTGCAATTTTGCCATTTGAAATAGCTTAGCGCCAAGACATGACAAGCATTTTAAAAGTGCCCCGTGAACAAAATCGGAAAAGAAATGTGAAACATTGCCTTCCTTACTCCGAGAGCGTTTGCAGTTGCTATTGGAAACTGAAGAAAGCTTGCAAGTGGGCAAAACAGAGCTGGTGCTGAGGAATTGTCTTTGCCATCAAGGGCTGTCAATTTCTGGGCCTTTCTTTTTTGCTCTTTTTGTATGCAGACAGTGACTGTGGAAGTAACAAAAGGTGGGGGGGGGGAAGGGCAAACCTATGCTGATTTGTGGGTGTGCCCATAAGAAACTCACACTCGTTCTGTTGAAGATATAACTAAAATTATGCAGACAATTTAAGACACATTTAACGCTTTTAATTTATTGTTGAAAATATTGAAAAATATTAATAACGTATTTTTCAGAGACTGAAATGTGTATCACATGGAATGTTCTCTCTCTTTTGGAACAGTGCCAAATTGTTGGGGGAAATAATACTACCATGAAGGTTTATCATGTGTTTGTGTTTAAAGAGATTCAATGGATTTGAGTCCCTGGAGTGTCAGCTTTAATTTTCTGAGAAGAAAAATGTTGTTTGTTAAATAAAAAGCCCTCTTTTGATGAAAAATGTCTGTTTACCATAGATCTTGTCACCAAAATCCCCCACTTAAAGTCTGAAATGTGATCGACACAAGGCCAGATTTATACAGAATCCCAGCTATATGTGCTCACATTCAAAATATGGGTGCCCTGTTTGGAATTTAAATACTGCTCTTGGTTTGCTGTGATTGACTAAGGAATTAATCAGACTCTTACCTTTTGCCTCACAAAAAGGGAGGTTTTCATTGAATTCACTGTTTTCACTGTGTCTTCACCACTCCTTCCCTACCCCTGGCAGCTGATCCATGGGCCGAGTTGGACAGTGTGAGCTGCTAGGCCAGGCCCAGTTCCATTGTGGAACTGGGAAATTCTGCTTCCCCACATTATTTCCTCTTTCCCTCACCTTGGCAACCCCTATATTGTAACCTTTTCATGCTTCCTTATCTCCTTCCCACCCACTAACCAACTTATCTTTTATCTGTTCCTCCATATTTAGCTACATTATTTCATTTATACCCCACCTTGGAGCCCAAAAGCTACTTACATCATTCTCCTCTCCTCTATTTTATCATGACAACAACTTTGTGGGGTAAAATAGGCAGAGAATGTGTAAGTGGGTCACCCGGCAGTCTTCCATGGGAGAGTTGGGATTTCGATTGGGGTATCCCAGATCCTATTCTGAAACTCTAGCTATTACACCACACTGGCTTCCATGGTGGCTACTGCTGCTTGAATTCAAGCAGGCATCCAGTCCTGGGCAAGTAATCCAGTAGCAGTAGCAAGTAATTCAGTAGTTGCTGTCAGGCCTAGCAGTAGTGTTACCGCCAGGAAAATAGCCAAAATATTTTCCTGAGTCGAGTTACCTGACTACACTGGCTCCAGGTCAGGACACAGAGACCAGTGTGACTCAGAAGCCCCTAAGACCAGTAGATGTGATTTTATTGATGTTCTTAAATAAGTTTTGTACCCTGATCTGTTCTGCAAAACATGTATTATGCTTTCTTGTATTGAGTCTAGTGTATCCTGTTTAAGTTTAGCTTTGTTTGAGTTAAGTAAAGTATTATTTTAGGTAAACTGTATTAGAGAAATGTAGTATTTCAGAATGGTTAATATTAGAGGTACAAGGAAGTTGGCTCTGGAATTTAGTTTGGGCCAAGACCCAGCTGACTCCTCAGCAAAAGACAGACCCCTTTGGTTTTGCAAATCGAATCTGATGACAGCACCCCAGATGTCCCAGCCGTTGGAGAACGTGTCGGGACCACCATTGGACAGTTTGAACTTTCTTTTGTTGTGGGACTGAGGTGCAGGAGCCTCAGGTCATTACTCAAGGAAGCAGCCCATCTGATCACCAGATTCCTGGGTGCGTTAAACAGGCTCACCCAGTTTTATGAATGGACTCTCTCCACTTTCCATTTCAGCACTAGCGTAAAGTCCCGCGGGAAGACGCCTGAAAGCAAGATTTCATGTTCCCATTCAAATAGTTGTAATTGTATCTTTCTTTTGTATTGATGTTTCTTTATTGGTGCAAGGTAAGCGACCTGCCCCCCTACCTGCCCCCTTGCCCCCTTTTGATGTGTGAGTATAAAAGTTCTTGCGCTTGGCTACAAAAGCGTGATTCCCCTGCCCGAGCTGGAGCAACCACTTCTGAATAAAATACTTTGCTTTTGAAGAACACCAGCTTCCTGCGCCTCACTACATTGCCTGAGCTGAAATCACTTAATGTTACCCAAGCAGCAGCGGTAACAGTAGCAAGTAATAGCAGTAGCAGTAGCAAGTAATCCAGTAGTTGCTGTCAGGCCTAGCCCTGATGAGTCCTTCCTCAAAGGTAAAAACAGTCCTGTAAATGTGCTTGCCCATCCCCCTACCTTTTGTTAACAGAAGCCAAGACCTGAAGAGTGGTTACTTGGCAGGGGGCACTGAGGACATCCATTAGTTAAAGTTACAGAGGCTGCTGCTATTATTTGGGGTGGGTGGGTAGGAGTTAACACTTTTGCTTCTAGTTTTCAGATTTTTCTGCAAAAAAAATTCAGATTTTTAGAAAAATCTGTCTTGTCTGTTCATGGCTCCACTTTTCAGATTTAAGTATGCACAAAGTTGGCCACAATGAGAATTATATATATTGATGGAAAATATAAAAGCAAAATTCATCTTTTTGGTACTTAAAACTAAAGCATTAGCAATCATCATTATATTATTGAGCATGGCCTTACAATATTAAAAATTCAATTTTAATTTTCTGAGCATGTTCAAACAGTCAAATAAATAAATGTATTTACAGTCAGCAACTAAATCCCAAGCTGGGAATATATATTGTTGTTGGCTGTGATTTGCACTGACAGAAATTGCAAATGAACTCCGTTTAGAGAGTAGGTGCTTGTGAATATAACAGTGTTGCTAAAAGCTTTTGATGCTGGAGGAAGTAGGAAGAGAAATTCATTTAAAAAACAGGAAGGGATTTACTGTATTTACTTCTAACAGAGATTTACTGTATCAGGTGTGAAGTTTTGTCCTTCATTTCATTCCTTCTTCACTGGCAAAGATCTAACTTGAATCTGACTGATTTAATTAAAGAATGGCTTCCAATTTCCCTGTGCCCTTTGGCTGCGTAGGCCAGCTGTACTGCTTAATTTAAAAAAACAACACATTTGATTGTAGAGGATGATCCTAAGATAACAAGGTTGAATCATCATCAAACAAACAAATAATTGCCCCCCAAATTACCTTGAACTCACACCCTGGGACTCATATTTGATAAACCACTGCAATTTTGTGAGTTGTGCTTCTCATTATATGTATTATTCACATTTCTCATTAAATAGTATGAATAATCACTACATTGGTCAGGTTGCGCCTTAGATTGGAGAAACTGTCTTCAGCCTAAGGCTCCGTCTCTACATTACAAAGTTCCTGTTTGTTGGGGAACAACACATGGGCTATATATCACGTATGAAATGGGAATTCTGTGCCTCCCAGACACACACCAATTCTTTTCTGTTTGTTACCAAAATACACAGGGAAAAGCAACTTTAGCCCACCCCCTCATCCCACCCACCCCCATTGTTTTCAGATCCTCAAACCTCCCCATGGAGATATTATTGGCTTCATTGTGTACTATATAGCCACACATATGCATGTAAAGTGCCATCAAGCAGCAACCTCCTTATGGCCAAGGGTGATTAAATGCAACCATTGTTTGTCTCATGAAATTGTTGAATGGGAATATGTTAAAGCAGAGTCTGGGAAAAGATGCTGTTGATGCTGGCAGGGTTAATGATACAATCTGAAACCTGTTTAGTAGAAACAACAAACCCCAAATGCAGGTAGGATTCCTAGCATTCTTGGGTGCTCTGCTGACTAGTCACTCATTTGTTCCTTTTCTCAGAGCTGCCTCTTCATATCCTCCTTCCTGTTAACCCAGCTTCCTCTGTAGAATTTAAGTTAGCAGACTAGAGTTGGGTGTAATTTGGGGCACTTATATCCCCAACACTTCTAATAAAAGTAAACAGATTTTTAGGAAGCACTGATAATTCATGATAAATCAGCTGCTAAGTCTAAAGGAAAACTAATCCTTGGTTTTGGGAAACCTTTCGCACATGCAGAATAATGCACTTTCAATCCACTTTCAATGCATTTTGCAGCTGGATTTTACTGTATGAAATAGCAGAATCCACTTGCAAACAATTGTGAAAGTGGATTGAAAGTGCACTATTCTGCATGTGCGAAGTAAGTGCGTTGCTGACATGGCCAAGATTCATATTGTTGGGTTCTCCTTACCCAAGTCTAAACATTAAACAAGAAAGTGGACAAGAGAGCTGCTGAACATGCAAAATAACTTCAGTTCATGCAAAAAAAAAACCTCAGCAGGGTTTTTATTTCAGTGCTCATTAAAAAAAATGAAAACATGCTATAAAAACTCATGTCCAAGCTAAGGCCCCTTCTGCACAGGCAATAAACACTGGACACTAAAAAAACCATTTGGGGTGGGGACTTTGCACAGATCCCACCCACAAAACGAACCTGCCCTGTGATAATTCCCCCAAACCATGTTTTTTGAAAAACCCAGGTTCCAGCTGCTAGTGAGCAAACGGCTGGCAGGAGGCGCTTGATTCGCTTCCCTTTTCCTTCTTAAAAGTTTTTTTGTGGCTTACAGCTATGTAGGTGCAGATGGTTGTATTGTGCGACATCAGCATGGGGTTCATTTGTGCATGCCTGCGTAGCTACGCATGGGTGGGAAGTAATTTTGAAAAAATAGATGCATCTCCATGCAAAGGCGTGACAGCAATCTGGATTGTTTCCATGGGCTCCAATCGCTACCAGCACGGATCCATGTGAATGCGAAAACAGGAAAACGGGTTTCTCTGTGCCAACTGCAACCCGTTACACATTTACTGTGCAGAAGGGGTTTAAGAGAAACAGCAACTATGGTAGGGGTTGCAATCTCAAGCAAACAAGCTAGCTTCTTTCAGATTGTCCAAAAAAAACCCCTTAAAATTGCTTTTGCTCATTTGATTTGCTTTCTGTGTCTGTTTCCTTAACAAATTGGGAATGAAATATCTCTAGAAGAGGTTAGGAAAGGAAATACATACATTTAAAATGAATCCCATGCTGGAGAAAGAAAGAGTAAGAGAGGTCACCTCTGTGCTGAAGAAATGCTTCACTAAAAGTCCAGTTCCAGTTTATTATCATAAAATAGTCCATTAAGCATAATGGCCTGTTGGACTTCCTCAAGCTAGGCCTAATGCAGATATTCAATAAAATACAATAAGTAGATACGCACATTTGAAATTCAAATTTTACCTCATAAAATAAGGGAACTGATACCTTTTGAAAGTTAAGTCAAATATTTAAGCCCACTATCAGAATTAGATTTGCCCTCTGAACCCACTCAATCTGGACAGTTTCAAGGCTTGGTCACAACGTTTTAGCGCCCGTGAGATGAATTTTCCACTTTTTCTGTAGTCCTCTTATCAGACTCCTAAAGAAGGTTGAATAGATGATAATCCACAGAATGGGATGGATATGTAGCCATTGATGGAGCTAACATAATTGCTGTTTGCCATGCATTCATCTTGCAGGAGAACAAAAAAAATATGCAATGAATTCAACAGCCTGAGCTCCACGGGGACATAACCTCTGTTCACATGGGATTCCCCTAAATGTACCCATTAACTCTGCTAAAGGGAGCCCATTAAAATAGGCTAAGGAGAACAATCTACAATAAGTAAGAACTGTGAGACAGGATAAAGAATTATTGTAGGAAAAGGCAATTGAAGGCACAAAACCCAGATAAGTAGGGGAGCAGACTGTCTTGGCATCAGAGTTTTTGCCAGTCCAGTTCTTTAAACATTTCTCTTCCTGTTACACAAACCTTGTTTAATCCTGGCTCCAATACGTAGGTCAAAAAGAAGTCCAGATCAGCATGTTCCTTGTCTACACACTGGCTAAGAGCTGGAACAGAAGTCTGATTGAAGCCAGCTCACCATGTTGGAAGGTAATCAAATAGAGTGAGCAATAGCCAAGGCTTAGTTGCTGCAAAACAAGCTATGGTTGAAATGTGGTTCAAGTCATAGAGTCAACGAGACTACACTCCTAGGAACTCCAGAAAGAACACACAGAAAAGCAGTTCAATTAGAAGAAGTCCAATAGAAGGTTTAAGAGTGTGAGTCTGGATTGATGCTCCATACTTAAGCCATGACTTTCACCTAAAATCCTTGTAAGGCCAAAGGTATGTAACACCCACCTAAGGAAAAAAAGAACCTCTGAATAGCTGTGAGATTACTGATACTGGTTGAAGTTTGCTTGAAGTTCCAGAAAGGAAAAGAATGAAATTGGAAGCCCAGGTAATTAAAAGGAGCAGGCTTGTTCAAGAGAATGAATATCAAATCAACCATGTCATAGGGTGCACAATTTCGGCTTTAGTTAACTGATAAGGATTTAGACTTGCAGTACCCAGCAAATGTTTTTAAAGTTTGATGCATACCAACTGCAAAGAATGCAAGACAGTGTTATTGGTCAATAAAATAAGAAAGCAATATAGTGTTATTGGTAAATAAAATAATAGTGTATTGTTGAAGGCTTTCACAGCCAGATTCAACTGGTTCTGGTGGGTTTTTTCCCAGGCTGTGTGGCCGTGGTATGGCCACACAGCCCAGAAAACCCACCAGAACCAGCAAAATAATAGTGATTGGGTGACAAGCCAGCTCAGGTGCATATCGTTCAGTAAAAGCAAGTTGCTGAGGAAGATCATATAAGAAAACATGGAAAAGATGGGAGGAAAGAACACGGCCCTGATGTAACCCCCTGGTAACAATGACCAAAATGGATAAAGAACCTTTGGAATGCTATTGTACTTCCAATAAGGAAGACTTATACAATTGCTTAATTAGAAATAATAACCTTATAGGTATGGGTATGGTTTCTTGTTTTTTTTCCATAGACTTATTCTAGAGATTGAATCAAATGCTGCCTGTAAAAAAACTTTCCCTTTTTAAAGGACAAGTATTTCTCAACCAAATGAGAAAGACACAGTGGAATATAGAGCTCCTTTTCTAAAGCCACTCTGCTCTGGGGCCAGAATCTGAGTTGCCTGCATCCAATTATCCAGTTTGAGATACAGATGAGAGGTCTATAATTTACCTGACTGACGATTGCTAGAGTGATAATTAGCACTTTTCTTGTATGTGGGTAGTACTATTTCCTGCTGCCATTGGTCAGGTATTATGTCTGCTCTATAAAAGGGACTGGTAATCACAGTAATAAGTTAATACAAATACAAAAGAGAGCAATGGAAAGGGTAGGGATGCCCATTGGAGAAGGCTGGCCCACCACCTGCTTTCAAGAGTTTTGTGAACCACTTTTGAGACCTGACCCTCGGGTTTGGAAACATTGGGACGGAGGATCTGCCATGTAATTTTCTGTGGGACAACAGAGCAAGTCAAGTTAGATAACATTTTTCTCTCCCTCCGCACTAGTCTTCTCTGAATCACAGCTCCCGTGCACTGCATAAAATAAAAATGCAGGAAAAAATTTGACCTTTCTACGTGGAATGTATCATTTTACTCTACGCCCATGCTTTTCAATATACCGCAGAAGGTTTTTCCACTGCCTGATACAACACCCAATCATGTAATTCACTCCAGGGTTTTCTTTTTTAAAATCAACTTGGCATCAACTGTGTATTTGCACATAAGGCTATTCGATGAATGTAAAGTCTCACACAAAGGATAAACTAGGGCTGGCTGAGTCGATGAATTGGCATTAGATATCTACAAGTTTCCCCACTGATTATTGCCATAGCTATGGGAAAGAAAGCCAGTTAAATCCCATTCCAGCAACTGAATTTGAAGTTCTGAAAACAAAGAGCATTCAATTCTTGTAGATTTTCCCCTCGACGTGATGTGTTGCTCTACATTTATTACTAGGATCAACAATATGCATAAAAACTCAGCACATAATAAATCTGTATTTTCCTCATTTTACAAAGAGCCAGAACAGATGTTTAATGAAAAAACCCTCTTCTAATTATCATTCTCCATTACATTTGGGCAATATTAATCCAAAGTACCCAGAGCAAAATAATAGGAATCTTTCAAAGTGCTCAGTGCCAAACCTTTGTGTAGGAAATTTACCATCATTTTTAAGCTGTTTGGATTTTTTCCCAGATACAAAACGTAAAATTGACATTTAACAAGGGAGAAGGCTGATTGTTACATTCATTATTGTTTGGTACATGAAACTGCGTTAGTTCCACAGGATAATAGACCTTAATTAAGTATGAAGGTACCTCTTCTTGGTCTACCCACTTGTGGATGAAAAAGAACAGAAATGTTTAAGGTTTATTCTGCATCACCAGATCAAATCACTATGGTACTAAGAACTGCAGGCAATTGAAACTGACAGGGTTGGGGATGGAATCAGCAACAATGGACCGTTTTGATTTGGATCTTCTACCATGCTTCTGAGATTAGGATTTGCTTATTATATGAAACCATTTTGTACTTAGTTTTCTAACAGGAGATATTCTGATTTCCCCACTGGAAGAAAAAATATTAAAGGTGAGTTATTCTGATTATGCACTTGTCCTGCCACAGCATTCATCCATGAGGCCACTTTGCTCAGCACGGCAATGCCTTTTGATAGTTTCAGTGCCTGGAGGATGTATTATACTGCTGCTCACTTATGGGCTTCTTTGGTTGTTCCACTAAGGATTCATCCTCCCTGCTTTTCATGCCTGCAAGTGTTTGCAAGGCAGCGGGGGAACTGTATGTGAGGGGGCTGTCCCACACACTTCCTATCACATGGAGTAAGTCCCTCCCACCCTTCAAACTTATCTGCCCCGCCATACCCTTCTTATCAGTGGTTTGAGGGATAGGTAATGCATTTGAGGGATAGGTATGCATTTGAGCTTGCGGCCACTGTCAGAGCCATAAGTGTGGCATAAACCTTTTTGGGCTATGGGGCAATTTGGGCAGCAGGAGGCTTTTAGAATTATCCTCTTTTCTGTACAACCCAAAGCCCCTGTGGAAGAGGTGCTACATTCACCACACAGTTCTCCCATCTGGATTACACTGTAAGGGCAACTGAGATCTAAAACAAGTAGGAAAAGATTGTTTTTAACATGTTCCCTTTAATTATAATATTTACTAATTTGCATGTAGATTACAAATAGGGCTGAATTTAAGAGGTAGTTAAGGAGCAAGCTAAAACTAATTTGCACTATTTTGTGGTGGAATCCCATGTCTACATACATAATTCTAAAAAAAAGCAGTGTGCTATATGGAAAAGTGGAGTGCACAAAATTGTAAGGAATTTAATAACATCATTTCCTCAGTCCAGATGATAGCTATGTCATCCCATTATATTTCAGCCAAGAAGAAAGACTAATTACTGCATGAAGAGTACATGGTCAGCCACAATGACTGGAACATTCTGGTACATAACGGAGGAATCAATTGTGGGAAAATGAACTATTGCTATTACCAAAATAGCATCAACAATTAGGGCAGATTTCATCTGGAACAGTTGTGAGATGTATCACAGGAATTCTTCTATGATAAAAAAACATTTTTATTTATTAGTCAGTTTTAACACAATGATTATAATCCAGTTTTAGTGGTCGGCATAAAGGTACCAAGGGGTGGGGGGGAATGGCAGCGGCCCTCCTGCTGGGGCAGGCATGGCATAGGGTATTCCAGGAAGTGCATTTAGTGGGGTAGGCATGGGGGCATGGCAGGGGTGCAGGGGACACATATACTCCGGGTGCAGTTCCCCTTGCTCCACCCCCGTCCAGTTTACTTTAGTAAAATCAAGATTATGCAATTTCTATGGATTACACTGGAGGACTGTATCTATCAGAAGCACAGCAGATGGCAATCCAGACTGGGATCTTCTTAGTCAGGGCAGTGTACCTTTAGAACTTCCTGCTCATAAAGTTGTATGTATCTTCCTGTCACATTACGGTTATCTTTTAGCTGAATGCGGAACAGTCTATTTGAAGGGTATTTTCTGTTCCGTAAGTGTTCTGAGGATTTCACAGCAACCGTGTATTCCTAGTCAACATACCTTGTTCAGCCTTATTCGCATACACAAGAAATGGGCTCAGGACCAGGTTAGCTTGAGATTCATCTTTCAGTTTGCATTTCAGTCTGCATTTGAGCACATCAGCATGTCAAGGAGCTTGAGCCTGCAGAGCATCCAATTGGCTTTTATCAAGTTCAAGAAATACTGGGAAAGAGACATGTATCCTGCATGGTCATGGTTTCTTGGGCCATTAAAATGGCCAACAGTGTCTACTCTACTATTGAGTAAACCTGCTTAGGATAGGTTCTGTCTTCTTTCTGTCACTCATCTAATAGCACATTGAAGTGAGCACCAAATATCCTTTGACTGGCAGGAAGTCCCTTTTGTCATTGTACCAGAAATGGATGGAAGGTTTCTTTTTTGGTTGGCCCTTTCAGGGTCCCCTTCCCTGTTCTGCAAAGCCTTTTGTGAAAAGGGGTGGGTGGCAGCACCTTTTGATCAGTGGCCTGAAGAGTTGAAAGAATGGTAGTGTGGGTGGGAACCAGCTAGGGGAGGAAGGAGAAAACCCCCCAAAAAGCTTAACTATCTTCTCTTGGATTGCCTTCCCTGCAAAGGCAGAGAAAAAGTCACAGGCTGATTCCGCATGTGCCAAAAACAGTGGTGTGAAAATGGTGTAAAAGGGTTTAAAACAGTGTAAAAAGATTTATACCATTTTCACACTGTTTTCACACCACTGTTTTTGACTCATGCGGAATCAGCCACAGTTTCTGAGGTTTCAGAAATTGTGGAGATTGTTTGATCTGATTTGTGGTGAATTCAGAAGAGGGGAAAATGTGAGCATAACTCAAAATCCAAAGGAAGGAGACTACAAGTGCAAAAATGGGGAGAGGCAGAGTACAAATGAAATAAAAAGTTAAAAATCTTGACACCAGGTTCTGATTCCTTGCATCTTCACTGGGAAGGGAGGGGAGTGTGTATTTGCCACATTATTTGTGGAACAATAAATAAGCATTATGGCTTGGATATAAACTTTGCTTTCTGATTGATCCAGGTACATGCATATAATCATAGAATCATAGAGTTGGAGGGGTCCATACAGGCCATTTAGTCCAACCTTCTGCTCAATGCCTAGAGCATCCCAGATAAGTGTTTATCCAACCGCTGCTTAAAGACTGTCCCTAGGTAACTGTTGCACAATTTTTTTCCTAATTTCTAGTTGGAACCTTTTTGTCTGTAATGTAAACCCATTATTGTGAGTCAGAGGCGTAGCAAGGGGGAAAAGCTCCCAGTGCACCGGTGCGTCCACAGGGGTGCACGCTTGATGTATCGTACACACCCCGGTCCCCTTGGAGCTACACCTCTGTTGTGAGTCCTTCCCTCTGCTGCCAACAGGAACAGTTCTCTGTCTTCCTCTAAGTGACAGCCTTCAAATACTTAAAGAGAACAATCATGTACTCACAGAAGAGGGAGAAGGTTATTCTTACCACTTCTCCCACTCCCTGCAGGGGCTCCTGTGATTCCACTTGGCCCCATGAGGAGACACGACATGGGTCACAGAAGACCACAAAAGACCATAGTGAGAAAGTTGCCACTTATGCAGTGAGTTTTGCTTGTGCTGCACAGGATCTAAATTGATATATTTCTTATAAAGTAGATGATGTACATAGTACATATACATGCTGAAAAATGTAAAAAGAAAAAAACATTAATTGATCTGCAAAAGCAACAGAAGAGAGGCCCTCTCCGCACAGCACATGTGTAACGGGTTGCAGTCAGGATAAAGGAACCTGTTTTTCTGTTTTTGTGTACACATGCATCCGTGCAAGCAGCGATTGGAGCCCACAGAAACAATCCGGGTTGCTGTCATGCCTTTGCAGAGAGACACGTCTATTTTTTTTATTTACTTCCCACATATCCGTAGCTCTGCAGGCATGCACAAGTGAAATCCCAGAGGCCGTTTCCGCACGGCCCATTTATGACGGCCTGAAATTGAAACCCCAGGCTGCCAAATTTTCGCATTGGCGCCCGCTGCTGCATGCGCAGTGGCGGCGACCTAACTTCCTTCCCAGAGTCAAGCGCCTAAACAACCCTTTAAAGGGTTGTTGTTAGAGGGAGCGTCTTCCCTGCGGCCGGTCGCGGGCAGCCACCGGAAGACGCTATCTCCGCCCACCCGCGGTGTCCTCCTCGTGGTCTGCGGAAGGCGTCGCTGGCCCGCCCACACTGTCCTCCGACCTCCAGGGGTGGGAGGGCAGCGTCAGGGCTGCGACGCCCGCGAGCAGCATTACCGTGAGTAAAGCGGGGAGGGCGCAGAGAAATCCCGTGGGCAGCCTGCCGTCTACCGGCCTCGGCTGCTGACGAGACTTCCGCTATGCGCCGCCCGCACTCTTTGGCGGCGTGAAGGCGGAAAACATCTTGAAACGGCCAGAGCCATGCTGATGTCTCACAATATGATCATCTGCTACACAGATGTAAGCTGCGAAATTTTTTTTAAAGGAAAAGTGAGGCAAATACAACTCCTCCTGTCTGGCCGTTCGCTTGCGAGTGGCTGCAACCCATTTTTTTTTTTAAGACTAGCTTCTTTAGTGATTTTCAAAAAACCCAGTTTGTGGGAAATAATATCGGGCAGGCTCGTTTTAGGGGCAGGATCTGAGCAAAGTTCCCCTCCAAAACTAGTTTTTTACCATCCTATATCTGTGTTTATTGGTCCGTGAGGAAAGGGCCAGAGTCAAACATCACTGAAAATATGGATATAAAAGTAAATGAAATGGGGAACATTTGCTCATTCTTTGTAGACATCAAAGGAGACAAGAGAACTGATTAATAATTTGGAAAATAGTGGAGAACAAGGGAGTGATCCCGGGTGTGATTATTTGAAAGTCAGTTCCACTGAAATCAGTGAGGCTAGTTGCATATAATGGATTAAGGGTCAGGGGGTAAAAAAGAAAGAAACCCTTATTGAGAAGAGAGACGGGAATGTTAAAGGCTGAGAATTGACTGGCAGCCAAAAAGCATACTGAGTGGAAAAAACAGACATGGGGATTTGCGAGGAGTTGGCAGGCACTTGCTCAAAGAGATGCTGAGAGAGAGAGAGAGAGAGAGAGAGAGAGAGAGAGAGAGAGAGAGAGAGCGAACACACACAAAGCAATAGAAATAAGTCAGGGCTTATAAAAGGAGATAGGTGAAAGAAACAAGCCAGTGAAAGTGGACAGAGGGAAGCAGGAAATCTTCAAGACTGAAGGCATTTAGAAAGACACGATAAAAATAGATGGAATGCCCAGCATACCAAATTCCAGTTGGCCCACCAAAAAGCAGAGGAAAATAAAATGAAAAGGGGTATCATCCACAGTGCAGTTGGCTACAGCAAAAAACCAAATTCCATCTTAAGAAAGAGAGTGAAAATCCTGATCTGTTTTCAGCGAGGCCGGCTTATTGTCTCACCACTTCCAATCAATCAGTTCTCAGGCACTGAGGATATGTGCCTTATGGAAGATGTTCTGCAGTGAGGAAAGACAGGAAGTGCCTTGTGCCTTTCTTTGCAACACTGACAGGAGCATCAGCTGGAATCTTACATGAACATAAGGAATTCAGGACAAGTAGTTGTTTTTTTCAGGACGTAACTATCCAACTGTCAGCTGGAGTTTTATTTCTTTGTCTCCCCCTGCTGGTATATATTTAATATAGAGACTATTAAAAACTGTACCAGCTGTATTGCACAACCATCGGGGTGTGCGTTGAATAACCCCTGTCCCCATCACATAATTATCTAGTCTGTGCTCCTTGAAACTCCTTAGCCATCTTGGGTCTCTTCCGCACACGCAGAATAATGCACTTTTAACCCACTTTCACAATTGTTTGCAAGTGGATTTTGCTATTTCGCACAGTAAAATCCAGCTGCAAAGTGCATTGAAAGTGGATTGAAAGTGCATTATTCTCCGTGTGCGGAAGAGGCCTTAATAGTTACACATAAGCTTAATGGGCTGATATTTACTCAGTGATGTTAGTTGCCTTTATGCCATGAAAAGCTTCAGCTGCCCATTTCTACACACTAGGTGAAGGTAAAAGTGTAAACACTGGGTCATTGCTGACCCACAGGATGATGTCCCATCATCATGTTTACTACTAGGCAGACTATGTTTATGAGGTGGTTTGCCATTGTCTTCCCCAGATGTCTACACTTTATCCCCAGCAAGCTGAGAGCACTTATTTTACTAACCTTTTGAAAAGCTGGAGAGCTCATCACAGATGACTCAATTTTCTTGAGCTAGCTACTTGAAACTGACTTCCGTTGGGATCGAACTCAGGTGTATAGAGCTTTGACTGCACTCTGTGCCGCAAGGCTTTTTCAACACACTGAACCTCTATTAAAGGGGAAGGACATTTTTCTCCAGGCTTGCTGGAAAAATTAAACAATACCCTTACAAAATAAATATAGAAAAATTACCTCTTTAATTCACACAAAGAACATAAGAGCCCTGCTGGCTCAGACCAGTGGTCCATCTAATGTGGTCAGGGAATTCCGAGGAACCTGATAAATTAGGAATTCATTTCTATCAGATTTTCACCAGGAACATACAATTCCTTATCAGTTCTTCTACTCAGCATGGCCAATTGGCCATGCTGACAGAGGCTGATGGGAATTGTAGTTCCTGAACATCTGGAGAGCCGCAGGTTCCCTACCCCTGATCTAGTCCAACATTCTGTTTCTCACAGTGGCCAAACAGTTGCCCTAGAAGGTCAAACAAACATAGTGTTGAGACCAAGGTTCTCCAGTGATGTTGCTGGTTCCTGGCAGTAGCATTCCAAAGTTTGCTGTCTTTGGAGGTTCCCTTTAATCATTATCACTCATAACCACTGATACTTTTCCATTAATCTGGTTAATCTCTTTTTAAAACCACACTGATCTGTATCAAATCGTAAAGGGCAATTCACACTTTGTATCTAGCATCAAAGCCCAACAACTGAAGAGGTACACCTTTTCTTAAACCAAACACCTGTTTGTTTTCTCAGCCATGAGAACTGATGCAAGGCTTGCATAGGATTGTGTAGCCCCCCCCCCCCCACAACTACCCTGCAGGGGATGGGGGTGGGGCAAGGTTGCCAGATCCAGGTTGGGAAAGTGAAGTTTTGGGGATGGAATCTGGGGAGGACACGGACCCCAGTAGGGTACAATACCACAGAGTCCACCCTCCAAAGTATTAATTTTCTCCAGGGGAACTGATGAGCTGTGATTCTGGGGAATCCCCACATCGCAGCTGTAGGCTGGCATCTCTGCTTGCCTGTGGGTCTACAAAGCTCCTATGAATCCCAACTTACACCTTTTTATTATCTCAGCATGCCTGCATTTGAAAATGAACAGCTGTAATCCTGAAGACTTTAGTTCCAACCTAATAGAAAAACCTTCCCTAAATCCTGCCTGTTATTCTGCTACAATCCTTCTTCTGCCCATATAAAATCCTCCTGCTGTACCTATGGAATTAATTGGCTTTTATGTAAGCTAACAGAACTTTATTAGATTAAGGGCTTAAATCAGAGATATACAAGCACTGAAGGGCAAGATACAAAATTAGCACTGCATACAGAAATCTGAAGTGGATCCCAGAGGAAGAGAATAATTCATCACAGCAACAGCAGTTTGTGATTCACTTTCTGATTCACCTTGTCAATACCTTCAACTTCCTGCCTACAATAACATGTAGTGTGAATTTATATGTTCTGGAAGGACAATTTCTATGTTTCTTCTGCATTAAGCTGCTTCCAGGGTGAACTTTACATGCCAGCTTACATGTATAGTATTCCTACTGTGCACACCATGACATTCCAAGTCACCAAGGCAATGTTCTACAAAGTCTGTCAGTCACATGCAGAGATATACAGTGAACACATGAAACTGCCTTATACTACATCAGACTAAGTGGTATTGCACCCACGGGGGGGAAGTGCCCTGGGCGGGGCTGCAGCGGAGGCATGGCCGGGCCATGAAGGGGGCGTGGCATGGCGTTCCGGGCTTGGGGTGGGCGGTGCAGGGCGTGTGCGCACCCTGGGCGCAGTTTCCCCTCGCTCCGCCTCTGATCAGACTACTTGTGTCTCAAGGCCGGTATCGGTTACACTGACTAGCAGTTTTTCTCCAGGGTCTCAGGCAGAAGTCTTTCACATCACCTGCCATCTGATCTTTTCCACTGGAGATGCTGTGCACTGAACTTGGGACTTTCTGTGTGCCAAGCAGTTGCTCTATCACACAGCTACAACCACTCCCCAATGAAGATGACATTTTACTGTTAAACAGTTCTGAGACCTGAAGAGCTGGCTCCCCATGAAAGAATCACCAGAACACCTGCTTTAGGAACTTGTTGGATGTGAAGCAATGATGAGAGCTTAAATTTGGATTGTTTTTTGAACGGCGTGTTTGAACACATAAAGTTGCCTCATGTGGAGTCACACCATTGGTGGCCATGTCAGCATTGCATACTCCAACTCAATGCAGCTCTCTGGAGTCTCAGACAGGGATCTTTCACACTGGCTGCTTTTGATTCTTTTAACTAGAGATGCCAGAGGCTGGATCTGAGACCTCCTATATGCAAAGCAGATTCCCTACCACTGAGCCACAGTCCCACCCCCAAGACTTGAATACTGGACAATCCATTGACCAGGCTTGAATACTCAACATTTACCTCCTCAAGCCCACAGATAAACTAAACCTTCTACTATGGATTCATGATCACAATCACCAAAGTGCTGCAAAGTCACAGCTGACTCATGGTGACCTCTGAGGTTTTCACAACAAGAGATGTACAGAGCTGGTTGTTCATTGCCTTTTAACCAGGATTCACTGAAAACATTTTTAGGCCGGAAATAAAATATTTTCAGTACCAAAGGGGTGGGGGGAAGCAATTTAGAACTCCATGGAAGAAATATTTTGAAAGGTTTATGCGGAAAAGACCAAGACCGAGCTAGCTTGGGTCATCCAAGCTGGGGCCACCACACCAATGTGTCGTTTAGCCTTAAAAAGCAGACATGGAAGGGATAGGTCAAAGTCATGTCCCTGAGGAAAGGCAGGTTTAACTCTTTTCCCTCTGCACTGATTCTGCACTGCACTGATCTATACTGTCCTTGGGCTTCTGTTAGCACCAGACAAAAGGGAGAGGGAGCAGGCTACCTCTCTTTGCCTGTTAAATAATAAATACATTCAGACTTCAATTGCTGATTCTTCTGACAACTTCAGTGTTTTACGAACTAGGTGTTCTCACCTTCAGAATAATCATAGGCACACGGGCTCTCTAGGAATAGTTGGAAATCCTGCAAAATACAGGGATGCCTACTTATGTGGTGTGGACCTATGCATATGAGCTATGTCCCTACCTTCAGACTAATGTGTGACAATAAAGGATGAGGACAAGAGACAAGATCCTCTTCCCCAATCACTGAACCTGCATGATTATTGAAAGTATACAGAATGTTCAGTCCTTTCCTGAATCTTTCCTTTTCAGGTTTACATTTCTAACTACATTAAATCTCAAATGCATTTTCTCTTTTTGCAGACCTTTATATTTGCTCCTCACAGAAGATAAAACACATCTTTTGAGGGAAACAAATGTTTGAGTCAGTTCTTCAGGTTCTAGAGAAAACAGATTAGTCATTGCAGGGTGTAAGGAATTCCATAGAAGCAGAAATAAAAGGCTCTTTGGTGTAAAAGACCGTTTATTCAGACATCTTAGAAAGCTCATGTACACGCAGTGGCAGGAATAAGATCTCCCGCCAGAAACACAGGTTATAACTCTGTCCATCCCATCCCCCCTCCCGGATTCCCATGGGAACAGGAGAGTCTCATCTCCCTCAAGAGATATAAGGTCTCCGCCCGAGAAGCCGGAGAAGCTGCTGGCCCACTCGCCGGGCTGTGGAATGTAGTCAAGGCCAGGCGGCTGCCTCCTCTCATCAAGCACCATTGAATCCTTTACACCTCTGCCTCCGCTTAAAAGACCCCTCCCCCAGGTTTTGTGCGGAAAGGCATGGTGGAAAGCAAGAAATAGGAGTAGGTGGGGCGATCAATATTTTCGGAATAAACCCATTGATTATACCCAGAGGAATATCCCCACCCAAAGAGACTAAAATATTGTAAGCGTTTTGCAGATTAAAGCGAGAAGTCCAGGATGTAGAAGCGTCAATTTACGTAATGCTTTGTGGCCATCAATAATAGTCGGTGGGGGCCTCTCCGGTGGGTTACAGTAGCATTGAGGCATCGGAAACGGGAGCCTCCTTTGAGTAAACTGGAATGGAAAGACAGAGATAAGATATGTTACTAAGAGAGTTAGGCAAATCCAATCGAGGGCAGTGACCATCATTAATCACTTTGAAAGTAATCATGAAAAGGTCCCACGAATCTTTTGCCCTAGTTTTAGGAAAATTTATGCATGCGTCTCTGAGATTTTTGGTAGACAAATACACCCAGGCGCCTGCCACGCAGAGGGAAATCGGCAGTGAGTGCTTTATCCGGCTTGCAGCTTTTGGGAGTCTTTAGGCTGTTGTAAGGCAGTCTGGACCGCTTCCCACCCCTCGGCCAGAGATGAAATCCATTGTTGAAACTCTGGAGGGATCCAATGCTTCACATGAGGGTAGCTTCGCACTGCAACGGCGGGAAGGAGCGACCGGACACAATTTGAGAGGGGTCTTTTTGTACACTGCTATGAACACGCATTGTTATAGGCTGCACTCTGCAAACGGAATTAGCTTCGCACCAATTGTCTTGGTGGTAGTTGGTTATTAACAAGCGTAAATACTGCTCTAGGGTTCTGTTAGGTTCTCTCCGACTCACCGGTCACTTTGAAGCGTGGTAGGGGCGGCAACCGCCGGGGCGGCCCCTAACAACCCTAGAAAAGCTTTCCAGAACTTTGGAAATGAATTGGGGGGGGGCCAAGCGGTCGGAGACCATGCACCTTATACAGGGGCGGAGTGCGAAGAGCGGTAAACATGCTGGAATGAACAGGCAGCTTAACTTAGGGCCGGAGGGGATGGAAGCACACGGAATAAAATGGGCTTGCTCTTGGAAAATAAGTCCACCACCACCCACAAGACCGTGTTGCCATGACTTTCTGGCAAATCTGTAATTAAAATCCATGGAGATGACTTCCCAGGGCGGGAGGCCACCGGGAGAGGTTTCAACAGACCAATGGGGCTTTCCCTGAACGGTCTTGGCTTCCTGCACAAACAATAGAGGCAACCTTTACATATACGTCTCAATGTCGCTTATGCGCCATCGCGATGCGCCACTCAGAAATTGACGGCGGGCCAAATGCAGAGTTTTTAGAAAGCCAAAGATGTCCAGCCGAGCGGGCATCATGGCGGAGCCCTCGAGGAACCTGGCTTTCTGCGGAGGTGGGGAGGCACGCAGTACCAACAATCCTCCCGCCGCCAAACGCCATCTCTCCAAACGCACTTAGTGGGAGTAGCCTTCACTCCGCCCGGAGGGCTCAGCGTAGCCCCGCCTCCTCAAGTTCCCGTAGGAAAGGAGAGACCAGGCTGGGAATGGGCGGAGAAGGAGGAGTGGATGTCTGAGATCGGGTGACAGCCAGCCCTAATTGGGAGAGGAGAGAACAGTGCGCGGAATGTCCCGTAAGCTGGCTCCACCACTCCCCGGGTAAGCGCGAGGCGCATCAGCCAGTTATTGGTTTTCGGGGAAAAATGGACCGTGAAAGAGAAACGAGAAAAGAAATCGGCATTATGAAGTTGCTTCGCGGACATCTTGAGGGGTGGAGGCGGTGACTGCCAAGTTCTTGTGATCCGACCAAACTTGAAGGTGTTTAGCCCCTCCAGCCTGTGGCGCCAAGTGGAGAGTGCTACTTTAATGGCCGCAGTCTCTTTATCCCCTACAGTCCAGTTGAGTTCAGCACCGGAGAATTTCTTTGATAAATAAGCACCACGGAACCAGCCTATCATCTTTATTTCTCTGCAACAGGGCTGCCCCAAGCGCTTTGTCCGAGGCATCCACGTGAACCACAAACGGGAGATCTGGGTCAGGGTGCTTTAGGATAGGTTTGGGGGTAAAAGCAGACTTTAAAAGCTGAAAGGCTGTCTGACATTCTTCGGACCAGGAAAGGGGGGCCTCGGGCTTGGCGGACAGTGGATCTTTACCCTTAGTGCGTAAGAGGTCTGTGAGAGGGAGAGTCAGTTCAATTGGGGTATAAAGTCCACGATAGAAATTAGCAAAACCTAGAAAAGATTGGAGTTCTTTTTGGTTGGTAGGGGCCGGCCATTGGAGGACCGCATCAATCTTAACAGGATCCATTTTAGGCCCTCGGGCGAGATCCAGTAACCCAAATAGTCAATAGAGGTTTGGTGGAAACAGCACTTGGAAAGTTTGGCAAAGAGGGAGTTGTTGAGCAATCGTTTCAATACTTCCCGAACCAATGCTTCATGCTCCTCCATGGTTTGTGAATAAATTAAAACGTCATCTAAGTACACCACTACTCCCTTGTACAATAAATCATGGAGAACTTCGTTGATAAGGGCCATAAAAGCTCCGGGGGCCCCACTTAACCCGAATGGCATTATTATTAAGTATTCAAACTGTCCAAACTTTGTGTTAAATGCAGTCAAGTGTTCATAGCCTTCAGCAATTCTGACCCTGTAGTAAGCTTCTCTCAAGTCCAACTTAGTAAAGATCGTCCTTTGCCCAATCGTCTAAAAGGTCCTTGATCAAAGGCAAAGGGTATTTATTGGACAGGGAGACTGCATTGAGACCTCGGTAATCTGTGCAGAGCCGTAAAGACCCATCTTTCTTTTACAAACAATACAGGAGCAGCATGTGTGTGTTTGGTGGCCATGATATGAACCCGCGAGCGAGGTTCTTGTCTAAGAAGGCACGAAGTTCCTTCTCATTGGGACTCCTGCGGTAGATTCTACCTTTGGGCAGTTGCGCCCCTGGCTGTATTACGATTTTGCAGTCAGTGTCTCTATGGGGTGGCAACTGATCGCATTCTTGCTCCTGAAATACTCTGGCTAAATTATGGTGCGCCGGTGGGATGCCGGTAGAATCGGGAGCAATCGCTGATGAAGCCAGGGGGGTGTGTGTGTCAGGAGAAGTCGAGTTTTCCCCCCAATTCATGTGTTCCCCGCAGGGAGGGTCAGTGAATTCCAAGATCCTTTTTTTCCAAAGGAATTTTGGTTCATGCAACAACAACCATGGCATGCCCAGAACTATGGAGTGTTTGGCCACTGGCGCCAGAATAAAACTAATTTTCTCCCAATGGTCGGCGCAGCGGAGGAGAACCGGTTGCGTTTTGAACTGGGCCGGTCCTTCGCTCCCGAGAAGACTGCCGTCCATTTGGGTGAATGGTATGGGCTTAGCCAGGGGACTTGGTCTAGACCTAGCTCCTCCGCCACCTGGGGCCGCATTAAGCAATGGGAGCAGCCAGAATCCACAAGGGCTGAGGCTATAATACGAGTATGCTTAGCAGGGTTGGCCAAGCGCTTGGATTGTAATGGGAGCGCTGCCTTCACTCACCGCGTCTGGAGTCGAACCCATGTCCATGGGGGGCTGAAGAAAGGCAAACAGCTGCTTCCCCCTCCTCTGGGTCGCCTTCGATGACTGCCTTAGACGAGCCCGTTGGGGAAGCCCCTGATTTGCGTGGTGGCTTGGCAGATGGGGTGCGCGCGGCCGGAGCGGTTGGCTTCTGTTTTTTCGGGCAGTTGGCGGCTAGATGACCTGGACCTCCACAGTAAAGACACAATCCCAGTCGGCGACGGCGCTCGGAGGTGGTCACCGGTAGGGGCGGCTGGGCTTGGCTTGGTGGATGCAGTGGCAGGCTTGGTGGGCTGGCCTCCGGCACGGTAGCGTACTCTAAGCGAGGCGCCACCTGGGATCCCAATTCAATCCAATCAGCAATAGTGCGGGGGACCCGAATTAAAAACACCGTTTCACGCAGCTTGCCGTCGACAGCATCCGAGAAGTATTCGCATTTCATGCGCTCAGGCCACTCAGGAGGGAGTCGAGCGGCCGCCGCACGAAATTCACGGGCAAATTCTGCAAACGAGCGGTTGCCTTGCTGAATAGTTTTGATGGTGCGGATAGCCTCATTTTCCGCACCTGGATCTTGGAAGCGAGCCCTTAAGGCTTGGAGGAATGCGGGTACCGTGCGAGTATCTTCATCTTGCAGGTTCAAAGAGTCACAAACCAGTCGGCTGCTGCCCCATCCAGGACTGAGCCGATGTCCCGTATTTTTTCGCGCTCAGACCGGTATAAATCATCATAGTCCTCCATGTGGGCATCGAGTTGCAAGATGAAGTAGGGAAGTTTGGAAGCGGTCCCATGGAAACGGGCAGGTATTGGAGGTCTGTAGTAACCCCTCTCCACGGCCCTTGGCGCCCGCACTTGGCGGTTGCGCAGAGTTGAGCGGGTTGAGGCAGCGGTTGCGCAGGGGGGGCCGGAATCGGTGGAGGTATCAACGCCGGGGCCGCTGGTGTTCCGGTGGGGGCCGGTCCTTGGAAGGTGGCTGGACCCAGCAGCGTCGCCCCTCTGGCGCCGGCTGTACCCGTGACAGCGTAGACTCCAACTTGGGTTGTCCTGGTCTGCTGTTTCTTCAGTTCCCTCTCCAAGGCAGCCAGCTCTCTCTCCTTGCGAGTCAATGCATCACCTACAGTGCGCATGCCAGCTGCTTTCTCTGCGTTCCAATTTAGCCCGAAGTTCGTCCCGCTTGAACAGCTGCAGTAGAAGTCTTCACTTCTGTGTAACGCAAAGAGCCTGAACACTTTCGCGCTTGGCGCTGTAAGTTCAGTTTGGAGTAGTTCCAGGACTTTTGTATCATGGACTGATAGATTCTCGCGATATTGTACGTTGGAGGCCGCCAGAGTCCAATTCGAGTTGGACTTCTTTGCGCTGCTGCTCCCGGTCTCTCTGCAGGTTTTTCCATCGCTCTTGCTGCAGCTTTCGTTCCCAGTTCCTCTTCCCACTTAGCTGGCGTTCACGGGCCCATGCTTCTTGGGCATCTCGTGCTTGGTCGGCCCACTTCACTCATCCCAGCTCTCTTTTCGATGGGAGAGGAACAGATCCGGCTGGGAAGTGCAGGCTTTCTCCGGACTCCTCGTCAGTCTGCAGACGCTGAGGGAACGCCGTGCCACCGGTGGCTCCACAGGGGCATCTCAGGTGCAGCCGCTGGTCGGGATCAGGGGGGTCCGATCGGAAGACGGTGCGGATACCCCTCCCAATCCCTGGTATAGTCCCAGTGTCACGGGTGGTCTTCGGACGGGCCCCAGTGCTATGCCACGGTGGGTCTTTGGGAGCATCACCAAAATCTGAGTCCAGGAATCGTTCAATGGACTCCTGGGTTGCCGCATGAAAGGTGGTCAGGCCCGTCTCCTCCGTGACAGGTTGCATCTGAGTTTTGTAATCCATACAGCGGGTAGATATCCGGATCCACAGGCGCTCGATCCATATACAGCGCTCCAAGCGACTCATGTAAGTCCCCTTGGTCGGCTTCACCTAACTCGGTCCAGCGGAGTAAAGGAAGACTTCGTGCTGATACGAGGGCGGGGAAAGAGTCACCAGCGAGACCCGTTCTCCCGCCGGTTCCTCCAGATCCAGAAGGGAAAGGTCGGAGCCCTCTTTGGGGGCTACCGCACCTTCCACAGAAACATCCAACCTCTCCATGCCGAGACACCAGAGGTCCACTGCACTAGGAATATAGATGAATTAGGATTCCTGCCACAATGTAAGGAATTCCATAGAAGCAGAAATAAAAGGCTCTTTGGTGTAAAAGACCGTTTATTCAGACATCTTAGAAAGCTCATGTACACGCAGTGGCAGGAATAAGATCTCCCGCCAGAAACACAGGTTATAACTCTGTCCATCCCATCCCCCCTCCCGGATTCCCATGGGAACGGAGGTCTCATCTCCCTCGCAGAGATAAGGTCTCCGCCGGAGAAGCCGGAGAAGCTGGCCCATCGCCCGGGCTGTGGAATGTAGTCAAGGCCAGGCGGCTGCCCCTCTCATCAACACCATTGAATCCTTTACACAGGGTAATAAATCACAAAACATCACATTTCTGGTGCAAGATGCATCACTTCAGAGATTTACAGCACAATCCTATGCAGAGTTGCTCCAGTCTGAACTTACTAAAAGAAATTTTGCCTAGGATTGTATTGTTGGTTGACTTCCGACTTTTGGCACCATGATGGCTGCTGCTCTCCTGTGGGAGAGACAACCCTGTTGTGTTGTCTCCTTTTCACTCAGGTTATGTCTCCAAGTGATCATAGCTCCTTGGATTAAAAGGTGCTATTAGAGAGAAAAGCACTGTGCTCTACAGTGTTGGGAATGGAGGGGTGAGGAGCACTGGAAGAAAGCTAGAAGCCCCGGCTCTTTCGCCCATCAGGGCCTGCTTTACATCCTCTCGACAATGGGACAAGAAGTAGATTCTAAAAACTATTCAAAGCTATAAGTGATGCTGGGGGTTTTTCTGAATAAGTTAAGAAATGAAAAAAGGGATAGCATCATATACTTCATCCAGCAAGAATTTATTTCTTACAAACAGATAAGTACAACTGAGTTATGTGCCTGATTTATGAACTGCTTCATAAATTCGCCATGTTGGAAAGAGAGACTTTGTTTAGAGATCTGTTAGTGCTGTATTGGTGTAATGCTCCTCCGCAATTTAAACAATTAAAGCTTGCTTGAAAAAAGGAGTCATAACTCACCCAGAATTATAAACAGAGGTGGGATACAACCAGTTCTCACCACTTCTCTAGAAGTGGTTACTAATTTTTTCTGAGTGCCGAGAAGGGGTTACTAAAGCAACCTCCCTGCCCAATAGGAACTGGAGGTGCGTGTGTGCGGCGGTGCCACTGTTTGAATCCTACCAGCATTTTTTGGATCCCACCACTGATTATAAGCCATCTAGAGTAAAAATACTTGATTTTAATTGTCCGGGGGTCGCCGCGACGGCTCGCCCCGGACTCCTCCAGCCGGGGGGCGGGGCCGGTCGCGGGCTGACAGCTGAGCCCAGTGACGGCCCGCCCCGGCTGGGAAGCCCCGGCAGGGAGTCGGGCCGGCCGGCCGGGGGCGAAACGGCGCAGCTGCGGCTCGGGAGTCCGCCAATGCAGCTGCGGCGCGTCCAGGCAGTCGGGCGCGGCCGCGAAGCTGGGAACGCCCCACCTGCCGGGGAGAGGAGACTTAAGGGCCAGCGAGACGGGAGGGCGAGGCTGTCCGGGACGGGTCGAGGGAGGGAGTGGTGGAAGCCCGGAGGGGACGGCGCCGTTGCGGGGGACTGGAGGGAGGGAAGAGGTCACCTGGGCGGCAGAGGGACAGACGGAGGGGAAGGCGAGACGAGGAAGGAGTGGAAGGAGGAGGAAGGAGGTGCGACGGGGAAGGAGTGGAAAGGAGAGGAAAGGGAGGACAGAGAGGCTGCAAAGGAGGGAAGGGAGGGGGGAACGCCGGCAACTCCGGGTGACGGCCACCCGCCTCTCTGGGGTGCGCGCTTTGGCACCCTGTGCGGGAGGGGGCAGCAACATCCTTAGGGGAGAGGGGGAGGACCCCGGGTGCACGTAAGGCGAGCACCTGAAGGCCGGGGAGGAGCTCTTTTCCCTTCCGCCCTCGCAGCACCCTGTGGTTCAGGCAGCTGACATTTCTGAGAGCCCCAAAGACTGGGGCTCGAGACGAGGAGACCAGCACCTCGGAAAGGGACGGTGGGACGGCTTGTCAGCCTCAACCGCAGGAGGGGGAGGGGGATCGCCACATTAATGTAGCTGGAAATCAAGAGAAAATGAGGAGAAGGAAATAGTGGCTGATTCAAAACGCAAAACAAGAGCCGTTTCAGACCCAGCCACCCCAGTTTCACCAGACCAAATGCAGAGTATTGAATGTATGCTTGCATCTGTGCAGAAAGATATATTAGAAATGAAAATTGATTGATAAAGTTGATAGATGCATGCATGATTTAGCAGAATTGAAAAAAGAGATTAAAGGTCTGGCTAAAGAATTGCAAAAAGTCTCAGATGACTCTAAAACAACAGAAACAAAAATGGATGTTAATAAAAAAATACAATGCCAGGCTGAAAAATTAATTGGCCTGGAGTTAAGACAGAAAGAATTTGCATTGAGAATTCATGCTGTATCAGAATCAGAGGGAGAAGATTTGCATAAGGATTTTCTACCAGAGCAAGCAAAATATATGTCTATACCGGTTCCAGAAATATAAGAAAAAGTGGATAAAATATATCATGTGAGATCATTTGCTGCACAAAAGAAAAAGGTGCCCCAAGACTGCGTGATGTATCTGACATTAAGATCGATGAAAGAAGACATACTTTCCATGCAGTTTTAAAAGAGAATGCAGTATTTGAAGCAAGTCTTGATAATCACGAAGGAGCTGCCACAGGAGATATTGGTGAAGAGGAAAGAACACAGGTTCCTTACAGAGGCACTGAAGAAGAAAAATATTCCCTTTAGATGTGGTTACCAAAAGGACTAATTTTTGCCTTTAATGAAACTCATTAGAAGATCCTTGACATACAAGAAGCAATAAAAGTTATTAGCAAGAACAAAACAGACTTTTACAGTCCTTTATAGTAGATCAAGATGGAAAAGCTAGAGGTTTGGAATAAATGAAGATGGAGTAGTTACTGAAATCCTATATAAAATATACTTAAAAATAGCAAAGGCTATCTAAAAGGCTAGGGAGAGCAAAAAGAAGAGAGAGAGAGAGAGAGAGAGAGAGAGAGAGAGAGTATAGCTTAATAATAGCAGAACTCTGGTTAAAGACATAATAGTTTAAAATAGTTTGTATATTGGTAATCAGGTCATAAAAAGAAAGTCACAAAGATTTTTTTTCTTTTTTTCCCCTTGTTCTAGGAGGCAACAGAAAGCTGGTATAAGAGATTCTGATTATTTGATATAGAATGTAGGGTATATGATGAAGGTGAAGTGGAAGTCATATAGTTAATATTTGTCTACGAATCTGTTTATGCTCTTTTATCTTTTTCTGTGGTCATTGTATGTACTGGGGTTGAATGTATGGGGGACTGAGGGTGACAATCTATTTTTTTCTTATTTTTCTCATTTTTCTTATTCTCTTCTTTTTGTAGTCTTTGTAGGGTGGCTGGTTCACCACCAGATAGTTTTGTAGGTAAATAAAAATAAAAACATATTACAAAAAAAGGATTGTACTGTTGGTTCTGTAAGTCAGCAAATGATAGACTTCATCAGATAGCTGAAAACATCTAATGTATGTTTATTGAAAATAGGAACATAAAGTATTTTTGCATCCACACAAGCTTAATAGTTTAACTCTGTTAACTGATCCTCAAGAGCTTGGTTCCCTTCAGGATTAGCTTCTTCTGGAGCTGGTGTAATTATTCTGTTTGCCACTAGAAAGAGCTCTTTATCTTACTTTAAGCCTCACAGTTACAGAAGTGTTAATAGACCAGTAATTGTAAGGAATGCATGGAGAAAAAAGACTTTTTTCAGGTTTTTGTGGGTAACAGCTTTCAGTTGCCTATATATACATGTTGTTGAAAGGTGTAACTATTTTGCTTTTAAAACTGTACAACATTGCTATGGCTGTCACCTCATGAGAATGGTAAACAACAAGCATGCCCCTACAGAAATGTGGCAACTGAGAGCTGTCAAACAAAAAACGATCATGTGGTTGTGTCTGCTTAGACAGATAAATGATTACAGACAATCTGGTAAGCTAGGAGGGGGATTGCAAACCTGTGTAAAAACAATAGGGTTGCTGTAACTTGGGGTAATAGCCATGGGAGCAGTTATGACAGGAAGATTTCACAAGGGATTTTTGCCCAGGTTATTATTTTTTCTTAAGATATGATCTATGGCAGTGGTTCTCAACTTTCCTAATGCCGTGGCCCTTTAATACAGTTCCACATGTTGTGGTGCCCCTCAACCATAAAATTGGTATATATAAATATAAAAAGACCGTTTTCCGAAGGTCTTAGGTGACCCCTGTGAAAGGGTTGTTCGACCCACCAAAGGGGTCGCGACCTGCAGGTTAAGAACTACTGCGTTATTTACCTTTCCCCATTCTTTGCTCCCCAGGCCCGTTATTTGCCCTTTCCCCATTCCTTGCTCCCCAGCCCCATTTTTTTACCTTTCCCCATTCTTTGCTCCCCAGGCCCGTTTTTTGCCCTTTCCCCATTTTTTGCTCCCCTGGCCCGTTTTTTGACCTTTCCCCATTCCTTGCTTTCCAGGCCCGTTTTTTGACCTTTTCCCCAATCCATGCTCCCCTGGGCTGTTTTTTTACCTTTCCCCATTACTTACTCCCCAGGCCCGTTTTTTAGCCTTTCCCCATTCCTTCCTCCCCAGGACCGTTTTTTGGCCTTTATTTATTTATTTATTTATTTATTTATTTATTTATTTATTTATTTATTTATTTATTAGTTCCACTTTTATACCGCCCTCCCCCAAAGGGCTCAGGGCGGTTTACATCACAATAAAAAGCGGATAACAAAATAAAATACTAAAATTCATATCAGTTAAAAGCAGCGCTCCTAATTCATAGTCAGTTAAAACAGATGGCGTTTAGCCATTAACTCCTCAACTCCCCTGAGAGGAGAACAGCGGATCTTAGTTGTTAATGGGCACCTATCAGCAGCTGGCCTCCCCAAAGGCCCGGCGGAATAACTCAGTCTTACAGGCCCTGCGGAACTCATGTAGGTCCCGCAGGGCCCGGACAGTTGGAGGAAGAGCATTCCACCAGGCAGGGGCCAGGGCCGTAAAAGCCTCCTGGCCCTGGTGGGAGGCCAGCCGCATCATAGAGGGCGGGGATCTCCAGTAAATTGGCTCTCTGCCGAGCGCAGAGACCGGCGTGGGACATATGGGGCCAGACGGTCCCTGAGGTACGAGGGGTCCCAGACCGACGTAAGGCCTTAAAGGTTAACACCAATACCTTGAAGATTCGATTCGGAATTCAACTGGGAGCCAGTGCAGACGGTGCAACAGTGATGTGATCTCTAGAGGCACCGCCCGTGAGCAAACGAGCCGCCGCATGCTGGACCAGTTTCACTCTCCGGATCAACCTTAAGGGTAGGCCCGCGTAGAGCGAGTTGCAATAGTCTAATCTGGAGGTGACCGTTGCATGAATCACTGTGGCCAGATCCGCCTGGGAGAGGAAGGGGGCCAGCCGCCGGGCCTGGCGAAGATGGAAAAACGCAACCCGGGTTACATGGGCCACCTGGGTCTCCATAGAAAGAGACGAATCCAGGTGGACCCCCAGGCTGCGAACCGAGGGGGCCGGTGCCAATGAGACCCCCTCCCACACCGGCGGCTGGAAACCCCCCCCCCCCCCCGCGACCCAGCCAAAGGATTTCCGTCTTTGCTGGATTCAGCTTTAACCTGCTCTGCGTCAACCAACCAGCAACCGCCTCCAAACAATGCTGTAGAGCTGCAGGGGCGGCGTCTGCTCCCCCCTCCATCGACAGAATGAGCTGGGTATCATCAGCATACTGATGGCACTCCAGCCCAAAGCTCCATACCAGCTTTCCCCATTCCTTACTCCCCAGGCCCGTTTTTTAGCCTTTCCCCATTCCTTACTCCCCAGGCCCGTTTTTTAGCCTTTCCCCATTCCTTCCTCTGCAGGCCCGTTTTTTGGCCTTTCCCCATTCCTTCCTCCCCAGGCCCGTTTTTTGGCCTTTCCCCATTCCTTCCTCCCCAGGCCCGTTTTTTAGCCTTTCCCCATTCCTTCCTCCTCAGGCCCGTTTTTAGCCTGTCCCCATTCCTTACTCCCCAGGCCCGTTTTTTGGCCTTTCCCCATTCCTTCCTCCCCAGGCCCATTTTTTGCCCTTTCCCCATTCCTTCCTCCCCAGGCCCGTTTTTTGGCCTTTCCCCATTCCTTGCTCCCTAGGCCCATTTTTTGACCTTTCCCCATTCCTTGCTCCCCAGCCCAGTTATTTCAGTGGTTCTCAACCTTCCTAATGGTGTGAACCTTTAATACAGTTCGTCATGTTGTGGTGACCCCCAACCATAAAATTGGTATTTATAAATATAAAAAGACCATTTTCCGATGGTCTTAGGCGACCCCTGTGAAAGGGTCGTTTGACCCCAAAGGGGTCGTGACCCCCAGGTTGATAACCACTAATCAATGGAATGATGGAGATTTGTGATTTTGCAAAATACCATATATTTATAACTTTTGCACTGATAATTTTTTTATCATTGAGCAGCAGTAAGGGTATTTCCTACTCCATCCATGTTCACTTCCTAGTAATGCTCTAGCACATACCTAAGTTTCCTTAACATCGATGCTAAATGGCATTTCTTATGTTCATATCAACTTTGAAGATTTTGATTCAAACCCTTCACACAACACTTTTATTCATGTTAAGTGTTTTCAGTACTTCCTGGGCCTGTATCAGTGATCAGCTGTTGTCATCACATTTGTGGACTTTAGTAATAATATTATCAAATTATTGAAAGAACTTCTTCCTAGCCATGGTGATTTCAGACCCAAAGGCAAGTCCCATCCGTTCCCCTACAGAGCCTTCTTCAGGCTTTTCATTTTGACTTGCAGGAATCCTTTGCAAAACTGTACCTGCAAGATCATTTTTCCCAATATGTTCCCCACAGAGTGTTGTGCTCTGCTGGTAACAACTTACTGGTAGTCCATGGCCTAAAAAGTGCCTGGCTGTCCTCAAGTAAATCCAGGACTTTTTCGTCCCTTGCCCCAACCTGGTGGAATACTCTGTCAAATGAAACCAGATCCCTATGAGACTTGTTTCAGTTTCACAGGGCCTGTAAGATGGAGCTATTCCACCAGACTTGTAGTTGAAGAAAGCAACAGGCTAGGGTTTCATCATTACTGACCTCCCTTTCCTTCTTCCCTTTCCCTTTTTTAATCCCCCTTTTCTGTTGTTTTGTGGGTTTTAGGATAGGGTTGAAACATTCAGAAGTTACATCATGATTTAATTATACACAATGGACGCAGATTTTAGAGCATATCATGTTTGATTATATTTTATGATGTATATTTTATGATGTTAACTGCTTTGAGCCCTCTACAGTAAGGATAGAAAGGTATCAATTGAAATAATAATAATAATAATAATAATAATAATAATAATAATAATAATAATAATTGTTATTGTTATTGTTGTTATTGTTATTGTTATTATTATTGTTGTTGTTGTTGTTGTTGTTGTTATTATTATTATTATTATTATTATTATTATTATTATTATTATTATTATTATTATTATTATTATTATTATTATTATTATTGAAGGAAAAGAGCAGGTCTTTCTTGGGTAACAGGCCAGAACAATTCATCTCTGTCACCATTTCCTAGGCACAGCACTGTTCTTAAACTATAATAGTGATGGTCACTTTGCATAGATGCAACTCCAGTTAATGATCAATAGGGCTGGTGAGTCAACATGTTTTTTCTTCTATGCCTTAGAAACTTCTTTTGTGGATATGACATGGACTAAATGCTCTAGATCAATTCAAGCCTGAACTCTCTCTAGAAGCTAAAATGACTAAACGGAGTCGTGGAAAAAAAATTAAAAAGAAGAGTTTGAATGTATACCTGCCTTTTTGTCCTGTAAGGATACTCGAGGCAGCTGACATGCTCCTTTCCCTTCCCTTCCCCACAACAGACACCATGTGAGGGAGGTAGTGCTGAGACAGTTCTGAAGAACTGTGACTAGCCCAAGGTCACTCAGCAGGAATGTAGGAGTGGGGAAATAAATCTAGTTCACCACATAAGAATCTGCCACTCAAGTGTCAGGATGGCATCCTCCTGTCATTTGGGGGGAGTGGGGGGGGGGGAATCAAGCGAGGGATGCTGATTCGCATCCCGGTGTCAGCAATCTCTCCTTTGGGCCAGTCGGCCTCGGGGCCTGGTTTAGCCCACATCCTTCTAGGTGTGAAATGTTTTATTTCCTTTGTACTTTCGCTTTGTTCCTGTGGGAACGGGAGAGATTGGCGCCGTTTGGCCAGCTGGGGGACATTGGGGATTTAAGCTCCTGCTGGATATGTGGTCTTCAGAAGCATCTATCGATTGTTACTCTTTGGTTATCCTAATAAAATCTACAGCTTGCAGTTACAGTTTTTTTATTTTGGACCAGAGTCTGACAGAGGAGTGGAGAATTAAACCAGTTTCTCTAGATTAGAGTCCATTTGCCCTTAACCACTGCACCACGCTGGTGTTCATGGGTGGCCAGCTAGATACCACCCTAGTTATACTGTCCAGTTGTCTGGAGGCCATGGTATGAAGTGGTTGAGACAGAGTCAGCAGAAACTGAATCCATTGAAGATAGAGATCCTGTGGCTGGACTGGGCAAATCTGGGTTTGGGGTATTAGCTTTCCAATCTTGATGGGATGCAATTGACACCAGTACCATCCATGAAGAGTCTTGGGGTAACTCTGGATACCTTATCAATGGAGGCACAGGTCACCAGTAATGCCAGAATGGCATTTTTCCACCTTTGCCAGTTCAAGCAACTGGTCCCCTACTGGTCTTGCCCTGATCTAGCCACAGTGATTCATAGTCACCTCTAGGATAGACTACTGAAAGTCGCTTTACACAGGGCTACCCTTGAAACTGCTCCAAAAACTCCAGCTGGTCCAGAATGTGATGGTGTGGGTCCTTCCAGAGACTCCACGATGGACACACATTCAACCAGTGCTCTGCCAGCTGCACTGGCTCTAGGTGGAGTTTTTTTAAATATGTAAATTAACCAACACCACCCACCCACCCCGCAAAAAAAAAAAAAAGGTTTTTAAGGCAATTTGGTTTTACTGAATCACCAACACTAGTCAGGATACTAGGAATCCAAGGCATACTGGAGATAGAAAGCTGATACATGGTGGGGGAGTGTTTGTGACAAGTCACTTCCACAACAGCCAAGCCTAATTGATAGGTTAAATAGGCTTGTTGCTGTAGCAGAGTTAGCTGTCAGTTCAGCTGATCTGACATTCTAAACCAGGTAGTGTGCTTCAGTCCTGCTCTGCTTCATCCCTGCTGTCAGGAAGAACTCTACGCTGGGTTTGCAACCTGGCGCTCCTGTGTCTCTGCTGTATTTCATACCAAACCCATCTCCTTCTCTGCTCCGGTGGCCTTGGCGAGCCCTCTGGGGACTCTGCTTGCAGCGAGGTGTCAGGCCCAGTTGGAGTCCGTGAGCTGGAAGGCTGCAGTGAGCCATCTTCTGGCTGTGGCTGTTCTTCTGTTCTGACTTCTGCCCGCAGCCGTTCCCCTGTTCCTACTTCTGCCCGTGGCTGTTCTCAAACTGACTCTGTTCTCAAACTGACTCTTCTATTTCCTCTTTGTCTGAAGAGGTCTCAGCAGGCTGATTCATGACATCAATAAAAAAATAACTGGAGGGGCTCCTTAAAGGTTGTGGAAGAAATTTGGATACAAAGGAGTTTGACTAACTGAAGTTTTAAATGCTGGATCTACTATGAAAGATCTGGTGGACAAAATTAGCACGAAACCGATGGTAAAAAAAAAAGGTGAGACTTCCCTGCCCCTTTCCCCATCTTTGAGATGTGAAAAAATGAACCATATTAATAGAAAATGAGAATTTTCACCACTTTCCATGCTAATTGTTAATGGTAATAAATACCTTTTTAGCTCCCTGCAAGGAATCTGCATTTTTGTTGCTGTCAGGCTAGGCATCTAAATAGGGCAGTTGGGAATCTTCTTGAGGGAATGATGTGATGACTCATTTTGCATTTCTGTTTATGGCAGCACAAAAAGCAGGTATTTCACCAAACTAAATGGTGATGATATTGATTCCGTTTCACTTATTTTCTTCACAGCAGTTCCATTGGGGCCATCAGCAGACAGAACACTACCTTAAAATACCTAATGAGTTCCATGCTGACTGCTGCTTTTCTTAAATGCCACCCATTTTGTTAATCGTGTGGAAACGGTTTGAGCTGCTCCATGGATGGCCAGCTTTTGCAAGCTGAAGAGTCACTGTGAAATTTGACATGTCAGATGATTCTTTATATTGCACTATTGAAATGGTCCAGTTATGCCCTAGTTGATGTGATTAACGAGAAAACAAAACATGCCTCTAAAAAATAACGGCCTTTCCCCTAACATTGAGCATGGCTATTGAGATAAGCAGTGACCAGGAATTATTGTGACCACCACAGATTTCATTGCCATTTTAGCTCGTCCTTAGTATAATTCCTCCCAACTTCAGTTTGTTAGGCCTTTTTTCCTGGATTGCATAAAACTAGGACAGTCAGGGCCCAGGAGTGAACATGGTGTCACGAAGCCAGATAGCAAATTAGATCGGTCTAAGATATTGTCATTCCTGACAAAAAAAATCATCATAATGTATTCACACAGTATACATTATGATGTATATGGGGGTGGGGGTTGGGTGGAGGTAGGCAAGAAAGAAGGAACATGTACTGTTTAGTGAATTGGGATGACATTCCTTGCCACACTTCCACTGCTGGCTCTTGTAGCACACTCAAGTTGCTGAGGCAACCAGACTGATGCTCCCTGCTTGTTGCACTGCATTTTAAAGACACACAATGAAACTGCCACAGCACAGCATGGCAAAACACGCACAGGTGACTTGCTTCAACAATCTGACAATGGGTACAGCTCTCCACTCTGACACCCTCTTATACTCAATGGATGGACACCTTTGAACAGGGGCCTTTCTGGCTGGATCAGAGTGATTGTGTGGTTAATATTGCCATTTGAATTTTCTCAAGAGCCAACGTTATACAGCAACAGTTCAAGCAATTTAGAATTTGCTTGTTGCCTCTATTTTCCCCCTTATCAATAGCTTTACAAACAACAGATGGTTAAAGTAATAACCCCACAGGCACACACACCACCCACATCATAAAGCTGCTTTCTTTGAAACACGTTTCAGTGTTGCTGGAAATGTGATACTGAAGAATATGAATGGGATAAGCCTTCCAGAAGAAGGCTTTTAAGAAATTCTAGATTATAAGTAGTTTGCAAAAGTGGGGGGGGGGGGGGAGTTTCTTTGTTTCATCTGTTGTCTCTTTTGTTTTGAAGCCACTACATTTCACCAGAAAAATGGCCCTATTTTGGCCATGTGTGGCTAGCATAGAAGCCCTGAAGCTAGAATTCTGGAGCTTCATCTACAGATTGATTTATTTACTTATTGGATTCTGACAGAAACAAGCAAAACATCATTGCTATTGTTGCCTGAAGTGCTTAATATCTAGATAGGTGTGGAAAGAATATGGAAGCAAGTGGAAGAATATGGATGTTGTAATGGTGGGTTAGAATTCTAGCAAGATTTACATGCTGCTAGTTCCATAAAACCTGCAGCTCATTAGCAAATGGTGCGGCACTGGGGTGAACCAGATAATGCCGATTGCCACTTTTGGGTCAGGAAGAATTTTTCCTTCAGGCCAGAATGGCCAGGGATAAACAGTAGCCCCTAGTCTGTACCCAGGCTGCAATTTGAAAATTGGTTGTTGTAGCATGTGCGTGATGAGGACATCCATGTCTATCACACTTTCAAACATTGCAGCAATCCCTACCATCGCGCGATCGAACCCGCGATCTGCTCAGCAGCTCTTTCTCCCTCATGCTGATTAGCTGTTGCGCCGTGTTGGGGCGTGAAATTTTAAAAAACTTTTTTTGTGCAGCTATGTCACCGCGCGCGTGCGTAGATAGGATGGTAGTTGTTTTTCGCGCTAAGCTACGTTTATGCACGGCTTCGGTACTCTTTACCCACGCAGCTGCGCTGGCACAAAAGTGTAATTTTAGTTTACAGTTGGCACAGAACTCATGTTCCATGCAGCCATGTTTCAGTGTAGCCTCCGCCTGAGCGAAACAAACAAACAAAAGGGCTGGGCGCACTTCACGCACAGCCCACCACACTCTGATTGGCTGGAAGGCTCTGCGTCACTCCCTATGGCGGGAAAAACAAATCTAGATTCAAACCCCGATCCTCCCCACCGGTCTGGATTTGGCGTGTGTTTTTTTTTAAAGGTGCACTTCCATGCAGGTTCTGAAAAAAACATGTGATAAGAGGTAGCGCCAGAACCGGGATGAATCCGTGTTTGGTGATCAGGCAGTGAGGAGTTCTTGCTGAAACCTGGTTATTTCGCACGAGTATCATGCAATTAATTGACTGTGGGGAATCAACCATAGTTAGGATAAAATGGTGGAGGGGAAAAGGATATGCCATGCCCTGAGTTTCTTGAAAGAATGGTGGGATAATAATTAGGGATGCTGAAGCAGCCAGGATCATTTCCCTATCACCAGTCACAATCAGGTAGTTGACTTTTTAGTATGTGTTTGTCTATACATGATCTGCTTGTGACTGATCAAAGGGGTTGTCATACTCCTTCCCACTCAGAACAATATAGCTTTTATGTGTCTGCATTATCACATAGCCAATGGAACGTTCTCCTTTGTAGTCAGTGAGGCATGCTGTTTTCCTCCCCAGGTAAAAAGAACAACAAATGCAGCACTAAATCAATAACCAAGCATATAAACTTCTGGCAAATCAATTATGCCGTTTGTTTTATTTTTAAAAAAGTCTAACAGTTTATTGTTCTTGTCTTGTCTGTTTTCCACAGTAATGGTAATGGCTGCTGATCTGTTTAGACCAGAAGGGCTTTGTACATGTATGATTTTGCAAAGTGTCATGGGAGGTAGAGTTTTTCCCCCATGTCTGTTTTTCAAGTCTTAAAAATTAAGTAAGCAAATTAAAAATAAAATTGTGCAGAACAACGAGAAACACCCAAAGAAGACAAGAACTTTTTGATAGTAAGTGCACCCTGATTATGCTGGGTTAAAAAAATATGTCATGCATAAAGTAACCAGCTTGGGCCAGCAAATGCTAAGAGAGTTTTGGGCATATGGAGGATGGAGCTTTGGGGGAAAGTGACATAAATACCCTAGAGATTGGATAAAGACTTCAAACATCATGGAGGATGTGACATCACTTCTTGCTGGTGGATCTATGGATGTGATGTCACTTCCAGGTGACATTTTAGAAATACCCCATACTCTATGGTCTTTGCACAGAAATTTCGAGAACATCACCACTGACTCAATTCCATCCCCATTTTTCTCTCCCTCCTCAAATTATTGAGGGTGTTGACAGAGTTAGCAGCGATTCCACTGAGCAAGTACAGAGTGCAGTACAGATGACTGGAGCCAAGTAGTTTGCCCACTGCCACCTGACAAATGGTAAGTGTGGCTATACGATCCCCATAATGGAGGAAAAATCTGAGGATCAGCTCACCTCAGTTGCAGTCACTGAAACAGGTATTTGCAGCAAAATCCACAGAATTCCAAAACAATGTTATTAGATAGATGGATGGACAAAATAGAACCATCTCAGACTGCAGAAATATAGACCAAGTATTTTAATATGGAGTAGCTTTTTCTAGATCAATCCCTTATACCTGTTTTTGAACTCGACTAAAATTTACTGTACTAGATCTCACCAGATTTATCCCTAGTACCTGTGACTCTGTCCTGCAACACAAAAACCACAAGGAGTTCCTCCTAACATATGCAGAGAGCTTTAATCTAAACATCAAACTCCAATGAGCACACACAATCTGTGATTAAATGAAAGTATTTCTTGATTAAGAAAGTGACTTGCAGTTGGGGTTCTGGCTTTGGCATTTTTCATTTTTTAAATGAACTGCTTGGGTCTTTGTCTGGACAAATATTGTACCTAAAGAAGCATTCTTATCTTTACCTAAGGCAAGCTTCTATTTCTTAATATCACCACAAAGTGGCACTAAAACTGTTTATTTGCATGTATCAGTTTAAAGCAAGCATTGCAAATGCTTTTTGACAGCCAACTGTTTGTTTGCAAGTTTGTTGTGTGTGTGTTTTTTTTGCAAACTCTGAGCCAGCATTATTAATTAGCCATTGAATAGAGTGAAATTCTTATTGAAGCTTTTCATTATATTGCTTTCATGGTCCACTTCTACAGAACAGATCTTCATTCACTTGTGGGCTGAGTTTTGTAAGATGTGCATCTTTCTTCACAAGTTTAAACTTTGCTTGAAAGCAGCTGGAAATGAAAATAAGAATGAAAACATATAGAAAAAAATACAGAACGTCACAGTTCTAAGCATCCCTGAAACTTTGACAAGTGTGGTCAAGAGATAATCCTCTTTTGTGTGTTTGGGAGGGACCGCTGGAGCTGATTTTTCACATTGAAATTGATCCATGGCTTACCTGGGGAGTGTACCTGCTGTGAGTTCTCACCCTGCTTGTAGTTTCTCACTGCTGCCCATCTCTTTCCTTTGCTTGAGTCAGGTGTAGGAAGCCCCGAATGGTTCCCCACAAGCCCAGGGCTTTCCCATAAGTACCGCTTAAGCACTGTGAGCTCTTCTGAAGTCTATTTCACGCATGCGCAGGCAGCCTCCGTTTCCTGCGTTCGAATTGGCTGAATCTCGCCCCGTTCATCCCCACTCACTTTCACTATTTTAGTTTTAAATGACTCTGAACACAAAACAGGTGCTGAGAATCAGCCCCCCCCCCCCCCCCCGTCATCTAAAATTCTTGCATGTGTAACAGGATTGCCATCCTCCACACACACACACACACACGTCTAAAATCAAAATCTAAAATACTTGTGTGTGCAGCACCAGGGGCAGTGCAAAACTCCTGATTGAATCAGGCTATTCCCCGTGCCATCAGAGGAGCAATTTCGGCGTGCAAAATTGGCCTGGGTTGTAGTGAGAGCTACTGAATCCCAGTATGGTGCAGTGGTTTAGAGTGTTTGACTAGTATCTGGGAGATTTTGTTCAAATCTCCACTCATACTGTGAAAGCTTGCTGGGTGACCTTGCTGAGTAGGCCAGTCACAATGGTGGGGAGGGGGACAGTCACACTCTCTCATCCTAACCTACCTCACATGGTTGTTGTGAAGATAAAATGGAGGAGAGGAGAAGCATGTAAACTGTTTTGGGTCCCTATTGGAGAGAAAGGTGGGATTTAAATGAATGAAATAAACTAAGATATGCTTGATTGTGTACTCTTCCTTTTACTTCTTCAACACAGTAGCATCAGTGGCATGTTTATTTAGAAAATGAATATGTTGCCCCTTTTTGTCCAGGACTGTCCTGTGAGTCTTTTATGGAATCTGATCACCCACAAAACATTCAAAGTATTGTTAGCAGTCAGTCACCTCAGATTCCCAGACTGGACATTCAGAATTAATTCAATTGCCATTTTTACAAAATATGATGAAGCCCTGGTAACATCGATGTGGGGATGACCAATGGTGAGGGAGTGGGGCAGGAAAACGATGGGTAAACCTAATTTGTAGAAGTCCTATAACTGCTGCAGCAGAGCCCTTCGGGGATAGGGCGGTATAAAAAACCAAACGATAGATAGATAGATAGATAGATAGATAGATAGATAGATAGATAGATAGATAGATAGATAGATAGATAGATAGATAGATAGATAGATAGATAGATAGATAGATAGATAGATAGATAGATAGATAGATAGATAGATAGATAGATAGATGGGCAGGCAGGCAGGCAGAACAGTAACAGGGCACTACACAGGACTGTCCCCATTTGGAGAAATCTTTGTGCCTTTTGTTATTTTTTCCAAATGACAGATTTCCCTCTCCACACCCCTGCCCCATGACAGTTTTCCAATTTTCCCCCCAAAATGATAGTTGTTTTTCAGAATGAGAATTGGAGAGCTTTGTCATGAGATATCATGGAAGTTGGCTTCCTATAACATTTCACTGTCTATTAGGCCGTTTCCGCACGGGCGGAAAATGACGGCCTGGAGATGGTAAAAACGCCGTCTCCAGGCTGCCATTCACACGGGCGGCGCAGCTGCAGCGCAGCCGCGCCGTCCCCGCGCCGCCTGGCTGGCCCGCAGCCGGCATATTCCGAGAACGCTAGGGCCGTTTCCGCATGGCAGCGGAAACGGCTGGGTCGGCGCTTCTCGCGCCGACCCAAAGACGCTGGGACCGTCCGCACGGAGCGCCGCGGAGTGCCGGCGCCCGCACGACCCGGCTTGTCCCTGGGCCTCCGGCGTGTCGCCGAGGCCTGGGGACCCGCCCCCCTGGCCCTGCGCGCCTGCTCGAGCGGCGCAGGGCAGGGGGGTGTGTCCCCAGGCCTCAGCGACGCGCCGGAGGCCCAGGGACAAGGTGAGTGCCGGGTCGGGGAGGCGCCGTGAAGCCGCTGCCGTTCGCTCGGCAGCGGCTTCACTGCGGCGTATTCCGAAAAGAACGCTTCTTATCAATACACCTACCCCAATCAGATTTCAAGATGTTGGTACTCAGTTTAGTCATGATTTCTGTTTCTTGTACAAAGCAGTAGTTGGCATCCAAGTGAGACCAAAAGTAAGGGGAGGCTGAGGGAATAGATTAGAGAAGAAAGGAGGAGCAAGGAGGAGGAGGGAGAGGAGAGAGACTGTGAGTTGAATCTCATAACCATGGTCAAGATCTCCCAATCACATCTAGGCAGATTCTGCAAGGGCCGAAAACAGTGGTTTGGAAACAGTGTGAAAACGGTGTAAACCCTTTCACACCTTTTAAAACTATTTTACACCGTTTTCACACTGTTTTTGGCCAATGCGGAATCCGCCAGTCATGAATGATTATATCTGTACAAAGCCATTGCTGATTTTGAAGTCCAACAACATCATGGTTTATACATGGTGTAGAGTTTAGGAGTGTCAGATTGGAATATTAGAGGCGCAGGTTCAAATCCCCACTCTTTCTTGGAGTTCACTGGGTGATCTTAGGCCAGTCTCTCTCAATTTGCTTTGGAAGGTTGGTGTCATGAGGATAAAAAGGAATAGCAGAATGATGTATGCTATTTTGAGTCCTGGCTGGGGAGAACAGTGGGATATAAACATTGATATATTTCAGAGGGAGATAAATGTCACGGCCTCCAGATCTTGAAACAAAGAATGAATAATTCACAAGACTCAAGCAGAATTGTATAGAAAGCACAAACCCATTTGTGTCGGAAGCAAATACCAGCGATCTGGCTCGTTTTTTGTTTCAGTTGCTTATACAATAATCCCTTTCATATGAGTTCTTAAAGTGGTCCACTGAACAATGAGAGATTGCCTCGTCATGTCACCAGGCAACATGGATTTTTCTGGAGGATTCTTTTGTATTCCTTGAGTCTTTTCTGCCAGGTATGGAATTGACTTATCTTTTGCTTTGGCATGAGAAGAGTTGTATTGGAACAGTTTAGGCATAAGACCCTCACCTTCTTTGAATTTGTCTGGCTCTTTGAAGTCCCTGGTTTCTTGCACAATGTCTGTTTATTCTTCTGGGAAAACATACAAAATAACACAGCCTTCATTGTATATTTCCTTTATATTTTCATATTAAAATGTTCAAATAATGGTGTGGCATTTCAACACTCTTCTCTTTCTGTAGATACAGGTTTCCCTGCCTGTATTGAGACAGAGCAGCGTTTCAGGTAGAGTGTGAGGGTTTTTAGCTTATGTTCTATTATTGTCCCACACTATAGCAGGCATTTCAGTGACTAATCTGTTCAGTTGAGGAAATTCCTGAGAGGTGAAGAGCCGTTTTATTTAAAACAACCCATCCTGCTTTAAGGCACTAGTGAACTGAAGCAGGTTCAACATGTAGAAACAAAGATTTATTGAATTCAAAGCTGGAATTAGGAGATATTTCACTAAGTGGAAATCACAGGAGTAAAATGTATACAATCCTTAGTTTCTGTTACAGGCTAAGAGATTTTGAAAAGCCTTTTGGTCTTTCACTTTCTTAGATGTTAAATATTATAAGATAATATAAGGGAAGTATCTTTCATATGAGGGTACTGTTTTATATTCGATCTCTTAGGCATTAATGATTTATGAATTCACAAATACTCAGGGTTCTAGCAGGCTGGTACCCTACAGAAATATCTTTCATGAGGTAACTTAAGCCGAACACTAATACACCAGACAGAGAATCATTCTTTGAGTATAATTCCCTTTCTGACGTAGGAATTCTTCTATCATTTATTATCAGAAGTAGCAGGATGTAAGTTGGGTATTGTAGAACTTGGGTATCGTAGAACTACCAATTTGAAGCAATTGGTACCCTTAAAAATTGAGTATCGTAGAACTACCAATTTGAAGCAATATCTGGTACATTCTGATATGAGAAGAAATACGAAAATTCAACCAAAGGTGAATGGGACATTTCAAGTGTGGCTATTGCTCTGTATGTCCACAATCTATCAATACCAAAAAGATTATAAATCCTAGAAACAATTATGAATGGGACATCAGGCATTTTTCAAATTGTAGGACATCCAGATGTGTATATCTAATTGTGTGCCCATGCAACCACCAGGCCTTTGGAGTGTCCAGCCGCTGATACGGTGCCCCCTCACTGCTCCTTGCCTTGGTGCGGTTACATCAGGGTCCCCTCATATTGAGGGGCCTCGCCGTCCCCCCCTCTGGGGGTAGGTTTTAAATTGGGGTTGGACGCCTCTTGTCTATTTATGTATTACTGTCATTCGCTGTTTTATGAGTTTTAAGTTATTTTATGGATGAGTATGGGATGGAGCTTTTGTATTTATATTTTGTATGACCGCTCTTGATTGATGCCTAAATGGTGTTGTTCAACGCCCGGAGCTCTTTGGGGATCGAGTGGTATAAAAATTGAATAGATAGATAGATAGATAGATAGATAGATAGATAGATAGATAGATAGATAGATAGATAGATAGATAGATAGATAGATAGATAGATAGATAGATAGATAGATAGATAGATAGATAGATAGATAGATAGATAGATAGATAGATAGATAGATAGATAGATATGACCATGCGCTCTTTGAAGTCCAGATTGATTGGGCATAGCAGTAATATAAGGTTAAAAAAACTAGAGGAACCACTAGTCCAGCATTATATGCAAGCAGGGCATGGTGAAAAAGAATTTGCTTTCTGAGTGCTCTATCATTGTGAACAGATGAGCGATAAGAGTATGGATGTTAGGAGACACCTTCTTCAGTGGGAAACTAAATGGATGTTTCGGCTGACTAGCTATATGAATGGAGGCTTAAATAAGGAATTAGAGTTTACCTGTTTCCTGTAGACCTGTTACCTGTAGACCTGTTACCTATCTGTTACCTGTAGACACTGTAGGATGATATGCTTTTAATAGTTACATAAGAGCAAACACCTGGTATGACTCATTGCAGAGCATGACAATGCTTATGAGTATGACTCATACATAACCAGTTGGTTACAAAGGATTTTCAGTATGTGATACATCCATGATTGGAATAGCAAGTTTGGGGATAGATATGTTGTGACTGAGTCTATTGTATCAATATGTAAGTATGCTTTTATTGATTTATGTATGTATAGAATAGTAGTTATATTATGTATGTTATGAAGGTACTTTTACAAAGTTGAGAGTTAGTTAATATAGAAGGGAGTTTATTTACCTATATCGTTTGGATGAATGCGTACATTTTGGAGTTACATGGTGTATATTAATATGAGATGTCAAATTGTCTAACTTTACAAGCTCATGATAACAGTAATTAGAATGTTTGCATTTTGCATATCAATTATAGAATTCATTGCACAGCAGTAAGGAAATTACACTGGTAAAGAGGACATCACACTGATGAAGTTGCAAAAACGGAGGTTATGCGAGCCCGTTCTGTTGCTGTATTTTTGATCCTTGATGGCAGGAGTCTGCAAGGCAAAAACAACTATTGTGTTACTTACAGGACTCATGTGAAGTTTGGGACTGTACTTTCCATTAGAGCAGGGGTAGGGAACCTGCGGCTCTCCAGATGTTCAGGAACTACAATTCCCATCAGCCTCTGTCAGCATGGCCAATTGGCCATGCTGGTAGGGGCTGATGGGAATTGTAGTTCCTGAACATCTGGAGAGCCGCAGGTTCCCTACCCCTGCATTAGAGCCAGAGCACAGTGACGACCTGCCAGCACTGGTTGAGTTGATACCCATTGATATATACATTACTGTAAGTCATGCAAACTGAGAGTTAATATTGCTTATTTATATGATATTTATTAAATTGTATAAATGCGGGTTGACGTGCAACACGCTGATTTTTTCTAGTTAAACACATATATTGCATGGTTTGTTGTATTGTGGGTATATTGTCCATGTCCCAGGGTGGGGAACCAATCAGTAAGTGTTTGAGTGGAACTTGCTATGCAAAGGTGTGGTTGAGTGCATTGCATTGGGAGTGGGTTATCAGTCCATTTTTAAGTACTGCAAAGCTTTGCTACCTTGTACTTAAAAAAGGGACTGATAACCCCACCCGCAATACAATGCAGTTCCACCCAAACACTTACTGATTGGTTCCCTACCCTGGGACATGGACAATATACCCCACTAAACTTTCCCTTATCACTAGACATAGTGTGAAACAGACTTTTCTCTGTGATACACCTCTGAAGATGCCAGCCACAGATGCAAGCAAAACGTTAGGAACAAGATCTACTTGACCAGTGCCACACAGCCCGGAAAACCCACCACAATAAGTCCTTTTATGTTCCTGCTTGCACAAGCCAATGTTTTTCTGACAAAATTCTGAAATGAATGGTGGAATTGGAATACACTGAGTAAGTCCATTAAGGTGTTACACACAAATCGTGTTTTATTCTTTGATTCTTAGAAGAGATGACAAAGAATGTGATGATTTGCTAACAACAAAACATTATCCTGATTTTATGTCTGATTCTCCAATATGGCAGAGCTAGATTGTGATTTCAAGATTTCCACATATTATTCACTGGTTTGGGAGGTATTGGAAAAGCTTCTATAACACAAGGGGACAAGGTGTTCCATTCCATTTCATTTCCTACAAGCAGGTTCATTGGCCTTACATGAAAAAATATTGTATTTTGATGGCTTGATTTCTTTTCTCTGACTTGGCCTTTGCACTCTTCACTCTGCTTCTTTATTTTAGGTAGCTGCAGATAAGGTGGCTTCAAGCAATTCATCTGCCAAAAAAAGTAAATACTGTCAAGTGTCTGTCCTATCAGCCTGCAGATTCTGCACTCTTGATCTTCCCCTCTAATCATGGTGTCCTTCACAGATCACTTTCTGACATGAATAGTTTGATGACCTAAAACCAACTGGAAAAACCATTCTCTTTCTTCTGTACTCTTATGCCATTAGTGTCAGACTATGTAACTAAGTAGACAAAAGCAGGGACAAACAATGGTTTAAGTCCTATGACTATATGAACTATATGAACTATATGAACTCTGCTTGTTAATTAAAATAATATATAATGGAAGAGAAGGATTAAATTAAGAAAGAGGAAAAACCTCATGAAGAGAATGAAGACTGAACATGTGAAAAAAAATTGGAAAAGTCAGACCCAAATGAAGACATATTAATGGGTACAAGAACCATAACTATGAAATGTTGGCTATGTTTTCTTGAAATTTCATTTACACCAAGTGCCATACATTTTGATGGCTTTCAACTTGTTCATTGTTTAGAGAACAAATGTGTGTTTTTAGGTTTACCTGTGTGTAAATTGTCATTTAGTAGTTATTTCAATATAGTTGTTATTTCACTGTAACCTTTTCTACAAATAAGATATTTTATTCTCCATCGCAATAGCTTACCATGGCTGTTTCCGCATGAAGGCGGAAGCGGCCGGGTCGGCGTTGACGCCGCCGACCCGACGACGCTGGGACCGTCCGCATGGACGGTCCTGGAAAGAGCCGGGCAGCCGGCTCCGCAGAGCGCCGGCGCCCGGCCAACCCGGCATGTCCCCGGGCCTCCGGCGCGTCGCCGAGGCCTGGGGACACGCCCCCCTGGCCCTGCGCACCTGCTCCAGCGGCGCAGGGCAGGGGGGCATGTCCCCAGGCCTCAGCGATGTGCCGGAGGCCTGGGGACAAGGTAAGTGCCGGGTGGGGGAGGCGTCGCGAAGCCGCTGCCGTTCGCTCGGCAGCGGCTTCAAGGCGGTGTTTCCCCAAAAAGAGCGCTTCCAAGCGCTCTGGGGAAACGCCGGCCTCAGGACAGGCGGGCGGCGCGAGGGCGGCGCAGCTGCGATGCAGCTGCGCCCCCTGTGTGAATGGCGGCCTGGAGACGGCGTTTTTACCGTCTCCAGGCCGCCATTAATTGCCCGTGCGGAAACGGCCCAATACAATTATCAGCTGGCTACATATGCTCCATGTACCCTCTACATCTCCCACTAACCAAGTTATGCATCTAGATTGCAAACCATAGGCCAGGTTGGACAATTTGTTTAGAACAAAGGACAACATCAGAAAACTACCATGAGCAGGATATCTGCATATAGTTTATATATTCTTTTCAATACAATCCTAAGATTACTTTCCTGGAAATAAGATCCATTGAATAGACCTGAATGGACCTACTTAGGATTGCTTGATGGCACTGGTGATACCTTTGCACAATTTCATTGGACAAGCTTTTGGGGTCATCACTAGGGAACTATTTCATTGTGACATCACTCTCCATATTTTATGAACAGATACACGGTTGTAAAGTTAAGACATGTGTAAACTTTTCTGGCTTTTTCAAAAGGAGAGCATGCTGAAGATGAAACCTAATAGCCTTATATGAGAGAAAGATCTGTGGCTTTAACTCTGACATTGCTTGCTGTTGGTGAATTTCAGAGGCTTACTTTTATTTTTACACATTTGTAATTTTAGATACCTCATGAATGTGTGTGTGACATGTAATTGTGGCCTTCCTGGATAATTATTTGTGGCTGAGTAGTAATTACTACAGCAGATTCCAAGTATAGCCTCTCTCCGTGCACGATAGACCTGTCCTTCTACAAGCTTTCAGCTACGCAATATTTCCCCACCCCCATGCACAGATTTGCCTTTGAAGCAAAGCAATCCTCCCATTCTTACCACACTCCCTCTTATTTCACCTCTTTTCACTTTTCCATTAAAAGCAGGGATATGTTAATGAATCACAGGTGTTCTTTTATTCCAAAAGCATGCAGTCCTTTGCAAATAATTAAATATATGTAGTAAATTTAGGGCAAATATGACTGATTCTAGGCAAAATATATTTCATATAAACAATGTGATTTTACCTTAATGGCAATTTATAGGTATGGTAATTACACATGGTTTCTGGCTTTAGTCTCACACTGCATTGATTAACTGCCTTTTCCAAGCACATTATCACATTTATCATTTCCCTATATTTGTTTAAATTATGTTGAGAATTGAAATAATTAATAGAAATTGTCAAAATTCCTCACCCTGTCAAAATAAAAATTGGACTTTTTATCTATCTATCTATCTATCTATCTATCTATCTATCTATCTATCTATCTATCTATCTATCTATCTGTCTGTCTGTCTGTCTGTCTGTCTGTCTGTCTGTCTGTCTGTCTGTCTGTCTGTCTGTCTGTCTGTCTGTCTGTCTGTCTGTCTGTCTGTCTGTCTGTCTATCTATCTATCTATCTATCATTTATGAGACTCCTGAAGGGCTCTGGGCGGTATACAGTAGATAAAATACAATTAAAACATACAATTACAATATAATAATTAAAACCAGAGATAATTTAACACAACAACAATATAGACCCTGCGGAACTGTCCAAGGTCCCACAGGGCCCTGATGGCCAAAGGAAGAGTGTTCCAACAGGTAGGGGGCAAGGTGGTAAATGTTCTGGCCCGGGTGGAGGCCAATCGTATCATTGAGGGGCCTGGGGACCACCAGTAAGTTTGCCTCCACAGGTTGCAGAGGCTGAGTAGGGACATAGGGGGAGAGGCAATCCCTGAGGTGTGAGGGCCTCAGGTTGCGTAGGGTCTTAAAGGGCAGGGTCCATGTTTCCCACAACAATCATGTGATGTAAGTCCAAGTGCTTTCTTATAAATCTTAATGCTGCCCTTATTCTCTACTACTAGAGAATCACCCAAGTGCAGCTTAGCCCAATGGAGTTTAATGTGCATCAAATACTAATAAATTCTCCAGTAATAATGAGAGCATTAAGATTTACAAGAAAGCTGGTGAAGGGGTTAAAGACCCCACAAAATGAGAACTATTCATGAGTGACCTGCGATCTCATTCTCCAATCCTTCAAATTGGGCACTATACATTACTGAGTGTGATATTATTTGACACTGATGGACTCACAACTTAGCACACCATGTTATTTTGTATTTTGCATCTCTAGCCATTGAGAATAGTGCAAGTACATTTGTGACTTTGCAATACCCATAGTGGGAGGGTGTGCAATGTGTTTCTTAAAATTTGCAAGTCTTCATTTCATGTCGTGTTCATTGTGCTTTCTCGTTTATGGTCTGTGCTTGATACTTGAACTGGGATATTGTCAGTTGCTTTGGAGGGTGGACTGTATGACATTGTACCCCATGGAGGTTCCTGTTCACTCCAATCTCCATTTCCAACCTCGATCTGACAACCCTACCAACCCCGATCCCCCACCGGTCACCAGGGGGGACCTGGCAACCCTAATCCTGTGATACCTGGCCTACTATGACATGGACAGACAGTACAAATGTCTTATTTACATTTGCTCAAAAGGGGTAACTAATGTGGCTCTCACTGAGGATTGGTGGTTTGCTGTGCATGGTTTGAAAAATAGCTGCCCTGCAGCTGCTGGTGAGAGAGGATGGGAGAACTTGGGCATTAGACCTGGGTTTCCAGATTAGGCTCCGCTCCGCTGCTCATAACCACTTCACTCTTGCTGGAGGTTGGCAACCCTACTATGAGTTTATCAACCATACGTAAACTGTTAATTTAGATGGTTGTGTGATGAATTTGTACTCTACTGCAGATCACACTGCAAAAGTATCAGCAGGTTACATCTAGAAAAAACCTACTACTTCTAAAATTTTGAAAAATGTATAGATGAACTCTAAATAGATTCCCTTTAAAAGATTAGATTAATTTAGAAATTATAGAGCTATCAGTGGCTATTAGCTATGACTGGATAGTTAGACATTAATCCTGCATGCCTAGGGATTGTTTTACCACTTACTCTGTGGAAAACCCAACACTCACCATGGCAAGGCTAATGGTATTTGCCACACAGTACTGAGATTGTATTTCAGTCAATTCTACCACCAGGTTTTCCATTATTGCCTGGTCTTTAAAATGCACCTAATTTTGCTTTTGGATATGTAATCCAACTCAATTCACTCAATCCTCTGATCTGGATAAAATAATGATTTACCTGTAAATCATCTCAACCCATATTGTCTCTTCCTGATACAGGTAACTATAGAGGCTTGCTTTGAACTGAGATGCAACACTGCAAGAATCCTGCCTTATTGACATTCAAATATTATTCCTTTGCACCAGATCAAAAGGAATGTCCTGCTGGCTAGTCTTTCTTTCTTTCTTTCTTTCTTTCTTTCTTTCTTTCTTTCTTTCTTTCTTTCTTTCTTTCTTTCTTTCTTTCTTTCTTTCTTTCTTTCTTTCTTTCTTTCTTTCTTTCTTTCTTTCTTTCTTTCTTTCTTTCTTTCTTTTTTCAAATGATCTTAGCACTGCTCGTGATTAACATCAATCCTTTCCTTTGATTCTCAGATAAGGCAAAATACTCTCTAATATATTCCAATTTGCTTTACTTGCCTCTTGTTATTACACAGCTAGAGTAATTTCTAAAGCCTCACTCTCAGAAGTGAACAGCGCCCTGGATTTTTCAACTCCTTTACAGTCTGACTCAGTTAATAAAAGAGGAAACTTGTTCTGTGAGACAATGTGGCTCAGTGTCCTGCAGCCAACATTTCTGCTTCTAGTAGCACAGATAGTTTGATTTCTACCCATCAGAAATGAAACATCACAGTTTTGTCACTGGTAATGAAAAACTCCATCTTCAAAGCCTTCCAATTTGGTTCAGGAGTAAAGTTTACTTCAGTCCTCTCCATCAAGTTGAATTTCAAATAAGTCTACTGGTTCTTCTACATCAGGGGTTCTCAGTGTGGTACCTGTAAACACCTTTTCAGGCACCCACCAAGTGTTTTAAAGAAGTGGGTAGGGGCCAGGTAGGGATTTGCCCAGCAAGGTGTCTGATTTACTATTGGATATTTGATTGGCTGTGCAATTTTTAACAAAATGTTGCTTTGGCAGCAGCTGCCAGCACAGTACAAAGTAGGCTGTATTACTGAAGTTAAGCTGTGGCACTCATTTTGTGGCTGGCTTCCTCTCCTGTGGCAGCCATTTTATGGCAGCCATTTTGTTGCTGTGCCCACATGTCATGTCAAAATTCCAAATTCCACAGGCTTAAAAAAAATTGAGGACCCGTGTCTAGATGTTCCAGTTGCACAGAGTTCATAAATAAAGAAGTGAGAAAACACGATTTGGAGAGCTTAGTTTACACATGGGCCAATAAACATGAGTGTAGGACACTAAAAACCTGTTTTGGTGGTGACTTCACGCAGATCCTGCCAACAACACAAGTCTGCCCCGTGTTATTTCCCCCAAACTGTTTTTTTTAATCGCTAAAGTGAGTCTCTTAAAAAAAAATCCTGGGTTGCAGTCACTTATGAGTGAACAGCAGGGCAAAAGACACTTTATTTGCCTCCCTTTTCCTTAAAAAAAAAATTCACAGCTTGCATTTGCGTAGCTACATGGCTAAACAGGTGCAGATGGTCATATCATGGAACAACAGAATGGCTGTAGGGGTTCATTTGTGCATGTCTGCATAGCTATGTATGTGTGGTAAGTAATTTTTAAAAAGAGACATGTCTCCATGTGAAGGCGGGACAACAATCCAGATTATTTCCGTGGGCTCCAATCGCTGCCTGCATGGATGCATGTGAACGTGAAAACAGGAAAATCAGTTCCTTCAGGGATGTAGGTATAGATTTTTCATGGGAGCCTGGGAACGTGGCCAAACCTCCCCAAGCTCCGCCCCCAGCCTCAGTGCTTATAAAAGCAGCTCTCTGAGGTTGGGGACGGCAGACTCCCCTGCCCTGCCCTGCCCCCCACCAGCTGGGCTCACAGCCAGCAGCCAGCAGCCCCTTCTGCCCCCCCCTCTGGGCAGAGGCATAGCTCCCCAACGGGTGGCCACTGTGATGCTGGAATCCACCCCCAAACAGTATCATTTTCAATGGTGTTTAAACTAGGGAGCCCAGATTCTCCTTTTAAATCCACCTTAAAGGGAGAATCTGGGGTCCCCAGTTAAAACAACATTGAAAGTGATGGTGTTTTGGGGTGGATTCTCCCCCACCCTGAAATAGCATCACTTTCAATTTTTAAACTGGGGACCTCAGATTCTCCCTTTAAATCCATGCTGAAGGGGGTGGATTTAAAAGGAGAATCTGGGGAAATTTTGGGAGTGCCTGCTGACAAGAGTGCAATTGTTAAGCTAGCAGCACCAAACTTTCAGGGTATCTTTAGGAGACTCTCCTAATGATACCACACAGGTTTGACGAAGTTTGGTTCAGGGGGTCCAAAGTTATGGACCCTCAAAGGTGTATCCCCCATCTTCTATTAGCTCCCATTGGAAACAATGGGGATGGGGCACCCCCTTTGGGAGTCCATAGCTTTGGACCCCCTGGACCAAACTTCACAAAACCTGGGTGGTATCAGTAAGAGACTCTCCTGATGATACCACCCAGGTTTGACAAAGTTTGGTTCAGGGGGTCCGAGGTTATGGACCCTCAAAAGTGTAACCCCCATCTTCTATTAGCTCCCACTGGAAACAATGGGGGATGGGGCACCCACTCTGGGAGTCCATAACTTTGGACCCCCTGAACCAAATCTCACCAAACCTGGGTATCATCAGGAGAGTCTCCCAACAAATCTCTGAAATTTTGGTGTTGCTAACCTAAAAAAATGTGCCCCCTGCATGCCACAAACCTAAAAAACACTAAAAATACCAAAAATCCACAAACAGGGGGCGGAGCTTCGGACATGTAATGGGAGGGTTTGAACCCGAAAAAACCCCCTTTACCTACATCCTTGGGTTCCTTTATCCCAACTTCAACTCATTGTACACTTGATGTGCAGAAGCGGCCTCTGAATCTTCAGGGTCAAAGGGTGGAACAGAAATCCTGACCAACTTTAAGTTTTTAAGAGGCATAAGGATTTAAAAAAAAAAATTACATGAGGATTTATTATCTCTCAGCACTTTTCTTGAAATAAGACTTTGTATAATAACAATGAATTATGGGCCATAGCCTCACCCTCTAAAATTACTACATCTTTCTTACACAAAAGCCCTCGCTCAATTTGGGGGCCTCTTTTTTCCAGTCACGAAGAAAAAAAGCATTAAATTAATTCCACTTGAGAATTACAAAGGAATTGTCTGCTGTGCAGGTACAATGAAATTGTGCTCTTGTTTATTTTGACAAATCCTGGGATTCTTTTCCCTTGAGATTGGAAGAGGCAAAGGTGGGGAGTTACAGATCATGAAGGTATTCTGTGTCAAATGAACTAAGGTTGTCATCTCCTGTTCCAGTCTTGATCATCTTCAACTGTGCTGGAAGAAAAAAACAGCTGTTCTTCCCTCTACCCAAAAAGGATATATCTTCAGATCATATAAATCTTTCACCTTTTAAAAGGAATGTTCTTTATGGTTATGAATGATCATTAAAAAAATATAGTCCTAATGCTTGTCCGGGTTGTTTTTGCATTGCTGGAAGCAAAACAAGTTTGGAAATGTCAGTAATGATCACTAGAGTATATTTTTGTTATAGAACAAATCTCTCTGATTTTGAGAAGGACAGTAAAACTTTGTTTCTTGACTCTCACTCTTGATTGATTTTTTTTAAGAAAATCAGGAGTTATTGTAGGTCATTTCTATAAAGGTCAGGTCATTGTGAAAGTTTGTGAATGTAATTCACCTTGCTTTGTTACTTTCTCAAACATTTTCACTCTTGCCATCTCTTCCTTCAGTCTCAGTCTTTTTACTTCATCCTGTGATGCAATCAATTGATCTATTTTAATGTTACAGTGGACCCCCTGGATACCATCGGTTTACCTGCTCTGACACCACAAAATTGACAAGCAGCCTGAGGTTTCGGGCTATCGAAGACTACAGGACTGCAATACCAAATCTTTAGAAACATTTCTCTTCACTGAGGACTGCAACAAAGTGTTATTCATTGGATATTCTTCTAATTATAGTAGTTAGAATGGCTAAAGCTCTATTCTTTGGGCCTATTAATCCCGAAGGTTCCAGTTAGTTGAGAAGTTTGTCATGTTACCTCTATCCATTTTCACAAACAGATCACAGGTGACATATGTCATAGTATCAATCACAGAACATGTTCAAGCACCTTTGACATTTTTCTTCTTATTTTTTTCTAACCTCCTCCAAATCTCTCCCAATTCCGGCAAGAAGAATGACATGTAGCAAAAGAATGACCTATAGAATTCTGTGAAGAGAACAATTTGTCCATTGGGAATGTACGTTTTAGACAACCAAACAGATGACTGTATACATCACCAGATGACCAGTATGGTAGCACTTATATTTCGCTTGATTTCAATGAGTTGAGATTGGCATAACCCTGCATAGAACTGCCCATCAGCACACTGAAAAAATATGGAAAGTGTACTTTAACCTTTATGAGTTACTTCTAATGCCTGGATCAAGATTTGTCCCTTATGGGAGAATTATATTTCAGTAATTTTGTTTCCTTGTCCCATTTGTCAAAATAATAAATATTAATGAAATAGCATGAAGATCAGAAGATACTCAGATGTAATCGACCATGACAGTTAAAAGAATGATTATGTAGCTAATGGGCAATAATTTGATCTGTCTGACCAAGTGACCTTTTGCAAAAAGTGATTTCTGGCTGGAGAAGTTCTACTCATAGTTAAGAAGAGATACTCCCACAAGATAGCACGTGGAAGAATTATATTCTTAAGAAATTCTGGTGGAGTAGTCATGTTTTTGTGTTGACACTTGTGGCACTTTAATGACTTTGTCCAATGCACAAAGTTCTACTTGAAACTGGTATCCAAATGAGTCATATCCAGTTACTCATCTTTACTATATTATTTTTCCAAACGTTGTAGTTTTTAAGCCTTTTGTGTAAGGGTGTGCTATGGTGGATGCTGCCACAGTGTCAGCCCTACATTGTTTTTTCACTGTTTGCACCAGAAATGTCGCAGCATTGGCACAATGCCACTTTAGTTGTCCCTGATGCCCAGCCTCTCCTACCAGTTGCAAACTGCACACAGTACTAGATTGGAACTTGGAACAAAACATTGATGTGTTCAAGTGGGAGGCTCAGTTTGGTGATAAATGATTGGTTTAATCACAGTGAGGTCAAATGCTGGTGACATTTTTTGGTGAAGGTTGCAGCTCCTCTGGTTAGCACATATCAGCTACTCAGACAAGTAGCCACAAGCAATGAAATCACATAAATAATCTTCATATATTGAGTCATGCGTAAATGGCTGCATATTTATTTAAGCTTTGTAAACACCCTTCTCATTTTTACAGGCTTCTGAAACAGAAGAGCTATTTCCAAACTCTACCTGAGTGGTTGCATTGCCCTTTCAGGAGGCCACACGCATGGCAAGCTGCATGTAGAAAACAGACCCAGGCCTGGATCTGCATATTTTTTGAAGGGGGACAAAAGTACAAAATAATACCCCCATATATTATGTAAATATTTTTCTTTATATCTATGTATATAATCAATGTATATAATATTCACAAATAATCAACAGCTTGTTAAAATAAACAAAATACATTGTTTTGCCCTCTATGCATTGTTAACGAATAATTACAGTTTTACATTATCTCATCTATCTATTATCTAGGAATAATTACACTCTTGACACTTGTCAAAGGTGTAAGATGATAGGGCTCATAGAGAAGAACTTTTAGAAGTTGAAGGGTTGGATTGCTACTCTTCATGAAATCAAGAATGGAGAGAATTTCGTTAACAGCAGCCCCGAGGCCAAGACCCGTGCATAGGATGGGGAGACCAGCCAGAGGGAAACAGAATGGATGACTTCCCTAACAATAATGGATACCTTAATATTAACTCCTGACAGTGAAAGGAATCCTAGGAAGACATGGCCCGTTCCTGCTGAAATATCCATCACCTTCATCCCATCTACCAACCCATCTACCCTGTTTGTGGTTTGTGCATTTAACCTTTCCATTTTACTAAGTGATTATTTTTATCATCTTTCTGTGATATGTATCTACTCGTGGACTTTTGTTTGGGGCATACATTTGTATCTTAGCATTGCACAAGATGTAAAACAAGTTATGTTTTGTGCCCAAGTCTAACTGCATATTTAGAATGAGTCCTTATAAAAAGCTACTTCAGGGTACTAAATATTTCTACTTGTTAAGCACTAATGGTAGCGGTATACCTTCAGTAATTGGAGTCATTGACTCCAGTCATTGCCAGCTCCTATCGTCCCTTGGAAAGTTATTTCTATAGATTTCATAACCGACCTCCCCACTAGCAAGGGGAAAATGGTGATATGGGTGGTAGTGGACTTGTTTTCCAAGCAGGCACGCTTTATGCCCTGTACGGGCAATCCTTCTGCATGACTCCTGGCTCAGTTATTTGTATGGCAGCTCTACCAGTTACATGCCACCCCAGACAAGATAATTTCAGACCAGGGCAGCCAATTTGTGTCTTGGTTCTGGAAACAGTTCCTCAAACTTGTGGGCATGGAACAGGGGCTATCATTCGCATACCAACCAGCCTTGGATGGCCAGACTGAGAAAACCAATGGGGTTCTAGATAAGCACTTGCAGTGCTATGTGAATTATCACCAGGATAATTGGGTCGAATTACTGCCCTTTGCAGAATTCGCACGTAATAACGCAGTCCACAGCACCCCCAGAAAAATCCCCTTTCAGGTAGTGTTTGAGCCGGAAGGGAAGCCATTCCTCCTCCTAAGGCAGCAAGTGGCAGAACCAGGAGATCTCAAGGAATGGGTGGTGACTCTTCAGGACCCTTGGGGAGTGTCCAAAAATGCTGCAAAAAACCAAAGGGGAATACAAAAGGCAGGCTCAGAAAAAAAAAGATGGAAGGTGGAATACCAGGTGGGGGACTTTGCTTTCCTCTCCACAAAGAACCTATAAGGACGGCAGGGGTCTCACAAACTCAAACACAACTATATGGAGCCTTTCAAAGTGTTAAGAGTTATTAACCTTATGGCATGGAACTAGAGCTGCCAAAGAACTTATGCAACATACATCCTGTGTTCCATTGCAGTTTGCTGGGGGGGGAAAAGCACCCGCCGATCGTTGGCACCCAAGGCCACAGCACCCCCCTCCCCCCCGTGGATTGGAACTGACGTGCACCAAGAAGTGGATGACATCCTGGACTCACAGATGTATAGAGGGTGCCTCCAATACCTGGTGGTCTGGACCAACTACCCACCTGGGTTCAATGAATGGGTTAACAAAAACAAAGTCCAAGCCTCCAAATGATAAAAGCATTTCACAGAGCACACCCACAACTCGTTGTAAATCAGGCTCTCCATATCTAAGATTATCATCGTGATATTCTCAATAGTGGGGGAAAGTATGCTAAAATCGAATGTAGAAATTAGTGTAACGCTGAGTGAATAATTATACTTTAGTGATGTGCTATGCATAAAAAGAAGTCCCAGAACAGCATTAATATTTTAATGGTACTAATGAAGGAGGGAAGCCTAAAATTAGGAGTGCCTGACTCACTCTTTCTTGAGAGCCATTCTTGGATATTAAAATTTAAATATATATATATATTTATCACTTGACAGATAAGGAAACGCGTCTGTGCATTCTGGTTACTTCTCCTGCTGTATGAGAATATTCTGCATGAAGTCACCAAACCCAAAGCCACCATGCAGATGATTCAATGAAAAACAACAACACAAGTAGCCAGGGGTGCCATCTTATGATTGTAAAAGTACACTAATGCAGCTGTCACAATGCCTATCAGTAAATATTGTACGTAGTTTTGGTTTATATTTGAATGCACCATAATGAGCAAAAGGGGTGGTACACAACTTATATTTGAATGCAGCACCAGATTGAAGCATGTCTGTATCTCCAAAATTTGGCAATAAGTGGCTTCTACTAAGGCTTTGTGCAGTGAGCACTGGAACAAAGAGACAGCAGCAGTTGCCCCATAGTCATAGTCAGGTGCCTTGATCCAATACAGAGATCAATAGACAGCAGCAGGGATTCTTTGCTTGATCAAAGCTGATGAGAAATCAGATGTGCATCTGTAACCTCTTTCTGTGGGTTCTGTGGGGCAGTACTTGGAAGGAGTTGCAAAGAACTAAATTTAAAACAAAACAGTTTACTTCTCTTAACAAATAACACTTTTTAAACATTTAAAATTTAACATTTACACTTTACAGTCCTGTGAAGTTTGCATTTTCAAGTCTTTATATTTACAGTCTACTGATATTGCCAAGTCCAATTCTTCTTTGCTGGTGGTTGGCTTTTGAAGACTTCAGAGGCTTGGTGAACGGGATTCAAGATGATGAAGGTTCCCAGAAAACTCTCACTATTTACATACACAAAAACCCTGAAACAATAAATTCTAACATTTACAATATAGCGAAAGAAAAAAAACCTCCCTTCCCACTAGTTCCCAACAACACTGCAGTTACCTTAAACAAGGTGTTAAGGGCTTAATAAAATCAATCAAGGTCCCAGCCTGGTAGTCTTGCTTCCTCCAACCTCATGAGTTCTGCAGCATTCTGCTTCTTTTCAGACTCCGTCCCTTTCTGGGTCATCCCATTCTTACACAGGGGTTACACATCCAGACACATCTGCTGTGTATCCTAACTTCATAGCTTTAGATGCACTCATATGTGCATTTTTCTCCACATCAAGATCCATTCTTCAGGGCACATGCCTTCACAAGAACACAATCCACCACTCTGATGCTCATTAGGATAGTCATCGGTTTTACTCCCTGTTCCTGCAAGTGACAACCGAAAGGTGTTTCCTTTCAAACATAATTTTTTGTGCTGTCAATTAACATCTGGCCTATTGTGACCATGTAGCATTTTCAGGGCATGAGAAATTCAGAGGTGGTTTGCCATTGCCTGACTCTGCAATCCTGGAGGACTGGGGCAGGATTCAAAATGATCTGGACAGATTAGAGAGCTGGGCCAAAACTAGCAAAATGAATTTCAACGAGATAAATGTAAGAAAAAATGAAATGCACAGATATAGGATGGGTGAAACCTGGCTTGACAACAGTACATGTGAAAGAGATCTGGGAGTCTTAGTAGACCACAAACTGAACATGTGTCAGCAGTGTGATATGGCAACCAAGAAAGCCAATGCAATTCTGGGATGCATCAATAAGAGTATAGTGTCTAGACTGAAGTAACTGTACCACTCTACTCTTCGTTGGTCAGACCACACCTAAAGTACTGTGTTCACCACAATTTAAAAAGGATATTGACAAACTGGAACATGTCCAGAGGAGGGCAACCAAAATGGTAAATGGTCTGGAATCCATGCCCTATGAGACTTAGGGAGCTGGGAATGTTTAGTCTGAAGAAGCAAAGGTTAAGGGGGGACATGATAGTTATGTTTAATTATTTGAAGGGATGTCATGTTGAAGAGGGAGCAAACTTGTTTTCTGCTGCCTCAGAGACTAGAACATGGAGTAATGGATTCAAGGTGCAGGAAAAGAGATTCAACCTAAACATTAGGAAGAACTTTCTGACTGTCAAGGCTGTTCGACAGTGGAATTAACTGCCTTGGAGAGTGGTGGAGTCTCCTTGTTTGGAGGTTTCTGAACAGAGGCTGGATGAACATATATCGGGAGTGCTTTGATTGTCTATTCCTGCATGGCAGGAGGTTGGACTTGATGGCCCTTGTGGTCTCTTCAAATTCTATGATTCTGTGATCCCTGGTATTTCTTGGAAGTTGTCCAAACAAGTGCTAACCAGGGTCAACTATACTTAACTTATGAGATCCGATGAGATCAGGAAAGCCTGGGGCTATCCATGTAAGGGCATAAAGTTAGGATGGTTTACTGTTTAAAGACATAGTTATGCTTGGAAGTCCCCCACCCCCAAAATTGTGTGCCCTTCTGTTGCCTAGATGTAATCTCCCTGAACCATGTAGATACCTATTTATTTAAAAAAACGCTATCCGTGTAGACAGGTAGGTAGGTGGTTTTGCATTGTGACAGCAATATAACAAATCCATTAGGCCTCACAACATCTCTGGAGAATTCACAGGAACAATGTTGTCACTTCTTTATGGATAGACAGTAACACCCAAATCCACATACCACATGCAATTTCCTCCTGCAATGAATGTGTAAATTTATCCTAATCATCATTGTGCACCTTGTCTTGAATATTTTAATTAGATACACAATTTGAAGGGCAAAGTTTCTTATGGTATGTACCTCCTTGGCTAGCCTGCCTCCTCATTTTATATTGAGAGCTGGCAGAAAACGAAGATAAAAACTCTTACCCAGTGCACCAGCCTATTTTCCAGCATAACAATACAGTCGCATATGCAAGCGATCAGCCCATGAAAAAGTTGATTAGGAAGAGAAATTGGACTTGATTATTTCTCTCCTAACACTGATTGACTAAGACAGCACATATCACTAATATTTATATTGCAGTGAAACCCAATTACTAGTTATGTTACTCATTGACAAGGCTAGGATGACACAAAGCATGCAGTGACATTCTAAACAGTGGGTTTGATAGAGTCCTGTAATTGCTTGCTTAATTTATGCCATACTATGCAGGAAATTCTGGGTATATAACTGCAGGCAGAGATTGTGTTTTCCTTGGCAAGTGACCATGCTTTCTTGACTACAGCACAAGCTTTAATGAATGGCTTGCTGAGGTAGCCCAGAGGACAGCAGGTCTTGTGCATGCCTCATCAGTATCCCAAATGGAACAAATAGTGGCACTTTGGGGGCCATTCCAGTTTGATGAAACGGTGCAGGAGATGAGGATTAAGGCGTCTCTCCTCACACACCGCAGTATCAAATTAAATTGGACTCCCACATACCTGGGAATGATGTTTCTGATAGGGAATCGTTAGCACACATTTGATAGAAAGTGCTCAGTGCAGACACAGACACAATGTATTATGGTCTGTGTGACAATACATTAAGTCCTCCTGAAGAAGTATGGCTACAGTGTACTCTCTAAACTCCCATTCCTGGGACTAAACCACTCTATGTAGCTTTCAAAGGCTGTGAAGAAATAAAATTGCAATAATTGTTCCAGTGCTCTGAGATGAATGCTATGAACTTGCACGGCTTGTGTGGTCTTCATGATTGTGGTGCCCTGGGCAAAATGTCCAGGATGGGGGCCCAGAATCATTGCCACTATTTTACCACCCTCTGAAGTGGAATGACCCTTCCGACCTCTCACTGAGGCACCTTACCCATGCATTGAGGCTGCTCCTGCCACGGCTGCTCCTGCCACGGAGTGAGAACTGATTCTTCCTGTTTCTGAACATGTTGGTTAAGACAATCATCAAATTGCCCACAAGTCTTCTGGACTAGAGAGCCAGGTGACACTGGTTTCAATGTGTGATTTAAAACTCCCAAATAGTTTAATTTCTCAGTCTGGACAACATCTCTGTGGAAGTCTGATTCCTTTTATGCAGTACCAGAGTACCAGTCATTTGCCTGTCTGTTTCTCCAGAGAATTTACTTGTCCTTGCAAACAAGATGTTAACAATAAGCTGAACCACAGTTAATTTGTATCAGTTCTCCTTTACTATATTTACACTGAGCTACTCAACAAGCCTTAAAACAAACACCCACATGAACAATATTACACTGAATATCGTGAGGTCTGATTTTTGCAGCACAAACTACCATTTTGGGCAAGAGAATGCAAAAAAAAAGTTCAAACCCCAAAATACTTCCCACTGTTGTGGGTTTTCCAGGCTGTGTGGCCATGGTCTGGCAGTTTTTGCTCCTAACATTTCACCCACATCTATGACTGGCATCTTCAGAGGCATGACATAGTGATATGTGAAGCAGGGCCAAGGGATGTATGTTTTGTCCTCCTCACAGGGGGGATGAAGCATATAGACATGGGCAAAGAAGCAAAAACTACCAGACTACTGCCATACAGCCTGGAAAACACCCAACATCCAGTTGACTCCAGCCTTTGACAATACTTTCCATTCAGTTTGGATAAAAACCATGGCCTGAAGGGAAAAGGTTCTTCAAAGTCCAAAATGCAGTGGCTACAACTAGGGACTAAATAAAGCCACTGTATTACTTCTGGGCTGAAAGATCAATACTGCCTTTCTGTGTAGAACTCAAGGTGCCAATTCTTATCTATAAAAAGTGAAGCAGGGGCAAGGTACTTGAAGGTACTCTTCCTATATTGTCCAGCTAGCCAGCTGAGATCTTCCTCACAAGCTCTGTTCCCTGTGCCCTGTCTTCAGAGATGTGAGTAGACCACCAGAGATAGTTCTTTTTCAGTGGTAGTATCTCCTTTTCTCCTGTGACTGACCTGGGTAGCTCCAGGCTAGACTGATGTTTTCAACTCTCAGAAGGTAAGCAAGCTTGGCATTGGTTAATATTTGGATGGGCAACCTTCAAGAGGGCTGTGAAGCAAAAGCAGGCAATGGCAAACCACCTCCAAACACCTCTTGCCTTTAAAGCCCTGTGGGGTCACCATGATTCAACTGTGACTTGGTGACACAAAACAGCACCTTTTCTTATGGAACACCTTCCTCTTGACATTCACCTGACACCTCTTCCAAATGGCAGACCAAACATTTATCAGGATTTAAATTAAGGGGCTGATCTTTTAAAATGGGTGTTTAGTCAGGCAGTCCTTGTTGAATTAGTGAATAGCAACAATTAGTGAATAGCAACAAAGACTCCATCTAAGTATAAACAAGAAATTTCCGCATATTTTCACAGAAGAAATTAAAATGGATAATAACCATTTACAAGATCTCAAAATAAAACCATGGTGATACACCAAAGACCAATGACCCAAAATGGAGCAGTTAATATGTGTATCAACCGTGCAGTGCGCCTCATCATCTTCTCTATCATTATGACCAACAAACCTTGCAAATTGTTATTTTTACAGTCTGCTTCTAGGCTGAGAACTGTTTCCTGAGACCCATTTAAGCTACAAATGGTTTATATGCTGTTGTTATGCTCTAGTTGGATTTTTAATTCTGGTTTTTAAATAGTTTCTTAATTTTAAGCAACTGAAAAGCTATTTTATGTTTTCTTTTGTAGGCCACCTTAAGGAGATCCTCTGGAGAAGTTGCATACATATTTTCTAAATATATAAACTAAAAAAAAAGCATCCTATTTCACAGGTAGAAAGGCTATTTTATGAAAGAACCCCTATGTTTTGACTCAACACTAATGAAAATCCCCTCAGGCCCTTGAATACCTGGAATACTCTGTGTAAATTCTTCATTGTTTGAGATAAGAAGCCCTGCTTGAGTTCAGCACATTGTATGTGCCCAGAGCACTGATCCTTTGAGTTGCTTGCAATGAGACCTCATTGTAGTCCAAAATACACCAGAATATTACTTTTTGCAATACTGTTGTACTTTATTGTACTATATTAATGCTGCTATGTTTTTATAGAATCTGTAAATTGTTTTTAACTTAACTTTATTATGTGTGATGTTGTTCCTGGCCTGTAGTATGTAAAGTTGTTTTTGGCCTGTTGTACACCACCCAGAGCCCTTCGGGGTGGGCGATTTAAAATCTAATATATAAATAAAAATAAAGAAATAAATAAAACATTTCTTTTTTATCCAAGAATTTATACTGTGCATGTATGTTTACATGGATGGAAGGCTGGCCCTTAGAAATTATTGTGATTCTTGCTTGTTTTGGTGCTATATTCTGTTTATAGGTTACTTGGAAGAATATTGTAAGTACTTATCTCCAATGTAGTTCTAGATTCTCTTCAGCTGCATAGAATATAATGTAATTAATAATCACTCCAACACTCTGTTTCTAATATACCAGTCAATGAAATCTAAAAGGTAATATGTATCTTTTTATGAGGTTGCCTTAATGATGAGAATTCATTTGTAAATCTGGCACATTAAGAACAGGCTATCATTAATAACCAAAAGGTTTCATCACACAATTCAATACTTGCAAATTACTACATGGAAACATTCCTTCCTCTTTCAGATTCACCATATCAGTGTCATGAATTGTGGTGTTTAATATGCAGTGTTTCTTAATTCTTCTCTCTTTTTTTGGACAAGCTGTCAAAGGGATATTGTGCCAAAGAAAATATAATAATTAATTCTTGCATCAAAGAAACAAAGGGAAATCTTCAATGCAAATGAATTCCATATTAGAGGCCAATATGTACTACTAGAACAAGCAAAGAGATATTTTTTAAAAAATGGTTTCCTCCACTGAACTTTACTGAGGCATCTTTGTAGGTGGTGCATCCTTTCTAGTGCATCCTTTGAACCCACAGTATATCACTGGATTAGTGCAATGGCTGGACACAGACTACATATTACACTTTCTAGTTCTGCCCCAAGATCTGTAAACCAGATACTTTCTGCAAGTTCAATGTTGTAGTATAACTCTCAGGCACACAGGGCCTAATGTAAATTTCTCAGTTCTCTAAGTTTCTCTGTTCATTGGGAACTACACTTCCCAGGAGACCTTGCAAGAAACACTTTCTCTGTCTCCATTCATGTGATCATTTGAGAGTAAATCAGCCTGCTCTGAGCTCCAGAGGGGAAGGGGGAGAGTGCTCCAAGCGCTTAAACTTTCTAGAAGCCTGCACTGAAAGCACAACAATGAACTAAACTAAGGCAAGTGAAGGGCGTGGGGGGATAGGGGGAGGGGGAGGGAGATTTTCTGTCCCCATGTGACCCGCTGGCACACGCCCAGTGCACAGCACAGCACCCTTCCCCTTGCAGCTACACCACTGTAGCAACCCCAGCAAAAGGCTTTCACGCCAAGTGAGAAGCAAGGGTGGTTTGCCATTGCTTTCCTTTGCAGAATCTGCTTGGTGGTCTGCCATTCAAGTACCAACCCTGCTTAATTTCTAAGATCTGACAATATTGGACTACACCATACCACTTTTTCTCCCCAAAAGATACTGTGTGGAAGCACAATCCATACCTAACCTACCTTCTGGTCTGTCATTGTGCAAAATCCAGCAACTCTCCATAAGACTATTAATAAGCAATTTGAAATTGTGACAATCTCTACAGTCAATTTTCAAGAGACCAAAGTCACAAGAGCCAGCAGTTATCTCAGAAACTGTGACTGGTCTCTCAAAGGACTCATTGACCCACCACCCACATGATTAAATTCATCGTGAGAAAGCTGTTATTACATTCTGCTTGTAATATTGGCAAAAACAGTCAAGGAGAAAGCCAGCTTGTGGTAAAAGGGTCAATGGTATAATTATGAAATCATTGCAGTAATCATCATAAAATATAGTCGTGTTATTAATTATTGCAATTATGTTATAATTGCATCATTGTAGTTTCTTCAGACCACAGAAAATATAAATGCTTGCCCTGCCAATGAAACAAGACGCCAATACAGAAGATACATTTATTTCAATCACTTTCTTTTACACTTAGATTCTCTAAGGCTCATTCCGCACACGCAAAATAATGCACTGTCAAGCTGCTTTCACAACTGTTTTTGCCATTCCGCACAGCTTCAAAGAGCCCTGAAAGCAGCTTGAAAGTGCATTATTCTGCGTGTGCGGAATGAGCCTAAGTGGTGGAGCATATCATCAAAAGTATATTGGACCAATTTGCAGAATAGTCCTAGTCAGGATGTGATCAATGGGTTGCTTCCCAAGCATGGTCAAGGTCATCAAAAATTTTGTGTGTGGCAGTGACAGGGTGTGTGTGTATGTGTGTGTATGTACAATAACAGACTTTTAATTACAACGTGACAGTTAGACTGACATATATATATATATTTAATTTTCTGGTAATGCTTGGTCTCCTCAGATGTTCTTGTGTTCTGAAGTATTTCCGCTTGACCAGTGCAGTTTATCACATTGTCTGGGTGGATTTTCTACCTTGTAGAAAGCTCACTATCAACATTGTTAAGGATAAAAAAGGATTCCGGGGGTGGAGCGAACTTTCCTTTTTAGTGTCTATTACTTAGAGTGGGGCCATAGCTTAAACCCTGGGGAGCTGTTGACCAGTCCTTACATTGATAGACCAATGATTCAGTGTAAGGCAGTTTCAATGATTCAGTGTAAGGCAGTGTTTATGTGTTTAAACTTGGGTAGATATTACAGGAACATAAGAAGGAACTTGCAATGTAATCCTAAGCAGAATTACACCCTTCTAAGTCAATTGAAGTCAATGGGATTTGAAGGCTGTAACTTTTCTTAAAATAGCACAGGTGAAGGAAATTATTGTCGAAGGCTTTCATGGCCAGAATCACTGGGATGTTGTGTGGTTTCCAGGCTTATTGCCATGTTCTAGTAGCATTTTCTCCAGACGTTTTGCCTGCATCTGACGTGGCTGGCATCTTCAGTGAACTAATGAACAAAGAGAAGAACTTTATACAGTGAGACCAAAAAGTCTAGCAGCCTAAAAGATGGGGCTGCTATGTTACCCATGAAAAGCACCCATGGAAAACAAGATCTAGTCAAAAGGGTAAGCACAGCGCCTTCTGTATGGGTGTCCCAAATAACAGTGAATTGGGAAAGTGAGATGAATGGTGTATTTAAAATTCTGTAGAAGGACAATGACTTTTTTTGTAATGAGCTGGCTACTGCTAAAGGAGTCCAATTCATATGCAGATTTGATAGTGCCAAACTTGCTTATGAATTCTAACTCAGCAATTTTAAAATTTCAGTAGTGAAATTACTTACCTTCCACCTGAAAATATGGCACTCTTCTTGGCATGAAAGGTTGGCAACAGCACTATTTTTTTGTTTAGAAGCTATGGAAATTACATTTTAAACAAGAATATTCTTTGTGTTGATTATCAGTATAAGCCAGACTGGAAACCTCTCTAGTTTTCAGAACAGGTTTTTTTCCCCCTCAGGACAACCCTCCCTAGAAGCTTGAAAGCAAAATATGAGTGCAGGTGGCCCCAATACTCTGTACCTTTTTCTTTGGTGTCCAATGTTCAGTGTCCAATTAGAGTGTCCAATGTTAAGCCACCCATCTGCCTTTCTAGTCTGCTTTGTTTCAGGGCTAGTTCATTTTATATCTTTCAGGTTTATCTTTCAGGACTATCAAAATACACATATATCACCTTGAAATCTGAATTTTGAACATATGTGGTCCAAGATTATTATACAAATCTCAGAATAGGTAATTGGTCCATCTCTCTCTTAAAAGTTGAACTGTCCCCAACACGGTTTGTTTGTTTATTCTTTCAATTTATATCCCTTGTCCATGTAATAACAACATTGAATCAATTACACACATCCTATTAGATTGTCCTTGGTATTATTTGCCTCGTAAGAAATTGTTATTCCCATGGTTAAAGGATAGATTTTTCAGTTCTGAATTGTCAAAGGTTAAATACCTACTTGAGAATAGAGTTATTAAATTAACTTTAGATGTTGCAAAGTTTTTATCTCAAGCCTCAAGAATCAGATCGGCTAAGATAATGAAGTTATAATTTTGTATTGTATGATCATAGTACTGTGTTACGCTGTTTTAAATTCCATGCAATTATGATATTACTTGTTTATCTGTTTCTTTAAAATTGTGTGGAGTCTATGGACTATGAGTAAATAAATCAGAGGCCTTTTCCGCACGGGCCAATAACAGCGCCCTAGGGACGGCAAAAACGCAGTCCCTAGGGAGCTGTTCGTATAGGGGGCGCCGCTGAATCGCAGCAGCGGCGCCCTCGCTCCCCCCCAGTGGCAGCGGCTGGAAGGCGCCATTCCCTCCCTTTCCCAAACACCTTACTGTGTCCTCCGGCCTCGGGTGCGTCACACAGGCCAGGGGACACGCCCCCCACCCTGCAACTTCCGAGCTGTCACGCAGGGCAGGGGGGGCGTGTCCCCTGGCCTGTGCAATGCGCCAGAGGACACGGTAAGGCGTTTGGGGGATGGCACAACCTGCGCGGAGGCTGCACCATCTTCCCCACCGCAACCGGGACCGTTCATGTGAACGGTCCCAGGAGGGTTGGGTCGCGCCATGTACGCCGACCCAACCCCCAGCGTGGTTGTGCGGAAACAGCCTAAATCTAAATTTATATCCCCACCACCATCACAGCAGGGCTCAAGATGACTAACAACAATGTAAAATACAGCAGTTTAAAACATTCTACTCTTAATTAATATGAATCCAAAAACTCAATAGACCATCTAGTAAATCATAAGAGCCCCATCCAGGGAAGAGGGTGAGAATCTGCCAGTGGAAGTGTCTCAAAGTTGCACTGGCAGATTTGCCTGCACTGGGGCCCTTACCCCAGCGGAGGGTTGATTTCATTGATCCAGCAGGCTCTTTCCAGCAATGATTTCATTGATCCAGCAGTCTGATCCAGCAGGCTCTTTCCTATATTATTATGTTCTTATTGGCGTGTGGCTGCTTCTCCCTCCCTGCAGCCATTGGACACAGCACTGGACATGGCGCTAGTGGGCGTGGGCTGGGGACGTGGCAGGGAGGAGACTTCGTAAGCTCCCTCCCAGCCATTCACAGAGTTACACCGACAGCCAGGAATTCAAAGGGTGACATAAGTCTATTGAGTGATTTAGAGGCTTCTCACTGGTGATGAGGCTTTTCCACTTTTTAAGTCTCCTACATGCCAGGAAGCCTCTTTGGAGGCAGTGGATGGGCATGATGGCAGCACCGCGGCTGGGTCCCCAGCCTTGGATGGGGTTGCCCATCTTCCAGTAGTGTAAATATTATCACATTTAAAAGATCAGCTCTCCTACAGCTGGATGGTAAAAGTTGAAAGAAAAATAAAATAAATGCTACTGTAAGCACACCTTTCTGATAAGAAATTTAAATCTGATATATTAGAGTAGGTCCAAAGACTCCCTTTGGACTCAGTAAGATACTTCATCCATTAGAGGAAGTCATTAGAGGAATCTTCCACAACAGAAAGATTTTCACTTGGTGGAGGGAAAGTCTCTTATTCATATCATAATTCTGGTTACTTCAGAACCCCAATGATGGATTACTTTAGCACCCAATGGTCAAAACTCAACAACTTAGTTTTTTTCCTAACAGCAGTCAACTCTCCAACATGACCACACTGTAATTGTGGAACTGTTGTCCTGAGATAACCTTATCTCAACAAAGAATGCTCTGGTGACTGAGATTTTGTAATAAATTCGAATTGTGTGGAACAGCTGTGCTTATGTTTACATCATAAGTTCCATCCTCATATTTTTCATCTTTAAAAAAGAATAGAATGATGAAAACTTAAATTATGCTGATTCATCAGATGATTTTTGATTACCACATACAGGCAATTTCCCTAATATACAGATTTTCCTCATCTCTTATGACTGTTTCACTTTTAACAGATGTTGAACAGATGTTTTCCCTACTAAGGACAGATGGGAAGAGACTTTTTATGTTGCTAATTATTCAGTGTGCCTAAAGTGCTTGTTCCATGACTGGAACAGCATATTGAAATAATATTTATTCATAATCGAAGGCATACATTTGAAACAAGAGTAATGATTTGAATTACACCCATATTGCTAGGACATTCATGATTCCACAATGGCTATGTTATTATTCTCTACCACATCTTCACTATAACTGACTAGCACAAAGTAGTAAAGAAGTATCAGTTTTGTTGTTTTAAAATTTAAGCCTTGTTGTATCTGGTTCCGTCAACATCACATCTACATATGACTATTCTGTACAAGCAAAGCTATCTTTGGCCATTGATAATAAAATTATCGGAAGTGACCTCTGGGAATTTAGTTGCATAGTCTTAAGAAATGGACTCAAACTCCACACTGATTTTCCTGAGGGCATAAGGATTTCTGTCCATAGAACATGATTTTCCTGTATTCCCCCACCCACAGCTGCCTGAATTGCCCCTAACTGTCCTGTTCTTGAGGGAGAGGGGACCTCTAGGAACAGGATTTCTGTGGGAATTTTAATTTGCTGCATGAGTGGGGAGGTAGGAAGATTATGTCAGCAGGCAGAAATCTTCATGCCCATGGATCTAACCCAGGGTTCTCAAAGTATGGGATGGTGTTTCTTGGGCAGACCTGAAAGAATGACATGGAATGCATAAACTCTGTTTTAAGATGGATGTACCATGATCAGGAGACTAAAGAGAAGACCATCACACAATTACCACTTTTTAACGGGCTATGCTTTAACGGATCCATTGACATGACACTTTCAAGCAAAGAACCCGCTCCAAAGTTTAAAATCCCTGAAAGCTTCTGTTCTAGCCTAACACACAAGTTTTGCTATTAATCCTGGTTTTGCTATAAATCCACCTTGCTAAGCCCATGACACATATGGTACAAAACAAAAAAAGCTGTCAGCCAACTCTTATTAATATCTGTTCCATGGACATCATATTGTCAGAGGCTCATTCCGCACATGCAGAATAATGCACTTTCAAACTGCTTTCAGTGCTCTTTGAAGCTGTGTGGAATGGCAAAATCCACTTGCAAACAGTTGTGAAAGTGGTTTGAAAACGCATTATTTTGCGTGTGCGGAAGGGGCCAGACATTCAAACTGGACTTCCCTTTGTGGAGACTCATTCAAGGCAGCAGAACAGTGGAATAGCTTTCCAGACTGTCAACTGGATTTTGGCCACTGGGTTTTTTTTTCTCATGGGCTGATTATAAATGCCAATTCCTTGGCATCCAAGCATAGCTCCTCTATGTCTTGCAAGAAGATGATATCCATTAACTACTATATAAATGCCCCTGAAGATCAGTACAATATATGTGTGTTAACTATTATTTTACATTATTAGCTTTGCACTCAATAATTTCCCCCCTGCCTGGTTAATGGCAAAATTGGCCTTGTCAGCATTACTCTTTAATTTCCAGATGTATCCAATCTCTTCTTTGGCCTCTTTCCAATTTGCTTCCTTTCCAGTCTTCTAGTTCCCATGTCAGTGTCTGTCTGCTGCTGCTTTGCTTCTCTGCCCCAGTTTCCTTCCATTATATTGATGCATATAAAAATTCTTCTACATACTTGAATTTCTTGCTGGCTGCTGAGATTCCAAATTACCTGGTCTTGTTAGCAGAGTGGTCACATTTCCAGACTTCTCCCAGACTGCTGAATAGGCTCAGTTTGCCAGAGTTTTCCTTTTCTTCTGTTCATTTGCATAGATCACTGACATTGAGGAGGCCTTACGGGTTTGGGTGAAACATGGCACAAAAAGGACCCCTGGTGTGTTTTACCCATAGGTGCAAGCATTGGGCTACAGTGTGTCTATTTACAAATGAGAAGGGGTCAAGACACGTGGACAGCGGGAAGCAAAGGTCATTGCATGTGTACCAGGTATGTTAACAGTTTTAGAATCAGTCAGAATACACAGACAGCAGAATGTGGTCTGGAGAGGTCAAGACCATTTCCAGGTTTTGTGGGGTCCAGGGCAGACAGTGTTCAGGGGCTCCCATCTGCCCATAATCAAGATCCCGATCAAGTCCTCTTTTCCATCCCACGTATTATTATTATTCCCAACAGAAATAATGCCCCCACTGTCCATCACCTACGTGCCCTTCCTCAATGACTCCAGGCAGTTGAGAACACTGGTACAGACAAGTGGCAGGGGAAGTGTATGGGTGGGGATCAGTAGTAGTAGACCTCACCAAAAGCCCTGGGCCCTTTTAATTACCCCACCCAAGGGTATACTGACACTGGCCCTAGCAGTGAACCTACATAACTATAATGGAAAGGGGAAAACCTATCCATGCCTATTTAGATGGATTCCTTGGCTAAGATCCCAGACCAGGGCTCTCTAATGTGGTACCCAACAATTTCTTTCCTGGCACCTTCTACGTGCTTTTAGAAAGTGGGAGATGCCAGTTGTGGCTTTTGCCCAACTCCTGTAATTGGGATAGCCAGATCAGACATACAAAAAATGAAGACAGATACTGCCAGATATGGGTTTCTAAAGCTCAATATTTATACTTATTTTGTAAGAAAATATTTTAAAATATGTTCATTTTAAATGACATCCTGTTAAATGAAGCTTCTGCCTGAAATGTTGAAGACTTACTAGAAGAGTTATTCACAACCCCAGTGCCTGACATTTTGTGGTTCACTCAACCTTTTACGTCTGCCATTTTATGGTTGCATCCACCACCCTGTGTCAAAATTCCAAAGGTGCCTGGAGGCTGAAAAAAGTTGAGCTCCCCTGTCTTAGCCATTGATCAAGACTTCCTATAGAATGACTCTCAGGCTAAGTTTTCTTCAGAAATTCTGCTTGCTTTTTTTTCCTTGTGGGATTTGCCTGGAGCTTTGTCCCAATTTTTGGGAACCATCTTGCAGGTACTTGTACTTTCAGCCTTTCGTCTAGTCCAACAATGGCATTCAGTCCTGCCGTCCTCAGGCTTCACTCCTCACATCTCCAGGAATGTCCTAACCTGGAGCTGGCAATCCTACGAGCAGATCTGTTGGCGGGAAAGAATTTCAGCTGGCAGCTCTCCACAGCACACTGAAGCCTTTCACTAGAAGGTCTGGAACACAAACATTCTACTTTCTATCTCAGCCCTTCCTTGCATGCCTTAAAGAAGTTTTTTGACATCTTCCTTCTGCCAATCATTTGATTGGCAGGGGAAAGGGAGACAGGTGGACTGCAGTTTTCATGAATTGTTGGTTTGAGGTGATTGTGTCATGACTGTTGGAAGAAATAGATGGTGGAAAAAAGCTCTAATAAAAAGTAATGTTGATCCATTTGATGTTGATATTTTATATTAGTAGCTAGAACAGAACCTGAAAAGTATTTGAAAAGCGTCTGAATTTACTCTTTGCCAGGAACAACTATTTAAAGTATTGCAGAATAACAAATGAAGACCAAGATATATTTTTTTCCAAAATAACATGTTTTATCTTTGTTCCACCGAGGCCTCAGAAAGCAACCAAAAAACCCTCGCTCTGACTCCACTTGATCTCCACCTAGGAAATCTGCCAAAGAGGAACTCCCCTCTCCAAGGGAATATACAGAAATAAACACCAGATGGCTTGGGTTGTAATTTTCTTTTAAAATGTCACTCATGCACTTTGGTGGTGGTATGGTGGGAACAATCCACTGTGACTACTAAACAACTTTTTTCACTGTATGGGAAAGAGAAAGAAGATGGGGGGAAAAGAAGAACCTTCCCCCACAATCTACTGTGGTTTGTGGTTCATTTTTGTGAATGAAGAAATGTTTAACAGAGGGCCTTTCCCCACTTACCTTAAGCCCCGCGCTACTCAAGGAGAGTAGCGCGGGGTCCCTCAGCACTCCCCACTGAGAGGGGCGGCGACAGCGCAGCCGCCCCAAAGCTGCTGCTGTCGTGCCCCTCAGCGCACAGCATCCCAGGTGCTCTTCTTAACAGCGCCTTTTGATGGCCCCGCGCAGAGCGTGGGGTCATGGGGACAGCCAGGCGCGCGCCTGGGATGCTGCGCGCTGAGAGCAGCGCGCGGCATAGAGGGTAACAACGAGAGTGGGGAAAGGCCCAGAGTTGGACATACTACAGTGCTGCCCCAAATGAAGATGGCCTGAGATAAACCAGCTGCTTCCTCCTTACATGAACTTCTATGCATTTGGAGAAGAGAATCAAGAGAGCCATCATGGGCTCACCTCTGAAATAGTGATCAACATGGCTACCTTCTATAGCTCTTTCCTTGAGACCAAAGACAGAAGACCTGTTAGAATGGACCAGGATTTAGAATACATGGTTTACATAATTAGCATATCTTATTATAGACTGCAGGCTTATAGCAAGTGTTCTCAGTTTTTGTGCATCCATATCCATTACGCTGTCAAGCAGCAGTAATAGAAGCAGTGGCAGGTACAGGCTGAAAAGGGACTTTGGAGCAAAAGAGTGGGTACATGTAGATAACTTTAACCTCCTGCACTCACAGATTTGAAGGTCCATGTCCAAGATGTGAATTGGTCAGCTTCTAGGGCTATCAAAAACTGTGGAGCACAGAAAACTTGCAAATAGACCAAATCAGCCAGGTGGGAATTTACAAGTATGGTTATAACATTCAGCAGTATTTATTGTCGGATGCTGAAATTATGCATACCCAGGGAGCTCCTACCTGGCTTCTGTTTAACATACTGCGCCATTAATTCTCACAATTAAGCTTGGCATTATGTTAAATACTGCTTACCTTTGGCTAATAGAGTGCATGAGATATAAGTGTCAGCTGAAAAAAAAAAAGAAAGGGGAAGACCTGATGAAGCAAATATTCATACCAGAAAATAAAGAAGGAATGTGTGACCATGAATATGGTTGCCCCATCTCATTAACACTGAAGGAAATGTCTCTAGGAATTCCATTATTTATTTCTAACAGTTTTACCTAGGGATGTCACACTTTTGACAGAGTTACCTGGTTCAATGGCTGACAGGAAAAGCGAACCTCCAGATTTGTTTGTTTAAGCAGCAAACAACTGGAACGCTGTGCGAATACTGTATGCTCTGTCCTTGCAAGTGTTTAGTTGGTTGAGCACCCGAGCAGTCCTTATTGATTGTCAAGTAAAACAGCAAAAAAAGTCTTTTTTGGAACAGGCTGCCTTCCATTACAGGAACTTTATAGGGTAATTTTTTTCCAGTCCGATGAGGGTGTGCTTGTGTTCTTTCTTCCTTTTTTGGTGGGGGGGGGGGGGGCAGGAGGAGGAGAGAAAGAATGCTTTTCATTGCACAGCACAATTTTGTTTTTTAGTTTATATTTCAAGACATGAAAAATAGAAACCAGATCCCTTGGGCAGGGGAGAGTTACAGAACTATATTGAAAGAAATAGTTTTCAATACTTCAAGGAGTATCCAAAGTTCTAAAGTGAACCCTTATTCCATCCAGAGAACATCTCCACCCTCCTAAAAAGTTGTTTTCCCTTCTCCCCTCTTCTCTGAATTCCTTCATTCTTCTTCAGTAAAATCTGTTCTCCTCTTTATGAGGTATCCTGTGATAGCGAAGCAGCCAGTAGGCGACGAGCTTCCAGACATATTAAAACAATCCAACAAAATGAGGTGGGGGCGGACATAATGTGCAGTGGAGAGAACCGAGATAAATAAATCACAGCTGGGGAGCCAGCTGAGCTGGAGCCTTACTGTAAATTGCTTAGCATAATTCATAATCCAACCCTAAATTTGAACCAAATGAAGTGTGATGCTCTTGGGGCCATGATGCAGTTTTGCTGACCTAGAATGGACTTGGATCATCTGCAAACTCTGCAATCAATGATCTGATGGGTGTCTAGTGAAAAACTACCCCAAGGCACCAAGCATGTACAATATATCCTGAAAGGGTTTTTTTTAAAAAAACAAACAAACAGAAAAGGGCAATTTTCTGTGGAATTCACAGAAACGTTTCACAGAATGTGTTGCATTCTCTCCAGCCATATTTCTCTCCAGGCTGAATGTATAGTGTTCCTAGGCAAGGTCCTGAAGGTCCTGGATAAATATCTTGACAGATGCCCTCTGCATGCGCTTAGTGACATTTCAGGGCTTCTCTCTCACATTTCCAATATGCCTGAAAATAATGACATTAACAACATAGCTGCAATATAAACATAAGGTTCCCAAGGGGAATATTACAACTTCTGTAACAGTATTCATGAAATCAGCTCATACCAAAGAAAATGTGTTCCAGCTTTTAAAACAGTATGGTTCTAATTATTTAGACGATAGATTTACTTCCCGACACAGACAGTGCACACAAACAGGCACACGAACAAGCAAGGAAAAATATGTTATTCTGATATAAACATTTTGGAGACACAATTTCACTATGCAATTTTTTTCACATGTATATTTGACATCCTGTTTATTTATGAGGACTGGGAACCGTTATGTCATGAATCGGCCCTTAAATATCAAACAATCCATGAATGATCCACCAGACCAGATGCTGGATAGATCTCTTTCATAATAGGCTGGTGATTGCAAGGGACAGAAGCAAATATGCTGCTTATACCTGCCGAAAGGTAGGCAGGCTTCTGCAGAGCAGAGTAGGGAGGGATAACAGTAAATGCTTGTCTTCCAATAAAAGGCAGAATTGAATCAGATGAGGTGCAGGTGCTTCTGTGATGAGGAAGTATCTGAGATGGATTAGGTGAGGGTCAGTTTCCTAGGATGCGTTGATAGCTTTCTTTTCTTTTAGAAACAGACGTGCAATTTCAGACACACACACAAGCTATTAGCCTTGGGGTAAAAAACAGAGGACAGGTAACTTTACGTATTTATTTCTACTTACATTATTTATAGTCTGCTTTTTTCACTTGAACTTAAGGCAGATTACACAGAGGGAGTCAACAAAATCAAGCAATCAACACAATGAACATTCAATAAACAATGAAATAGGATTTGGGTTGTAGAACCCACAAGAAATCTAAAAAATAAAACTGAAGCAAAGTGCAATGCCAAAATTACACAACAGGAATCAGACTATACACAGTAGTACAAAACACAGTTACCAATAATTTATTTAAGTAATGTTGTGAAACCTTTTGTATAACCTTTTGTATGTGTCTCTGACATGGATTGCACAGACTAGCTGGATCTTGTCAGTTCATAAGCTAAGAAGGGTCAGTCCTGGCTATTGCATGAGAGACTATCAAAAAATACCAGGGATGCTATGTAGAAGAAGGCAGTGATAAGCTTATGGGTTGCCATAAGTCAGTTGTGACTTGACAGCACTTTATACATATACCCACACTCTATTGCCTGAGCAGAAAAGCTCTCTTGAATAATTCAGATTTGCAAGGTGGGGGTCACAACAGAGGAGGTAGGTGTACAGGCAGTTGATTTTGCTTATTTGCCTGCATTAACTTGTTCATCCAGCAATAATGTTGGGTCCAGTATAAACCTGAGCTCTTGACTGAATTGGCAAAGGTCAACTTAACCCCATCTAAAATGAGGAACATAATATCATACAAGACAATCAGCCTTCCCAGCCTTACTTTTACTTTTGTCTTTCAATTTGTTCACTATTAATCATTTAACCACAGCAGCCAGGCAGTGGTTTAGGGTGTCTACTGCATCAGAAGGAGAAGTGGGTACGGATATATATAGCTGAATATCATCAATATGTATATATGAAAACCAGCCACCAAGCCATGAATGATTTGGCCAACAGGCTTTGTATAAAGCCTGTTGTGCAAAAAAACCAAACAGGCTCTAGAAAACTAATCCTCCCAGGGCAAGATGTGGACAGGGCATATCTATAGGAAATGATGCCCAACACAAACACTCAAATTGTGCTAGCCCAAACATCTCAGTTTTGCCAAGGCAGGGGGGCAGAGTGCCTGTGAAGATGGGGAGAGTCCTGCTCATCTCCATAAGCACCCCTTCCCCAGTTTGCAAGTAACCAAAGAAGTCAGCAAACTAGACTAACTGCAATGAACAGAGTTGTCAAATAAGTACCGTCCTCGTGGCCAAAGGTTAGAAGAAGGAATTGCACAAGATGACATTCCCCTTAATTAGAGTGTTTCATTTAGACAGCTATGTAATTTTGACAAAGCATGCACTATTTTTATTTAAGCGGCTCCAGATGTCTTATGTCGAGTCTTAAGGGGATTTACTATGAATTTCTCATTAAAATATGATGTCAGCAAGCTTGGGTTTTGTGCATGATAAAAATGGACATGGTCTCTATAGTTCTCATGCACATCTGACATGAATGTCAGGAGGCTGTGTTTGAGCCAAAGTTTCCACTGTTATGTTTTTCCATATTGCCTAACTTGCTTCTTGTTCGTTCGTTTTATCTGGAGAAGAACAGGGTGGGGGTGGGGAGTAGATATAAATTCAAATACCGATGATGTAAATAGTCTTTGCCAGTGAGAATCATTGTCTGAGGGTGTGTTCCCTAGAAACCATGTAGTCATTAAAGTATTATTGAGCACAAGTACACAAAAATATGTGCTTGTTTTTATAATTGCAATAATTCCAACTCTGTGGTGTAAGTTTATGTTTTTTTGTGCTCTGTGAAAAGGACCCCCAACTGTGTGTACGTGAGGCATCGGGAACACGCATCTTCTTGTACATGCTTTTCTTAACAATTGGAAAGTTGGATGGTAATGTGGCACCTAATTTCAAAAAGGCTGCTGAGCAGTTTTTAAAAACTAACTTAAGGGAGACAGAGAGAAATTAAGCATTCTGTTCATTAGATAAGAGCAGCAGTCTGCACAAGCTTCCTGGTTGCCTTGTGTCTCACCAAGTGAAAGTTACTGGTGGTCCCCCGCCACTCTGTGATGCAGCTGGCCTCTACTTGGGCCAGGGCCTTTATGGGCTTTTTGATGAGTTCCGCAGGGCCTGTAAAACTGAGCTGTTCCACCGGGCTTTTGGGGAGGCTGGCTGCGGAGTGTCGGCCCCCCCTTGATGCCCTGTGTAACATCTGTTTCCATCATCAGCAAATTGCTGGTCCCCTCCCGGGCGTGACTGGATATCATCTAACAAAATATTGGTGAGTTGTATACCTACTATTGATTTTATTGGATTTGAAATGTACTATTCAATTTGTTTTCTTCTGCACTTTTTGCTATTTATTGTTTGCTTTTGTTGGTCTGTACACTGCTCAGAGCCCTTCGGGGATAGAGCGGTTTATCAAACCGAATAATAAACAAATAAAATAATAATCCTGAGCAGCTGGGTAGGGTAGCCCAGTACCCACTAGGAGAGGGAGATCTCCTACCCCCAGTAGGCCATGCCCCCCAGTACCCTAGTGGCTGGTGGGAGAAAAAGTGAAAGGGGACCTCTTTTTGGAGACCTTCAGGCAGCACCAGGGCTTTTGAGGGAGTGTGAACTGGCAGACATCTTTGGAACGGGTGTGGAGAGATTTGAAAATTGTTATTTTATTTTTGGTTTTAGCTGAGGATGTTTGAACTATTGTTGAAAGCTGCCTTGAACCATGAGGAAAGGTTATTTAATAAGTGCTTAAATAAATAAATAAATAATACATACATACATACATACATACATACATACATACATACATACATACATACATACATACATAACCATTAACAGCCTTGCTGAAATCTTGCAAACTGAAGGTTGTGGCTTCCTTTAATGAGTCATTGCATCTTGTTTTGGGTCTTTCTCTCTATCTACTGTCTTAATTTTTCCTAGCATTATAGTCCTTTCCAGTGAATCTTATCTTGCAATATGACCAAAGTGTGACGGCTCAAGGATAGTCTTTTTAGATTCCAGGAAGAATTCAGACTTGATTTGATCAACTTATTTGTCTTTTGTTCAGTTCATGGCATCTATAAAACTCTCATTCAACACTGCATTTCAAAAAAAGTTCATTTTCTTTCTGTCATCAGGTAGATAGCCCAAACATCCCTTCTCAGCCATTAACTTATTGGGCTTGCTGCAAAATGATGTTTAAGTGCTGTCTAGAGAATACTATATTCATTGGTACCAATTGATCTGTTTGCATGATAAAATGTATTTATTTATTTAGAATATTTATACCCCTATCAATAAGGTATTCTAAAGATGGCTCACTATATCCAGAAAAACAAGAACAATCTATAAAATATTACAAGGCCAGAAGAACAACAAGTGTTTATTTATTTACTATATTTATGGCTGGCTTTCCCCCCTGAGACTCAAAATGGATGACACAGCATAAGTTGATATAATCAGTATGAAGAGACTTCTAATAAGCAATGAGCTGAGAATACAGAAATCTGAATAAACATAGAAATTTGGCATGATACAGGTATCATGAGTAAAAATTCACCTGAGATTGTGATCTGAATCGGGCACCCTGTATACTGAATACTGAAACTTATGAGGTTCCACAGCTTACAGCTGATTCTGATACAAAATTGGGTCTCCAGGCTATATTCTGTGAACCTACCGTGACATTACTTCAGCAAAGTCCAGTTAAATTCAGCTGACGTTCTGCTGAAGTTACTGGAAACAGTTAAAGCCTTCATTCCTATGCACTGTAACATGGCTAAAAAGCACACCGCTGCCACCACTTTTCAATAACACAATGCATGCCAACAGTTGTGTGACAATGCAAATTTATTTATGGCTGTGATCATGTGAAAGAAACAAATGTATCCCTGATTGCATGCTCCGCAATTACAGGAAAACAGGAGCAGCGAGCATGGGGAAAATAAACAAGGAATGGTAGCGAGCACTAATGTCCACATGAATGCAACACACAATTTATACATGGCACACATCCTTGATGTAACAATTTGGGCAGTCCTCAAATTGCTTACCCAAAGACAGGTACACTGAAGAGTATGGGATTGCTTCAGACTAAATCATTAGATAATTCCAGAGAGCAGCCAGTGGCTGTCACTTATAGCTGGTTGGAATAAGGTTACACCAGAAAATAGGTTAGAACAAACTGTTAAAAATTCCTATTAGGATGAAAATTAAATAAAAAACAGACCTGTTGAGACAGACAAACTCTGTTAGCAGTTCACAACAGTTGGATTATAAAATAAGGTGACATTAAACAGAGCCATTTCCAGACAGCAACATGCCAGAGGCCCTGAATGTAGACACCCTGCTTCCAGATACCTTATCAGACATACCCAGCAGTTTGCATTCATTCCCCTGCCATCCATGGCATGAAATCCAAGTATGTATTCATTAACGGGAGTGACAAGGAAAGAGGCAAAGAGAGATCTTGTGAGAAATAATGTGCTAACTCAGTGACCTCATGTGTGTTGTGTCTGCTGCAGTTTAAAATTTCAGCCGAAGGGGAGAATATGAAGAATTCCATAAGAGTTCGCTCTGCATGCATTTGCTTATAGAGAGTCCCTGTGTATGTAACTGAGTGGACCTGTTCTCCTTCTCCAAATTCCATACACTGTGCAAAACTACAGGAAGTTCCCATTGTTTCCTTGAATTTTAGGAAAAGCTTTCAGAAGGCCCTGCTCTGAAGAATTCTCTTTTCTTGTTTGTTGTGGGAAGCAACTCACACAAAGCTGCCTTATACTAAGCCAGACTTGTGGTTCATCAAGGTCAGTATTGTCTACTCCATTCGGACTAGTGGCAGCTCTCTGAATCTCAGGGTAGGGCTCTTTCACATCCTTAGCAGTCTAACTAGAGATGCAGGAAAGTGAACCTGACATTTTCTGCATGCAAATCAGATATTATACCATTGAGCCAAGACCCCTCCTGTTGAGGTCCTGGTCAGAGTCTTTGATTTAAGTGCATGCTGAGCATCCCTCTTGAATAACTGAACTCATCCATTTCTCATATTGAGGTCAGCTTACTAACAAGTATAATTGAAAAATATTTATTATCTATTTTTACTGGGTCTCTCTTCTAGTGAGCCAAGATGGCATACACAACTCATAGAATCATAGTGTTTGAAGTGGCCATACAGGCCATCTGGTCCAACCCCTTGTTCAATATAAGATCGTCTTAAAGCATCCCTGGCAAGTGTTTGTCCAGCTGCTGCTTGAAACTGTTAGTGTAGGGGACTCACCACCTCCCTGGCAGCCGATTCCACAGCTGAAAAACTCTTACTGTACGCCCCTCCCCCCAAATATCCAGCCAGCACCATTCCCCTCATCTATTTTATCTGCACAGCAGTGTTATTGGGTAGTTTCAGAGGGTAGCCATGTGGGTCTGCAGTAGAACAGCTAGTATCGAGTCCAGTAGCACCTTAGAGACCAAGAAGGTATTTGAGGCATGAGCTTTCAAGAATCCAAACTCCCTTTGTCCAATACGAATATCTAGTATGGCTGACAAAGGGAAACAAGTCACACTTTTGTCTTCTCTCGCATTTTAGCCTTAACAAACAAACAAAAAAAACCCCAGCAGAAAATGCTAGAGTTGATATTGCAGAAAAAAATATGCAATCCAAAGGGCCATTTTTATTAGAACAATAAGGCAAAAGAGTCAGAGAAATATATTCCTTCACAACACTGTTACAGAATCTCCACAGTTCCACAGGTTAGAAAAGGCAGCACCCAGTCCAAAAGAAAGCCACCATGGTTAACAAGAGAGGTTGAGGAAATTATCAGAAAAAAGAAAATGTCTTTTAGAAAATGTAAAGTCCGAAGCCATTGATATTTAAAGAATATGAGAGGGAACACAAATGGTGGCAAAAGAGAAGCAAGTTAGCTGTAAGGGAGGCAAAAAAGGATTATGAGGAACGCATGGCTATGAACATCAAGACCAGCAACAACAGCTCCCTTCAAGTATATCAAAAGCAGGAAGCCAGCAAGGGAAGCTGCAGGTCCAAGTGATTTATTTAAAGGAACAAAGGGTAAAAGTAAAAGATGGTGTGAGACAGAATGAATTCTATCCGGTTCACCCAAGAGGAGGTAGAGGAAATTCTGCACCTGGAATCCATGTTTCTAGGAGGCTTAATCCGAGGAACTAGCTTAAGATAGTGGCAGACAAGGAAGAAGTTCTGGCAGCCATTGATAAACTAAATGTTACCAAATCGGCCCAGATTGCATTCAATTCCAAGAGTTCTTACATTCGCTACGAAATTGCTGATCTTCTACTCTCATTACGTAACTTATCCTGAAATCAGGCTCCCATCCCTGAAGACTACAGAAGATGGCTAATGTCAAGCACCAATCTTTAAGAAAGGATCTAGGGGACCCGAAATTACAGGCCAGTCAGTTTGATATCTGTTCCTGGTAAATTAGTAGAATCTTTCATTAAAGATAAAATTCACAAACATGTAGAAAGCAAGACTGCTGAGAAAGAGTCAGCATGGCTTTGCAGAGGCAAATCCTGTCTTACAAACTTACTATTCTTTGAGGGTGTAAACAGGCATGTGGACAGGGGTGAACCGTGGACATTGTCTATTTGATTTGCTAAAGAAGCTTTTGACAAAGTTCCTCACCAGAGACTGCTGGAGAAAATCCAGCAATGCAAAGGAATAAGAGGGAAGTCCTCCCATGGATTAAAAACTGGTTGAGAAACAGCAGTCAAAGAGCAAGTGAATGTAGTTCTCAATGGGAGAGAGATGCCGGGAGTGGTGTCCCCTGGCGATCCGCCGGGGACCAGTGCTCTTTAACCTATTCATAATGACCTGGAAGTAGGGTGGCAGCGGGTGCCATTTGCAGTGATGATACCAATTATGTAGGGTGGTGAGAACCACAAGTGGATTGGCAAGAGCCTGCCGGACCTTGATAAATTAGATGAGTGGGCCTAGAAATGGCAAATGCAACAATGGCAGCAAAATGTAAAGTGATGCACATAGGGCAAAATCCAACTTCATACATACATCGCTTTACAGGGCTGCGCTATATCAGCTCAGACCAGGAAGGATTTAGGCCTGAAGTTGATAGTTCCATGGGAATGTCAACTCCAATGCATGGCAGCTGTGAAAAAGGCAAACTCTATGCTGGGGATCATTGAAAAGGAATTGAAATAAACTGCAAAGATTGTCATGCCCTTTATATAAAGCAGTGAAAGCGCACTGCGATCATTGTGTCCAGTTCTATCACGCATCTCAAAAAAAGGATATTATGAGATAGAAAGTGCAGAGAAGGCAACAAGGATGATTGAGGGACTGGAGCACTCCTCCCATGAGGAGAGGCTGCAGCGCTTGGGACTCTTTAGTTTGGGAGAGTGGAGCGGCCGAGGGGATGATTGAAGTCTACAAATTATGCATGGGTAGAAATGTTGACAGAGAGAAATTTTTCTCTTCTACAATACTTAAACCAGGGGCATTCATTGAAAATGCTGTGGAAGAATTAGGACTAATAGAAGGAAACACTCTTCACAATGCAGGATTGCGTTTGAATATGCTACAGGAGGTGATGGCTACCAACTTTATAGCCTTTTAAAAAGGGCTTGACAGATTTATGGAGGAGAAGCCGATTTATGGCTACCAATCTTGGATCCTCTTGATCTGAGACTGCAAATGCCTTTAACAGACCAGGTGATCGAGCAACAGCCAAAGAGAAGGCCACATGCTCACATCCTGCCATGTGAGCTCCCAAAGGCACCTGGTGGGCCACTGCGAGTAGCAGAGAGCTGGACTAGATGGACTTTGGTCTGATCCAGCTGGCTTGTTCTTATGTTCTTATGTTCTTACCAGCAGTGCTTCTGCAGCTGTAAGCAGGATTGTTTGGCTACTGCTCAGTATTTAAAATAAAAATGCATAGCAACTGTCTTTGAAAATCGGCATATGATGTAAACAGGTATCAGGCTCAAGTCATCACTGATCTTATATCTTTGCTCAAATATGTCTAGCATCTTAGGACAGAAGTGCACTTTTTTCCCAATCTGTCATTTTCATTTCAAACATGCCATTAGCTTCTCCTTTTTTAAAACTTCGTGTGTACCTTGCTTTTCTCCCCAATAAGGACCAAAGCAGATTACATTGCTGGCTTCTGCATTTTATTGTCACAAAAGCCCTGTCAGGTAGTGTTGGTATTTCCAAGTGTCTGTCGCAACCAGTCGTGAAAGTGTTAGCTATCTGGTTCTGCTGGGTTTTCCAGGCTGTGTGGCCGTGGTCTGGTGGATTTTGTTCCTAACATTTCACCTGCATCTGTGGCTGGCATCTTCAGAGGGGTATCACAGAGGGAAGTCTGTTTCACACTGTGTCTAAGGCTGTTTCCGCGCAGTGGGGTATATTGTCCATGCCCCAGGCAAGCGTCGCCACAGCAGAAAGGCTATCGCATGGAACTTCGCTACGACGGAAGGTTACCCGACCGGTTGAGCCCCGCATTGTATTGTGGAAGAGGCGTGGCAGTCCATTTTAAGCAATTGGGAGCCGGGCTTTGCTCAAGATTTAATGTCTCTTCTTTCTTATTGAAGCCCGCTATCCCGGGTGTTCCGGCAATTTCAATGGCCTCCCTGTGCAGTCTCCTGGGACATAGTAAGCTTCTGGTTCCAATTGCTCCAGAATTTCAGGGTTTTTCAACTCAAAATATTATGTCCAGTTTTGTTTAACACATATTCTGTAACCGGAGGCCCAGGATGGTTAAGGTGAGTGCCGGTAATTCCTTTGAATACGTTTCCATAGCTATAGGGCATGCAAGGTATACACCGCAGCGAAGTTTCAGAGGCCGCGGCTCACCTCCCAAAAGAGCTTAGGAGGAAATATTGATTTTCCAGTGCTGTGGGGAAACGCCGGCTTCTCCTCAATACAATGCACTCAACCACACCTTTGCATAGCAAGTTTATTAAAAGCTTATTAGAGGAGGAGGAGGAGGAGTTTGGATTTATATCCCCCCTTTCTCTCCTGCAGGAGACTCAAAGGGGCTTACAATCTCCTTGCCCTTCCCCCCTCACAACAAACACCCTGTGAGGTAGGTGGGGCTGAGAGAGTCTCCGAGAAGCTGTGACTAGCCCAAGGTCACCTAGTGCTGGCGCGGTGTGGGAGTGTACAGGCTAATCCTGAATTTGTAGATAAAGCCTTCCCCACAGCTCAGGCGGCAGAGCTGGGAATCAAACCCGCTTTCTCCAGATTAGATACACGAGCTCTTAACCTCCTACGCCACTGCTGCTCCCACTAAAAGGGTAAAAGGGTAGGGTAACGTGGAGAAAAACAATAAATACTATACTGCACTGTTACGTATTTACAGTTGCCTCAGCACATCGCTATCTTAGAGGTCATCTGCCCATAACCAAGAAAAAAAGTTAACTTTATAAATTGTGGTGTACCTGCCCACAGACATGTAAGCAATGGCTATTCGAATTGGCAAATAGCTAATCAATAGGTCAACTCATTAGAATGTGACCTCAGCATTTTGTTTACACACAAACAGATAGCTAACAATGTATTGTTGAAGGCTTTCACAGCCGGATTCAACTGGTTCTGGTGGGTTTTCCGGGCTGTGTGGCCGTGGTCTGGTGGATCTTGTTCCTAACATTTCGCCTGCATCTGTGGCTGGCATCTTCAGAGGTGTATCACAGAGGGAAGTCTGTTAGGAACAAGATCCACCAGACTACGGCCACACAGCCCGGAAAACCCACCATATATTTATTATAAATGCTTACAAGCAAAACTGATGATGTCCACAATAATCTTCTACATGATTCATAAAATGCTCGTGTATCTGCTGCAAAACAGAATGAAGTTTTTCATCAGTAACGAGCAGAAAGGTCAGTTTGACAATTAACTTCAGAGTTGCACTTGTAAATAAGCCTCCTGGAACAGGGAATGGATCAATGCAGAAAGTGGCTTAATGAAGGGAATATCTGAGTGCAAAACAGCTCATGGCTGAAAACCACAGCCTCCTGAGATTGGCTTTCATTATTAAAAACTCAGGGATGCACTACTTGCATTTGTATACATTGCATAGCTTGGTGTAAAGCTCTACAGTATGTGTGACTAGTAGCCTGAATAATAGAAGCTAAGAAGGGTCAGCTATGGTTAGTATTAGGCATGTGCATTACTCCATGTCCTAGTCTCTGGAGAAACAGAAAACAAGTTTGCTCCCTTGACATCCCTTCATATATTTAAACATGGCTATCATGTCATTCCTTAACCTTCTCTTCTTCAGACTAAATGTACCCAGCTCCCTAAGTCTCTCCTCATAGGGCATGGATTCCAGACTTTTTACATTTTGGTTCCTGTCCTCTGGACATGTTCCAGCTCGTCAATATCCTCCTTGAACTGTGGTGCCCAGAACTGGACATACTATTTCAGGTGAGATCTAGCCAATGCATAGCTGCAGGTGACTCATCTTAAAAGAATCCCTAAATTTGGTGAAGTTTGGGTCAGGGGTTTCAATTTTATGGGCCCCCAAAGGGGTGCCCGCATCTGTCTACTCGACTTTTCAATTGGTTGTTGTGGGTTTTCTGGGCTGTGTGGCCGAAGTCTGGTAGATCTTGTTCCTAACGTTTCGCCTGCATCTGTGGCTGAAATCTTCAGAGGATTCACTTGTTGACAATATGTACCTCAAGCAGCGCTCAGGAAAAATGGGAAGGTCAGGTATGAATGACTGGCCAGGATACAAATATGCACAGACAAGCAGGGAGATAGACTTTAACCCTGATGTGAAGGCTGAGTTGGGGCCACAGCTGTTGGGATTTAGAAGTCTATTCAATTACAAAATGGCTGGATAAGTGAAAGAACTGCATCAATGACAGGGACAGGATGGAATAACCAGCCAGAAATAGGGATGCAAGCAGAGGTGGGGTCTGGAAGTAAAAAAAAAACAGTCTTGTAACTGGTCTCAGAAATAACTTGCCTGAGCTGACAAGGTATAGTACACCTTAGCAGTGGCGTAGGAGGTTAAGAGCTCGTGTATCTAATCTGGAGGAACCAGGTTTGATTCCCAGCTCTGCCACCTGAGCTGTGGAGGCTTATCTGGGGAATTCAGATTAGCCTGTATACTCCCACACACGCCAGCTGGGTGACCTTGGGCTAGTCACAGCTTCTCGGAGCTCTCTCAGCCCCACCTACCTCACAGGGTGTTTTCTTCTTAGGGCTGAATGACTGCTGCATGGAATTGGGTTTCCTGTACTTTTGGTATTCTAGGTTGAAATACTTCCTTCTTTCTTCTGAGCAAGAACATGTACTTGACAAGTAGGGCTGCAGGGTTGAACCTTGCAGCACCACTTCAGGGAAACAGAATGATGCCTTAACATAGCGATGCAGCTATTTCTTGCATATATTTTTGGCCTGAACAGTTAGAGTGGGCTGTGTAGTTGCTAGCCATGCAGCCAGTATGGCAACCAGCCTTTTGACTCAGCCTAGCTACATGGACCAAAGATTTACTCTTTACTCAAAGAACTGTGGCACCATAAGAAGAAGAAGAGTTTGGATTTGTATCCCCCCTTTCTCTCCTGCAGGAGACTCAAAGGAGCTTACAATCTCCTTTCCCTTCCCCCCTACCACAAACACCCTGTGAGGTGGGTGGGGCTGAGAGAGCTCCGAAAAGCTGTGACTAGTCCAAGGTCACCCAGCTGGCATGTGTGGGAGTGTACAGGCTAATCTGAATTCCCCAGATAAGCCTCCACAGCTCATGTGGCAAAGCAGGGAATCAAACCCGGTTCCTCCAGATTGGATACACGAGCTCTTAACCTCCTACACCACATAACCACATAAGAGCTGGCAACCATGCCTCTCAAGATGGCATGCAAAGCAAAAAATAAAAGTCAATTTTAATAAGTGCTTTAAGGATCATCCTACAGTCTAAATAATCCAGCGTAGCCCAGAGTTTGGGAGCTAAGAAGGGTTGGCCACAATTAGTATTTGGATGGGAGACCACCAAGAAAGACTGGGGCCACTATGCAGAGGAAAACAATGGCAAACAACTTCTCTTTCCTGAAATGTCCCATGGTGGGTTCATGAGTCAGTTGCTACTTCAAGAAGACTTCTTCAGGAATATCAGACAGCTCAGCCAAATGACATTAATGCTAAGTATTCTCTGAAGTAAGGAAAGCTACAAGCAGAAGGAAAAGCCCAGTTATGAAGATTACAAAACATTGGACTATATCCCATAAAATCCTTCCACTATGCTGGATTCTAGAACTCCTTTTTATCAAGTCTTCCTCAAACAGAAAAATACTTCCTCCAAAAAAGAATGAATTTTTCAGTAAAAGTAATTCAGTGGACAAATCTCTCTTGAAGACAGATGTAGCAGAAGAGCGATAGCATCCAACTTAGCAGAAGTGAGTCATAGGAACCAACCTAGCAGAAGAGTCTCAGGATCCAACTCTTTATTATTTTTTCCAGTGTTTGCAATGATACCTTGAGCTTTGCCAGCTTGAAAAATGTGGCTGGATACCCTCACAGTGTCAGATAGCCTCCTGTGCCTCTTTTGCTTTTGTGCCAACAACAGTTCTGTTTCTATCTGCCTCATCAGCTGGACAGAAACAATCATCCTAGTTTAAACTGAGGCACAAAAGCTGAGAAATCCATATTTCTCACAAAATGTTCTGCTGCCCCCATTACTTTTTCACAATGACTCAGATCATCGTAAAATGGCTTTGCAATTCTGCTGCAATTGGTGAACAGAACAACAAGCAGCATGTAAAATTAGCAAAGGAATGTTTGCTTGAATCTTGGGAATAACCCCTTACGGCAACTACATTAGCTACTCTGAGGTAATTTCCCTTGTGAAATGCTCAAAAGCTTAGATAAGAGGAGGCTGGGTACACTGCATGTAATCAGCATTTGAGCACTGCCCATAATCAAGGTTTCCAGCCATTAAGCTCACATTTATTTGAAGTGGTGGTTCTGAAGTGACCTGTCACATTATGGGGCTTGTAAAGCACCTGTGAGACTCTGAGGTTCAATCAGCAATCTACCCAGTGCATCTTTGTGAAGAGAACCACTTGCAATTCTTCCCGATCTGTCAAAAGACACTGCAAATTACACGAGACCACAAGAGACTAGGTAACAGCCCAATCTGAAAGCATCACCATTTTTGAAGCAACTTATATTCAATTTTCTCTGGTGTTTGCCCAGCAATATCACTGTCTCTGGAGCCATCCGTCATGCAAAAACAAGACTATTTACACACATTATTTTCTTTTCTGATGGAAACCTCTCAGATCTAATATAAAATGTTTACTTCCATCAGCTGCTTTGATAACGGAATATGACTGTGCTGCTTTGCTTCTTAAATCTCATTCACCTTCTCACTGTTGACTATGTAGGCAGGTGAGACATTCACTGTTCATTAACTCAGTGGCCCGTAAATATTTAGAAAGAAACCATTGACATTTTTCTACTAGAATAGGCTGCTCTCTTAGGGCACAGCAAGATTACTAGAGTTGCCCAATTCCTAGTGTTGTTATGAAGACTACTTTATAGAGGAAACTAAGGCTGAGGTGAACGTTCATGAGCAACCATTTGGGGGTATCAAAGAAGACCCTGTCTCATCTGTTTGCAGTTAGATTTAATTGAATGCTGTCTGAGTGACATTGCAGTTGTTATTCTCAACTCTTTCTCCAAAAAATGACACTGTTGAATAGATTTTGGCTATGTGCCAATATCAACGAGGATGAATGGAATTAGTGCAGTGTAAGGCAGGGGTGTAACTTGGAAGACTGGGTTTTCTGCAAACAATCCTATTATCATTATTGCAGGATAATTCCGCTGGGGAGAAAAAAAAACCCTTTCCGTACCGTAGTGTAAACACGATTAGTGATGTGAGGATTTTAGTTAAATTGCACTGTAGATCACACAGTCTAATGAGCATAAAGGGAAAATAGTTTCTAATTTTACAGTAGCCTGGGATTTGCAGGCCCTATTCTATTACCCAAAGGCACAATAACACTCGTGGTAATTACTATTATGGAGAGGGATTCAGAAACAGTACAAAAGAAATCTGAATTAAATTTCATCAAGTGCACAGATTGCAAGGAATTCAGAGGTTTTGATAGAGTGAATTGTCCATAGATACATATTTTTATGCAAAACATTTAACATGATTTATGGAAACATCCTCCTGTTCTACAGCAAGCGGTTTATTTGCTGGTTTCTTTATTCATAATTAATTTAGCCCATTCTGCCATGATTGCTTTAAAACAGTGGCTTACCTCCTAGTTCATTTTTGATCACAGATTTTTAGTTTTTGCACTTAATCAAGAAATATAAAATTGTGTATAATTACAATTTATGGTGTATTACAACGAAGGCTCCTTGCAGATCATTAGAGGATACTTTTCATTACTCCAGGAGCAGAGCTCAACATGCCTTGCTTCCCTTGGGCACCTTCACCAAGCCCAAGCCAAGTTGATCCAAGCATCATTGCTGCACTTACTTCCAAGTGGCTCTTCAACCCCGCTGTCTGTGTAGGCCTGGCAGGCTATGCTCTGCCCTCTGCTGAGTGAATTTTCAGTGGCCCCACATCCTGTCATTATTGCACGCACCCGGGGAAAGATGCCCTCCCCCTGTCCCCTGGGCGCTACGCCACTGCCTGTCTGGAACTGCAAAAAGTGAAGGTTTAGGTGATCAGTCATGCAACTATCAGGTCAGAATACATTGGCAGCAGTCCTGTCCTGGGAGAACGTTTCAATTTAAGCCAGTGATGGCTATTTGGTACCCAGATTCTTTGCAGTCTGCCCAGCTCAGAAGTGATATATGAGTCTCTCTTGCTTGTTTCTCCCACCCAGTTTCACTCCCCTTGTTCTTGGCAGGCAGCAATGCTCAAGTCCAAAAAGCCCGGTGAATAGTTTTCATGCCTGCAAAACAACAATTCAAAGGCTGGAGCAAATGGCATAGGTGTAGCTATCCAGGCTGTCTAAGGGAAGCATAGATCAATGAGCTTCATTATCTATTTCATGCCAACATTCAAGAGAAGGGCAGCATATCATCCCGAAAGCCAGACTCTCCCATTTCAAATTAAAGAGCTGGCAGGAGAATGAAGAAAGGGTTAGCAGACTGATTTATGCCTAGTCCAGGTTCTTGTGCTTTTGCAAGTTGCAAGGTTTTGTCTCAACCTTTCTCTCCTCTACAGTCCAGCCAGAGTACTATACGCATGCCATTTACGACGCACGCATCGCGCATCGCGCGCACTCCACGAATCGAGTAATCGCACGCGACGCATCGCATCGCATCGACGCGACACATATATACAGGAAAAAATCCTTGAGATTTAACGGGACAATGCAATGGTTACCAATCTTTCTTTTCTCCTCTCCATCTGCACCTTTCCAGGGGGACATAATGTGCCAAATCATTTTCACTGTATTTTAATTTTCCAGCATTTATAATTCCGTCAGTCTCTTAGATTAAAACATTTTGTTACTTTCAAAACAACAGGGAATTCTTATGGGATCACTGATGATTAAAAGAGGTTACATGCCTTCTTTGTGCTATTAGTTAATTGACTGTTGTCTCTTAATGTTTGGCATTCTGGAGAAATAAATAGTAGGGAAATGGGAAAGTGTATCAATATGGCAGGTCTTTGTGTACAGTCATCCATCCTTCATCACATCCTGCCCCCCCTCCCACAAATAAGTCCTATTATGCACCCTTTCAAGGCAGGAGGGGATGTCTTCATGTCTAATGAGAGAGCAAATTGTATCCACTTGTCTTTTAAAATCTTCCTTCTTTAACCATTCGTGCCTTTCGTTGTTGCTCTAGGAATAAGCTGTGCTCTGGCATGTTTCCAGCAGCTGTCACATTAAACGTTGTTTAAATTAAATGCTGCCTTATCAATTAAGTCTTTGAGGTACGGAGTGCAACACTGTACTAGCCATTTAAATATTAAACATGGCAAGCTGATTTTCTAATTAGTTTTACACCAACCTGACCCATCCATGGGTTGAGAAAAGGGTGGGTGGAAATACAACAAAAAGAGAGTATCTCTGGCTGCTGAACTTGGAATCTCATCACTACCATTTTAAATCAGCAGTAGATATAATTGTTGAAGCAATATCAGGCCCACCAGGTGGATAATGTCCAATTCTAGCATCCAAGTCAGGTGGGTCTGTGGAGGTCCTGAAATGATGCCTGGAGATGGTAATGGGACAGGTGATACAGAGTGCTTTGATTGTGTATTCCTGCATGGCAAGGCCTTGATGGCCCTTGTGGTCTCTCCCAACTCTGTGATTCTATAATGGACAAGAAACTGAAGCTTAATCTAACCCAGACTGAAGTGCTGTTGGTCAATGACAAAGGTGTTGTAGGACTGTGGAAGGCTTGGGCTGCTGCTAGATCCTGGTCCAGGTCCATCAACAGTTACATAAGGGAAGAGTGGTACCAAAGTTTGTGAAAATAATAAGCAGGATACCACTATACAGGTGATGGCGAACCTTTTCAAGACCGAGTGCCCAAATTGCAACCCAAAACCCACTTATTTATTGCAAAGTGCCAACACGGCAATTTAACCTGAATACTGAGGTTTTAGTTTAGAAAAAACAGTTGGCTCTGAGGCACATGTTACTCAGAAGTAACTCAGAAGTTACTCAGAAGCTTAGTGAAGCAACCGTGCAACACTTCAAATGGGTGAATCACGATCCTAGGAGGGTTTACTCAGAAGCAAGCCCCATTGCCAGCAACCGAGCTTACTCCCAGGTAAAGGATCTTGCCCAGGCCAGCCTAGATGTGTGTGTGTGTGTGGGATTTTCCACCCCCCTCCCACATGATGAACTCTGTGCGCGAGTGCCCACAGAGGGGGCTCTGAGTGCCACCTCTGGCACCCGTGCCATAGGTTCGCCACCACTGCACTATACCAAACATGTAGCGCATTTTCTCAGCTTTGGCTGATATGCCAGTTACAGCCATTCCTCGAAAAGTGTGAACTGATTATGGTGATCCATGCTAATTAGTACTGTGATGAGCTTTACATGGGTTTGCCTTTGAAAATAGCCTGATGCTGGTCCAAATGCAGCCAGGCTATTGCTGGCCACTAGGGGGGAAAAGATCATATCACACGTGTGATGAAAGATCTGACTGCTTATCTGCCTGTTTCTAGGCATAATTCAAAGGCCCTAAAATTTTTGGGACCAAAGTACTTGAAGGACCATTTCCACCCCAAACTGTCTAGCTAGCTGCAAGTCAATAGTCTGCAAGGCCTTGCACTCTGTGCTCCCACCAGGTAATAACTAGATAATGGAGACTTTCAGTGGTGGTACTTTGCTTTTTCAAATACCTTTCCCACTGAGGGTCACTTGGTGCCCACTCTACAATCCTTAAGTTTCTAGGCCTAAACAATTATTTTTTATCCAGGCTTCTATCTAAGCTTTTCTTCCTTTTTTTCTTTTTAGCTGTTACACAGTCTGCTTCTAGTCAGCACCTGGTTTTACGGGTTTTTAAAGGCAGCTCTGTGATTGTTTTAAGCTGGTTTTATTTTTATTTTATTTATTTATTTAACTTAATATACCACCCCATCCCCGAAGGGCTCTGGGCGATGTACAACATAAAACCATACATAAAATCATCATACAAGCTTCCATAAATATAATAAAAACAGCAGTTATCCTAAGATGGCATCCCACCTAAACCAATGTCCTCCACTTGTTTTTAACATCTTGTTTCTAATATTGATAATTACATTGTTGGTTTTATTTATTTGGGTATTTTAACCTGTTTTTTATTCACTTAAAAATAAACTATCAAATACAACAAATGTATCTGTTAGCAGCAGACTAATTGACAGGGTATAGGGTTGCCAACCTTCAGCTAGTGACTGGAGATCTCCCACATTAGAACTGGTCTCCAGGTGACGAAGATCAATGCACCTGGAGAAATTGGCCACTTTGGAAGGTGGAATCCAGGGCATTAGACCCCACTGAAGTCGCTCCTCATCGCCAAACCCCTCTCTCCTCGGGCTCCACCTATAAAATCTCCAAGTATTTTCTAATTGGACACTGGCACCCCAACAAGGAAGGAGATGGGAGGAGCAGAGCAGAAGCTTGCGCTATAGGTTGCAAAGTTGCTGAGCTCAGCTCAGTGCTCTGTATTACATGCTGCTGTACATGGCAAAGCTGAATGAATGCACATGGTGCTTTCAAAGCAGTCTCCCACAGGCTCTGTTGAATGAAGGCCAGGTGGAGGGTGGCAACAATCTGGAAACCAGTAATGGATTTGGGTAGAGCCATCTACCCATGATGAACACAGATCGCACAACTGCTGTCCTGTGTGGCCCAGTACCCTGATTGGCCCAAGGAGGCTCCTTAACATCTCCCACCCAAGTACCAGAACACCGGCCATCTTACCATTTATTCACAGCCTGCTTTCCCAGATCAACTGTGGAGAACCTGTGGCAACAATGCTCCTGTTATTCATTTCTACCCCATTAAAATTAATACTCATCCTTTCCCGTTTCTGCTATGTGGTTCATTAAATTAATGGATAAAGAACCCTAGCACCCTGGGATGCCTGCTTTTAAGACTACCTGATTAGTGTCTTAGCAAATAGGTTAAACGCCTTACTGCTGGTCCCAAATCTCTTAAGAAAAGATTGGTACATTTCTACTAAACAGGCAAAGGTATTTTCTTTAATTTCTCAAGGAACTTGAAAATCTAGAAGGTAAGGACCGAACAGGAATGCAGAGATACAGCATTTCTTGTAACAGTTATGCCTTTTGATCTCCGTTAACATCCTTAACTTTAGTAAGCCTGTGCTGGCAAGCAGCCAAGAATGTGCTGAAAATTAAAAGTATGCTCATAGTTTTTGCAGAAGGAAGATAAATTTCATCAACCAAAATGGATCCAGGAAGACAGCAAGCATTTAACTAGAAACACATGGACTAGATGATCAATAGCTGAAATCCTACACATAGTTACTTGAAAGTAAGTCCCATTGAATACAGTGGGATTGATTTTCAAGTAAGCATGGATCATAGGGCTGCAGGGAACTTTTGTGTCTGAGGTCTAGGGTTCCTATCAGAAAAATACTGGAAAACAGAAGGAAAGTATTCAGAGGAAACTGGAAGGCAATACTGCCTTGCATGAAAGAATGTTCCTAAACAGTTATATGTTTCACATACAGACAGACTTTACACTGAAGCAAAATACTGACTGAGAGATTGTGACTGGCCTAACCAGGTCAACCAGTAGGTCAACCAGTAGATCTGCAGGGATCATGCAGCAAAAAGAACATTTATTAGGATGAATGTATTAACTATTACTTCAGTTTGATACAGAAACAGAACAAATGAAAACATGCACGGTCAGATGGGTGCAAAACTTTGAGGAGAAATATCTTTTCAACAATGAACATAAGGTATATTTTTTATTATTATTTTATGTATTTATTAAATTTATATCTCAACCTTCCCAACCTAAGTTGGGCTCTGGGTAGTGTACATACATACTTAAAACAATTTATAAAAACCACATATAAAACAATCCATTTGCATGGCGCACCACAAAATCACAAGAAAAGGTAGTTCACACCAAGCCCAGATCAGGGGTCCCAATGGGGCCCAACAACACCTTTCCTGGCACCTGCTAAGTATTTTAGGAAGTGGGTGGGGCCACTTTTGTCCAGCAGAGCTTCTGATTGTCCACTGGAGATCAGATTGGCTGTGTCGATCTTTAAAAATAATGCTTGGACAGCAACTGCCACCACAACACAAGGATCTTCCCTTCATGACTGACGGTAAGCTGTGTATATGTTGAAGATATGTTGAAGAGTTATTATTAGAGTTATGTATGAATTCACTCTCTGGCATTTGGTGGTTGACTGTGCCTCCTGTGGCAACCATTCTGTGGTTATATCCACCACCTGTGTAGAATTCCAAGGGTGCCCACAAGCTGCAAATGGATGAGGATCCCCAGCCTAGATCAAAGCCAGGCTTCTGGCCCCCAGAGAAGAGCTGAGGAATATGACTGCAGTTGCCTCTGACTGTCCTATGAAGAGGCACAGACTGGGAAGCACAGTAAAGCTTGTAACTTTTTGCTAGAGTTCTTGCAGTCTCTGGCACAAAGTACAAGCTCTGCAAGGGACCAGAATCACAGCAGGAAGCAGGGGAGCACTGTGGCCAACTTCCTCTACTCTAATGAAAGAGGTTTAATCCATTATACCACATGGTGCTGTCAGTGTTGCATGCATATGCTTTCAAGGCAAATGTATCCACCCACATAATGGCATAGACAACACCTTTGCCAGCTGTTTTTGAGTGCCAGGAAAGCAATTACCAACTGCTAGTCCTCAGGTGATAGGCCCTGCCTTGCCACCAACACACATTTAGCAATAGTTTGCTTCACACTCATCTCCCTCCCCACAGATTCCTGCTATGTGTGCTGAGAGCAATGTCAGATTTTCTCGTAATTTGTTCCCAGCTCCAGCTGCTCGGTGTTGTGTGCTCACAGAGCAATGACTTGTTTCCCAGCCAGTATACAGAAAATCAGTGTCATGAAAAACCCAAAGGACATGTCATGTAGAGATGGGCCTAAACCAGACCATAGATGTTTTGGGGTCAAATAAATACTTGGGGGATTATAGAGAGGTCCAAGTGTACTTGTACCAGCAAATTATAAAGAACATAGGGACAAGGAGAATTCCCCAGAGCGTCATGGAGAATGTGATGTCAGTTCCAGGTGGAGAGTTGATGTGACCACTTCTGGGTGATGCTTTCAGAATCTCTACAAACTCACTAGTATCTACCATAGAGATCAGGGAAATTCATAAATTATCACAATCAATACTATTCTCCCCCTTTTTTCATCTGCTTCTCAAATTATTGAAGGTGGGGGATTTGGGCCGGAGGCAAAGGGTGTCAATTGGCAAGTTTAATCATTACAGAATGGTAAACTATTTATTTAGATCTGTTCTACAGACATTGATCTACTCAGAAGTAAGACCCATTTTATCCAGTGGGACTTCCTCTTGATAAACTGTTTTTAGGATCGTGTGTGTAAGTTCCACCAAGTCACTTCTGACTTATGGAAACCCTATGAATTAATGTCCTCCAAAATATCTCTTATCATTGGCCCCTTCCGCACAACCAAAATAATGCGTTTTCAAACCACTTTCACAACTGTTTGCAAGTGGATTTTGCTATTCCGCACAGCTTCAAAGAGCACTGAAAGTAGTATGAAAGTGCATTATTCTGCATGTGCGGAAGGAGCCATTTACAGCCTAGCTCAGGTCTTACAAACTGAAACTCATGGCTGCCTTTACAGAGTCAATCCATTTCATCTTGGGTCTGTCTTGAAATAATTTATTTGGGTTTAGGAAAATGAGAAATGAGAAATAATTATATAAATTCATATAAACTAGATTTTTCCCAAACAGCTTTTGCTAGGCTTGCATTAAAATGTCAGCTTTGCAAGTCATTTAATGCAAAGACCTTTCCACATACAACAAGTTCAAGATGGCTCCCTCTCCTCTCATTTGACCATAAAATGAACTATAATATGTGCTGTTTTCGTTGTTTAAATAAAAGTACTTCAATTAATTATGAAAAAATACTCCATAATTAATTCATAAGCACTATTAAATGCAATAGGAGTTCACCACAAGGAAAAAAAAGAAATTTAAATAAACAGCCCAGCTGTGACCTCAGATAACCTCAGAATCTTTCTTTTGGCTAGCAACCACACTATATAAATCTAATGAAATGTTACACTGAGCACCACACTATTCTATGAGCTATTTAAAAATCTTCCTGGCCTCCAGGTTCGTTATTAAGTGTAACATTTCAGCAGAATTAACTGTATTGTACATGAGGAACAGGGAAAGATGGGAGGCATTTATTAAGAGAACTTAAAAAATGGATGCAGAACTCCATCATAATAGTATTACCTTGGGTAATATTGGTGATGCCAAATGTGAAGACAACTCTTTCAGTAAAGCACAGACCCAGAGAATGCCACAGGATTCCAGGATTTAATGGGAAGAGAACAAGAAGTACGTGCTATTAATATTTTAACTGGAAGGATGGGAAACTTGAAAGATTCCTTGGAATGAAAGATTGTCCTCTACAGAATGCCATGGAGTCAGTGGATTTTACAGCATTGCTTATATGCAGCCTGCTAATGCATGTGTTTATATTGATCCAGCAATTAAGCCAATTTTTACGACTGAACATCATAAGGCCTCATTATCGACATTTGCTTTGGGCTTCAATTTCTTCAAAAATGGAAAATATTTTTTTCTCACTATCATCCCAGAGTGTTTAGCAGATTCCAGCCTATTCTGAAGTCATACTAATTTCAGTGGGGGAGGGTTAAATATATATGGAACTCTCATACTGAATTCAACAAGCTGCAAAGAAAAAGAAGAAGTTTGGATTTATACCCTGCCTTTCTTTCTTGTATGGAGATTCAAGGCAGTTTACAAACTCCTTTCCCTTCCTCTCCCCACAAAAGACACCTTGTGGGTTAGGTGGGGCTGAGAGAATTCTAAGGTCATTCAGCAGGAATGTAGGAGTAGGGAAACAAGTTCAATTGATTTAACACCCAAGAAAATATTCACAAAGTTGAATTTTGGGTTGATCGTACCTTCACCCCACAAACCTAGTCTCTGATTGATTAAATGACAACCAAGGATACTTGAACATTTGCCAGTTCAACTCATGTCCTGGTGGCCTGTTGTGAACAAACGAGCTGATTTTTCTATGATCAGTTTGTTTAGCTACTCGTACATACATGAGGTTACCTTGTACTGAGTCATGCCATTGGTCTGCCACGATCAGTGTTATCTGCTCTGATTTGTAACAACTCTCTGGGGTCTCAGTCAGAGAATTTTCACATCATCTACTACCTGGACATACCAAAGATTGAACTGGGACCTTCATGCAATGCAGAGGCCCTATCATCCATCCATCCATCCATCCATCCATCCATCCATCCATCCATCCATCCATCCATCCATCCATCCATCCATCCATCCATCCATCCATCCATCCATCCATCCATCCATCCATCCATCCATCCATCCATCCATCCATCCATCCATCCATCCATCCATCCATCCATCCATCCATCCATCCATCCATCCATCCATCCATCCATCCATCCATCCATCCATCATTTCTAGTCACTAAGAATCAAGGTGGATTACCACTCCTTAAGAGAGCAACACAGTATAAACAATATAACTATACACTTTAATTTTTTATTTATTTATTTATTTATTTATTTATTTTTTAAGCTTATATACCGCCCCATCCCCAAGGGGCTCTGGGCGGAGTTAATCTGAGTTCATAAGTGAAATTAAAAAGGTGGAATGCTCTAAACTGAGCTGCAGTCCCATCTGTATTGTAAATAGGGAGACATTGCTATAGAGGTCAATGCATAAGCAATTTAATAAAGCTTGCTTCTGTTTGTGGTCCCCTTTGTTTCTTGTCCCTTGCTCTGTGGTACTTTTTGGCTCATTGTAAAATGTTCATCTTAAGCACACAAGAACAAAACAAAACAAAAGTCCTCCTTGATCAGCAGTCTATCTGGTCCAGCATCTTGTTTCACACAGTGGCTAATCAGTAGCCCTGGAAGGCCAACAAACAGCATAGAAACCAAGGGCTTCCCCAGGTGTTGCCTCTTAGCACAGGTATTTAGAGGTTTGCTTCCTTTAAAAGAGGAAATGCTGTTAGTCATCATGGTTATTGGCCACTGATAGACCTATTCACCATAAATCTGTCCAGTCCCCTTTTAAAACCATCCATGTTGGTGCTAGGAATGCCGTGGTGCAGGCCTCAGAGCTATGCCAACCTTTTGGACTTTTCAGGCAGCTGGGGAATTTTTCTTTTTTCCTGCCTCACCATGCCTGAAGGCCTCTGGAGGCAGCACTGCGGCATTGTGCCAGTGCTGTCCCCGGGGCTATCCAACAATTTCCTCATAGGAGTCATTACTCAACTCCTTAATTATCTTGGTTGTCCTCTTCTGCCCTTTTCCACCTCTGCGATATCTTTTCTTCTCTCTTTTTAGATATGGCAATCAGAATTGCACACAATGTTCCAAATGTGACCATATCATAGCTCTTTGTGAAGGCGTTAACATATTGGCAATTTTCAAACCCTTTCCTAATAAGCCCCGGCATGCTGTCTACATTTTCTTTGAGCTATCCACCATAGCCCAAAGATTCATTTCACCCTTGGTCTTGGCTGATTCTCACCCCATCAGTGTATAATTAAACTCAGCCATTTTCATTCCAGTGTGCATCACCTTAAAGGGCAGCACAAGCAGTAGAAATGCTTAGGATCCAAACCCTAGGCATTAAAATATCCTCGGAATTCAGCAGCAAATTGGCTACTATGAACTTGGCTTTGTGGCAAATGAAGTTAATTCAACTTGAATTTCTTTATTTGCTCTTTTCTCCTAGCTCCTAAAAATGAAATACCAAGTACATAATATAATCCACATGCTATCCATTTAGCAGAGTAGTGCTTACCTGGAAGAATAGAAAGTGCTTCCATCATGCAAGATGACACTTTTCTCTTCTTCAAGGGAAACTGGGAAACTGTACAGATGGTGCCCAAACCTGGATGACCCTCCTCTTTGATGTAGAGTGTCAGGAACAGAAGGAGGACCTGAGCAGTTAAGTGTATCAAAGACACTTTGAAACCTCCAGGTGGACTTGACCTAAATGTTTTGGTTTGAAGTCCTTCCAGATAGGAGTTGCCACACAAAAGATCCATTTCCCATCCTGCACTGCATTTTTCTGCAAACTGAAACAAATGAGTGAAATGTAGCAGCAACATTATCATTATTCTGACTTTAAATATAGATCCTAAGTATTATCAGTCAAGGTTCCCCTCCCAATGTAGTACCTTTTGCTGAAACCGTTGCTTAAATTATCCACCCACCAGACTAGCGGTAGAAAAAAATCTGGAGGTATCAGGAGTTCTCCCAGCATTCCAACTGATCTCCAGATTAAAGAAATTAGTTTCCTAGAGAGAAATTGGCAACTCTGGACAGTATGGCATCATACTTCTACTGAGCTCCCTCACCAAAATCCCTCCCTCCTCCAGCATCACCCCAAATCTCCAAGACTTTCCCAAATTGGAAGACGGATAGGTTTCAACGCAATATCAAGGGTTGTACAGATGTTCAAAACTGTATATGCATGGAGGGGAGAATCATGCTTCTGCAAACAGGCATATTCATTCAAACATCTTCAAAAGCCCTTGAAGCAGATTCTTCATTTGTAGGTTTGGATACAGCACTGGGCTTCCATGGGTAGAAAGATATCCACCTGCAGAGCATGACTTTCTTTCAAGCTCTCTCTGTCTCTCTGCAACCCAAAATGCCTCTCAAATGCTGTTCCTGTGAATCCTCAGGAGGAGCTCATCAGCCAGTACATCACACTGTAGCATAAGGAGAGCAGTTGAAAAAAAAATCATACATCATGGGCAGAAATCCTTTTGTCTACAGAAGTGCAATACTGGACACCAGAGCCATAACTAGCTAATTTGTGTGCCCAAGGCGAGAATATATAATTGTGGCCCCTTTACTTTCACAGTAATTTTTGTAAAAAAGGTAAATACATAAATAACAAGAGTTACAATAGTATGATATTATTTTAGTAATGATATACTTTTTCTGTACCCTTCAGCTTTGTATACATGAGGCAAGTTCCCCAGCTGCCTTGACCTTCTTATAGCTCTGCTGTATACAATTGTATGTCTGCAGTGACTTCTGAAGATATTCACCTGTATGTTTGGATGTTGGGGACTGGATATGCTGATGCCATCTTACTCCCTTCTCTGCACATATATTTTGTGGGTTTTTTTCAATGTCTTTGTAACATTGGTCTGAAAGTATTTCTTTCATTTTTTCCAGAAACCAATCCATGCAGATTTAACTGTGCTCTTTGTCACAGATCAAATGGTCAAGTATATTAGGAAATAGCTCTTAGTTTTGAGGTTCTTCTGCTTACTTGCCTCAAGAACATCCTGCAAAAAGGAAAAAAAGTGAAATGTCTTGCCTGTTTTATTCTACATTTCATTTCAGTCAGAACAGAGGCCGTTTCCACACGAATGCGGAAGCGGCCGGGTCGGCGTACTCGACGCCGACCCGACGACGCTGGGACCGTCCGCATGGACGGTCCCAGAAAGAACCGGGGAGACGGCGCTGCTGGGCGCCGTCGCCCGGTCGCCTTACCTGCTCTCCGGCCCTCCGGCGCGTCGCCGGGGCCTGGGGACACGCCTCCCCTGCCCTGCGCGCCTGCTTCCGGGTGTGTGTCCCCAGGCCCCGGCGACGCGCCGGAGGGCCGGACAGCAGGTAAGGGAAGCGAGGGGGTGGGGGTGGGAAGCGCCGGGAAGCTGCTGCCGTTCGCACGGCAGCGGTTTCCAGCCGGCATTTCCCCAACAAGAGCGCTTCCCAGCGCTCTGGGAAAATGCCGGCGTAGGGACGGGCGTGCGGCGCGTGGGCGGCGTGGCTGCGATGCAGCTGCGCCCCCTGTGCGAATGGCGGCCTGGGGAATAACGTGCGGAATAACATGCGGAAACGGCCAGAGAATAATTGAAAAACTCATGGTGTAAACTGGGCAGTTAAGAGGGGTGTATAAATATTACATGATTCTCTTAGTCTAGTTGATGTGTATCAAGATGCATAAAAGACTTGTTTTTCTTTATCTGGCTAGGACATACTAAGCTGAATAAATAAATAAATAAATAAATGGAGAAGACAAACATTATCTTCATGGAAAATACACTTTGCTTCCAGAGAGATGTGAGAGTACAAATAAGCATTAGAAGAAGCAAATGATGCATAGATGACCAGTTGATGTGTTTTTTTCTCTACGTAAATATTTTGGCACAAATCACTATGATGTGTCATGATATAGAACCTGGGAAATACATATTGGCCATTAAGGATCTAATTAATAGTTAATTACTCGATTTAAAAATGAGACCAAGAGTTCTGATGGTAATAAAAGTCAAACCTCATCACACAAAATCATTAAACGCTGGGGCATATAATGATTAATCTCTCTCCAGTATTATATTTTGAAGTTTCTATTTTTACATTATGCGTTAAAGCCAGCTCTTAGAATCCTGATTAGAAGAAATGATTTCTTCAGGTGCACGCATGAATAATTTTCAATGGCTACAATAGCCACAAACTGTCTTGGTTGCACAGGGTTATTATATTATAAAAGCAGGCTACCCACTAGGACTCATGGGGGGATTTTTCCTCATACTGATCTTCCTCCCTATATTATCACCTCCTTCCCACCCCCTTACTCTTCCCTCATACTCCCTGCAGCTTCTCTTTTTCCCTGTTTCCTTCCTTCCCTTCTTCCAATTTACCTCCCTTGTTTCTCCTCATCTGCTATTTTCTTTCTGCCCTTCTTCTTCTGCCAAGTGTTGGCATTTAAGAAATTATTTTGATTTATTTTATCCCCCCGTCCTTAAAGTTTTATATATCTTTTTTGCAAGTTTGTAAAAATGTCTTCCCTGTCTATACATGGCCCTATTGTATGGATATTTGTATCTGAAATCTGGGGTAAAGTTCAGAGTAGATATCTGAATTTTGTTGTTCATTGCATGTAACACGTAACTGCTGACAATCTCAAAGATTTTGTTTGGAGAGATAATAGATAATATTAACTGTTGCAAAAATATAATTGCTAGCATTCATCTAGGTATATCTGCCAAAAGCTTCAAAGTAGCAACTCTGAGGCCTGGAACATCTGCTGCCCTACGTGGCAAGTTACTGAGGCTGCAGACTGAGCCAGTTCCAAGAGCTATAAGAAGCCCTGAGTCTCAACAAGACTGCAAAATGAACACAGTTACTGGTTCTTGAAGCAAGATGATGCTGTCTTGTCCCCAAGGAAGGATGGGGATTCCTGTCTAGCCAACACCCATACCACTGGTTCCAGCAGGCTGATCTTTCCTTCTACTTTCCTCATTTCTGAGCCTTGCTTTCCTCATGACCTCAGTTCCTGGCTTATGATTTAGTAAAGTCTTGGCTTTTGATATTTTGGCTTCCAACCCCTGGACCACCACTAGATCCTGTTCCTTGCCCTGTGCCCTGCCTACTTGTCATCATGATTCCACACCTTACAGTAGCTTTTTCCAAACAGACACTTTAAAATGTTTTGAGGCAGGAAAGAAAACATTTCCTCCATGCAGTTCTGCATCATTATTTTTCCTCCAAACATTTTATTTCCAGCTCAGGCTGTTTCCGCATGGTCAAAATATCCTGGGTTGAGCAAGAAAAATATCCCTGTGCAGCCGAGAATTCCGCACGGTTCCTGGTGCCACAGCGGGCCTGCCCCAGTGTTGCCCCGCCATATTTACCTTAGCCCATGATTTTTTAAAATTGCCAGTTTGGAGGCTCTTTGAAAAAATCCCGGTGTGACCCTACTTGTGCCTGCTATCGTATGAAAACCAATTGAGAGCAGGACCAGTTTATTTTTCCCGCCCAGCTGCCTGATCTCCCCGCCTGACATTCATTCAAGCTGCCACTCAAAAACAACAGTCAATCAGAATAGGGAACACCAAGCACACTCAGAGATGCTTGCAGCTGCCACTCAAAAAAACAACAACAGCCAATCAGAACGTGGGACACCAGGCATACTCAGATATGCTCCCAAAGTAAATACAGAAGTCCTGGGCTCGTGCAGAGCAAACTGGAGCATTTCCTCCCAGTTTTCAATGGATTCCTTCAAAAAGCAAGCAGCCATGAAGACGGATACCCCAGGATAAAATAGACCCAGGTTAAAAAAAACAGCAGTGGACAGGTATAATTTTTGCCAGGTGGAAATTACCTTGGAAACACTTTAAATGAATCCCCTTTTAAAACGAGTCTTCAGTCAAACATTTTGAAAATAGATTCTTTGTTGTGCGAACACTTTAAAACATTTCCCCATTTCCAGCTTTCCCTGAACTTCCTCCCCAGCTCCTCATCCTTCCCTGAACTTCCTCCCCAGCACTATTTTCTGAGCTAACTCTTCCATTCCTTCTTGCCTGTTTTTGGAGCATTTCACAGTGTTTTTTTGTGATTTTTGAGGGCTTAATTATCACAGCATCAACTACTGAAGACTCATGGAATCAAAACACAAGGCTGCAAAGAAAAGAAGCACAGATTTGTCAATGTGTAACTGCCATGCTCAGAATGGGTTGACCCAGAAAGGGGTGGAGACTCAAAGCAGCAGGAGGCTGTAGAGCTCATGTTGTTTGGAGGAAACAAGGCTACCAGACTTGGACCTTGATTTGTATAAGCCCTTAACACCTTGTTAAGGTAACTGCAATGTTGTTGGGAACTAGTGGGAAGGGAGTTGTTTGTTTTTGCTATGTTGTAAATGTTGAAGTTTATTGTTTCAGGGTTTTTTGTGTTTGTAATGGGTGAAAGTTCTCCTGGAAACCTTCATCATGTTGAATCCTGTTCACCAAGCCCTTGGAGTCTTCAGGAGCCAACCCACTTGCAGGAAGAATTGGACTTGGCAATATCAGAAGACTGTAACTAGAAGGACTTGACATGAAACCTGAACAGGACCTTGAAGTGTGATGTTGAATGTTGATGTTTGATGTTATATGTTAAGAAAGTAAACCATATTGTTTTTAAAAATTGTTGTTGCAAACTCATTCCAAGTTCTCCCCCACAGAACCCACAGATAGAGGTTACAAATGCACTGGGGGAAAACGGGAAAACAGAAAATGGCAGTCAGGAATCATTTGGAGGGGGTAAATGTGAACAAAAATTGTATTATTAAGGGTATCTAAAATGTTTTTAAAATGTTTAGGTGCCTTGTGTGGAAACAGCCATAGCTTGATTACAGACATCTTGAAAAGTTGTCTGGAATTTCAGACATTCTCTGTCAGTTTCATAAAGTTGTTGGGGGTTTGTGAAGAGTTCTTAAGGTGTATGCCTGGTGGGAGATAAATCCTATGGCAAAAGGACAAAAGGTTCTTGAATGGCTGATGATGTTTCTTCAAAGGGAGCTGTCAGGAGATGGTCTCTTGAAAATGTTCTTATTCAAAGACATATCAGAACTTGGCAAAAATGTCACTCTCTAGTTGAAAGAAGGTGGCAGGTGTGTCTGTTAGGTTGTATTTGACAGCAGTTTAATGTCTCAGGAAAGGCAAGCAGAGAAACTAATGGGGCAGCTGAACGCTCACCAAAGGTGAAGCACCTGTGGTCATAGGATCTCCTTCTCCCTTCTTCCCTTTCTCTCTCCTGGGCTATGATGCGGACCCTGCTATCTTGTAGCAGTACCTCTCCGCATCCACCTACCATGGTTTTCTAAATATTTTAAAAGCACCGTAAGTGCTAAATAAATAAATAATAAATTCAAAATAATAAACTAAATAAAAATGTTATTCAGTAAAAAAAAAAGTTGGATATAAAGTGTCATAAATTCACTTTCAGTTCTATAAAAATTGTATAGATGTATGGTCAATGGTTTTCGCATCTGGAATTAACATAACAAGCTGTGTGGCCATAGTCTGGTAGTTTTGCTCCTAATGTTTTGCCCATTGGCTGGCATCTTCAGAGGCATGACACTGTAAGATTTATAGACATTATCAAATTCAGTTCACTATCCTAGCCAGCATTCCATTCAATTTATCACACTTATCTAATCTTTTATCATGCAGAATACATGTTAGTTTATGCAGCTGGACACATTCCTTTAGCTTCTCCAACCACTCCCCTTTATTTAGAGTTCTGTTTCTTCCCTAGTATCTAGCAATGACCAGTTTTGCAGAGGTTAAGGCATTTAAAACAAATTCCTGAATATTTTTGGGGAATGGAGTCTACATAATTCAACAACAAACGTTTAGGAAAGAATGATAACTTGTTTTTAACCTATTATGTACTCTCTCATTTCAAGAATGCCAAGTTTGGTAAGTACTGCCCATGGAACTTCTCAACTCTTGATGTGGAGCTTGTCACACTATCAAGATACTGACACTTCACCCTCTTTTGAACATATGCAAATGGCTATGGTACTTACACTATAACAAACTGAAATGTGATCCCTGTGATCCCTGTGTCATTCAAGATACTCTGTTCTCACAAAAGTCTGAAAATGAGATAACTGTGCCCACACCCTCCCCTTGTCTCTCTATTGTTCAAACCTGCTGTCTGATCGCAAACCACCTCTGCTTTCCCTTTGCCTGGAAAACCTCATAAATTAGGTTGCCATAACTCAGGTGTGTTTCAGCAGTATCTTCTTCATCACATTTCTGCTGCAATTTTGTTTTCAAGTTGCATCCCCTCCTCCCACATTGTAGATTATGTTCATGTGTGTATCCTTACAAACCGGCATCTGGGGCCCAGCAGGGCAACTGATGCTTGAGAAAAACACATGTTGCAACAGAAATATGCCAGGCAGGCAAAAAGACTAATCTCTTTAACCACTGCTATTTCTCCATTCTGAACCATCCCTTTCCAAAGCTGTTTTTGCTTCATAGAAGTGGCCATTGGAGTTTGGTTACCCCCAACCTACAGAGAGTGCAAGAATGCTGGTCTAGTACTCATGAAATGTCCACTCAGAGTCTACCACACTTTTCTCAGTATCTCCAGGTGAGATTGACAGAGGTAGGCAAGTTCTGAGATCAGCACTCAGTTCCCAGGCATGTGGAGGTCACATTCAAATCAAGATTTTAGCAAAGGTGTAGGTTTGCCCCTTGCAATGGCTCCACTAGGAAAAAGCTTAATATGCACTGAGGAGCTACATGTTCAGGCCCCTAACAAGACAAAGAGCTGTTCCCTCAAGCCATTTCAGATGATGAAAGGGTGAGGCTTATGCTCCCTCCCTCTACGGGCTCATAACCTGCAAATCACATCTGTTGACTGGACCCAGGGTTGTACGTGAAAAAAATGGCACAGTATAGGTCCTCAACCATGAAGCTCACTGGGCAACCTTGAGCAGAAGACCAAACATACTTCCAAGGGCAATGTGAGAATATAATGGAGAGAGACATGTTTCAGATTCCTTTGAGGCACAAGGGCATAAAATGTTTTTGGATCATAATTGATCTGGCTACTGTATTATTTATTTATTTATTTATTTATTTATTCATTCATTCATTCATTCATTCATTCATTCATTCATTCATTCCACTTATATACTGCCCTCCCCCGAGGGGCTCAGGGCGGTTTACAACATAAATACAGACAAGTGGATAAACAAAATAAAATGCTAAATATTGGTATCAGTTAAAATGCACCACTCAGCATTCAAACTAATTGCTCCCTCCACCAGATTTTCCTGTTCACTCTTAAGCCACACTTCCCTTTGCTGAGATGCTTCCAGGTTGTGACTAGAACTGCAGGCTGTGTGGTACCTCACTAAAAGAGTGAAGACGAAGGCAAGAGATGCTGGGCTTGTAGCTGAATCTTGCTGAGCTCCCCAGCTATACAAGAGTTTCTCTTGTACAGCTAAGATAATACATACTAAGTGTTTCTCTTACTATCCCTCCCCATTCTATTGTTACAAGAGTTTCTCTTCCCCCCCACCCAGCTCACTTTTTATAGACAGAAATATTGACACAAACATATTGCCCACAGTGTCTTAAGTGACAGGAAGCCAGCCACAAAATCTGTTCCAAATGATATAGTAACAAGACGCAACTTTTCTGAGATAGGCAGCAAAGGAGAAAATGACATCTCTCTCCAGAATCCTTTTGACATTATTCTGTCCTTTAAATAAATGTCTGTGTTACCCAAACCTACCCAAACCTTCTTGAAACTTTTTAATATGTAGAAAGAAATAAATCACACAATAAAGTTGATCTATGTGTCAGCGAGTAATTGTAGCTTTCGGTGTGCTTTTATGTGGAAAATTTTTCACAGATTCTCTATGTATGATTTCATTAGATGCTGCTCCTCCCCTTGTTCCAAGTGGTCAGTGTGACTGACTGTCTTTTACAGTCGGGTGGGTATATTTACTGTGCTGAAACTACAAAAAAGCATCAGTCCTTCCCAACGAGAGCAATCAGCAAGTGCCAAAAGTTGCTTAACCAGCCAGTGCAAAAACTGGTTCTGTTGGGAAAATGATCCAATAAAAATGAGACTTTTTAAAATTCAGGAAAACCCATCAACAAGAAATCCACTACTACTGTGATTAATTCAGCCCGACTGAATTAAACAATACTGGTGATGCTTCCTCAGTTGCACATCTACAAGCAGAACTAGATTTATTTATTTATTTATTTATTTATTTATTTATTTATTTATTTATTTATTTATTGCTTCAATTTTTATACCGCCCGATCCCCAAAGGGCTCCGGGCGGTGAACAACACAATTCAACATCAGGCAGGAGCAAATCATACATAAAATATAAATACATAGGCTCCATCCCATATCATCAATAAAATAACTTAAAACTCATAAAACAGCGAAAACAGTGAATACATAAAGAGACAGGGCGTCCAAAACCCCAATTTAAAACCTACCCCCCCAAAAAGGGGGGGACGGCGGGCCCCTCAATATGAGGGGACCCTGATGTAACAGCCCCAAAGCAAGGAGCAGTAAAGAGATTGATGGTAACTAAGCATACTTGTTATTTTGTGCTGATCTTCAGAGCAAACGCTTCTGTGGTCTTGTCCTGTTCACTAAATTAATGCACAAGTAAACATCCTGCATTTCCTTTTAGCTTTGGAGAAGCATACCGAGATGAAAATGGGGGGGGGGGGGTAGGATATGTGAGATCAGTTGAAGAATCAGCAGATTTGGAAAGATTTTTGCCCCAGATTTTCAAAAATATTGCTAAAATAACCAGTGTTGGGCTTGATGGTCTAACAGATCAGGGATTGGTTATGCATTCATTCTGTTAACATTCTCAGCTTTCATATCTGCCAAGTGCCTTGATGACTTCAGTCATCTGGATGTTATTTTGTGAACATTTGCAAGGGCTGCCACTGGCAAGTATACCATATAGGTAAAACTAATATGGAAAGGTGGAGGAGTTTTTTGTTCTCTTTCTGTCAGATTTTATTGGATACAAGTCTCAGGAACATTTCCTGAGCTATGAAACTGCTGTTGTGTCACCTATTAATTTTTAACATCCATTCTCCCACAGTTATAGTTTCTTTGTATGACACATTACCCTTGAAAAACTTTCTCCCATTCTTAACTCACAAAAAGTTTGTGTGGTTTTTTAAAAGCTTTGCAGGGGTTCTTTTGGGAGCCTTTTTCAAAAGAACAATCTATATCATTAGCAATTTTGCCATCCACTGCTGGCAAGGAAGAAGAGTGGGGAAGGTGGTATATGCAGCAGTGGCTTTCTTACTTTCCTTATTGCCATCATTGACTCCCCCCATTTCCTTATTTGATCATTGGGCACCTTGGATTTTTATCGAACTATTTGCAATCACTGAGGTCAACTCAAAATTGTAGCTTAATGGATGCAGAGGTGTATCTAGAGAAAATGTAGCCCAGTGCAAAATCTGAGTTTTCGACCCGCCTTCCCCCCGCCGTGTATGGGCGGCCGCCCTCCCCCACCATGACCAAACAATGTTTTTTTCACCAGGTCAAAAAAGAGAGGAAGGAGGAGGGGGTGGGGTGATTTTCCATCCCCACCCCCCATGTAACTGAATGGTCACAGCCTGGGGACATTTGACTCCATATGTTAGCCTGGGCAATATGCCCCTGAATGGATGTTAATTATGATTGTTTGTATGAAGACTGGGAATGTTACACAATGAAAGCATACTGTTATTTTATTCCATGAATGATAACCACACAGTGCACAGATCTGGAGCTTCCTTTACCATGTTCCTGAACATTCAGAAATTGATAGGAATATTGCAGTAGCTAATTATTTCTGCAAAGTGTCCTTTCACACAATGGCAAGTCAGGCATGATGGCTAGGTAAATGCTTCCAATTTTAGGCACTGGGCTGTAAATTCCACGCTAAACCTAAACCTAGTAACTTTCATGAAATATACATGAAATCAAATAGCTAAATAAAACTGTTTTTAAACAGAGGTAGCCTATTGGTTTATCTAACCTAGTGCTTACAAATGACACTTGCTCTTAATGCACAGAGAAAGAGAGAGATGTTGTGATGGGTTGCACAGTAAAATAGAGGTTTAAAGGGCAAGTCAGTCAAAGGAACAAGGTGTTATCACAACAGGATGGGGGAAAATCTCCTAGGAATAGGAAAGTGCCCTGACCTGTGCTCTGATTGGTGGAGCAACCAGTTGACTCAGAGAGAGAGGAGGAATCTCCCTGACCCCTTCCGCACATGCAGAATAATGCACTTTCAGTCCATTTTCACAATTGTTTGAAAGTGGATTTTGCTATTCTGCACAGTAAAATCCAGATACAAAGTGCAATGAAAGTTGATTAAAAGTGCATTATTTTGCATTATTCCTTCAGTGACATGTGAAGCAGTCCAGAAATCACATTTACAGTAAAATCCTAATTATACTTTCCCTGGAAGTAGGACCCATGGAATGCACATGAGTAGATCTGATTAGGTCGGACCTTCCTCTTGATATAATAAATTAACATTAACATTAATGCAATTTAATTTGAAAAATTATATATACAATATATAAATCCCCCCCCCCCGATACTTGGAGGAACCCTAATGCATTAGGGGTGGGGGGTTTCTGCAAAAAAAATGTTTAATTTTTTTTAGCATGTTAAAAATTACAACTGTTCTGTGCAGAAGGGAAATTGTTGCATATGGGTTTTGCTGGGGAACTCATATTTCCTCTGCACCTTTATCTGGAACAACCATTCAAACAATTCTTTGCACCAACGATCTCCGGTGACTTCAGTCCGCATATGCAGTGCATTCAATTACAGGCAAAGCAACCTACAATTTATGCCATTTCTCCAACCTGATTCTTTAAATAGATTTGTGGAAAGCACAGGTGACGAGTGTTCCCACAAGCCAACTGTCATTATGTCTGTGCCACTGATTGCTGACAATTAGCAGTTTCTCTGTGCTGGCACCGTGCCCAAATGCATTCATTTGTCATCTCTTGTGAACTAAAACAAATGGGTAGTGATTCTGCGTGACACCAGATCAGAATTACATACTGGCGCATATAGATTGCAGCACATGGAAACCAATAGGCTTAATCACAGGCTTTGGTGATGTGCTTCTGATTGCATTGTTGCTGCTAGTGTTACTTGTGTAATTTGGCAGGGTGGTGGTGGTGGTAATTGCAATTTCGTGGGAGGGAAAAATACTTAATCCACTTCATAGCTATTGAGACACTTCAATAGGGTTCAAGCGCTTGGAAGTGGGTTTCTTTTTTTTAATAAGACTTCTAATTAAGCTTTGTGAATCACACACATTTTTCTCATTATTTTATACAAATTATCCAGGCTTTCTTTTTTTATATATGAAAAAACTAGAACAAGTATAGATTAAAAACAATTAGGATCCCCAGTGTCATCTTTGTGGGCACGATGGTGCCTGCTGATACTGTTTCTGGAGCCCACAAAGTTTTTTTTAGAAAGTGGGTAAGGCCAGGTATGGTTTTTGCCCAGTGGAGGTGAAGTCATCCACATCAGTTTCCTCCTGCCAATGGTTTAGTCACTGACAAGCAATGGAACAGGGTGGTGGGATATCTCTTGTTATCAGTGTGAAGCTATTGGTGGGAGATCTCTTGCTATCAGTGGGAAGCTGACTCCCACAAAAGCTGTATCAGCAATGGTGAGGCACACATGGATGGGACTGTAGTGAAAAAAAGGAATGAGATGGTCCCTTCTCCTCCTTGCACCAGTGGAAAAGTTCAAAGGATCCAACCCACAATGACTCACTTGTAAAATTCTAGAAGTAGAGAAAACTGCCTGTTTACTTCAGTTTCCAAAGACAAGCAAAGCTAGGTTTTGTTTTGTTTTGTTTTGAAGCTATTTACCTTGCTGCATCTTTCACCTCTGAACAAGATAGCCAATGTTATGCGACACAAACAACAGCAACAAAATAATTTCCTAACTAAGGGAACAAGCCTAAGCAGGTCTACTCGGAATTAGGTTCTATGTTATGGAATAGGGCTTACTCCCAGGAAATGGCCCACAAGACAGCAGCTTCAGACACAAATTACAAACAGGTCTATTTAAGTCCTAATCATGTGTATTCAATGGGGAAAGTGTTCTTGCAATTGCTCTGTAAATCTGTACATGCTACTACTGTGTTGAAAATATATTGATAAAATGCTACAAAATCCTCCCTCCCAGTGGAAGGATTGTTCTTCCCACCTGCTGAAGCAGCCTATTGCCAATGAAAGCATCTCTTCGGACAGGTCATCCCCAAAGTCTAACAAAATATGAAAAACTTCTCTCATATTGATCAGACTATCTTTTAGAAAAGCAACACAGATTTGTTAGACATGAACCAACATGACCCCAGATAAAAAACAAAAGCTTGGCCATGAAGAGCTATAGACAATCCTGACCCAGCCACTGGTTTTCAAAGTCTGTCTCTGTCATTGAAACAATGAAAACATGACAATGAAACAAAACCCAGGATATCTCGGGCCAACTGTGCCTTTTGCACCCCCCCCCCTCACGTACATCTACTATAGAAAAACAGAAGTCTTGAATGGATTTTTATTCAGATTGCCAACTTTCAGCTGGCTCCTGGAGATCTTCGTCTATTACAAATGATCTCCAGACCAAGACCAATTCCTCTAGAGAAAATTACTGCTTTGGAGAGTGGACTTTATGCCATTGTGACCTTCTGAGGTCCCTCCCTTCCCCAAACACTGTCCTCCCCAGACTCCAACCCCCAAATCTCCAGGTATTTCCCAACCCCAATCTGGCAGGCCAGACTGTTATGTTTAGTTCCTTGACATTGGTAATGAACAATATAAAAAATAAAAATAGATATTTTATTAATTTTAAAAAATGTTTTATTAAGCCTTACACAATTATACTATATAAGTCAGTGATGGTGAACCTTTTCGAGAGTAGTGATGGTGAACCTTTTTGAGAGCAAATTGCAACCTAAAACCCACTTATTTATTGCAAAGTGCCAATACGGCAATTTAACCTGAATACTGAGGTTTTAGTTTAGAAAAAAACGGTTGGCTCCAAGGCTTGCATTACTTGGGAGTAAGCTTGGTGTAGTCGGTGGCTTTGCTTTGAAGCAACCATGCAACTCTTCCAATGGGTGAATCACGACCCTAGGAGGGTTTACTCAGAAGCAAGCCCCATTGACAGCAACCGAGCTTGCTCCCAGGTAAAGGATGGTGCTTTAGTCCTTTGCATGAAAATCAATGGGGTTTAACAGCGCTTAACAGGGTTACCTGAACTGCTTCCCCAAAACTAGGTCTTAGGTTTAATGCTAATAATCGATCCCAGCAGCCCAGGCCAGCCTAGATGTGTGCGGGGGGCGGGGCACTCTGTTTGCGCATGTCCACAGAGAGGGCTAGGTTCGCCACCACTGATATATGTGTTTACATGTATGCTTCTCTGAATTCCTTAAAGAAAGGTTAGGGTAGAGAAGTAATAAAACAAGAAGAAAGTAATAAAACAAGAAGAAAGGAAGAGGGAAGAATGAATTCAGTAGGGCTGCTCACATTGCAGCTAAGCAGGGAGAGAATACTTCCCCTCATGGTGCTGCTGGTGGAAGGTACATGAAGAAACTTGCCAGCTGAAGCCTAAAAATAAAGATAACTCATTTAGTGAGTGGCTTTTCACAAACCTCAGCAGTCACACCTTTTGTTTTTGCATGTGCGGGGTCCTCAACTTTGCATAACAGGTGAACATCCAAGGGGATCACTTCCAGTAACAGTCTGCTGTATTAAGGGGAGCTGAAGAGCTGCTTGCTGACAGCTTGGCCTTCTTATTGTGCTACAGAAATGACTCATTTGAACAAATGCCTCTGAAGTGAGTGGGTCCATCACAAACCGTAACATCTCACAGGTTTTAGGCTGTTAAAAGTGTGCATGAATCTACACTTAGCGTTAGGATCAGAAATGACATCGCAAGGTCCAGAAACAAGAATCAGGGGTATTACAAGCACATATAAAAAGATACACAGGATTCTTGAAAGGTAAAAGACTAACCAAGTATACAGTGAGGCAAATTATAATGAATAGCAGGAAATTCAGCTACTGCTTCAGTTTTCATTTTAGGGATCAATCCTAAGAAGGTCTATTTAGAATCCTAATCAGCTCCAGCCAACAGGGCTTACTCCCCAGAAGACACTCTTATGATTGCACTGTTTGTTTTTTTAATGATAAATTCTTTAAATTTTTCTTTACTAAGTTTTCCCCTTAAACCCAACAATCTATTTCTGCTCCTCTTTTTAGGAATCTGGAGTCTTTCAATCAATTCTGTTTTGATCAAAGAGAAGTTAAAGTTGGGGTGGGGTGGGGCAGGAAGGGAGATTTAGCAAAAGTTCCAAATTTTGCTGTGTAGATGCTCAGAAACAAGCAAAGCTTTCCAAAACCTTCCTGTCCTCTTACTAGAACACTAACCTGTGGTGTGTAAATTACAACATCTATAAGGGCTGAAGTCACAAAAGTGTTCACTGGATTTTCTACAAAAAGAAATCATAACAAATGAGAGAGAACTTCCTCTTTTGAAAAAGAAAAAAGAGAAATCAATGGTTAAATCTTAAAAAGTGAATTTCAGAAAAACAATTTTTTCTCCCTGTAATAACAGTATCTCAAGTGTCACTGCTAGTACATTTTTGAATAAGATGGAAGTAGAACTAAAGTGAGGAAATCAGCTAAAAAGTACTTTTTAAAGATCATTATCACATTTCATTAAAGGAATCTGACTATGTTCAGCCAGGTAAGAAGAAACTGGAGAGAACTGCAAAGTTAGCTTTTGCAGCCAAACAGAGTTCTGGCCCTTGAGATTTTTGTGCACTTTGCAACGTAAATAACAACCAACATTTAACTGAGAAGAAATATGTCACCTGCTGATCCCTGTGACCACCAAACATTACATTGAACATTAACTTTTACTGCTACCCAGCAAATCTATTGAAACAAACAGAATGCCAGCAGATGGAAATGCTGGTACTTGAAAAGAACAGTCCAAAGACTGTAAAGGTTTCGTGGCGGATTCTCAGCTTTTTCTGTGGGTCTTGAGGCTCAGTGATAAAGCATCTATCTCTGGTTCAATCCCCAATCTAGTTTAAAGGATCTGGTGATGTGAAAGATCTCTATCTGATGGAGTAACTTGGGAAATTCCTAGAGATTTGGAGGGTGGAGCTGGGGAAGGGTGGCATTTGGACAGGGCAGAGTGCTCAGTGGAGATCTGCCTCTCCTTTCTGGCTGCTGCAAAGATGCTCATTTTGGGTGAGAAAAAACCTACATGCCAACTAGGTGATCTTGGACTAGACACACTTCTTCAGAGCTCCTCAGCCTCACCTTTTTCAAATGCTTCCAGCAACATGGTCTTTTGAGAAGGAGTTGAGGAAAGCTGTGCTCCTGCCATTAGTGACAGAGGGTGAGTTGTTCACAATGCTTTCCTGTTTGACAAATAACTGCCGCTGTCTCAAAGCACTGTGCCAAGTGACCGTTCACATGGGAAACACTGTCCCAACCGCCCATTCATGTGAGAAAGAGGGACCATGTAGAAAAGGTTTCCAACTTCCCAAAAAATAGCCTCAAAGAGCCAAAGCCGCCTTCAGCACAGCAGGGGAGCCTGTAGCTGAACACAGAAACACCAGCACCGACCAAATACAAACACATTCACACAGGTATCCCCCAATCAGACACTCTCCCTTCCAAGTTCCCCAAGGGCACCAGCATCCCCCAATCAGACACATTCTACAAGTTCTACAATGGCCCAAATACGCACTCCTATAAGTCCTGCCCCCTTCCAATAAGCCCCACCCCCAAAACTGTCAGATTTGATGTTGATGTGTTGTATGTCTCTAGACTATTCGTGTCATGTATACCCAACGTGAGTTGGGTATGACAGTTGGAGGAGGTGAGTTGGGTATATTATCGTCGGTGAAAAATTTCTTTCATGGTAGCTGTGGTTAATAAAATATTACCCTGTCAGTTGACCTTCCAAAAGATTATTTGATAAAAGTATATTAGTAGCTAGTTAGAAATGTAGAGAGCCTTCTACCAAGAGGGGGAGTCTCTCAGAATGGTTGAAAGATCCAGATCTTACCTGTGCAGGGATCAAGGACATGGCCATTAGCTGTTCTAAAAAATCCAGGCTGGTTACATATTAAAATCTGTGAAGCTGGGGATAATACTCTACGGCTATATCTAATCTACGGCTATATATACTAGGTCAGGTTCACATTATCTGTGCAGAGTTTGTTTACTGAGCGATTTTTCTTCCTTGTTTCTTTTGGAAGATTTTCAGTAATATCAATTACATCTCTATAAATGCTTGTTAAACCAATTACCATTCATTTGACTGCAACCAAATGTTTAGACATAAACTTTCCATTTAGGATCTAAAGTACAATTTTATATGCGTGGCTGCACAGCAGTTCATAGCCATTTATCCTGTTTTATAGGGCAATAATACTAGGGAGGACAATGAAAGCATTGCAGTTACAATATAGATTCACCTGAATAGAATTGGCTGTGCTTTCAAACATGAAAATTCAACTCAGGAGCTTGCCCTCAGCCACATTCATGGCAAGTGTAATCAGTAGCCATAGCAAACCTGGAAACTGTGGTATATGTGGTTCCCAACCAATCCACAATTTTATAGAAAAATCCCAGAATTAGTCTCTGTTGGGTGATCAAGCAGCTTGAAAATGACTGAAGGCAATGCCAGTTTGGATAGTTCTGAGTTACATTTAGGGCTTTTCCACATGTTTACTTTGCCACCAAATGCTTTTGAGCATTCGACCCAAAAATGCAGGAATAGACTTAAGAAAAGGCCTGGATGACATGTCTTTAGTATAGGAAAATCACTAAGTTTAGTTCCAGCAAAATAATTATGGAAAGGAAAACCCATCTAACTTTGAATCATGAGATTTTTTTTAGGCGTGACTGAGGATCTTTTATAAAAGGGACATGGATAAAATCAACCAAAGTTAGGAAACTGCTGGGTGTGATCCTGTGTTTAAGAATACTAAAGGAGAAGGGAGTGCATGATGGATGGGAGTTTCTTAAAAGTGAGATCTTGAAGGCACAATTTCAAATAGTTCCAGTGAGGAGGAAAAATGGGAGGTGTCTAGGAAAACTGGGAGGGACATCTAAAGAACTTTCAACTGAGCTGAGATTTGAAAGAGGCATGTACAAGAAATGGAAAACAGGGGAAATCACCAATGAGGAATTCAAACAAATTCCTTGACATGTAGGGAGAAAGTCAGAAAAGCTAAAGTGCAGAACAATCTCAGGCTTGCTGGAGAAATTAAGAACAATTTAAAATGTTTTTGTTATGTCCATAGCAAAAGGAAGAAAAAGTATATGGTAGGGTCACTGCATGTGATCATGAAATGCCAACTGGGGACAGAGAAAAGGCAGAACTACTCAACACTTTCTTTGCCTTGGTCTTTTCCCGAAAGAAAAACCGTGGTTGATTCCACACAAGGCATCTGCTGCTTGATGGGGCAAATGTGTGTTGCTACAAGATTTCTTGTACGGACACATTTTCTCAAGCCCTGCTTTCACTTTTTATTCTGCACGTGGCAAGCAAGATCACTTCTAGCACAAATTAATTTTGCTTTGCAGCCAGAGTAGGCAGAGTTGCCAGTGAGCCCAGTTTTACCCTGGACCTCTTTCCTCCATCAACAGCCAGACTGCCTAGGCTCATCCACACACACTCCCTTGTGCTTCTTTGCACACTTCCCCCTCCACCTTTCTAAATGGTTGCATTGATACATCGATAGGAACAACACAGGCAGGATCTCTTTCTGGCTCCTCCTCCCCTCCTCCCTTCTGCTTCTACTTCCCAATGAATGGGAGGGTATTTTAAAAACTTTCTTTCAGTCAAGCTTCTATTTTTAAAAGAAGCCTCTCTCTTTGGCTTTTGCAAAGGAAGAAGAAGAGTTTGGATTTATATCCCCCCTTTCTCTCCTGTAGGAGACTCAAAGGGACTTACAATCTCCTTGCCCTTCCCCCCTCACAACAAACACTCTCTGAGGTGGGTGGGGCTGAGAGAGCTCCGAGAAGCTGTGACTAGCCCAAGGTCACCCAGCTGGCGTTTGTGGGAGTGTACAGGCTAACCTGAATTCCCCAGATAAGCCTCCACAGCTCAGGCGGCAGAGCGGGGAATCAAACCCGGTTCCTCCAGATTAGAATGCACCTGCTCTTAACCACTACACCTCCCCAACTCTGCTTCCACCCTCCCTGATGATCAGGAGGGGAGGGTTTTTTACAACTTTATTTCAAAGAAGAAACTATTTTAAAACAGTTTTCCTAGTTGCAGCAGCGGCAGCACGAGAGAGAGGGGGGGGAGAGAGAGAGAGAAAGAGAGAGAGAGAGATGATATAAAAACCATGAAGGGACCGCAAAGAAGGAGGGAAAAAACTTCTCAAAACTGACAAACATACCTGAACTTGACACAAGCAGCCAGAAACAGGGTGGGAAACAGTCCTCCAAACATTGGCTCCTCATCATGCAGTAAACACTGAATTATTCTGGGTCTTTTAGGATCTTTTTTTTTTCAGTATCCTGAAAATTCCCAGCTATATTTGGTGTGCTGAAAATACTGGAAAAATGCTAGTAAGGTACTTTTCAGATATATTTTTTTGGTTTGGATGGATCCAAATGACACCCCTAGAGAAAATACCCCTGATCAGTGCTTTTTTTAAAAAAGGGCTGGTATATAAAAGGTTACACCAATTTCCACAAATTCCTCTTCAGGGCTTGGGTGAGGGCCCCTAGAAGATGTGGGTACTTTGTAATGGTCTGTTCCACTACCATCATTAAAAACCAAAACTAAAAAAAACCCTGCCCCAATCATCCCAACAATTTTATGATAAAGAATAACTTGGGCTTAGTGATAAAAGGATGCAGGATAATGGCTTGCACAAGGCCACACATATAGCTGAGTCAAAGTCCAACATTCTACCCATTACGCTGTGCACTAATTGTGCGAACTGTGAACTGCAACAGGGGCTAAAAAAAGCCATCATGTTGTCTGAACTTTCAAAATGATTGCACTTCTCCTGTCCAGACAATGATAGCTTCATCTGGTTGTCATGAACCATAAAGATGCACCTTGGCTTTGATTAGTACCATGTTCTGAAACAATCCCCATATAATCGCAGTCTTGAGCCCTCATTTGCGTTTCTCTGCTAATGAAAGTATCACGTCGCTGTCATTTCCATAAAATAAAACTGCCATTTCCATAAAATAAATTGCTCATTATATTTTATACATAAATAAAAATCAAGTTAATATGTCACATACATGCCAGGGTAATCAAGCGTGACATTGAAATCTCATTTGCACAACAAGTATATTCAGGTTAAAAATATTCCTTTGCACAACAACAGAATACACCATGGTAATTAATACAGATGTCAAAGATCTATTTTCCTATTTTAAGGGGAAATGTGTGTGTGTGTATGTGTGTGTGTGTGTGTGTGTGTGTGTGTGTGTGTGTGTGTGTGTATACCAAGCAGAAACCTGAAACAAAGCATAAGTATTTAATATGGCATGTTAAACAATGCAGAAACAACACATATTAAACAATGCAGATATACACAGCAAGATAGACAGATAGACAGACATATTAAGAGCTGGTATATAAATAAGCTCGGTCCTTTTCTATTACCCTGTTTCCCCGAATATAAGACATCCCCTGAAAATAAGACGTAGCAGAGGTTTTGCTGAAGTGCGAAATATAAGGCATCCCCCGAAAGTAAGACATAGCAAAGTTTTTGTTTGGAAGCATGTCCGTCGAACAGAACACAGAAAAATAAGACATCCCTTGAAAATAAGACATAGCGCATCTTTGGGAGCAAAAATTAATATAAGACACTGTCTTATTTTCAGAGAAACACGGTGGCACAGCTGACTACAATGTATATAAAACATGTTTTAATTACTGTCTACACTAATAATTGTATATATATCATAATAATTTAAGGCAATTGCATTTTTATATCACAGATCATTAGATGTGTGGAACATGATACAATATAGCTCTAACCCCTTCATGATTATCCAAAATGTACCAAGAGGCATTTTTTAACCCCCCCTCCCCATACACACCCACATGAATTCAGTTGAACTCTAAATAGTCTTCTGAAGAAAACTGAAAAGGCAACAGGTCATTTTGATGTTTCACCCAGTAATGATAACAGAACTACTAATGCTCACATATGATAGCTGAGATTTTTTTTGCTATTTTTGAGTAGGACAGTATGTACTCTATTACTGACAAGCTGAGAACACCTACACATATCCTGTTTACGTGGAAAGCAGAACAGCTTCTTGAGTAGGTATCAACATTTTCCTTTTAGCCATATTTCAAGCCATTTCTTACACCTCAGTCTAATGATATGAGAGATCCCTTGCTAAATGCAAATATCAGGCCAGTTCAACACAAATTTATGTTCATTGTGTCTTTCCAGTGTGCATGCATATGTGGGCAAGTGGAGTATGTGAACCAGCAGACGGTAAAGATACTCGGCAATTCTAAGTTCTGTGACAGTAATGGGATCTTTCTAGAATCTCCAGAGATGCTCAGGAAACAACTCCCTGGAGAAAAGTAGCATGTGTGGATGAATCCAGTGTCCTCAGTCATGCCTTCTCCATGGTTCCCCAGAGAAGAGGCCTACATTAAAACTGGGCCTTGTTTGAGTTTGATTCCTGCTGTCCCCAAAGGCCCAAAACTTACAATTATTTGGGCAAGAAGGTTCATTTAATAAGAGGCAGGAAGGTTTGGTAGATAAATCCTGGATTTTGGTTTAAATCCCTGCTTTAAATCTCTCTTTAAATCCATGCTGTTCACTGCACTTCCCTGGGCCAGTCAGTCTATCCTACTCCTCCAGGTTGTTGTGTGGATAATCTTCATGTATAAAAGCACCATATAAAAACCAACTCTTCTTCTTTACAGATAAACACATAAGTGATATTCAGGGCTTTCCCACATAAATCTTTTTATTTGTTAATGATTATTAACATTAATGTTCTATTTTGTAAGGATTTCTTCCTACCGCTCACCTTCTCTCTTTGTTACTACTCAGATTAGCACACGAAGCTGCCTTGTACAATACTAGCAGTGTCCCACAGACGTATTTTTTGGACCTGAGTCTCCCAGATCCTGGTGCACCCCTCGAATTTCTATACCATACAGGCCATATTTTGTTAAATGAAATCTGAGAAAAGACTACCATGCAAACGAGTCTTTACAATCACAGCCAATCAACATGATCCTAATTTAACAGATAACTCATTCACAATTTGTTTCATAGAACTCTAGCTCCCTTACCAAAGAAAATGGCCTTCTGTTCCTTCAGTTCACTTGCATTCTGGCTGATCTCAGAGCCTTCATAGCACGGCATCCATTCAGACTAACAACCTGAACAATGAGTTTTTTTCCCTACTCACAGAGAATTGTATTTTTGTCTGATGACTTGCCATGGGGTAGTACAAATTGTATTGTGGGGAAAAAAACTGTAAAATGCATGCTAAATAAAGTTTGAGAAATGAAATAGTTTTAGTTTTATTCCTGTGGTCACACATTGGTTTGAAAGCATCTAGCATAAAAAAAAAGGAACATGGGTTTTAGATTTTAGTTTGTGGTTGATGAGCATTGATTGACTGTTCAGTTTACTGTTAGTGGCTGGACTTAGGCAAAGTACAAAAGAACATCAGCATATTTAATGCAATCTGGTATTATAATATACACTCCACTCTACTTGCAATAGAAGTTTAACTTTACATACAGCTCAACGTAGTAGTGTCCTGTGCTCTTCACCTTTGAACTGGTCTTCTGATCTTCAAGATGTTCTCTATGTGTTATGAACACATAAGCATATTCTGCACACTTCTGATCTACGTACATATGAGGCATACAGATCACTCGGGGACATTATTTATTTAAAACATTGACTTTCCTCCAATCAACCAAGGTTGGCAAACAAGAATGAAACCCAAGAAGATCCATACCCATACTGAATTCTCAACAGTTCACACACTTTATTCCCTACTTACACATGAAAAATAACATAAAAGAGTTACTGGAGAAGACATAGCACAAATTTTTAAAATCTTTTTTATTTTTATTTAACATTTGATTTCTAGGCCACCCTTCCCTTAATAGGCTCAGGGCAGCTTACAACAATAAATGGACAGATTAAAATATACAACAATACATTATAAAAGAAATCACAAAACCAATCCCTTACTAACTAAGGAGAATGAATTCAAGGAAGAGGGGAAGGAAAAAGAAAGAAGAAAGGAAAATAAAAATGTGAAGGGAGATAATAGGAGAGAAAGGGAGGTCCGCTATGATGAAATGCTGACTGTGCTTTAGTGAGCAGTTGTAATTCTGGAAAGGCTCCAAATTGTTAACCCCAATATTGAACCATAGGTAATACTGTGGTCTTACCAAAAGATTGCCCAAACTTTTTATTTGTACCCATTCCCACTTCATGGAAAGCTGAGAGCCCCTCCCCCCAATTCTACTACTCCTGCTATTTAAGTAAATTGCACCATGAAGTTTAGATGTTTGGGCTTTTCAAACTTTATATACCCCAAATCTTCTAAATTCACATACACTGGATAATAGGTTGACTCCTGCAAAAGGTCAAAACAATGGCAAAAGAAACAAATGGTGCAAAGGAAAACAAATGCTTAAATCTTTATAACCTCTATGTGTGTTATATACAGCAATTTCAGGGAGAATCTAATAAATGAAAAAGTAACACAAAATAAACATGTGAAAGCATATAGAAAAGGCGACAACTACAGAATTGTAAGCTAAACTGTGCATAAGCCTTCCCAGGTCAGTTTTTTTCTTCTTTTTTTCTTTTTTTCTTCTTACTCAATAGAATCCCTTTTTTGTCTTTAATGGTGGCCTTGGTAAGATATGTTTTCTGCTGTGGAAGAAATGCAATTCCTTTGTTCTAGAACCTCAATTTGAATTAATCCTCAGTTGCTTTATTGACCTTTTTTGTAGAGAAAGGAGGTGACAGCCATCTTAAGGGCCAGGGTGGAAAATGATGAAATTAGAAGGTTTTACTTTTGAAAAACCAATGGGTAAAGAAGAAACCCTGGGAGACCCCAAGCAGAATGCAGTTAAAACCACTGTGATATCCCAAGGGATTCCAGAGATACAGGTGTTTTTATTCATGATGGCCATTTTAGAAAAATTTGAGGGGGTCTGAATTTTTAAAAAAAGATTAGTGGGGGGAAGTCCTGAGGGGCTACTGAGTAGAATACAGTTAAAAACACTGTGATAGATTCCAGAAATGAGAGGAGGCACAGATTTGACCCCAGAGTCCCAGGTAATGCCTGCAGGCTCTAAGCCTGAGCCTCCTACAGTATCTGCAGGACTTGGCCCAGGGGCTCAGGCAGAATCTTCAGTAGGCTCTGCAGGACCAAATCAAGAGAGTCCCTGCCAGCACTCTAGCCGCATTTGTCTTCAGAATCCCAAGAGGATCATTGGAGGAAACTGTGTGCCAGTTTGCAGAGAAGAAGACGCAGCAGCAGGCTAGCAGTTCTGCGCCAAGCTGGACTTGATGAAAAGTCTTTGCAGGAGCCAGACTACAGTAACACAGCCGCACGAAGTGTTTGCACAGTTGGGTGGGATATCTGCTTTAAAAAGGGTTGGTAGTCAAGCCGTATCATGGCAGCAATGATGTGCATGGACCTGCAAGTTACTGTTTATGTTTCTGGTGCCTAAAACAATTTTTGATCTTGCTTTGGACTCTGGATTCGATTCTGTTTCACCCTTTGGTACTTCGTGCTTGATTCCATTAAACTACTGACCTAGCCGTGAGCTTCTCTTGACTCTGCTTGGTAAGAGTCCGTCTGTGGCACAAACACAGAACTTTGAAAAAATATCATTTATATTTCCCCGCGAGGCTTTTAGCAAGACGTGCCTGTTTGTGAAGTTGGACCTGCTATTTTGTTTCCTGCTGCAGAAACAGGAAACAAAATGGCGGGTGCAACTTTTCAGACAGGCAAGTCTCACTAAAAGTTGTCCAAGGCAATATAAATAATCTGTTTTTTGAAGTTCTATATTTGATACTGCAGACAATGATGGTTTTAATGAAAACAGCACTTAAATATTGTTCTTTAAAGCTAAAAGAGAATTGGAAGGGGAGAGGAGAGGAGAGGAGAGGAGAGGAGAGGAGAGGAAAGGAAAGGAAAGGAAAGGAAAGGAAAGGAAAGGAAAGGAAAGGAAAGGAAAGGAAAGGAAAGGAAAGGAAAGGAAGTCAGGCACTAGGTGGAGCATTCCTCCACAGCAAAGTTTCAGGAAGATGTGATGGTGATTCTCCTTGAATCTTTACGTTGAACAGAGTATAAATAGTGAATTATCCTAGGCATAATTGTTGCACATGATTTTTTTCAAAATGTTTTAAATCACATATAACATATGTTTATATTATTATGGTCCATTATGCATGGAACTCTTACCTCAGGACTTGTCTCTGTGCAATGGGCTTGCAGAGGGCTCTCCTCGTCTTTCCCTGTTTACACATGAGGATGCACTCCCTTCTTTCTGCAGTTTTTCTGCACAGAGCTCTCCTGGCCTGGTTCTCTTAACTCCACCCATCAGTTAATTCTGAAGGCACAGATCTCATTACACTTGGTAGTCAAGACTCCTAGCTTAGCCTGTTAAGCTGCACTTATGTCAATATTACTGTTCCAAAAGTAATCTGCTCCCCTACAAATGAAAGAGACAAGGCAATTCCGTGGACCACAGGTTGCTAAAGAAGGGGAATGTCCTAGAGAAGATATTTTCTCCCTCTCCCTCTCCCCTTTCCTCCCCTCCCCACTCCATCACACAGCACTTCCTGCTGCTGGTACTGCTGCTGTTGGAGGACAGTGAGTTATTTCTAAATTCTTTTTATATTGATATCTCAAAATATCAAGAGGTCAGTGTTGTGTGAGTGAGCTTCTTTTCTTTTACTTGAAGCAGCCAGCAAAATTGAAGGGAGGGGGAAGGTGTGCGAAACAGCATGAGGGAGAGGGAAGGCTGGCTGTCAGCAGAGGGAAGATCTCTGGGGCAAAGCTGTGCCTATTGGCAAATTTTTCCACTGGTGGCAAAGCAAATTAAAAGTCATTCCTAAAAGTTGTCTCAGTTGCCTCGGATAGAATGGAAAGTAAAAACAGGACTTGAGGAAACAGATCCATACAAGGCATCTTGTTGCAACAGACATTCACCCACATCATGTAGCAAACACATTGTGTGTCACCATCCTATGTTCTGTTATTTTCTCATTTATTAGATTTCCCCTGATGAAGCTGCACATGAGGCACATAAGGATTGTAAAAATCATTGTTTGTACCATTTGTTTTCTTGCCTTCATTTTGCCTTGATGTGGCCTCCTCCTTTTCTCATAATAAGGTTGTCAGCACTTAATTAAATTGTAGTAAAGTATTGTATTCAGGTAGCCTCTGATGTCAGTTTGAATGGTCAGTAAACGATTAACTAAACACACTGCTTGCCTGGGATCTAGAAAACAAAAGCAAGCTGTACAGAGGTGTCCTTTGTACAATCACAGCTTGGACAGGAAACACTTCCTTCACTGGAGCAGTGTAATACCAGCATCATTATTCTGTGCTTTGCCAAAACATCCTGGATAAACACAATATGTCAACTTTTTCGGGCATAGCCAAGAACTGTGGCCTGATAATTAATATCAGAGGACTGGGACCAATATACCCATGATAAATCAGAAGGGAGCAGATGGTGAACAGCATTCTTTTCCACTCACACTGGAGAAACACTAAAATATTAGAAGCATCATTATTATGTTTACCAATAAACAAGGCACCATTTACATCACAGTCAATGATAAAAGGTTATAGAAGATGTGTTTCTATGTTAATTATATGCAGCATAAGACAGACAGAAACAAGCCACTTCTGGCTATGCACTTCTACGGCTGGTTCACAAATGCTTGGTCCTCAGTTAATCACTCTGGCATGAAATGGTGACCAGGGCAAATGGTGGCAGGGTGGGTACACCACAGTAAAGACATGAACCTATGAAGCTGTTTATTTTGAGGCAGGCCATTAATCTTTCAAGGGCAGACTTGAATACTCTGATTAGGAGAGGCTCTCCAAGAACTCACAGAGAGGCATTTCACTTTACCTATTACGTGCTCCTTTTGACTTGAGATGCCAAAGATTGAACCTGAGACCTTCTAGATCAGGGGTCTGCAACCTGTGGCTCTCCAGATGTTCATGGACTACAATTCCCATCAGCCCCTGCCAGCATGGCCATCAGTAGGGGCTGAGGGGATTTGTAGTCCATTAACATCTGGAGAGCCACAGGTACTGATCCCTGTTCCAGATGCAAAGCAGATGCTCGAGCACTGGGCCATATACTCAATCCTCACCAATATTCACATCAGCCTCATATCACCTCAAACACTGAAACACAATTTCAATGAAGACAATACCATCCTGCTACCCTGTTTTCCCGAAAGTAAGACCTACACCGAAAATAAGTCCTAGCATGGTTTTTCGGAATTTTTGGAGGATGCCTGAAATATAAGCCCTACTCCGAAAATAAGCCCTAGTTACACATTCCCCAGCGCAGCTAATCTGATCACGTGGGGAATGCAAAATCATGGAATAAAATAAGACATCCCCTGAAAATAAGCCCTAATGCATCTTTTGGAGCAAAAATTGATATAAGACTCTGTCTTATTTTTGGGGAAACACGGTACATAGTGGGAAGGGGGAGGAGGAGGAGGGGAGCATACTTTATTTCCTTATCCTGCCAGTGTGTTGACCCCAGTTTGTGAGGTGAAACCCAAAATGAAACCATGCCTGTACTATCTAAGTTGGTGTGTACAGTTACAGTCTTATTAAATGACTATTACAACCTCACAATCTTTCTCACATCTTGGAAAGTATGCAGTGTTCATCCATCAGCATTTTTCCCCCCAGCTGGGGTAAGTGCCCTAGAGAGGACAAATCTGCCAGTGTGGACTGCACCTCATCCAGGAAAAATTCTCCCCCTAGATTGTGCTGTTAATGTTACATCACTAATTTGCGATGAAATTGACAAATCTGATATATACTATTGACCTGGCTTGTGTCTATGCCTTGATGTTACATTGCTAATGTTATGTGACAAAGACAAAAAAAAATATTTAAAAAATGATGGATAAGGGGGAGGGAAAATGGATGAAGGGACTACACAGGGACATAAATAAGGGCCAGGAATAAACATTGTTTCAACATGATAGCATGTTGGCTCAGAAGCGGACTGAAAAAAATTGTGGTAAAGCAATGGAGGACAAATGAAGAGAAAATGTTTCCAGAAGCAAGCAGAGGAAAAATGTAAATAAATTAAAAGAAAATAATGTAGCATTCGGCAACAAGATACGTTGTGAACAGTCAAGTTATCTATATTTGACATTTGCCATACTCCACTGCTGATCAGCTGGCCTTGGGAGAGTCTGAGATATATCATTCCTGTTAAGTCAGTTATGAATTACTACATGTACAGGTGAAAGGAACGACTCTCAAGACAATTAATAAAGCCTTGACAATAGCCCTGAGATTGTATCATCCGTGCAGACTGAAATCATGGAACAGTGCTGTGAAGCAGGCTAGTTCCATGGGGTCCGACTGTTATTGTTCTCTAGGGGCTCCCAACAGCTGAGAGGTATGTAAGCATATTATTTTCTTGCATTGATTCTTCTGTAGATTTGGAGCTTTTTTTCTGTAGTCTACTTAAGCTACTTAATGAAATCTATTTCCCTTCACCATTTGTGTGCTCATTGACTCCATATCCCTTAGAGGAAATGAACCATTGCCTCTTGGCAATGCACCAATTTGGATTTCAGGAGCAACCCTTCAAGTATTGAATGATGAGAAATCTACTGATATCCCATTCATTGGTGAAGCAGCGTTATGCCATGCAGAATACACTATATTCCATTAAACAATTGATATATCTTTATTTTAAAATGTATAATGTTACAGTATTTCCGTTAGATCAACAATTACCTTTCGTTGCACTCTCCTTGTCATGAGAGGCAATGATGTCTAATTCTCCTCCTCAAGCCAAAAGGATCAGACAGGCAAAATTTGCTCCATTTTTTTCCTTCCAGATTTATGGTGGTGGTGGCATTTTTTTGCCCAAAATCAGCAGTGCAGAAAGGTTCCATCCTGATATTACTTAAGTCAGCAAACAATAATTAACTGCCCTTTCATAAAAATAAGGGCACATTGCTTCCGATTGATGGATGAAATTGACCATTGCACACATCTTGTGTTTCCAGTCACCTCCTCTGCCATCATCGTCAATATGTCCAATTCACATCACCAGCTGCATTAGTTTGGGGTGGAGTACTGAATCATATTCAAGGTTTTGGTACTTTTGGTACTTGCCTTTAAAGCTCTAAATGATTTGCCATCGTATTGGCAGGACCGCCTCTTCCAAAGTGTCTACATTCAGCAACTAACAATCTCCTGGTGATCCTTAACCTGAAAGATGTCTGTCTGGCCAGTGCCAGGACATTTTCAGTCCTGGCCACAACCCGGTGGAACTCTGTGTCTAGTGAGACCTAGGATCTGATGAAATTCTGCAGGGCCTGAAAGACAGGGCTGTTCCACCAGGCCACAGGTGTCATACTCGCGGCCCTCCAGATGTTATGGACTACAGTTCCCATCATCCCCTGCCAGCATCATGCTGGCAGGGGATGATGGGAACTGTAGTCCATAACATCTGGAGGGCCGCGAGTATGACACCTGTGCACCAGGCGAATAATTGAGGCAGCTATAGTTCTACCACACTCTGGCCTCCCTTGTCCTCCTCTTCTTTTTTACACTTTTGACCCCTAAGAAAAATAAATGTTTTAATGACTTAGAGTTAAATGTTTTTAGTCACCACCTGTAATTTTAATGGCTATTTAATTGTATGGTTTTATTGCTTTATCATCGGTGGGAAGCTGCCCTGAGCTCGTAAGGGGAAAGGTGATATATAAATTCAATAAATAAATCATAGCCCTGCTTAAATCCAGAGACTGGATCCGTGAGTAGACAAAACAGAGCTCTCTACAAACCTGAGAAAAACTTCAGATTTGCAGAAAAAATCTGAAATCTAAAACAAAAATACGCTGTGGGGGACAACACTCCACAAATAAATGAGAAGCTGTGCATGTACTTTTAAGAAACGAATGCCGTCTGAGATCTCAGAGGCCATTGTGGCTTTTTAGGCAACCACAACAATATTGCCAGCTTTCAAACCATGGTTCCTGTCAGTAAAAAGAAAGGGAGAGGCAGGTCCTTTTCTTGGGCCCCTTTGGCTCCCAGTCAATTGCTACTACCTTCTCTGTTATCCTGGAGGGAGGACTCCAGAGGCAGCAGTAAACACCAAGCAACTTTCTACCATGCAATTTGTGCAACTCGCCAAGGTGTTGTGGAAACTACTGGATTACTTGATGCTATACAACTCACTTGGGCATAGTGGCAGCCTTCATACAACTTGCGCAATTTGGCTGGCTCCAGCAGCAGCCACCACACAAATCATCTGGGGCTTGCTACAGCATAGCTTTTGCAACTTGGCCATACTTTTCCCAGGGACAGAAGGGGGAAGGCTGACAGCAAATGTGGTGTAGTGTTTAGAGACAAAGATCCAGGAGATCCCCATTCAAATCCTCACTCTGCCATGGAAGCGCACTGAGTGCCCTTGGGCCAGCCAATCTGTCTCAGCGTTATCTTCCTGTCGGGGTTCTTATAAGAATTAAATGGAGGAGAAGAGAATGATGTAACCTACTTTTGATATGCATTGGGAGTAAGTGAATCTTAAATGAAGTAAACAAATAATAAACTGAAAACTGGGGGACAGATAAAAGAAAGGTTGATTGGTGATGTAGGAAAGGAACCAGGTAAAGGGGAGAGAATATGGGGCCTGCCAGGAGGAGAGAAAGGCCCCTTCCCCACTTCTCTTGCTGCCGCCGCCAAGGCTGCTGGGCTCTGAGCTGCTGGCATCCTAGCTGGGCTCAAGGCTCCCTCACAACCCCTGCTGCCCCCCGCTGCTCTGCCAAAGCATGCTGCCCGCCAGCGCCAGGGATGCTGCGCGGTGAGCGGGCGCAAGAGCGGCAGCGTCGGGGCGGCTGCGCTGTTGCCGCCCCTGACGTGGGGAGTGCAATGGGACCCTGCTCTACTTGCGGAGAGTAGCGCGGGGCTTATGGTGAGTGGGGAAAGGGCCAAAGAGGAAGCAGTGTGGGGAAGAAGAGATAGGGGAAATGAAGTGACCCCCATATGTCCTTGTAAGTACTTAACTTGTTTCTTCGAATCATCACATCCACAAGTATCTTACAGTAAATGAAAGAAGTCCCTGGCCTGGATGGCTCAGGCTAGCTCAGTCTCATCAGATCTTGGAAGCTAAGTAGGGTTTGTCCTGGTTAGTATTTGCATGGAAGACCACCAAGGAATATCAGGGTTCCTATGCAGAAGAAGGCAATGGCAAACCACCTCTGTTAGTCTCTTGTCTGGAAAACCATATGGGCTCATCATAAATCAGCTGCAACTTGACAACACTTTACACATGCACACATGAAAGAAAAGCATTATCTAAACCACCAAGTATCCCTTATCTGCAGGTCTTGAACAGATCTATATCTCCAGTCATAATTTAGAGAATTTATATGCTATCTCTCCAGAATCACGCTTGAGCCAGCTTAAAACTAGAGACTACCATATCAATATAAAAGCATAATAAATTATCAATATGAAATAAGTCATTAGAAGAAGAAGAATTCTGGATTTATATCCAGTAAGAAGATTCAAGGTGGCTTACCAACTCTTTCCCTTCCCTTCCCCTCACCACAGCAGACTCCTTGTGAGGTAGATGGGGCTGAGAGAGTTCAGATGAAATGGAACTGCGACTAGCCCAAGGTCACCAAGCCCGTTTCATGTGTAGGAAAGGGGAAACAAACCTGATTCACCAGATTACAGTGTGCTGGCCATGTGGAGGAGTGAGGAATCAAACCCAATTCACCAGATTAGAGTCCATCACTCTTAACCACTAAATTAAATTAATACTACTCATTAAATGACTAATTTTTTCCCAGAGGTAGGCCCTTGGCACTAAGCATTCAAGCAGCTTATCAGTTCACAAATCTACAGCACCTTCTCCCACATCTAGTTCCCACCTGGGTAGACTGCGTTGGGACTTAAGCAACCCAACAGTGGTTCATTGTTCCCTTTCTTATCTTTCATGCAAAAATCTAGGCACCAATTCTATGCAATTTCCATTGGGGTCCTGCTAGTCTTGAGACTGTTGCCTCCTGTAATATACATTGAGCAGAATCTAGCATCCCAGCTTTTTCCTCCTGTAACAGATTTAAGATACTGTCTGCCTCCAGCCAAATAGCATCTGTGTGATTAATCCCTGTGAAAGAAAGGGCATTTTGGGAGAAAGCTTTCAGCCTTGCAGCTTACAGTCACCTCATTATGATTTTCAAGATCACCGATTCTAATTAAACTGCAGCATATTATGAATGTTCTGTACTTTGTGGGGGAGGTAGAATAACACATGGGCTTAATTCGAAGAAGGGGAGAAATGTGCCTCTGCAAAAAAAATGTAGAATTGAAAACATTTGGCAGAGCTAACTGGAGAGCAAAGAGGTGCTTTGGTATATCAGAGTCTCCCGCTGCTAGCTCGGCAAAGGAATATGAGGCAATCAGAAGGCTTTGAGAGTCACAGCCTACATTTTGTGAACCTTCTCCTCCATTAATGTCAACACCCTACATTTTTTGGTCCAGGGAAATCTGTAATACAAGCTGGGACTTGCATCATACTGTGCTTGTGAAAGTAATGAAGTACTCTTGTGAGGACCACTTCACATATTACACGCTTAGGTGCACATTCAAGATGTTCTGAATAGAAAGTAAGAAATACAAATGTAAACAAATCACGTGTTTAAAAACTTTTTGGAGCTGGCAAAATCATTCTGCAAGAACCGTACAGGTGAAACTCCAGTACTATACATTGATTTTCAGGAGGCCTTACACAACTACTGATGTTCAATATATCTAATTTCCAGATGACAGAGATTGATTCCCCTGCAGAAATTGACTACTTTGAAAGGTGGACTAATGGATTATAGACTGTTGAGGTGCCTTCCCTCTCCAAATCCTGCCCTTCAAAGTCTCCACCCCCAAATCTCCAGGCAGAGGAATAGCTCCAAGGGGAAAGGGGGGGTGCGATGCACCAGGCGCGCACCCCTGTGGGGGTGTGGTGAGGGCATTCCTGGAGCATTCCTGGGTATGTGGCGGGGCGGGGCGGGGCAGGATAAGATGGGATGGGTGCATTCCAGGGCGGGACAAAGGACGCACCATTGCATTGGGTGCTTTTCCCCGCTGCTGCGCCTCTGTCTCCAGGAATTTCTCAGACTGGAGTGAGCAACCCTATCCATCCCAGTGCTTGATACTGTGTAACTCAGTCATAGGTTACTGGGGGAGGGAAAGAAGCTGAAGTCTGGAGGCAAAGTATGTTGGCAGGTAGATGGAAAGGAGAGAAGAAAGCAGGAAAGAGGGAGGAGCTATGGGGGATTTCAGCGAACAGAAGAAAGAAATAGTGTGGGGGAGAAATGAGATCCCCCCCTTCCGAATGCAGGTTCTTCTGGGTCCCTGGCTTGTTCAGTCATTGTTACAACTAACCATGCTATAGAAATCCAGATCAGTTTTGGATATTAGTGTTCTAGAGATACCTTTGAATCTGTGAAGTCATTGTTTCTTATACTGACTAACTATGAACAACAGTTTCTGAGTTTCTTTACAAAGCCCAATGTAATGTCAGAGAGCTCCTTTTCTAATCTACAACACTGTCTATTATTGTTTTTCAGTTACATTTTTCTATTTAACCTAATCCTTAAATCATGATATTTAATTTAAATCTTCCCATGTAATCCCATTGCGTACTATAGAATTAAGCTGTAACAGGATATTCAAGCCATATCAGCAGGAAACATTTTAACCCTTGGATTTAATAAGATCATCACCTTTTAAGACTTGTGGATGTAAATGAAAAGCAATTTGCAAAGGCTTTCTAATAACTTGTAAGATTTCAACCTGACAATTAAATGTTGTCTTTACTGTCAAAGAGACAAGTTCTTTTGTGGGACAGCTTAAAGGCTTGACAATGGCTTCTGATTAGCTAGAGTGAGCTATTATATAAGTGCCACATATAAATACATCCTTTGGAGACTGAACGTGTACCACATTAATAAGACAATCCTAAACAGAAGTATACCCTTTCTAAATGCATTGACTTCGGTAAGAAAAAACTGACTCTGCTTAGTATTGCACTGATACTATAGTACATATTTAGTATCTGTGGCTGGAATATATTTTATTATTAAATTGTAGTTTCAGTCAACATTCCTAAGCTAATACACAAATCACAAGTGTGGGTTTAATTATTCTTTAATTGTTATTTTCCCCCAACTGGGTTTTTTGAGAATTGTGCTATTCATGAGTCTTTTAAAAAATCCTGGGTTGCAGCCACTCATGAGTGAACGGCCGGACAGGAGGTGCTTTTATTCACCTCTGTTTTCCTTTTTTTATTTTTATTTTTTGCAGATTACACCTGTTTAGCCATGCAGGTACAGATGCAGTGATGGGATTCAAATCATTTAACAACCAGTTCTGGTGGTGGGATTCAAATAATTTAACAGCTGGTTGCTTACAAGCACCATTTTAACAACCAGTTCCGCTGAAGTGGTGTGAACCTGCTGAATCCCACCACTGTGCAGATGTCAGATCGTGAGATGTCAGCATGGCTATGGGGGTTCATTTGTGCATGCCTGCGTAGCTATGCATCGGTGGGAAGTAAATAAAAAAAGACGCGTTTCCATGCAAAGGCATTGTTTCCGTGGGCTCCAATCGCAGCCTGCATGGGTGCATGCAAATATGAAAACAGGAAAATGGGTTACTTTATCCTGGCTGCAACCTGTTATACATGTGCTGTGCAGAAGGGGCCTGATAGATGGAGACAGATGAATCTCACTGTGGGGGGAGATTCCAAAGTTTTGGAGGCACAACCGGGAAAAGGTTTACCTGGGTTGCCACCCATTTAGCCTCAAATGGCGAAAAGAAGAAGAAGAAGAAGAGAAGGAGGAGGAGGAGGAGGAGGAGGAGGAGGAAGAAGAGTTTGGATTTATATCTCCCCTTTCTCTCCTGCAGGAGACTCAAAGGGGCTTACAATCTCCTTGCCCTTCCCCCCTCACAACAAACACCCTGTGAGGTAGGTGGGGCTGAGAGAGCTCCGAGAAGCTGTGACTAGCCCAAGGTCACACCCAGCTGGTGTCGGGGGGGGGGGTGTACAGGCTAATCTGAATTCCCCAGATAAGCCTCCACAGCTCAGGCGGCAGAGCTGGGAATCAAACCCGGTTCCTCCAGATTAGATACACGAGCTCTTAACCTCCTACGCCACTGCTGCTCCTAAACTAAAGGCAACTAAAGAAGAACCTCTGAAGAGGACCAATTGAATGGGTAGGTTCATATGGGAGAAAATGGGCTTAAAGGTATGTTGGTCGCAGGCTGCACCTTGAATTATGCCTTGAAGCAAATTATGCCTTGAAGCAAATGGAAAGCCTGCGAAGATGAAACAAGACTGGGGCGATATGTTGCCTATGACCCACTCCAGTCAGCTCTTTGGCAACAGCCTTCTGCACCAAGTTATGTATCTGCTATTAATTAAATTCTTCAGAAATGTACTCTGATTTGGCCTCTTTATTGAATGAAAGCACGTAGGGGCTTTACATTCATGCCCTTCGCTAAACTGAATTCCCCGTAGTCATGAATGTTCTTACTGCATTTTATTCTTAAATATAAATTGACAAAGAAGCGAAGGGGAAAAAACACACACATTTGGAACAAGCTGTGGCAGCAAATGTGACTTGTTCTCACATTGGAACATTTCTGGGAATTCTAAAACTAGCAGCTCAAAATCACATCTTGAATATTTATGGTTGACACGAATGCATTGGGAGCATGGAATTGTTCCTTAAATTTTGCAGGAGGGGCACTTTTGTCACAGTACTTCTCCTCTAGCTTGTTGGTCAGTGGCAGAAGGGGAACCTATGGGGTGGATTGTTTGATTGTTCAAAGTGTTGCCTTTTGGTTCCACCATCTGATTTTTTCATGGGGGTGGAAAGGAGGGAAATGCATCCTTCTGTATGAAAGAGAGGCAGTAATTATGAATGTATTAAGTTGGATAATAAAGTCTCCAAACTCATTAAAGAGGGTAACCATGGCAACTTCAACAACACATCCCACCCACATTACATCTATCTAATAACAGTCAAAGTACATTTCTGAAGGAGGAATTAAACTAAATGGGAAAAAGCAAATGGGTTAGCTTTTTATGTTGCTATTTTTATTCCAAGCCTTTAATAATAGTGTGCTGTCGGTGCTTTAGAAAAACAAACATGTAGAGGAATTAAGAAAATAAATGTGACCATGTATTCCCCAGTCTCAATTATCAGCTTTTCTATTTATTCTTCTTTAGTAAATGTTTATCACAGCATTTCAAAAATAGACAGTTTCCTTTTCAGGAACTCAAAGAAGGATGTATGGAACAAAATGCTTCTGAGGTATTCTTAATTCCTGAAGAAAGATGTGGGCAACCTGAACCTATGGTCACACGATTCCAGTGACCACTGTGACACAATTATGGTATTGTAATAGCAGTGCAATGTGGGTATGTTGCTTTATTGACAGACAGAAGAATGCAAAACAATACTAGCAGAAACATGGTATGACATAAGAGCTCAATGACAGTGTGTTTGGTAACGTGGCTGCTCCATGAAATTATAATCAGACTCACAGAAGACACCACTATGCTAGATGTTTTTGGGAAACATCAGTCACTGTTTAGTGATAGCCAGCAAACTTATATGATCACTTACACCAGTCCATAACCTCTTTCTCACATGCGCTAAATATGAAGTCAAATTATAAGGAAAGGGAACAGCACCTTCCTTAATGGAGCCTCATTGATCCAATTGCTAGCAAACATTTTGGAATATGAATGGATATTATAAAAAAATTACAGTAAGAGTTGTGCAATCATGGAATCAGCTACCTAGGGAGGTGGTAACTCCTCCTCGCTGACAGTTTTTGAGCAGTGGCTGGACAAACACTTGCCCGGCATGCTCCAGGCTGATCCTGTGTTGGGTAGGGGGGTTGGACTAGATGGTGTGTACAATCTCTTATAACTCCATGATTCTTTGAATGTTCATATGAATGAGGTATATAAAGTAGATGCTTGGGACTCATGATAAAAGTAGAAAATATAGACAAAGATAACACAGGTTGTTATGCAGATTCCAAAATCTACATCACTTCAAGATGAAGTTTCTGTAGAGATGGTTGTCAAGCTACTGTAAGATTCCTGGCTCAGTGCTATGACAGATTGTTCACATGTCCTGCAATCCATATATATGCTATCTTTTTTTTAGCTGCTAAAGTTGTTCTTATTTTCTTCTGTCATGATATCAGAAAATGTACAAAGAACCTGGAAGCTTCACACAGGAGTTGCCATCATTCCTACTGATGATAACCATAAACCAATTTAAACATAAATAAATGCTGAAACTGAAAACTGTCTCATATTTAAGCCTAGTGTAGCTCCTTCTTTTAAATATTTTAAAGCTTTAGACTGTAGAACCATGATATGCGAAACCTATAACATTATTGCTTGAAGTCTTTGTGCATATACATGGATCTTGATGCCCATTTTCATGTTGGCTTCCTGTTGCCCTTGAAAAACAGTGTTCGACCTTTCTTCTGTTACCAGGAGGCCTTCTCCAAGAATGAAGAATGGATTGTATCTGTGAACAAAAGGCATTTTCCACTGACATTTGAAAGGACATTTTAGCCATTTTTCCCCTCTGGGAACAGGAAAGACAGTTCAATTGCTTGCCTGCCTCATCTCAGCCACCAAATGGGGATACAAGTAAATGAGATGGGCCAACTTCCTACCACTCCCCACTCCCACTTCTCCAAGCAGATATCACAGATTTAGAGGTCTTAAAAGGGAAGAGGACTCCTGGAGCTAGCAGGAAAAGATTCTTGACCCAGACTGACCAGGTCAAGGGGTGGGGAGTAGGAATTGATAAAACCCATGGGAGCAAAGAGAAAGCTCTCTTCTGTCTGAGAGCTCTGAAGGGGACAGAGCTCTTGCCTGTAGTCTGGAGAAGATAGCCATTTTGACCATGTGCTCACCCAAGGAGCTGAAAGACATCTTCCAGGTAATGGAGAATTGGTAGACAGCTGTAACATCCTATGCTTAAGAGCCTACCCTATTCTAACAGCTGATAGGGTATGTATAGTGGAAGGGACAGAGGAATTGTTTGTATCCCTCATTTCTTTTTAATCCCTGGTTCAACCTGGGATTTAGCTGTGCTAAACAATAACATATGCTTGTAAACATTTTCTTTTTAATAAATGCTTTTTAATGTTGGATGCTAATAGCAGCTCTCTGTATCACATAGACCTCCACTGTCCTGGACACACTATTTTAAAAATGGGGCACCAGGATGGGGAAAGGCTGGCAGTTGGCCCGCAGCTTTTCCTCCAGTGGTGCACCAGACAGCAAATTGTTCCCGTGGTGGCCAGGAGAAGGGAATTGAGAGACCTCAGAGTAGGAAAGGATACTGGGGGCCTGATCCTCCCCAATGGGAAATTCCTACAAAGGTCAGGTGATGGCAGCTGTTACCTGAGAGAGACAGTGAAGATGAGAACCTCTGGGACATCCAGGAGAAGATGAGAACCTCTGGGAAAGGGCTGGGTGGAATAGAGCATGCAGGTCAAAGCAGGCCTGTTCTGCCACAATTTGGATGCAGAGCAGTGGCATAAGAACAAACAGAGAACTTGATTGGCCAGACATTTTGAATCCGGCACACACACAGGATGGAGCTAGCAGATTAACTGAGAATAGTGAAGGTAAAAATGCAACAGCTTCAGAAGGAATGCCAGAAGCAGCGGACAGAGTGTGAGAATGGATCTGTAGATGGGATGAAAGATCTCTTGCTAAGCAGTAGCAGGTCAGTAGGGGCTCTAGTAACCTCATTGATTTCAATGGGCTTAACTGGAGGGTTGGCCTATAGAAAAAAAACACAGTTGAATTACAAAGCACTTACTTCCAGACAGATCTGTTTAGGCTTCTTCCCTACATGTCTTACTAAAAATGCAAACATATTTGCCAAAAAAAGGTTTTGTAAAGATTTTTAGGAGCCTGGTAAAAGGGAAAAAAACAAGTTACGGACACCTGCAACTATCCAGATACCAGGGGTGCCCATGGGGACAGGGAAGGTCAAATAACCCTGGGCACAATGGGGAGCACAAAATTGCCCCCCACCTCCCCTGCGCCGACCTGGCTGGAAGAGTTGTGTCGGCAGGGGGAGGCACCTAAAGACAGAGTCAGCCTGCTGCCAGGAACCGGCCTGCTGCTGTGGCATCCATTCAAGCTGCCTTGAGTCCCAAGCTGCCCCTCAGGGGCAGAGTGCAGGGGCAACTCGAACAGGCACTGTGTTGGCAGGTTGGCTCCTGGCCACCCACCGCAGTGCCCTGCCCACCCCCACCCCCCCCACCTCCCTGCAGCCTGTTATCCTTGGTTGCTTCCCTCAAGGTGTTGTTCCTGGATGCCATTTTCCCCTGATACGCCTCTGCCAGATACCAGTGGGTCAGGTGATTGCTCTGCCAGATACCAGTGGGTCAGGTGATTGCTAAGATGCTTTCACCCTTGCATATTCTGTATGATTTAGTGTATTATAGTGATTACAGTGTCAGAATAGGATCTGGGAGAGCCAGCTTTGGACCAGTCATTCTGTCCCTCAGCCTAAACTACTTCACAGAATTATTATGAGGATGAAATGGAGAAGGAAAGAATGATGTTACAAGTTGTTCTGGCTTTCTATTGAAGACAGGGTATAAATATCTAAATAAACAAATAGAAATTGATTTTGTTCCTTTTTGTGAAGGATTTTTTATTCATAGAAGATTCTATCCATGAACTGAAAGAGAAAAGGACCTTACACACATTATATTTAAATTCCGGCTGTTCCTTACCTATCTTTACTGTGATGTATAACTGAGGGGGTTTTTCAGTCACACTTCCCAAAGAAATGGCACCAGTTGAAATAAAGAAATGTCTTTGCTGCTGTTAAAGGCAACAAAAGTCTGTGCATTCAAATAAAAGTATTGTATGAAGATATATTATCTCATTGTGGCATATGGCTGCTTCTAGTCAGCATTCCAGTCAGAAAACTGCATGCAGTAAATTTTATGTGACATTCTACTGTACTCCATAATGGAATAAAATAAAAATACAATTGCTACCACTATATCTGTCAATTGGTTGCATTTTATGACAAAGTTTAGCATCATGTTACACACATGGCTTACCCTGCAATGAAAAAAAGTTCCATATTTCAGCACTGTAGTACTTTGAGTACCGCTAGTACAGCTAGCTACTGTGGTGGTTTGTCTGCTGCATGGTGTGCTTAAGCATCAAATTCATGGAGGTATCAATGGGTATGTGTCAGACTGAGATACACACTTGTAAGAATAGAGACTGTGTAAAGGTCACAAGACAGACCATAATGAGGAAGTTCCTCCACTTCCAGGGCTCCGTTGATACATACTCACTGGGCAACTGGTATATGTTGATAATGGCCTGCTAACAAGGGTGCTGTCATTGTTTGAAATCTGAGGGCTGCAAAGGCTTCTCTGAGTTTATGGAAGGTTAAGCTGTGGTGTGATCCTATTTTAGCAGTTTAAACCCTGTGGAAAATCTGGAGCTTATAATGATAACCCTCCTCCCTAATGGGATAAATTATTATATATCTGATCCAGAGTTTTAAACCCATCCAGAGGAATGCCCTAGACATCAACAGCAGAAAAGCCTGTTATAACTGGTGACCCCCAAAGTGTCTTTCTGGAGTGGGATAAAGCACCGCCTAGAAAGATGACTAGAGGGAGAATTCTTCATCTTTCTTCAGTATTTAATTAGGGTAATGCGGGCACAGATCCTAATAGAAGGACAAGTCAGTTTCTGCTTGCAGCTGGGCAGCAGGAGTGCCCTGAGGGAAGATCAAAATTCTCCTTAAAAAAGAATTTCGAATTATCCCCAAGGTTGATACCATGCTATTGTCCCAACCCCAGCAGTGACTTTACTCTGGAGCATTTTAAGATGGGAACAGAACTTATGAACAGCCCCATTCAATCTCACTACTAAGGACTTCATATCTTCATATGAGCCTTCCAAGAAAGATTTTCCAAGAATGTTACCCCGAAGTATTCAAAGCTGTGGCACTGAACTATTGTACTGTTGTCTAAATGTCATCAAAACCCTGTGAGACATCTTTCCAAAAACCATCACCTGAGTCTTAGAGGCCAATCCAGATGGGGGAGAATGATTTTGCTATGGCAGCGGTGGAACATATTTACTTTCTCCATCGGTCTAAGGGGCACCCATGCTGGCAAAGGAAGCAAAAACAATGGTGTCCCATTGGCCCACAGTGGGCAAACCCCAAATTCTGGGCTGCTGTGGAGCTATGCTGGCATCCAAGTGCACACCGGCACCACAGGGGTGGGCCAGAGTGTTCCTGGGAGTGGAGCTGACTATAGTTGGTTTCCAGTGTTGTACCAATCCAGGAACACCAGTCCCCAACCCTGAAGACTTACACCACACAAAAGTGCAACATAAGCATGATTGTTCAATGGGGCGATTCAAGTGGCTAGAAAGATTTAAAATTTCTCTCCTTTCCATGCCATCCTGAGCCCCATAGAGGTGCCCTTGTGGCGCTGTCCCCTGCCTCTTCTTTACACACACCTCCATCCCGATTGCAATGTTAGAGTGGTTGATGCATAAAGATTCTTCTTTCCAGAAGTTCCTAAGTCTGAGCATATTGATATATTTGTGCATATAGTCATACAAATATTACATGCAGGTCACAACTCTTTGTTCAGATTTTGTATGTAACGCTGGAGTGTCAAACAAATAATATTGAAGTGTCAAATATATTCTTATAACTTGAAAGCTTTTCCCTGTTTTACTTATAAATGAAACTGGGAAAAATTGAAGGCATTAAAACATACTTTGATTTAAATTTGGTGTTTGGGGTCTGACTCAGCACATTTATTTATTTGAAGTAGAGACCACAACTCTCAGCTGATAGCACTGTTGTCAGCTTGCAATTTGAAAATGGCAATAAAAGCCATCCAGCAATGAAGTAATGCAGACAGTAAAATACAGTAATGTTAACATTAAAATCTCTTAAAAGACCTCCACAGCGATATAGCTAATAGTAAAATGAGCACATTATTAAAACCATATAACAATACAACAATAAAGCAATGTAAGAATACAACAATTAATAAAATAGCACAAAACATATCAACCAAAACAGATGAGTATATCCATCAGAACAATATTCTAGTTCAAAGATGTAGTGAAATTACCATGTAACTGCTGGGCTGCTGTGGAGCTATGCTGGCATCCAAGTGGACACCAGCACTGGGGGTGGGGTAGGGGGCAGACCCAGAGGTGGGATCCAGCAGGTTCTCACAGGTTCCCGAGAGTAGGTTACTAATTATTTGTGTGTGCCGAGAGGGGGTTACTAATTGGTGATTTTGCCACGTGATTTTTGCCTTAGTTACGCCCCTCCTCTCAGCAGTAGTGCGCAGAACTTGAAGCAGTCTAGCAGGAGGTGCACTGGCATGCATGGCAGCCTGCACCTGCATACATTCGTTTCCCGCCCAAGGACCGGCGCAGTGGCTGCATCCTTGCCACAGCCCCACCCAGGAATGCCCCATCCCCGGAATGCCTGGCCATGCCCCCGTCGTGCCCCGCCCAGCCCCATTGGCGCTACGCCACAGTTTGAATCCCACCACCATAGGAACCTGTTACTAAAATTTTTGGATCCCACCACTGGGCAGACCAGATTGTTCCTTGGAGTCGAGCTAACTTTAGTCAGCTTCTACCACTGTTCCAGTCCAGGAACACCAAATTACTTTTATATTTATCTTACAAGTGTGTGTGTTTATTTCAGTTGTTTTGCAAATTGCATATTTCCTCTTTCAGAGGAAACTAATTCCATTGTGAAAACAAATACACTGTGTGTCAAAATCTATGGAGAGGGGGAGAAAGAATGGGTGAGCTGTCTAATGTTTTGTGGACCAGGGGGACAAATGCATCAATCATTTCAGACATGAAGTGAACATACATTCACTCAAGACAAGATGGAACCAAATTTAATTACCTGCTGCCATTTACAAATTCAGTGGTTAGCATCCTCACAGAGGGCTTTGCCACCATACTGCTTTACCATTAGTCTAATATAAAGCTATAAAAGCTAGCACAAGGTGACAATAAAAGAAAGAATTGCCAAAAGAAACACCACACGAAATCAGAAAACAGCAAACGGACATGTGTTCTCTTGAGGATTCAAAACAGGGCCTGAATATATCCTCCTATTATGGCTAGAGAGAAGGAAGGTTTGTTTTTTCAAGATAAAAGCAGCACTGTAGCTATTTTTTCGGTCCTAAGCTTTATCAGGCTGATTATTGAAATGGTTATCATCATTGTAGGCAACTTTCAGTAAAACGACAGTCCAACTAACACAACTGGCACAGCCTCTTTCAGTTCTCAGTAACAGCTTCCTTTCTACCAACCACAAGGCTATGAAACCAAAATCATTTACCATTTGTGGGCAGGGGCAGAGTAACTGTGTTGCAGCAAATGCACAAGCTTGTGACACCTTAATGACTAATACATGCAAGCAGTGGTGGGATTCGGCAGGCTCGCACCACTTCAGCAGAAACGATTGTTAAAATGGTGCTTGTAAACAACCAGTTGTTACATTATTTGAATCCCACCATGCCCCACTGCTGCTCAGCTGGATGGTGTGAAGAAACTGGCCAGTGAAATGAGTGGGGTAGGATTGTGGTCTCCAGTGTGTTAAGGCAACTTTACATGTGACCCAGAAGTAACACAATCACATCAGGAGATACTCTAGCATTTTCTCCAAACTGTGTTACCCCCCTCCCCCAACACACGCACACAAATAAGTGAACAAACATTCAGATGAACACAAGGAATTAGCTTGTGTGTTTTTGTAGAGTGCTGGAAACCAGGACCTTTTACTCAGAGGTGGATGTGAGTTGTGAGTTTTCAGTAGGAAAAGGGTGACAACAAGAGACCCAATTTAAAAGGAATATAGTTTAATGAGGAATTTGGTATAGTCCTAAGCAAACACTAGTAGCATTAATCAAAGCACAGACACATTCTAACTAATATAACAACAATCAAACCAATTTGGAGCAGGAGTTACTTTCTGAGCTAAATGTGTACATGTGAGAAAATTGGAGAATAGAACAGAGAAGTGAAATCAGTTGGAACAGAGGGTTTCAGTTTTCCAGGTGTTATAGTCTAAAGAGCAGAGCGCAGCAAAGTGCCATGCATTTGTGGTTTGGAAAATAAAGCAAGTGTGCTTTAGAAAATAAAGGGGGAACTAGATCAAGAGGGTGGTGTTGGAGGAAAGGGTTACAGATACTGTGGATTGCCCCCCAAAACAAATAAGTGGGTTCTAGATCAAATCAAGCCTGAATTGTCCTTAGAAACTAAAATGACTGAACTGAGGCTGCCATACTTTGGTTACATAATGAGAAGACAAGAATCACTGGAAAATATAATAATGCTAGGAAAGGAAGAAGACAGCAGGAAAAGAGGAAGACCCAACATGAGATGGATTGACTCTATGAAGGAAGCTACAGCTGTCACTTTGCAAGGCTTGAACAAGGCTGTTAATGATAGAACATTTTGGAGGACATTGATTCTTAGAGTCATCGTGATTCAGAAGTGACTTGACAGCACTTAACACACACAGATTAAAAAGGAGTGCAAAGATACCTTTTCTGGTCTGCAAAGAAATTAGATAAAAGAAGGAGGGATCCAGTGTGCTTTGGGAGTCTCTGTGACAGTTCAGTTGGTGTGCAGGATCAATTACTGGCTTTAAAGCCAGACTAGTTATAATGTTTTTGCCCCATAGCATAAAAGGGATTCTTTACAGGAAACAAAAGGTTATGACAGAGAATAAAGATATGCTTGAGAACTGGGCAATGTGATGGACTGCACAGGTAAATAAGGTTTAAAAGTGCAGCCATCCTTCCCCTATTCAGGAACTTCCCAACCTGGAATTGGCAACCCTACTTTGAACACTTTCCCTGCTCCAATTCTGCTTTCCCCAGACACATCTCCAAATCCCAGGGAATTTCCCAATACAGAAATTGAAACTCTAAAAAAATAAACTACACCACAAACTGCCGGAAATAATTTGGAGATTTCAGTTTCAGACTGTCAAGAAAAAGTATCTCCTTGAGTAATTAAAATTTTAAAGTGGTAGAAATATTTCTGTAAAGGTAAAGGTGAAGGAGCCAGCTGAAAATAATTTAGTTGCAGGAAGAAAGACTATGTTTGTAGTGAACTTGAAACACCTGGCAGAAAGAAGGGGATTGGCTGTGGCTTGGATAAGAGGAGCAGATTTTGCAGTGTGGGGTGTGGGATAGGCAGAACTGCTGCATATGGAGGAATCTGTGTACCATAGCTGAACAACCCAGACTAGAAAACTACAGCTGAGGAATTGCCAGTTGAGTCTGCTGTTTGTCTTTTGGCCGGAGAAGATTTTAGCTAGAGCCCTAAAACAAGATGACTAAGCAGGTTTTGTTTCTTGTTGCCTGTGTATTTGTTTTGTGTGCTCTTGTCTGTCGTAAATCTTTGGACTCTCTTGTGCTGTTACTGATTTAAGGAACTCATTTGTCACACAACTGCCTTCCTCACAGGGAGGTTGGGTTGGAATGGAAACCACTGTTGGGATATGGTCTTGTCTTAGGGCAAGCGTCCTCACAAAGGCCCGTTCCACATGGGCCCCCACAGCAGCTGCACACCAGCATATATTATGCCGGTGTGGCCTCTGGGCCGTTCGCACACTGAGGTGTGAGCAGCCCCAGAGTGGCTGCAGCCCATGGAGGCACCTCAGGTTTTAAAAAACATTTATATACTACGCTCAGGGCCGTGTACAACACAATGAATAAACAACAACACATCAGTACAATAGGACTAGGCATAAACCATAATGAATAAACAACAATATATCAGTACAATAGAACTAGGCATAATAACAACATCATTTACAATAAACCCTAACATAGTCCAACAGCAGCTCAATAATACTTAATATTCCTATCTCAGGTTAACAACTCATAACGCAACCATCGTAATACATAATTACAATTTGTAATAGCATAACAACATAATACATAATACATTGCATAACGTAATAACATAACACCAAGTGCCACAACATCCTGACATCTACATCAGCATTAATCCCTGATACATGAAATCATAGACCATTACAACTAAACTAAGGCCCCTTCCGCACACACAAAATAATGCGTTTTCAAACCTCTTTCACAACTGTTTGCAAGTGGATTTTGCTATTCTGCACAGCTTCAAAGAGCACTGAAAGCAGTTTGAAAGTGCATTATTCTACATGTGCAGAATGAGCCTTTGCCTCATAAATTAGTTTACCTGATAACAACATAACATTTAGATGGCGACTTCCCATAAATTCTATAATCCAGGATGACCTGGTTTTGTTTCCCCACAAGGAGACATGCCCATGCTGTGCTCCAACCCCCGGGGGTCGAAGGGCAGTATGGGCATGTCTCCCCATGTCTCCACAGGGAGGAGAAAGCAGGAGGCACCTAAAAGTGGTGCCTCCAACCTGGTGCTTCCACCCCTGTTTCTCAAAAGCCTTGCTCATTGAGCAGGGCAAGAAAACAGCACTTCCCCACCAGTTTCAGGGGGAAAGCACAGCGCTGCCTTGATGCAGAGGCGGGAGCCGTGCGAACTGAACCCCTGGAATTGTGTTTTTACCGTTTTAGAGGTGATGTTTTTAGCCCATGCGTAGTGGGCCACAGACATGACAGGCGGGGATCATTCTGTAGTTCTGATGAAGGAGGAAATATTGGACTGAGACCTTGGTTAAATGGCATTCTGTGGACACAAGCATCTATGAGAGTTAAGGAGAAAACAACCTTCAAGCATTTTAGATTCTTTTTCATATGCATCTGGAGGGAAGCCTAGAAATATGTTCCACACATTTTTCACCACAACTGGAGTTGAAATTAATGAAATTTACATGAAAACTTAAATCTTCATGATGGATTGTATTTCATAGGTCATATACGGGTTCTCCAGGGCCTTTGTGCTGATTGATTGAACTCTAGCATTCAGTTGAAGCTCTCCCATGATTTCCCAGGGCTGTATAGACTTGGGAAACCATGGTCGGGACAGCAGAACTTCAATTTTACCCTCCAGCTTTCCGTTAAAGCTCTTCCCACACCCGGCACCATTTCCAAGTTCTACGTGAACTTGCAAAATGGCACTTGGGGGAGCCCTTTTTTTAAAATTTGGTAATATTTGAATTTTAGAAACCTGAATTTTTTTTTGGCAAAAAGCTAAATAAAGCTGACGGTTATTGGCATTATTTGGCCTTACTGAAAATTTTCTGGTTTTCAAAACCTGAACCTGAAATTAACAAAATAAAAAAAGATTGTGGTCACCCTATGATGACAGTGGACAAACTCGGGTAAATATCACAGCTGGGTTCTAATGGAATGTTTGATAACTACTGATTTAAGAATCTTTTTAGTTAAAATTTGGCCCACAGTATAGAAGAATTGACAGAAACTAGTCGACCCTCATACTAGGGTGTGTGAGAGAACACATTTCCTGCTTCTCTTGTCTGCCCAAAAAGATTTTTAAAAAATTCAAAAACTTGCACACTTGTACAACTTCAGTAACTAACTTTTCATTGTTTTCTTTCAGTGCTTTTTATTAGTTTTAAGAAAAGATTCAGTTAGGACATAAAACAATATTAAACAGAGTCGCTATTAAGAAATAATTTTCATATCTTACCTATTCTGCATAAACATTCTGATGCTATTTCAGAAAAGTTAATTGCTAGTCTTCTTCAACTAAACAACTTTATGTCACAACAATGTGATTTAATAGGACTAACACATGTCCAATGAGACTTAAAAGGACAAATAATTTTCTTTGGAAAGGAACCAACATGTTCAAGTTTAACGTTCCAACATTTCTAAGAGTTGCAGAAATCTCTCTGAGATGTATTTCTCCAACCCCTCTCCACATATGTTCATCACTGTTGTGCAAGTTTTACTTCAGTCATTCTTTCTTCCCCTCCATCCTTCCCAGTCTCGTTCAGGAATCCCACAAGTATGTAATCAGTTTATTATCTGTATATGAAATTGTGTCATTTAAATAGAGCAGCAAAATCTGGTTTATATAGGATATAATATACTCAGGCAAATAGTGCAATCCTGAACAGAATTATACCAAGTGGGTTTAGAAAGGTTTAATTCTGTTCAGAATTGCACTGTGGGCATCACGGCAGTGCCTTTGTCCATTTTATTGAATTATTTATTTATTTGTGCTTTGCACTGTGCGTTCTGAGCCACACAAATAAAATCAGCTCTGAAAAGGCTTCACATGCTTCCTGGCCATTGCCTATACTCACAGGACCCTTCTCCCCTACCTGGTGGAACAAGTAAGTACCTAACTTCTTTTCTAGTGCCACTCTGTATTAGTTGCTAAGAATTGCACTGTACACTCATGCAAATCATGCCTTGGGGTTTATAGTCTTGCCTGGAATGCATCCTTTGCTATTCACTTGTATTCTATCAAAACAATTACATCACTACTATTTAAATAGCTTTAATGGTAGCATCTGGAGGGAAGCCTAGAAATATGAGCAACAATATGAACGACCCTCAACATCACAGAGGGTTTTCTCTGACATCCTATTGAGGAAGGAAGCTAGCTCAGCCAGCAAGCAATGACAATGTGGAAGCACAACCTTCGTCCTTGCATACAAACCGAGCACATAAATATGTTGTATACCAGGCTGCTTACAATATTTTTATGGAATGTATTTCATTACAAGTACATTTGCTTACATCTAAGTGCTTTTGACTTCAAAATACTAATCAGAACTGAACTCTTCATGACCTTCATACACTCTACTCTTATTTCCTTTATTTTCTACAGGATGTTCAATGCTAGGAAAGGAAGCATGCCACATTTTCTGTAACTGCAGAACCACATGCAGCTTAAAACAGTACAGCGGGTTTTTAATGAGTCAACTTTCCAACTTAAAAATGTGGCATTTCTTCATGAAATGTATGCATTTGGTTAATTTCCCATTCCCCCCATTCAAGTTGTCAAAATGACCTTTTGTAGAAGAATACAAGATATGTACAACCTGCTTATCAATTCCAAAACCCAGTGCATAATCTTACAAAAGATAGGAGTCAGAAGCTGATATATATCAGTCCAGGAAGGAAGATATATATCAGAAACAGATGAAACACAATGAAATGTGGAGACAGATAAAATGCAATAGGAAATAACATACAATAAGGAAAGGAAGATTATTTGCCTGAAAAAAAAATATTAAGGGTGATTCACACCTGCATGTATACATCAATGACTGAATGTGCAACATACAAGTGCCTCCAGTGGAAAAATATTTCTATTTAAGCAATATTGGGGAATGATGAAATGGTATGTGTGTGATGGCTGTTTCCACACGCAAGCTACTATTTGATGTTGCAGTCACTGAGTAATCAATACAACTTCTAGGAACTGAACATTATGTACTTTGCTTTAGGGAGGTCTTAGGGCTGAATCTCATGGAAACACAAGGAGAAATAAAAGGGCCACACCACTCACAGGAAATAAAAAATAAGGCCAAGGTCAGTGGTGCAAAATAAATAAAAAACAAATTTATTACGCAGATAAAATTTCCTACGGGCTTCACCCAAGAGGTTTCTTCAGGAGAATCTGTTAGTCTTGCAGTGGTTTTTCTTACGTAGCTATTTTTCATTTGTACTTAAAAGTCACAATCCGAAACATACATAAGCCAAAATGGACCAGGTTGTAAAGAACTTATTTCATAGCAACTTCCAGTTTCCTCTGCACCAAATATTAACCCTTGAACCCTACATTTTCAGCACTTGGTCATTAAACATCAATATAGAATTAAATCTTTAGCATCATTATTGATTAAAACATCTCAGTTTTCTCTGTTGGATCTTATTTTAACAGTCCATCATTGTTTTGGGTCTTATTTTAACAATCAAAACCAACAGTAGGTTGGATCTTATTTTAACAGTCAAAACCACTAGTCATCATTTTTTTTTGGTTCGGATATTCATAGAATATGAACATATTTTATCAAGGGTTTCCAATTGTCCATGAATTGTCTATTGGATCTTATTTTAACTGTTGTTAACCTTCAAAACTTGCAGTCTTGCAGTTATTTTTCATACAATAGTATAAGTTCAGTAAGTTTTCTTACCACTACCACCACCACCACCACCACCACCCTGCAGCAACCAATGGCATGGAACAGGCACATGGAAATGTACAACCTGATGTCACAATAGGGGCTCAGTGATCCTGCCTGCACATGCATGGAAGAGATCCCAGAAGAGCTCACGGTGCTTAAGCTGTGCTTAAGGGAAAGCCCCAGGCTTGTGGGAAATCTTTCAGGGTTTCCCACAGCATCCCTGGCTGGAGTGAAGGAAGAGCTGGGGAGTTGTGGGGAATTATGAGCAGGGTGAGAAGCCCCACAGCACATACACTCCCGGTATACCATGGGGAATTTTGAAAGTGCAAAATCAGCCAGACAAAATCTTTGATATATTCAATTAAATACTGGCCAAAGATACATCACAGAACTGGCATCTCAAGTCTATTACCTTGTATGCTTCAAGATGCTTACCACTCACAGTGGTTTAAAATGATCCAAACAAAAATTAGCAGTACTGGTGTTGACCTTGAGTCACTAGCAACATTTGGTGAATTGTATCATGCAACTAATAAAAACAAGATTGGAAGATCATGAATGACACTTCCTGCTATCCAGTAAAGAGAGCATTTGGTCTCCAAGAGTCCTTGGGATTTAGGTTCCCTATGGGTCTGGGGCCAGCTAATTGTAATCATGTCACTTTTACAACAGAGTCTTCATGTTAGCACATCTTAACATCTTTCCTTCCTTGGTTATTGTAGGTAGATACCAACAAAGCCCTTTTCTTAAAAGAATCTGCATCTGCAGAAGTAACAGACCTGATGCAATTCCATATCTCCTCTTCGATTGTCAACTATTCATCAACCTGTGAAATAAAACCCTCCACCCTTTGCTCTCATTATTCCAAAACTATACCGGCAGGCAATTAATGTGTCTTCTGCCAGCAGTTAGGAATGCAGAAATTTCTTCCTCTGTTGCCACCTATCTGACTTTAGCCCTCAAGGCAAGACCTCTCAAAGATTTCTGACTACCCAGTTATCAACAAACTGACCATGTAGTTATATATATTCATTTTTAATGAATGTAGTTATTGAAACAGAATTTTAACACTTCAGGATTTTATGTCTTTATTTGTTTATTTTATGCCAGTAAAGGGACTGAAATGAAATCTAAGTTTGTTAGAAGCAGAGAGAGGACAGAGATTCCAGGGGATAGAGAGGTTTGATAATAAGAGAGAACAAAGGGTCAGGGGAATAGGAGAAAGTTATGAAGACATCAGAAATGGAGGGGAGTCAGAGGAGTAAGAAATTGGGTTAGAGGTGGAGGAATGGTGTAGTGGTTAAGAGCAGATGGTTTAATTTCCCATTTCTCCACATGAAGCCTCCTGGGAGACCTTGGGCTGGTCACAGTTCTCTCTGAAATCTCTCAACCTTTTCTACCTCAAAAGATGTGTGTTGTGGGGAAAGGAGGGGAAGGAGTTTGTAAGGCACTTTGAGACTCCTTATGGTTGATATATATATCCTTATGGGATATAAATCCAAAATCGTAATCATCTTCTTAATTTCAGAGTTGAGATGAACAAGATGATAGAAGACCAGATAAAGAGCAGCTGCAGTCACAATCTGAATGTTACCAATCAGGTGAAAATGGTAATGTTGGTTATTTGCTTTATGTATAAATCCAAATTTTTAAGACCAGTATAGCACATGGGCATCATGTTTGCCCATCGCTATCTGCCTGGTAACCTGTGGCAAGTAAGATCCATTTTAGAGAACTAAGATGGGAAGCATTGAAAATGCTGATTCTCATTTTTTCCCCCAAACTATATAAATAGATGTGAGTGTGAAAAGAAAGTTCACAAGCACTAGCTTTGGTGGCCTTATTTACAAGGACATTTTATACTCGATGCCCGTCTACGAGATGCTAATGTTTGCAATCAGCCAACTCTGTTTCGGAAGCAAGAATCCCCATGAATGCATTTTACATCTCACATCAGCATTAACCCCCCCCCCCCCATTCTGACAACTTAGTTGGTGATGTGTGGAGGCAGCCTAATTCCGCAGGGAGCAACTATATTAGCTCTGCAGCATTTGCTGTGCTCTGTGAATTGGGGGGGGGGACTCTACAGCTGTGCTATGGAGACACACAACAAGCAAACACAATGAGACGATTAGGTACCATTTTAACACGTTCTGTTTTCTGTTTGTAGCCCTGTCAGACTGAGCTTCAGTCAATCAAGTGGTAACTAGTACCAACTGTGGTGCGAACTTTCACCTTTTTTGACTACTGGAAATGTTATTGCTTAGAAACACTGAGCCAAACAACACACACAGCTGGAAGCCCTGCCACAATTACAATGGACAGCTGGGTCCTGGTACTGGCTTTAGCTGTGACTAGGGTGTGCGTACTATGGTCTTGGGTTATTTGTATACAAAACAGAGCCAAGTTCCCTGTCAAGTCTCCCTGGATGCACAGCAGTGTAGCATCGACTGGAAATTCACATTGCAGCGACTTCTGAATAACAGCGATTATCTTTTTTGACAGAAATTCAGCGTGTCTATCTTTTCCCAGCACGGAGGAGCAGTGATGGGGAACACTGTTTCTGTTGCATTTCTGCAAAGCTGCTAATGCACAAAACCCTCATACAGCACTTTGTGTAATACACTCAGGAAAATATTATTCATGTAAAAATATATATATTTTCAAAAGCACTCTGATAAACACATTTGGAAAATCCCAGTTTATTCAACTCATTCACTGTTTAATTGCCCACCCCCCACCCCCAGTACTGGAGTGCAGAACAGCTTAGGGACAAAAGTAGGAAAATGTAAAGTTGCCTAAAATAGCTGAGCAGAAGAGGGAATGTTGGCACAGGTGACATTCAACATTCAAGGCAGAAGATACCTGCATCAGCCAACTACTGAAGAGTAAAAAAAAACCCATGACTTCTTTACATGCTTCACCTTCACATGTAGCTGAATAACTATGACTTTCTGTTTACAGACAATAACTTTTTCCATGTGAGTTGTTTCCAACCTATCTTGCCACCAAATGCTATGGGTTTTTTTCTTTTTAATTCTGCATAATTTTTTCCTCTGTTTTATTCTGGAAAATTGTTTTTTTTTAATTTTTCTTCTGTTGTTTTCTTGAGCACTTTTACCACAATTTTTCCCAATCCATTTCCAAGTCAGCGTGCCTTGAGCATGTGATCATATTGAAACCATCTCTGTTCTCCAACCCACTAAAGACTTGGACTTTATCCATGCCTTCATGTAGTTGTCCAGTCTCCCTTTCAGCTGTTTTCTCTTCCCTCCTCATTTTATTTATCTTATCTTTGTTATATCACAATAGTGATGTAACATTATGACACAAACTCATGCCAGGTCCATCAGTTTTGTCAATTTCATCTTGAATTAGGGATGTCATGTTAAGATGAAGATACAATGGCTTCATGGCTAGGAGCAAGTGGAATTGATAAAGGAACTTGCATTTGCAGGAGGAAGCTGATATGGGATTACCACAGTAATGATTGTGTGCTACTGGAGCTCTAATGTGGCCAAAAATGTGGTTCTTTTTGTGTGAGGGGTGGTGGAGTGGAGTGGGGTGGGGTGGGGTGGGGTGGATAGGCAGGTGGGTAGATAGGTAGGTAGATGGGCTGTATGTCTCTGTTCCTTCAGGTAATGGTGCCTGCTCCAGTAGAGGGGCGAGGTTTGCTTATGTTTTGCGCAAACCCCTGCCCCTTATCCATGCCCCGAGTTGCCCAATCTCTCGTTCAGTCATTTTCTCCTCTCCTTCCTCTTGTATTTCCAAAAGGAATTTTTAAAAAGTTTTTCTCTTTGTCATATCAAACTAGCAAAGTAATGCTGAGGCAGAGATATAAACTAACATGGTTGATTGCATTCTTAACTTGAGGCAGAGATACCAACTAGCACAGTCAATTTGTCAATTTCACTTAGAACTTGCGATCTTAACATTGAGGCAAAAATACAAACAAGCACGGTCGATTGGATCCAGCTTTGTCAATTCCATATTGAACTACCAATGTAACATTAGGACAGAGAGCAATTTTGAAGCTGGCGGTGATTGAAACGAGTACTAGGAGGAGTAATTGCTGGATATAATTTGCGACTTCTACAGTAACAACCATGTGTTATTGCAGATCAAATTTGGCCAAAAATGTGGATTTTTTTTGGAGGGTGGTGGTGGTTATGTTTGTGTTGCTTCAAGTAAAGGCACCTGCTCTAGGAGTTGTTTTGGCTTCCATTTTGGGTTGGAAGAAAAGGAGATGTGCTGAATGATTTAACAGAAAACATTTCTAAGAGACAAGGTTGGACCCTCGCCGGTGTTTCTACCGAGGTGTGAAGGACTGCCACTCCCTCTGGCTGCAGACTCCAGCTCACCAGGTGCTGCTCCCAGTTCTCATGGTGGCACAAGGCAGAATGGTCTGGCAGACATTAGAGATCACAGAGTTGGAAGGTGCCTCATAGGCCATCTGGTCTAACCCCCTGCTCAATGCAGGATCAGCCTAGAGCATCCTTGACAAGTGGCTGTCCAGTCTTACAAGAAGTTTCCCAGAGGTGTGTTTTTCCTTCCATCAGCACCTATTTAATCCCCACACTAATTCTGCAAAGTTGGGTAGGCTGCGATAGACATGACTACTTATTAACCCAGTGGGCTTCTTGAATGAACCATTTTCATAACTGGTTTCCCCACTCCAAGCAGTTCTCATCTCAGGCCAAGCCTGTAGCTGGAAGTAAGCAATAATGATGATTATAATAAATGCTTCATGTGCTTAACAGTCATCATGGTGCTTTTCTGTTCAGTGGAATCATATTCTTTCTGAACCAACTAGCAGGATACAGTCTGCACATTTTCCCGTAAATATCTCTGTCAAATGAGATTTTTTGAATGAAAAGGGTATCTAGCATATCCCTGAGATGACCATAGTCACAAGAACCACACTGCTATTGGCTGTCACTTGACCTCGTTTCTAGCCCAGATCAAAATTTAACACTACAGTACCTGTATCTGGAATGATTAATATTACAGAAGCAAACACTTCTCCCTGGTGCTATCAGAATTTTGTACAAATTCTGAAGAGGTGTTTTTTTAACCCGGGTCATGAAAGTACAAATAAAAGGATGCCAAACAGACTAATAGTAACAATGTATCCAGACTTACTCTGCCTGGACAGTGCCAAATGATTTAATTTACATATGTGGACTACACCTGAACAAAACATAAGCCACAGGCTACAAAAGGGTTACACCAGTGCCTCTTGCTAATTATACAGATGAGCAAAAGGCCAGCATGGTTTGAGAATAGATACAGCATAGACAGAAAGGGGTGAATTGCACATCAGACAAAAATCAAACCCTACAATAAGTGGCCCACATCTATGTACCCACCTGTCACGATAACAAGAAGAGAGGTTAACAGCTTACCAAGTACACTGGAAAACAATTTACAGACTGTTAGGCAACATTAATGAAGCTAGCTGCCAACTTTTATGACCTAGCAGGTGAACTGTGCATCTCCTGGGAAAGCACTGTGCTATCTAATAATAGGTCAAGATTGGAGCAAGTAAGACAGTAACAAGATACTGCTGGCGAATTAATTTTTTCCTCCCTCCACACACTTCTCAGGCTCACATTACTATTAGGTATGATATTTGTGTAGTATTCTACACAAACAAACCACACAAACTGCCAGAGTTCTGTCAAGTTGCTATAAAACTTTATTAACACAGTAATTATGTTTCTGATATATGCTTTTAATAGGGCAAGTGGGGACTTTAAGTACAGGTATTGACTGTAGGAAGCAGAAAAAAAATTGTACTTTGGGTTTGTCCAAAGGTAAAATTTCATGGTATTTTCCCCCTCTAAGGTTCTATTAAAGTCTTCCAGTTTTAAAGCAAGAAAAACTCCTTTTGACTGCTGGGAGTTATACTTTCTCACAATACTAGAACCAGGGGGCATTCATTGAAAATGCTGGGGGGAAGAATTAGGACTAATAAAAGGAAACACTTCTTCATGCAACGTGTGATTGGTGTTTGGAATATGCTGCCACAAGAGGTGGTGATGGCCACTAACCTGGATAGCTTTAAAAAGGGCTTGGACAGATTTATGGAGAAGTCGATCTATGGCTACCAATCTTGATCCTCCTTGATCTCAGATTGCAAATGGCTTAGCAGACCAGGTGCTCAGGAGCAGCAGCAGCAGAAGGCCATTGCTTTCACATCCTGCATGTGAGCTCCCAAAGGCACCTGGTGGGCCATTGCGAGTAGCAGAATGCTGGACTAGATTGACTCTGGTCTGATCCAGCAGGCTAGTTCTTATGTTCTTATGTTCTTAACCCATCGTTAGGGAATGCAAGAAGTATTTCCAAGAATTCACAGAATGATTGGCCACCTAAAATTGTAGCATAATACAAAAATTGGTCAGAATTGTAGGTTAATACAAGATCTAGTCACACTTTTAACAATTGCAAATGGTTCTTTCTTCTACCCTGGGTGTATCACAGGTATATATATATACTCCACTTGCTCTACTGCTACCTGATCCTCTGAGGATGGCAGCCACAGATGCACGCGAAACATCAGGAGAAAATACTGCTGGAACACAGCCATGTAACCCAGAAAATCCACAACATCCTTTTGGTCAGAATGGCTGGTATGCATAAAATATAGGGTTTTCTTTCCCCTCAGGTTTACTGATCAGAGTTCAAAGAAAAGGGGCTCTCACCAAAAAAAATCCTTGAGCTTCAGTCCTTTGATTAACTCAATTTTATCATCCCTAGATAAGATTCAGTTTTATCCTCAGCAGTTACGAACAGGTTTGTTTGTTTGTTTGTTTGCTATTAAGAATTGCTCTTCCAAAATACCTATCACTATAACAAGATACTTGGCATCCAAAAGCATCCCATGAAAGCACTTTATGCCAACTGGACATTTGCTCTACTGGCTCTAATCCTGGGTGCCCTTTAAGCCCCAAAAGTTATTTGTTGTACTCAGCTGGTTCTGCTGTCTGGCCATATATAGTTTTCCTATTTTTTTAAAAAAATGGAGGGGATATCTTTGAAGATACACAGACACGCATAAGAGAATCTTAGGCCCCTTCCACACACACAAAATAATGCGTTTTCAAACCACTTTCACAACTGTTTGCAAGTGGATTTTGCTATTCCACACAGCTTCAAAGAGCACTGAAAGCAGTTTGAAAGTGCATTATTCTGCATATGCGGAATGAGCCTATGTCACTTGGGGACTCCAGTTGCATTGGGACTGTGGAGGACAGGCCTATAGCCCATTGAGAAACATTGCCCAAAGCTTCTCAGTGAGTGGTAGACCTGTCCTCTGAGGTCCCAATGCTTTTCAACGGGAGTCCTCCAAATGGCTGAGAGTCTTGTATGTGTGAGTGCATATCTTTGAAGATAGATATTCCATTTTTTAAAAAGGAAAACTATATGTTGCCAGAATTGGCAATACCAGCTGAAGTACTATGTACCTTTTTGGCTGAAAAGGTGCCCAGGTTTGGAGCCTGCAGAGCAAACTCCTGGAGAAACTTTCAGCAAATGGTGGCAGAGAGAATCCCTCCAGCTGCGCACAAAATGTCAGGCGCAAGCTGAGGGTGAAACTGACCAGAAAGTAAAATGGTTGGGTGGAAAAAATAAGATGCATGCTGAGCTCTGCATTCTGCACAGCCAGGCAGCCAAGCACATCTTGCAGGTGGCTTCGAGGGAAAAAGTGCACTTTGAAGTGTTCCCTAAAAAAGACACCTTGAGCTAACATAACACATCCTAAACATTACTTGGGAAGAAAGCTGTGCAGAATGCCTTCCCAGGATGCCTTTTTTTGCGTCCCCAGGATGCCTTATTAGGTTGTGCGGAAAGGACCATAGTTTAAATTGTCTCACCTAATTTTAACTTGCTTCAGATGTTAAGGTAGTCTTTTCAGATGTTAAGCTAGTCTTTAAGAAAGTATTTTCACAGTCACAATGGAAGTTCGACATACCACCACGGCACTGCATCGCCTCTACTGTCTTCTGAGCACAGGTCTACCCCAGCCTCATCAAGAATTCCTTTTAGAAAAGCTGGTGGTGTTCAGGAGAAGTAGTTCACATAAATAAATATTTCATAATGTGAAGTGCTGAACTGTATATAAACAAGCCATGACAAAACTTCCATATCAACTGATGTAAACTTCAAGATAATACTTTCCATTGAAATAATTTAAACAATTAATACATTCCTTTGCATGGTTTGAGGTGTGTATTAAATGGCCAAGCTAGAGCTTCTGTATTGCTTTGTTAAACAGAGCATATAACAAGATGTCAACGATCAGTCTTTTGAAGTAGGTAAGCTTCTGGAAAACACCAGGGTTTCTTGGAACATTCCTTGTAAAGAGATGATTTAAGAACTATTATTAAGACAAAAAATGGCAACCCTAAGCTTATCAACAGAAGTCAAGTCACATGGTAGCTGACATCAATCATGACTGTTTGTTGTCTGCTTGTGATGGATTAGGGTTCTGAGGCATTTGAGCCACTGCTAAATTGTTTATTATAAACAGAAGTTGACAACTCTGTATGGCACTGCCAAATTATAGCTTCAGCTCATGTTGCTAGGAGAAATCAAGGAGTGCCATTTTAGCTACAGCTATTTTTTCTTCCATTCTAACACTATTATGAAGTTTTCCCTGGGTATGAAAATGGCATCATCACCACTTAAGGTTTCCTGCAACAGTACTCTTCTTCAAAGTATTTTCACAGTCACAATGGAAGTTCGACAAACCGCCACGGCACTGCATCTCCTCTACTGTCTTCTGAGCACAGGTCTACCCCAGCCTCATCAAGAATTCCTTTTAGAAAAGCTGGTGGTGTTCAAGGTAAGTGAACCAAACAGTGCTACAACTCCTGATTAAAATGAAAACCCACAGGTATGCTACCAGGGAAGGTGATGCTGTTTGTTATTCCTTCAAATTAGAACAGAGCCTCTGCATATGTAATCCAATTTGTTCATTTTTGTCAAATGAGATTTCTAGGCAAAGTAGGAAGCCAGGCTAATGTCAAGCAAACAATTGGCTTCAACGATAATGGCAGATTTAGAGAAGTGGACACAGTACAATGCTGTATAATTAAATGGAATGTGAAGCAAAGGCCCTATTTACATATGAAATAATTTGAGATAGGAATGTAAATGATCCAGAGAGGAGTAACAAATGGAACAGTGTGCTTTGGAGACAGCTCTTAAGACAATATTTCATAGCTGTTGATAGCTGCAGACTATTTTTTGTTTTGTTTTGATAATTTAAAAAATGCAAGGAAGTGCAAACCTGTGCCATTCTTGTTCTTACTAACCAGAACAGTAGTCTTATGTTGGTACTGTGACATGAAGTAGTGTAAAGAATGGAGGTCTCTAAAGTATTCATCTTTTACATTTTCACTTTTTACTTTCTCCTCACAACAACCCTATCGAATATGTTGGGCTGATTCCGCACGGGCCAAAAACAGCGGTGTGAAAATGGTGTGAAAACAGTATAAACCCTTTTACACCATTTTAAACCCTTTTACACCATTTTCACACTCTTTTCACGCTGCTGTTTTTGGCCCATGCGGAATCAGCCCTAGTCTGTGGTTCTTTCTGCACAGCATATTTATAACGAGTTGCAATCATTATAAATGAATTTGTTTTCTATTTATTAAAAGGGGAAACAAGTTCATTTATAATGATTGCAACTTGTTATGAATATGTAGTGCGAAATTCACCTCAGAAGAAGTGACTAGACACCAATGAGCTTTATAGCTGAGTGGCAATTTCAACACAAGCCCCCCTAGTCCCACCATGACATTCTAAATGCCATATTGCTCTTTATAACTCACTTAGGCTGTTTCCGCACGATCAAAATATCCTGGATTGAGCAAGAGAAATGCCTTGTTCCGTAAAACAATTCTGCATGGTTCCCAATCTTAAAGCGGGTTTGCCCCACATTTACATGGACAGGACTTACCCACAGAGGAGGGGCTTCTCACCTCCCGCTTCCTGCAGCAGCCCAAAACTCCTCTTCCCTTCTGTTTGAGATAGTATTGCAGAGAGGCAAACAGTTCTTTTCTGCTAAGAAATTTGCAGTGAACACTCAAGTGGTAAAGGAAAAAGATAGGTTTTATTGAAATCTCTCTGGTGATTCACAGGAAAGATATCAACAAGTCATAAAACAGACAATACATGCTTACAACACTTCTGTTGTCAGGAATCTTCCAAAATGACAACAAGAAAGCCCTAAATTTGGCTGATAGCACAGTACTGCTCCATGATTCAGCCTGAGTGAGGTTCACACATTGTCACGGGGGGGGGGGGGGGGGGTTCCCAACAAGAGAAGGGAGCGTAAGCATGTATTCTCTGTTTTATGATTTGTTGATTTCTTTTCTATGGCTCATCAGAGAAATTTCTGTCTCTTTTCTTTTCCACGTGTGTTGATTGCCTCCAAATACCTATGTGAAAAAGAACTATTTGGCTCTTGGCAATACAAAAGGGAACCCCCCAAAACAAGATTTCAGGAGCCATTTCATGCTGACGATGGAAAAATCATGTTCCATTGGAGGAAACCTTTATACCTGCAGAAATGCCTACTCTGTGAAACCCTAATGTTTAGAAATAATTATAATTTTGTCCTTGTCATAAGAGTCCTAAGGGATTGGACCAGTGGTTCACCTAGTCTAGTATTCCTTTCACACAGTGGTCAACCAGCTGAACAAAATGGCAAAGAAGCCTGCATTGCCTGCTATCACTGTCATTTAGAAGTTTGCTTTCTCTAAATGTAGAGGTTCCCTTTGGTCACAGTAGCTAGTAATGTCTGATGGACCTATCCTCCATGATTCTGTCTCATCCCTTGCTAAAACCATCTAGTGATTATCACTATGTCCACTGGCAGTGAACACCACAGCTTAATTACTCATTACATAAGTAAGTCCTTGGTATCTTGCCTCTCTTTCCTGGCCAATCTGTCAGCTATGATTAGCCATGCCTTAAATGAAGACCTTTGGCCAACCATTTATTATGTCCTGGTTTCTGAAGCAGCAATAGCTTGTGTGGGAATGTGCGATGGTTTATTTCCTGGCTGCTCACACTAAACAAGGGATAAAGGAAGACTATGCTTTTACTGAAAACTGACTATGGAAGATAACTGCTGGGATGAAAAAAGGCTATAGTGAGCTTCCTGGAGGCATGCTTGCAAATTCCTCCATCACGCCTCACTCCTGACATGCTCAGGAACTATGACATTTACAACACTTTATAATTGCATGCTCTTTTGGTATAAAAGGGCCCAGTGTAGAGGTTCAGGCCTGTCCTGCTTCTCCTAAAATCAAGATGACGCTTATTCATATTCATGAATTAATGTTATTAATTTGTTTGGACCATAATATATTAAAAAGATGGAACATTTATAAGCAAAGAATATCGAACAGCAAAATATCACAGGATGGAATTTAAAAATTTGTAAGGTCATTGAAACAGAAAAAATTCCTGTATGGGAACTAATGTCCCCCACATGTCATTGAAGGCTCCCCATCAGGTAACTAGGCCTGGCCTTGTACCAGTATCTTGCAACTGTACCATAGTTTTCTTGGTTGGTGGCTATGAGGGGGAGGAACAGAAGGAAAGCTGAAGACACGGGGACGGATAAAGGTAGGTTGGCTGGAACAATGAGTTGGAAGCAAGAAAAGGAGGAAAGGCTATGGAGGTTTTCAGGGAAGAGAAAAAGGAACTAGGGGGAGGGGGAAATAAGTCCCACCCCCTGCAAGTCTTCCATAGCATCAAAGCCATTTATGTTATTTTATGAACTGTACTCAGTCTATGACAGCCAGGTACAACTCCTTTACAGTAAACCTCTCTATGGCTAAATCCCCACTGAAAATTAAATACAGATACAACCAGGTTTCAAAATAAACTGCACCTTCTCATTGAGGTTTCAACCTCCCCACTGCAGCATGTTTCTAGTGAAGGCATCTATGCCTATCTCAGTTTCAAAGAATGTAACAATCCACACTTACACGCGATTGGCTTGGAGGGTCTATCCTGATTGGCTGTCGTGCCATGCAGGTGTGGGAACTTGATTTGTTGCAACAGTACATGGTAACATGAGCATGTAAACGCATAAGTGTGATATGCAGCTTTTTTTCTTGTGCCCACGTTTGACCAATTCCTGTTCTCTTGTGCCCACATTAGAGCGGTTCTCGCTCCCTCGTGCACACATTTCAACAATAGCCTCAACCAAGGGAAACAGAAAAAGCCAAGCGAAACAAAAAAAAAGGCTGTGTGTGTAACCTCAGCTTGTGGGTTCTGTGGGGCAGTACTTGGAAGGAGTTGCAAAGAACCAAATTTAAACAAAACAGTTTACTTCTCTTTACAAATAACATTAAACATCAACATTTAACATTTACAAGTCAAGGTCCTGTTCAGGTTTGCATTTCAAGTCCTTATATTTACAGTCTACTGATATTGCCAAGTCCAATTCTTCTTTGCTGGTGGTTGGTTTTGAAGACTTCAAAGGCTTGGTGAACGGGATTCAAGATGATGAAGGTTCCCAGAAAACTCTCACCATTTACATACACAAAAAGCCGGAAACAATAAATGATAACATTTAAAATATAGCAAAAAAAAATAAACTCCCTTCCCACTAGTTCCCCACAACATTGCAGTTACCTTAAACAAGGTGTTAAGGGCTTAATAAAATCAATCAAGGTCCCAGCCTGGTAGCCTTGCTTCCTCCAACCTCATGAGTTCTGCAGCATTCTGCTTCTTTTCAGACTCCACCCCTTTCTGGGTCATCCCATTCTGACACAGGGGTTACATGTGCACATCATGCACAGCCTGCCGCGCTCTAATTGGCTGAAAGGCATTTGTGTCACTCTCTACGGCAGGAAATTAGACCACATTAGACCCCCAAACCTCCCCACTGATCTGGATTGGAGATGTGTTTTAAAGGTTTACATTCATGCAGGTTCAGGAACAACACAAGATAGGGGGGAGCGTCAGAACCGCGATGAATCTGTGTTCACTGGTTCAGCTGTGGGGAGTTCTTTGTGAAACCTGGATATTTCAGGTGAATATCCCAGGATTAATCAGCAGTGGGGATACTGCCATTGATGGAAGATCTCTGGATCTTTGTGTGCATTTTAAAAGAATAGAAAAGAAAGAATCAAAGAAAATAAAATCCATTGAGTTTTATCAAGTCCATAATAAAGGTCAGTGGAAAAGGTCACATGCATCTTTGGGGAATTAAGAGAGAACCAGGAGTCCTACGGCAAACTAAATACAAAGTTAGCAGATTTGGCTTTATCACTGCCATATTTTTTCAAAAAAAAATATTAAGGGTTGTTTTCTTCCCTTTTTACATGATTTGTGTTTGGAGACAAGAAAGCAATTACTTTAATCTTTCCCAGTTTTCTACCTCAGCATCTACAATAGCTCAGACATTTGCCAGCCCTAAACAATAAAATGTGCATGCATTATGGATCTGCTTCCTATTCTTTTCTCTCCCCAAGTGGATGATTCTCGTGCTCTCACAGTGATTACAAAGAACATGTAGTTCTGCCAAAATGGTTTTGCCAATTTGCAGAATCACTCGCAAGAATTTGAAAAAGGCCAACTTC